>NC_134848.1:41955480-42594424 GCF_965363235.1 Mytilus galloprovincialis | reverse complement strand
GCTGTTGATTAGAGGGCTATATATATATACAGCTAATTAAAAGGAGGACTGACAGGGCAAAATAAATTTAAATAATTAAAAACAAGCACATGTTATTGTTATTGTGATGTCAATTTCATAAATTTATGACACTTATCATCTTGGGATTTAATTATCCTTTCTGTGGTTTTAAACTTTATCTATGTACATGTCAGTCTTATCTTTGTAACTGGAGGATTACATACAGAAAATATAAAGTGAGAATTAGTTTGATACTTAATTTATGGAGATTTTGTAAAAATGAAACATGTGAGATAAAATTTTGAGTAATTGTTGAATCATTTAAAAATGAATTGCAGTGAGTTTACATATATACATTTATATTGGAAATAGGTTATTGAGGATAGAACATTTGTGACTTTGATATTTGTATCATGTAGTTTTAAAATATTTATTGGATAAATCTGATATAAATACATGTCCTTAAGGTAAGAAAATAATAAAAAAAAAACATAAATTAAAATGAATTATTATATTTGTAGACATATATCAGATGTTTTTGAAAAATGTTACTTAAGTTCCTTTGATGTCTATAATTGATCCACTTTTTAAAATTATGTTTAATGTACATTAAAGACAAATGCATCAATTATTTGAAGAGTAGAGATTTTATTATTTTTTTTAAGGTTAGGTATTATGGACAACGACTGCAACAATTATCCAATTCCCATGACAAATTATTGTACTGTTTTATGAAAAATGTTAACAGTTTGACTTTCATTCAATATCTTATGAATTGAGAAGAAAAGTTCAGGATTCAAATTGGGGAAAAGTGTATGAAAACTACACCTTAGATTATATAGGGAGTTCTTTCTTGAGAAAAGGAAGGTTGGGTCTTTTTACACAAAGAGTAATAAATATTCTTAAATGTTGGGTTTTCTTGAGGGTTGAATTATTGGAAAGTTTCTGAACTTGACTCAAGTTACTGTTTCATGATCAACAGTCATTAAGGTCATATGGTGACCTCTAGAATGCATTTTTTTTTAGCTCCTTTTAAGCAAAACTATAATAATCTGTAATTTTCCACGATTCAAAAGTTATAAAATTTGTATATTATCTGGATTTTTACTTAGGAAAGCAATCATAACTAAAACCCAACGGAAAGCATTTTACAAGTTTTTGAGATAACAAAAAGTACAATTAAACACTGTTCTATAGAGGAGGATGTGTATGGGGGTTTACAGAATAGAGAATAACGGGCAAAACAAAATTTAATAGAGAACAATGGGGTGCCAAAATATAAAGAATAAAAATTCAAAACTGGATAAAAATATACTGATTACAGAAAAAGAACGATATCCAGAACACAGTGGTCAAGTATTTGCAGAATGGCCATTATTGTTAGAGATAAAGAATAATGAGTGAGAAAATTAAAGAAAAACAGAAATAAAGGATCCCCCATTCCTACCCTCTTCTATAGAGTTTATTGTTAATGGATTGTCTGATAGTTAATTTGTAAAGAACCCATTCAAACACAGATAAATCTGTAAAGTTTGAATTCATTTAGGTAAAGTCCTGTTGTAAAATTGTAAGAAAACTTGTTAACTGCTAATAAAAGTAAATAAGCCTGCAATTACATGGCTGATGGGGCTTGGAGGAGAGAACGTAATTAACAGGTATATATCACAATCTCAGGTGTTTTCAGGTGGTAATTAGGTTGTATGTCATTCTAAAGTAGGAGAAAGTTTGACGATTTTCCAAATTCTCAGACAGTTTCGGAATTAATGTAGAATATTGATTCGTTACGGTTACATGGAGAAAAGCAATTGCAGGTTGGTCTGAACCTTGATATAAGATGTTAATTCTTGCAATATAGGCAGGTAAGGTCAGGTAATTTCTAGACTAAACATTTTTTTATTTTTTTACCCTTATTCTACTGTAGTACGTTACGCATAAGGCTAGGATTTTTTTTTTTACAGCGGATGACCATGATCATCTGATGTTCAATAATTCAGTACTTTGATTTTTATTGATAAGGCCAAAATAAAATAAAATCTTGTGGTTTTAATCTACTGGTAAAGTAATCTCAGATGGAAAAATTTATATATATGCATTCAATTTTTCCTGATCTTGACCATTGCACTTGCAAGTTGTCTGAATTTTTCAGTTTAGTACAGTAGTTGTTTAGTTGGTAAGGATTTGTCTAATTCCTGGCTAACATTCTAGAGCCATTATGTTGAAGGTCAGCTACAAACCATCAATAATGTCCATATGTTTGTGTTGAGGTGTATAAATTAGTTGCTGAAAAGTTATCAAAATTTTTGCTAGGTATGTAATTAGTGAATACTATAGTGTCAGCGTGACATCCTAATCTTCAAAGAAAAGATTAGAAGTGGAAGAAAAGGCACTAAACAAGAAAAATGTAATTATCCCAGGGGGTGCTGAATATTTTGCAATCTTTGCAAGGTCTAATTGGCTTCAGATGTTTGGCTAAGTGAAATTTTGTTGTGTAGGTACACTTACTATATAATTATGAAATTCAAATTTTGCTTTCATTTATTAAATGAAATAGCAGCAGTTAGTAAAAAGTTTAATGTACTGTTAAGTGCAACAGAATATGCGTTTTATAATAACAGTTGCAGATATGCTATGTTTCAAAATACCATTGAAATCTATTATAAGATTTATTTCACACATCTGATCATGTTAGGCCAGGGGTTTCATTATCTTTCATGTTGACTGGTACTTTCCATGTGTCTAGGTGGTACTTTTAAATTTATTCCATGAATATCTTGTATAAAAATTCCTACATTTAGTCGGTACTTGTCAATAGCATAGGAGAGTAAAAGTACCGGGTACCGCCTCCTAATGAATGGCCTGGAACTTAGGCTGGTTTTTTTTGCAGAATCGAGATACTCTAAATTGAAAAATTTCATTAAAAATCTATGATTGGATATTTAGATCTGACAAAGCATGTTAGCCCAGTATCTTTATGAAATTTTCCAATTGTAGAATTTAAAAATCAAAATAAGACAGAATTACAATAGTGATGGACAAAGAAAAGTCTGTTAATATGTATAGAACTGATATTCTTATGTTGTATCTTTTCTGGCATATATGATAAATGAGGACATCGAACAGGTCAGCAATCTTGAACTCAATCAATGAAGGATAAAAAATCTCTGCATTTATTTTCTCATTATTTCACCAAGTCTGTATAGAAAATGAATAGACCACCATTCACTGTAACAGTATATTGATGCAGAGGGTAGATATGATAAATGGATGTTCTGCAGTTCACTGATCTTGAACTTCATACAAGAGAAAGGGGAGACAACCTACCAATTATCTCCCCTTTATGAGATATTGATGAAATTTTAATGAGTAGAATTATGTTCCCTAGATGATGGATGAAGTTAATATTAATCAAAATGACTTAAGCTTATTTTTTCAAGATGTTCATGTTCTTAATTGCATGTATGATGAATTACAGGTGTAAACATGCCATTTGTTGTGGCTTAGATTCTATTGTTGTTTTAAATTGAACTCAGTTTGACTGCCAAGGTTGGCAGTACCATAGCAAACATTGAAAAGTTCTACAGATTCCAGTTTATTTTCAAGTAAACATAAATCTAGCAAGGACAGCGATATTTTATAATCTGTTGTGGATAGATATTAAGCTGAAGAATTGATTGTTATATAATTAAGACTAACAGAATAAAACATGTAGTTTTGTACAAAACATCTATTTTATTAGAAGTGACATTTTCCGATTGTGTGATTGAATGTCTAAACTTACAGGGAATTTCCCTCTCATTTAACTAACATTTATCTAATCAATTAAGGATGTTACAAGTTGCAAATAATGTATGAACATGGTAACCTTAGCCCGTTATGTAAGCATAAACTTTGAATGGTATTGGAAATTTTAGTAACAAAATCTAGCTATATTTGCTCACAAAAATGAAGTAAGATCATCATAATTAGTCTGTACCTCCTATAATAGTTGAAGTATAAAGTGGCTAATATCTTGTAATTTGATTATATTTTTAAGGAATGTACTTCCTACAACAGTTTAAGTATAAAGTGGCTAATATCTTGTAATTTGATTATATTGGAAAGGAATGTACACTTGATATATTGTCTGAGGAACCTTGAATTCTGCAAAAAAAAACATAGATAAAATTGTTAGTTAATTATACAGTGTTCAAAGTAAAACAGTTTGAGTGATGGCTGCAGTTTTACCAAGGGGTTTATTAAAATTATCATTAAATGGTGAAACTAAATTGGATTAGGCTCTCACTTGTCTTGATATCTGAAATATTTTTGGCCAGTGCAAGTCTTTGGAAATATTTTGACACATGTTTAACTATGCTGTATGTGTTAAGTAGCTGCATGTGTTAATTGTTTTGAAAATGGAATGTGAAAACAAAAACAAAATTTAGAAATAGTAAACAAGCAATGTGAAGCATCCAGACTCAACTGTAGACAGTTTTAAAAGTATATATATCTTTATTATATTGACATGATTTGTAACAGATTTCTGAAATGTTTTACATTTTCTTTTTCAGCAAGAACATCAAAAGCATGTAATTAACACAGTCAACCAACAAAACCATTCAATATGGATTTCAAAGTTTACCATGTGAAATATAAGATTGGATAAAAAGGATACAAGTAACCATGTAGAATTATATATATAGTTAATAAGTGTTTTTATTCAAATTGACAAAGGGAGATAATTTATTTGTGACAGAAAGGGTAGACAACTCCATAAAGGGAATAATTTTGGATTTATGTTTATTTTTCTGTGATGCTCAAAATGAGAGAAACATTTTATGTGACGTTTTCACTTTTTGTGATTTTGGATGTTTTACAGCAATTGTATGGTAGGTATTGGTATGACTTAAATGTGAATACTTCTTAATGTTTTTATTGTGAAAGAAAGAAACCAGTTTGAATGTTCGGTACCCATACTCAATGGTTATAAAAAAAAAAGATATTATTAGACAGACAATCGACAAAAAAAATTATCCATATAAAAAAGAAGATGTGGAATGATTGCCAATGAGACAACTCTCCACAAGAGACCAAAATGACACAGAAATTTAAAACAACTATTATGGGTCACTGTATGGCCTTCAACAATGAGCAAAGCCCATACCGCATAGTCAGCTATAAAAGGCTCTGAAATGACAGTGTAGAACAATTCAAACTAGAAAACTAACAGCCTTATTTATATAAAAAAATGAACAAAAGACAAATATGTAACACATAAACATTAAACAACAACCACTGAATTACAGGTTCCTGTTTTCCTACATAGCAGTGGCGGATCCAGGGGGTGGGGGTTTGGAACCCCACTTTTTTTGGCAGATCAATGCATTGGGAGCATATAGTTGGAACCCCGCTTTACTCTGGGTTGGGAACTTTTTTAAATGGCTGGATCTGCCACTGCTTAGAATGATAAAACAAAGTGGCACAAGTTTATCATAGATCAATTTATAAACTTTTACTTATATAATGTATTTGTAAATGTTCAGTCATTGTTAAATTATATTTTATTGCCCCTGTGATTCATAAAACAAATGACATTTACACACTTAAATTCAAGGACAGTTCAGAAATTTGATATTCATTGTTTCCCTTAGCAAATCAGAGTAAAAATTTATGTACACAAGTCTAAATTGAAAACTACGTTCAAACCTATGATTGCATTGGATAAAAACCGCAATTTTTACATGTATGCAATGTCAAACAAATTTCGTTGTAGAAGGGTCTAAATACAGCACAAACAACATTTTCCAAAAGACCAAAAAAGTGAAAAAGTATATTTAAACAAATATAATATATATATCTACATAAATACTAAATAACTAAATATTGGAAATTGGGACAGATAACAAAATCCCTTATTAAGCTCATTGAAATAATAAAATGCTTCTGTAATTTTTCTCTTCTATAAGTTAGATAAACCGAAAACCACAACACTGAAATAACTGCTTATTTGTATTTTTTTAAGACAAGAGACAAGTGCGAAATTCTTAAACAAAAATTAAGACTAGAATTAGATAAGTATGAACATTACATAAATTTTTAGCCTGCTATTAAAACCCTGAATCAACATTATAGAACTCATCTTGTTGATAAAACATCTTTTTGTATGTTTATATCGAAAAATCAGATCTTTGGCTTGACATATCTGATCGTGAATTCACTGGTAATTGGGAAAAACTGTATTTACATAGACAAATCTCTCCCTAAGGATTTTAAACTTTTTGAGCTACGTATATTTCCCCCCTTGTGGAAACTGACTATCCTGGTTAATCAGAAACTTACACGATTATGAGCAATCAAAACATTGCTGATGAAATTTGTTTTTTCACAGAGGCATGACAGATTCCATATGTTTTCTTGTCTAATGTTCCAGAGAAATAGATTCGACTGAGGAGTTTATGAGATGCTAAGATTGATGCTAATATTTGTTTCTGATGGCTATTTGCCTTGAAAAATAGTTTTAAAAATTCATCCATGTAAAATAAAAACATTACTTGTTTACGACATTCCATATATATGTTGCCATAAAGTACATCTTTGAAATAGATTTTACTGGCTGACAAATATTTGTTTCTGATGGCTTTTTGCCTTGAAAAATAATTTTACAATTTCATCCATGTAAAATCAAAACAACTTGTTTAGGACATTCCATATGTTGCCATAAAGTACATCTTTGAAATAGATTTAACTGACAAAGTCATGTAATTGATGCTAATATTTCATTATTTGTGTCTGATGGCTATATGCCTTGAAAAAATGATATTTAAAGTACATCCATTATAAAGTCAAAACAACTTGCAAATCTGACAACAACACATAAATGTATTTACTGAAGATAGGCAATTAAATCAGAGTTTACAGCTCTGTCTTCAAAAAACAAACATTAGTCCTAACGTTACACGTGCACTCAAATTCAACCAATACAGCTATTATTAAATAGAAGATGTGGTATGTATGATTGCCAATGAGACAACTATCCACAAAAGACCAAAATGACACAGACATTTACAACTATAGGTCACCGTACAGCCTTCAACAATGAGCAAAGCCCATACCGCAGAGTCGGCTATAATAGGCCCCGATAAGACAATGTAAAACAATTCAAACGAGAAAACTAACGGCCTTATTTATGTAAAAAAATGAACGAAAAACAAATATGTAGCACATAAACAAACGACAACCACTAATGTGGCGGGATTAAAGTTGGATTTCACCTCTTACCTTACAGGGTTAGCAAACTTTACCAACATCCATTGGTGTCTTTAAAGAGGACAGGCCATTACACTTCTTTTAAAATATTATATTATGATTATAATTATGTTAACATTGTATTTTAATTTTTTCAGCTGTTGATGTGCCAAAATTTACCGATTTTTATTTCTCTGTGGAACCAACGAATGTGATAGCTATCAGGGACCAATCAGCACAGTTTGATTGTGCTGTCTTTGTAGGGGACTTAACTGCTAATGGGGAGATAACTCCTACAATAGAGTGGATTAAAGATGGCCAAAAATTAAATTTACAAGATGATAATAGAAGGTTTGTACCACTTCCAAAATGAATAATTTTAAAAACATATTGTTTTGCCTAAAAATCTTTAGATCATAAATGTTCTTCAGAGACAGGTGGTTTAAAGAACCAAAAAGAAAAAATAATGACCTATACATGTACATGACAGATATTGAACCAAGAGGTGTTAAAGTTGAAGACCTCTGAAATTTACAGACTTTAAAAAAAAGCACCATTCTGATTTGGTTGAAATTTGACTGTTAGGGATTTTGTTTGTGACAGATATCCACAGATTGACTTGTTTATGACATCATAATGTTATTTGACTTATGGAACATGCGTCAGTAAATTGTGCAGCAGGACCTGCCTACTGTTCTAAAGTATTATAATAATTGGTCTCTTATTCATTCTTCATTTTATGGAGTTGCAATGGACACGTTTGGCCAAGAAAGACATTTTATCATGTTTATATAAGATGTCTTTTGATTAATCGGTTTTGAAAATTTACTTTGTTCTGTCTCTTAGAAGACAGATATATCCCCCAAGATCAGTCGTCCTTCCTTATTCCTTAAACATTAAAATGAAAATGACATCGAAATGCAAAATTTGATAAGCTACATGTAAATTGAAATTTTACTATCAATATTATTCAATATTTTTCTGGCAATAGAAAAAAAAAATATCCTTCTTTTATATCTTGATAGATGGATAATTAAATTGGTTTTATACATTTTTTGTTAGAAATGATTAATATTCAGCATAGCTTTAATTAGTTAACAGAATTGAACAATTTTAATGAATTGCATTAATATTTGTTGACAATATGGGCATTTGTTAGCATGCAATTTTATCATTAAACTGATTAATTTGAATGACAAAATTTTCTTGCCTTAGTTGAAAAGTATTTTTGTGACAGAAGTTAGAATTGATTAAAGAGAACCCTACAACAATCTTAGTTCATAGAGAAATGGACGGGATTGTTATCTAATGGTTAAATAAATTATTACCCAAGAATAGACTTTATATGGAAAAGAGAAAGATTTATAGCTTAGATTTTTGTAATTACATGGGTATTTGTTTATTTTGTCAAATTGATTATTTCTTTGTTTGCAATTACAAGAAATCATTTCTACAAAATGGGGATATTATTCACAAAAGAAAGAGTTATTGCAAAAATGTAAATTTTTTCAGTAATAAATATTTTAATGTTGCCATGCAGTACATGTGAACCATGATCAGATTTCTTGAGACTGGAGGAACAAAATTTTCTGAATCTTACATGTGTTTAAACATGTTTCCTTCCAAATTCTTGGTTTTAATGCTTATTTTAATAGGAGGAGGATCTGAAATGGAACAAATTTCTAGTTTACCAAGAAAATAGGAAAAAAATTAACATGCCAAAAAGTATTTAAAAATAAACAGTGTGGTAAATTAAAAAAATTGTGAATTTAAAATTATAGGAACACATTAAGTGCATGCTGCAGCTGTCGAGTCTCTCAGTGCTTGTACATGTAGTAAGAACAACATTTTATAAATAATACCACTAAATAATCAAACTAGAGGCCATCTCACATTTGCAGTGAGTTTTTGCTCTACATGTATGTTGAAGGCATTACAAATGACCTTGAGAAGGAACAACACTTTACTGTTTGATGCACACGTTGAGTGATAAACCATACCCGTAGCCTCGGGGGTTCGGACGAACCCCCCTTGAAAACAAATAATGACTGTTAAAGTCAACGTTCTGTTCGATTTGTGACTGTTAAAGTCAATGTTCTGTTCGAATTGTGACTGTTAAAGTCGAGTTTTTGAGGCCAAATAACCCCCCTTTGGAAATTTCTGGCTACGGGCCTGTAAACTATATTCCTTCTTTTCTGTTGTAATGTACGAAATGCATTATAATTTAATTTTACCTTGTAGAAATACATTGTTCAAAGATTTTCAATTATAGATAATTAATGAAATGTAAATGATGAACATGTAAAATTAAGCAATATATTAATAATATTATTGAAAAAGATGTCAAGTTTACTAAAAACCAGAAGAAGAAAAAATCATTATGAAAAAATGTTTTCAGAATAGCAAGTTTAGCTTGCAAATTTATTGAATATTATTAACTTATAAAGGAATAATTAATAATACAACTTGTAAAATAGGCCATTAAATAAAGTAGATTTAGATAAAAAATTATGTGAAGCCTACTAAAAGGGAGAAAAATTATTCATTTATAAAAATTGTTTTTAAACAGCAATTAAGACTTGTTATTTTATTGAAAACCAATAAAAATGACTATTTACCAGAGAGAAAAAAAATTAAATGATTCATATAAAGAACTTGGATTTAATCATATTTGTTTCTCTTTTTGTCAGCTTTCATTCTTTGTTTAAATGAATAGGGACTTTGTAACGTTCTTAATATCTCTTTTCCTGTTTTGAAATCATTATCGATATTAATAATATCAGGTATTATGGTAAATTGCAAAACATAGAAATGATCTAAATGAAATTTTGTATTAGGCACTTACATGACTAAAGAGTTAGTTGACAATCTTGATAAAAAGTGAATCATCTTAGTACATGACAAAAGAAGAAAAAAAATGATTATAATGGTTTCGTAATTATTATAATTAAAAATGCCAATATGTCTGTCTCCTGAATACATCTTGGCGCTTATAGCTGTGAATAACTTTAAGGTACAAGTTAGGGGAAAATGTGTTAAATTTTGTGTAAAAAAGTTGAAATTTATAAAAAAAAACAACAAGAAAATTAAAAAAAAACCAGTTAGGATTTAACAGTTTTAACAATATATCATGTACATTAGACTAACATTTGATGGTATTTTTAGATTTTACAATAAAAATTAATATTGTTACCCTATTATGGCCTCTATTTTGCAACATTGAGGATATCGGGTCATACTAGGTGACGAGTAACATGCAAAATGCAGAAAAGAATAATTATTTTATCTAATTGTCTACCAAAGTTAATCTGGTGCTCTTGCATGATATGATCAGCAATGGAGTTTTTGTCGTCGTTTCAATTTTGTCTGTCTTTCAAATTCGTTCATCCAGCGTTGTGTTGTATCGGTTCTTTTGAAATGGGATTTGAATGTGTTAAGAAGATTGACTTCTTCCAACACAGAGGATTTTTACTTTTAGTTGATTTAACTTTTTAAATAAGATTGTATAATTTCACAGCTTTGCCTCCAGATATAATAGCATTGAGCTATTGTTTTATAATATTTTAACAATGTTATTTAGAATTTATCTGACGATTGTTAAAAGGAATTTAACAAAGTAATCTTAAATCTGATTTTAATAACGGTATATTGGAAAGTAATTCAAGAACATACTCTAATATTAATAAATATTGCTACAAAAGCCTAGCCACTTTACAATGTAAATCAAACTGGATTAAAAAATCAATTCTTATCGGTAGATTCAAAAGGGAATCAAAAATAAGAAATTAATTTCTTTCTTTGTCTGAAGAGAAAAAAATCGTGGAATCCAGTGACGTGTAAAAAATCGTCATTCGTCCATGATGTGTTTTAGTTTAACAGATGGCAAAGGTCTCTCTTTAATACATTCGTCAAGTTTAAATAATTGGTTTTACAGGCAACATGGTTTATGTAATAGATTTGTCTTTTATTTTTATAGAAGTGCCAGTATAAATTTGGTAATAGTGGCAGTCTGTTTGATAGTCTTTGTAATTTTTGGTCTTTTTGACAAAGGCGATATAACATTTCTTTAGAACTCATTAATCTGTGACAGATGTGAGACTCAGAGGAAGAAGCTATATTACAATATCTTTAATTCTTTATTCCATTTTTATGACTTTTTCCAAGAAATTTTTGTCAAGGAGGAGTGAAAAGAGGTATTAGATATTGTCAATGAGACAGAATCCCAGATCTACACAAAACATTTTATTGAGTTTTATAAGTCAGTAAGAGATCTCCCCTGTTTAGGCCCCTGTCTTGCCAAATTAAAGACATCTTCAAGTGTGAACACTATGTATGAGTTTTGTTGCACAATAAAGCATCTTTATGCAGTAATTTAGAGACAAATGAGTCTTTAATCTGTTCAGTTTGTTTAGATTTATTGAAATGTGCAAAAGACATAACCATGCTGTGCATCTGTTCTATGGATTGTTTGTGTAATATTGTTCTCTGATTTGTCATTCAGCTGCAGACAACTAAGTTGATTGATTGTTTATTTCTTAATGCCTCTTTTGCATACAATGGATATATTGTGGAATGGTGAACATGAAAAATAACAAGAGTAACGCTTGGAAAACTAATTTGCCTTGGCAGAAATCTTTATAAGTGCACTTCATATTTTTTTTTCATTTGGTGTTTTTTTCATAAATCAGGTTGATGATTGTTTAAAAGTTGTCATGTTTGGGCCTTAGCTTTTGTAGCTAATGCTATGCAGTATGTGTTTTGCCCATTGTTGAAGGTTGTAATGCAACTTAATTATGTGGCTAACATCTCAATCCTTAGAACTCTGGTGGATAGTTGACTGTAGTCTTATTGGCTATCATACATACATTTCCTTATTTGATATAATACTAAATAAGCCTTCCAAGGTATAAAGAATTGGTGCATCAGAGTACCTGATAAGATTTATCTTCAGCAGAAACACTAATGTAAGCAAAGCAACAATTGAATGTTATGGATGTAGAATAAAAATGCCCAAATTATTTTTGAAAGATTTAGTAGTTTTAGAAATAGACAAAAGCAGAATTGTTCTTAGATATTTGTCCGTTTGCTTGTACATATTATGACATGTGGATAAACGTGAAATGTAATCTTTATTTATGGTTGTGACAAGATGTCAACCCTGAAGGTCAACTTGAATGACATCCACACAAACTTTGAATAAATTCGAGATTTACACAGGGATTTAAAACTTCAAAATCTATTCACTTACAAGAAATTAATTTGATGTTTAAACATTTAATCAGAACATGAAAATTATTTGTAATCTTTTATGCTGAATGCTCTAGTTATTTAAATTGACAGTCAATTTTTTTATCCAATATTTTTCAGATAAAAGCTAAAATGGATGTCGTTAATGGCCAATTATTAGATTCAATACATGTAAAATCCATTTTCTGATAAGTTTCATACATAAGATATATTACATTTTCAGTTGTAATAATTGAAAAAAGCCTTGAAAAAAGCCTCAAGGGTCTTTTATTTGTGGACTGTATGGAAATTTGTTTGAAATAACAGTCTTTTGTGTACATTTTTCACTATTCACAGTTTCATCTCCATGCTAATTTTAATTGAAATAACAAATAGTAAGAGTTGAGAAGAAGATAGAAATCCCTTGTCTATGACATAATTTTAAAGTTTTTTCATCACAAAATGATCATCCGTAATTCTAAAAATACATTCACATGGGAGAGAAAATTTGAAATTATCTCAAATTACTGTTATTGGTGTAACAGCCAATAGAAATCCCATGTCTTTGACATAATTTTAAAGTTTTTTCATCACAAAATGATTATCCATAATTCTAAAAATAAATTCACATATGAGCAAACATTGATATTATTCTAAATTACCGTAATTAGTGCATTTGTCTATGAATTATTAAACTAAGTTACATGTAGGTGTAGGGAAGATTTTAATATTTCACTTTGATTGTGTTCAATGCAGACAATGATATACGGTATACATGTACCAGTATATGGATGTATGTTTATGTAGTCTTCTTGTGTGTTTGTCTGTTTGTCATCTGTTGCTTGTGCAGCTCTGTTAGCCCAACAAATTTTGGAATAAACTGAATACATTATTGTCTTCTTTTAGTGTGGTGGGAGTGCCACATTATATTAAATAAAAAGTGCTGGTTTTCATTTTAACTAAACATAATTGAAGCCTGCCTCTGACATAGGGTGCAGTATTTTCTCACTGTGTTGTAGACCCATTCAGGTGATCTTGTGCTGTTTTCTGTTCTTTGGTCATGTTGACACATTCCCTCTTTTCCATTCTTAATTTTATCACCAGCCTCAATTTTGCAACAATAAATAGAGAACTTTGTAATAATTTTTGAATTTACAGTATTCAACAAATATCACCATTCAGCAATGAACCTTCTATTCTTCATCAAAACACTCAATTAAGGTTAAAGAGGTGGGGATAACCACTTTTTTCCCAGTTATTAAGGTAATGAATTACCAAACATTGTTGTTTGCAATAAATACTAATCTCTAACCTTAGAACCCCTACAAAGTTTGTTTATCAAATCTTTAATTGAATATAAGTTGTGTAATAAATAAATCATTATACATTTTTTGTACTGATAAAGGTAATTACCATTTGATTATAATTTATGTGTTTAAAATTCAGAGAGCTTATCATAAACTTTATCTTGGGTGGTAATTGAATTTTAAAAGAGTTAAGAAGGAAGATGCATTTATTAGAAGGGGGAAAACTGTCCTTCATACAGAGAGTAAAATATTTAAAAAGGGGAGCTCACATGCCAATGCATTGTTTTTGTTGTAGTATTCATTTGAAGTTTTCTCTTTGAATTGTTTCAAATATATTAATCTTAGTCCTTTGCCTTACTTTATGGTATGGCATTTCTCTTATTGTTGAAGGCCAGTTGTTGACCTCATTTGGTGAGATGGATTATAAATGATCTTTTGCTGCCCTGTAGAAAGTTAAAATAGTTAACAGAGGGAGCTACTGTCGATGAATTGTTTTTTGTTGTTTATGTAGTATAAATTAGAACATATTAATGTTTTCTCTTTTGAATTATTTCATGTTTTGTTATCTCTGGACTTTTATAGCTTAAAATGTGGTATGCATAATGCTCATTGTTGAAGGCCAAGTTGTAACCATTATTGAAGGGGTTCACATCTTTGTCATTTGGTTACATTGACAGTTGTTTCTATTTTAACTTGTAGAGAAGAGAGCTAATATCCAGATTTATACCTCATTTCATAATGGACAGTTATATCTTTGCTTTGTTCATGTAAGAAACGTTTTTCTAGCCAAATGTCTGCCACCAAAATTAAACATGTACACAAATTAAGAAATACAGTCAAGTTTGCTGAGGCCTCTGTTTTTGGTTAACTGGATTTGAATGACCCCTGTTTGCATTTTCTTTCTCAATAGAAAGCACTTTCCTAATGTGATGTTATGACAATAATAATGAGGTTACCCATGGGATTATTTTACCCATAAATCATCAGTATCATAATAGCTTCCTGATGACATATCCCATCATGCATGATAATGGCAATAAAATGTGAGGAAAGGTCCTTAAGGTCATCATTTTAACTCATAGTATAACTGTTCTGAAGTATTGGATATGGATGTCAATAGATCCTGATAAATTCTGGTCTGTTTTATGATGCAGAAAAAGATTGTGAGAAATTGTCTGAGGTTTTCTGGATTATTCATATTGAATTGTGTACTGTGTATTGCATGTTCGACAAGATGTGCACAATTGTAGAAAAATATATTGTTTTTGGTCTGCTAACTAAAAGTCTGATGTTCATCATAAAAAGACGTGTCAATTTGTGACAAAGTTAAATAACTGTTCAATTTAACTCTTGAATGATAATGAATACCCAGTAGTCTTGTTCTAATAACTGAATTTTTAAAATTCGGTCAGGTCCTATTATTGATAGCTTCAAATATTCAACATAAATAGATTTGTAAATTGTGTAATAAATAAGATTTTTTGTAAATCAAATTCTCTCGAAAAAAGTGAATTGTCTAGTATTGTTCTATTGACTGAAATTTATTGAATTTGGTTTACTACCGGTAACTTATGATAAAAGCTTGATATTCAACATACAATTATTTGTAAATTTGTAAAATAGTTGATATTCGGTCAAATTAACTCTCTTTCTAGTTTTGTACTATCCAATAAGTTTATACATCTAAAACATCCTTTCTATTTATTGAGATCCTTTCATTGACAAAATTGCACTTGACAAGATAACTTGATGATTTTTGCAAAAGCCAATGTATTTTTGTAATTGAAATTATCTACTCCAGACAAAATTGACATCTGTCTACAGTGCACTGTTTAATCTTGTAAAAACATAGATGTTTGTGATCTTTATTCAATGGATGTCTGTCTCATTTAATGGTTTAATAGAGTGGTCTCTTGTCTTTATATCCTTTGATAAGGGTGTCAGAGTGTGTTTCAAAAGGTAATAGTTTGGCGGCAAAAGTTTGATGGGCCTTTCCATGAGTTAAGCTTAAACTAGTCTAGAACTAAATACCTGTAGAAAATGTAGGTGTGGTGGCTTCTCATCTTAATACCTTTTGAATAGGGTGTCAAAGTGTGTTTGAAAAAAGTAATAGTTTGGCGGGCCTTTGATGAGTTAAGCTCTAGAACTATTATACCAGTAGAAAACGTAGGCATGGTGTTTTTATTGTCTTAATATCTTTTGATGAGGGTGTCAAATTGTCTTTGAAAAAGTAATAGTTTGGCGGGCCTTCGATGAGTTAAGCTTAGACTAGTCTAGAACTAAATACCAGAAGAAATCGTAGGCGTGGTGTTTTGATTGTCTTATAAATATCTTTTGATAAGGGTGTCAAACAGTCAGAGTATGTTTGAAAAGGTAATAGTTTGTCGGGCCTGTGATGAGCTAAGCTTAGACTAGTCTAGAACTAAAAACCTGTACTGGCTGTAGAAAACATAGGCGTGGTGTTTTGATTGTCTTAATATCCTTTGATAAGGGTGTCAGAGTTTGTTAGAAAGGTACATGTAATAGTTTGGTGGGGCCTTCGAGGAGTTAAGCTTTGACTAGTCTAGAACTAAATACAAAAAGAAATCGTAGGCGTGGTGTTTTGATTGTCTTATAAATATCTTTTGATAAGGGTGTAAGAGTATGCTTGAAAAGGTAATAGTTTTGCGGGCCATCAATGATTTGAACTTAGACTAGTCTAGAACTAATTCCTGGAGAATCATGAAGGGGTGGTGTTTTGACTGAATGTGAGTGTTTCAATAAGAGCCGGTCTCTGCAAGTGCTGATTCTGTTGAATGGTTAATACAATTTAGTTTTGGGACATTGATGAGTTTAACTTAATGAATATAGGTGCAGTGTTCTGAGAGCACCAATTGATGCAAAATTTAAACTTGCAAATATATTTATTTTAGAAATAACATCTAGAAAAAAATTTAGTTTGTGAATCTTTATGAGCTAAGCTTTTCTAGAACTTTATACCTGGGGAATAAAACAGACACAGGGTCGGTTGTTCAGTGTTCCAGTTGATGCAGGTCTCTGCATTATAATTTAAAATCGCCAATATATATTCTATTTTAGTAATGACATCTAGATTAGAGGGTTCTGTTTGAAATTGATATAATTTGGTGGGCAGTCATGAGTTCCACTAGTCATGGGCCGCCATGAGAATACGCTAGTCATGTATAACTTAATACCTGTAGAATAACACAGACAGGGTGGGGTTTTCAGTGTTCCAGTTGATGCGGGTCTCTGCAAATTTTAAACTTGCACTAGATAATCATCTATACTACATGTACATGTACAGGTTCCTTAATTATGCCACAATATTAAGTACAATGTACCAGAACTCACTGCTTGTAGAAATTGATGATAATCTGAATTAAAATAAATTGAAAAAAATTGAATTCCAATTATAAACTAGTATCTCAATTGTTTGTAAAACAATTGAAAGGTCTTTCCTGTAAAAGTGATGTTTTCGTAATGTACTTTGTACGACCTTTCGTTTGATATACGACAAGCATACCTTCTGAAACTTTTCGCTTTTTACAATTAATGACCCCATCGGCCTACATTTTCGAGATCGGAAGTATGATATATGTACCATTTAAGACTTGGTGATCTTTCATTTGATATGCGACAACGCCATGTTCTAGAAAGTTTGGTTTTTGTAACTTATAACCCCATCCAACTCATTTTTGGAGGACAGGAATTTGATATTTGAAATGTACACAATATGACCTTTCATTTGATATACAACAACCTTACCTTCAAAGAATTTTTTTTTTTTGCACTCAATGACCCCATCCAACCCATTTTTTGAGGACGTTAATTTGATATTTCGAAGTGTATGCTTTATGGACTTTCATTTGATATGCGACAACCTAACAATTTTGAGAAGTTTGAAGTTTTGCACTAAATGACCCCACCCTGCCCACTGGGATGAAAAAGGGGTTTGAATTTTTTATTTTTGAGTAGAGCTCATTAAGACCTTCAATTTGATATATCATATGACCCCATTTGACAAAGTGCAAAAAATGATGCAATATCAATTATATAAATAGAAGTTATGAAACTTACAAAGTCAATGCAAAACTTGAAAATTTCAAATTGAATTTTTGGTGTTTTTTTCCATGGAATGTTTTTGGTATTTGGTCAAACATATAACTATGTTAACCTCTTCAATTTCTTAAACATTTTAGGTGGTAAGCTGTTGTTGATTCAGAAATACATGCCGCCGCTCGCAAAATTTCAAACTGCATTATCTCTAAAACGACAATAGATATCTCAAATCTGTTAAATAATAAATGATCTACAGTTGACGGACAACATTATAGAAAAAGAATTGGGACAATTTCAAAGTTCACCAAGGTCACAATTAATCATCAAATATATGATGCAATACCAAACTTAAGAACGGGAAGTCGTAGAGACATGGGACTAGCACCATTCAACTCAGGATCACTTAACCTTTCAACTATCACAAGGTCAAGGTCATTGTATACTGTGAAGGTCAAGGTGAAATTTCATCATGACCTGATATTGACCTCAAATTGAAGGTCTTACATTACTGATCATCTTTGCAGTTTATAGTAGGTTGATATCTGTTACCTTTCAAAAGATATACACTTGTAACTATAGTTTTAAGAATTGTGTTGTTGTAACTTTTGAACAGACAGTCGGACATTGTTTAGCTTAATGTATAAAATGTAGAGCTCGTCGAGAGGAACATTTTATACACAGTATGAGTGCAGCAAACTCTTATAGTTTTCTTAATAAGCAAGCTTGAAATTGCAGCGTAATTTCTTTTTGCACTCGGTGACCTTTGACCGTGGTGCAAATTAAAGGTCACATGAATTAAAGAATATTGGTGAAGGTCCCAAGTCTCTACGAATTCCGGTTCTCGAAATATAATTTTTCCAAAAATGTATAATTTTGCAAGGGAAATAACTTCTTATCAGGGAAAATAACCTACAATTTTTTTATGTTTATTAACATTGCCATCTGTTCCTGTACATGCTGCCATTTTCAATTCTATTCTATCTCTAATACTTTTTAAGAAAAATGCAAATAAAAAAAGTGCTTCAAGGGGATATAACTCTCAAAGAGGATGATGAAATCCTACACAGCCTCATCTGGTAATACGTCATAATGAGATCTATCGATGGTCAATATTTGGTCTTGATGACTTCAATAGAACCGGGGGGAGGGCATGTCAAAAAAATGTTGGAAGAAAAAAAAACATTAGAAAAACAATAAGGTCTTTCCCATGTAGGGGAAAGACCTTAAATAGACATTCAATGAACATGATGAACAGCTTTTGGTTATTTACAGTCTCTTAGATATATTTATACCTATATGTTTTCACTTAGACATAAAACTTGTTACAAGATCCATTTAAGCCACAAATTAATCCTACCCTGTCAAAAACATGATAAAAAAGGGGGAGGTTTCAAAAGATATAATTATATTCATTCAGGAGTTTACGATTTCTCAGATTTTCTCTAATTGCATGGAATTAATTGTTCCTGCCATTCAAACTTCAGTATCTACAATCTTGTGGTTAAACATGCTAAAGATGACAGCTGACATGCCTCTCCCTTGTCAAAAATATGGCAAAAATAATCGAAATTAATTGTTGAACCTAACATTTTTTTATCGTATCTTTCATCTTGTGTAATAACAGGCTTTCAATGACAGCAGACCTGCATCATCGATGTAAAAATTACAGAAAAAATGCAATTTGATGATATGATTACCGTAGCTATATTACTGTTAGACATGCAATATTGACGGAGGACATATTGACTGAGGATTGATAGTATCTGATAATGTTGTTGAGCTGTTGTATTTATGAACTCAAGCTGTTCCGCCATATTAAGAATGCTTGATTCAACTTATTATTTGAGAGGTTGAACATGTTTTAAAAAAATTTGAAAGTAAATCTTTAATTTTGTATTTTTTGCTTTTTTTATATACTAGATTATACTGTTTTAATATAGGGTTGTCAGAATTTGTTTGAAATAACAGTGAATTTGTTAAAAAGTGAAAAAGTAGAATGAGCTCTGTCAGAATGAAATTGGTTTGAAAATCAAAATTGTTTTCCTTGCCAACAAATGCTATACAGTGTAGGGGGTCTCATTGGGGGGTTCTGATCCTGGATCCTGCTTATTGTTTTGTCAGATTCCCGTATCCCTCTTACACTATGTACGTAAGCAATTCTCATTTTTTTGTGATTTCTCGTTTCCCGCTATTCTCTTTTACATGTCACGGTTACAAAAAAATCGGCAATCCCGTGTCATGCTTAGACCCCAATGAGACCCACAGTGTATACATGTAGTCCAAAATTCCTAAAGTTTTGTAGTAATCTAGCTTGCTTAAAAAGTAATAACCCTATGATTTTGATAGCGGCAGAATAAAAAGCATCAGATTATTAAATATTTATGAAGTTATAATTAATTTTTCTACCAGTTTTAAAATAGATTAAATATTATCAGTAAATCTGATCATATCTACAAGTACATCTGAACTGGAACATTTCTTATTGATGTTAAAAAACTTAAGGTAACTTTATTAAAAGCGCATAGAGTGCAGTGTGTTCTCCCCAGAGAGAGGAAGCCGCTAATGTTTGGTTCAAAGATTCAAATGAGTGAACTTTGCTTCAGTTACAGAAGTTTTATACTGGGAATGTCTACATAACGGGATTGGATATGTCGTTTTCAAAGCATCAATGCTTGACTTGAAGATTCTGGAATACTTTTGAACTTCAAATATCATATGATGACTTGACCTAATTATAAACATTCATAAAATTCTTTGAAAGAATATTATATGATGACTCGACCTAACAAAGTTTTTTGACTTTATAATGGATGTTGACTGAACATAATTATAAATATTTTCGACATGCTTTGAAGAATAGTAGGTCAAAAAATATAACATGTTTTATTTTAGTATTTTACTATAAAAAAAGTTAATTTTATTATGTTTGTACTGGCTAAAGATTTAATTCTGAATAAAAAAGAAATCATTTTTATACGACCGCAAATTTTGAAAAAATTTTCGTCGTATATTGCTATCACGTTGGCGTCGTCGTCGTCCGTCGTCCGAATACTTTTAGTTTTCGCACTCTAACTTTAGTAAAAGTGAATGGAAATCTATGAAATTTTAACACAAGGTTTATGACCACAAAAGGAAGGTTGGTATTGATTTTGGGAGTTTTGGTCTCAACATTTTAGGAATTAGGGGCCAAAAAGGGCCCAAATAAGCATTTTCTTGGTTTTCGCACTATAACTTTAGTTTAAGTTAATAGAAATCTATGAAATTTTGACACAAGGTTTATGACCACAAAAGAACGGTTGGGATTGATTTTGGGAGTTTTGGTCTCAACAGTTTAGGAATTAGGGGCCAAAAAGGGGCCCAAATAAGCATTATTCTTGGTTTTCGCACAATAACATTAGTTTAAGTAAATAGAAATCAATGAAATTTAAACACAATGTTAATGACTACAAAAGGAAGGTTGGTATTGATTTTGGGAGTTTAGGTCCCAACAGTTTAGGAATTAGGGGCCAAAAAGGGACCCAAATAAGCATTTTTCTTGGTTTTCGCACCATAACGTTAGTATAAGTAAATAGAAATCTATGAAATTTAAACACAAGGTTTATGACCATAAAAGAAAGGTTGGGTTTGATTTTGGGAGTTTTGGTCCCAACATAATAAGGGGCCCAAAGGGTCCAAAATTAAACTTTTGTTTGATTTCATCAAAATTGAATAATTGGGGTTCTTTGATATGCTGAATCTAACTGTCATGACTGTGTATGTAGATTCTTAACTTTTGGTCCCGTTTTCAAATTGGTCTACATTAAGGTCCAAAGGGTCCAAAATTAAACTTAGTTTGATTTTGACAAAAAATGAATCAGTTAGGTTCTTTGATATGCTGAATCTAAAAATGTACTTAGATTCTTGATTATTGGCCCAGTTTTCAAGTTGGTCCAAATCGGGGTCCAAAATTAAACTTTGTTTGATTTCATCAAAAATTGAATAAATGGGGGTTCTTTGATATACCAAATCTAACTGTGTATGTAGATTCTTTATTTTTGGTCCTGTTTTCAAATTGGTCTACACTAAAGTCCAAAGGGTCCAAAATTAAACTTAGTCTGATTTTAACAAAAATTGAAATCTTGAAGTTCTTTGATATGCTGAATCCAAAAATGTACTTAGAATTTTTATTATGGGCCCAGTTTTCAAGTTGGTCCAAATCAGGATCTAAAATTATTATATTAAGTATTGTGCAATAGCAAGTCTTTTCAATTGCACAGTATTGCGCAATGGCAAGAAATATCTAATTGCACAATATTGTGAAATATCAAATTTTTTTTTAATTAGAGTTATCTTTCTTTGTCCAGAATAGTAAGCAAGAAATATCTAATTGCAAAATATTGTGCAATAGCAAGATTTTTTTTTAATTGGAGTTATCTTTCTTTGTCCAGAATCAACTTAAATCTTTGTTATATACAATATACAATGTATATTCACTTTTTACTACCAACTTATAAATTAAAATAATCTTTACCATTCAGTGATAACAAGCAGTTTTTTTACATCTTAATATTTTATGATGTATTTAAATGAGTAGTTATTGTTGCAAACTCCATTAGAAATTTTAATTGAGATTAGTTTTGGAATAAGGGAAAAGGGGATGTGATTAAAAAAATTGGGTTCAATTTTTCTCATTTGAAATTTCATAAATAAAAAAGAAAATTTCTTCAAACATTTTTTTGAGAGGATTGATATTCAACAGCATAGTGAATTGCTCTAAGAGAAACAAAAATTTTAAGTTCATTAGAACACATTCATTCTGTGTCAGAAACCTATGCTGTGTCAACTATTTAATCACAATCCAAATTTAGAGCTGAATCCAGCTTGAATGTTGTGTCCATACTTGCCCTAACCGTTCAGGGTTCAACCTCTGCGGTCGTATAAAGCTACGCCCTGCGGAGCATCTGGTTATTTTTATTTTTGCAATTTAATGAACACTTTCATAAAACCAATGAAACGTGTTTGAATTAAATTATTTATGAGATTTTTCAGTGATAAATATAATTTTATAGGCCATATCATGTGAAAAATGAAACACTTAGATATATAAATTGTCTGGAAATATTTTTACTTCAGGAAACAGTTTCCTGGATTGTTGTCATTGTTGGGGAGATGAAATTATTTATTCTCTCCATAAACTTCCTGTATATGGATATATTGATTTCAAATCATCCGCTGGACATTAATATTCTGTTTTTTATGTTGCACTATAAAAAGCTTGACCATCTCAGTAACCACTGACATATTGGATGGAGGGTCATTTTGGGGGAATTTCAACCATTTTCCCATATAAAAGTACTAGCTGTTTTTATATTGCACATTTTCAATAGAAATTATTGGTATTTGATAAAAAATAATTGTATTTTTGTCAATCTGATATAAATGCAGATATCTGGTTTAAGATTAAAAGGATTAGTATTTTGGGAATTGTGTTTTCCTCTTGTAACCTATTTTTATCAGAACGATTTATCTCTGAATTATAAAATATGGTTAATTTATAAATCATTATTGTCCAGTCATAATGGTTATATTTATAATGACTCATAACTTTCTGAGTTCAAAAGTGTTATACATAAAAGTTGCTATCATGCAATTCTAGTAATTAAGTGTAGCAACAAACAAAACAGAGTGAAATATTGTAATTTTTTACTGGAACCCATAATATACTTATATATTTTTAACATAAATCCAGTTTGCTTTTTTAAAAGAATTACTGTAAACCAACTTATTTTCGCGAGCGATTTATTTTTCGCAACTTTCGCGAGTAGAAAAAAAAACGCGAATTTAAATCGTCGCAAATATGTAAAACTTCAATTATTCCTTATTAAACTTCATCAAGTAAATCAGAAAATCGCAAAATCAAATACCTGCGAAGTGATCTAGAAAGGGTAAAACGCGAAATAAAGTATCCACGGAAATAAGTTGGTTTACAGTATTTAACTGAAGTCTTGACGAAATAAGTAGTGATGACCCGATGTCTATAGACATCTGCCTCTTCTGTTACCGATTATTATTTTGATGTTGTTTTTTTTACTTCAATTTCTTCTGAAGTTTCTGACCATAAGTTAAATAATCCATGAGAGAAGTAGTTTGCAAAGTAAATAAAACATTACAAGAAGATTCATGCACCAAGTTTGGTGGAACATGTTTAACCTATTTTTGCTTGTTCCTTGAAATTTCAGATGGTCTAAGAGAATGTTTTACTTACACATACAAATGTTTGCATGTTGAATAACTGAAGTTCTATTCTATTTTCAGGTTAATACAAAAGAATGGCTCATTACTTATTTCACCAGTTCATTCAGGGGGGACAGATATGGGGTTTTATCAGTGTCAAGCCACAGTGCCTGAGCTTGGAACGCTTGTTAGCAGAAAAGCCTATCTTCATATAGCTCGTAAGTATCAAATATTCTCTTCTTTTTTTTTCAGATATCAGATTTATTATTAGATGATAATGATGATGAATGATAAATGGTGGGTTAAAGAAAAGCATATATCTCAATTGTATTACAAGCAGTCACCATGCTTTGATACAGGCCCATCATTCCAAACTTGACACCATTTGCGAGAATGGTCTTGAGGAAACGATGATAGTCCGTCGGAAGGGGACGATAAATGGCTGACCCGTGTTAAGAGAGAGCCATATCTCTTGCATGTTAAAGACACCCTTGTAGATTTCGAAAAAGAGCAGGCTTATGCCCCTACAGGCAGCACTCGCACCCGCAAAGGGGAAAGGGATTAATATAAGTTGCAAAACTTGTTTCCCAATCCACTATAATTAAATATGTTTAAACTATCCCAAACTTGTAAAATTTGAATCGATCATGTTGGAATTTCAACTACAGGCCAATAGAGTCTTAACAAAAATGTCTCTAAGAAAAATGAGTAGGCCTTGAGGCTACAAAAATGGAGGCTAAATGTCTTCAGGATGTTACTAAAATGAAGATTTCAAATGAGAACTATGATTGAATCATAAAATTCAAAGGTTTGTTTGTACTATGTGCTGTGAATGTAACCATTCTTCAAATATAATTGAGATCAAATAGAATAATCTTGACTTTAAACGTTTTAATGTACTCTTATGAAATGAAAAGAGAAGATAAGCTTTTTGAAGCTGACATGAAAGAAATCCAGATGCATTGTGGGAAACAAAACAACAACTTGTTTCTCATGCAAGGCTGTAATTAAAATAAATGCAAAATTGACATTAATGAGAAAACCATACTTTATGAGTTTAATTATTAACGTCTGTAAATTTTTTGAATAATTTAGCTATAGCTGATTAATTTATAGTATGTAAATATGTATTACACATTAGTGATAAAAACTAAATATTTTGTTTTGTTCATTTGTGTTTTGTACAAGGGCAAAGATCAAATATTAAAATGAAGATGTGGTATGATTACCAATGAGACAACTCTACACCAGAGACCAAATGACATAGAAGTTAACAAATATAGGTCACCATGTGGTCTTCAACATTGATACAAAGTCACTATAGAAAATTTTCTTTAATTTCTTGCTTAATTGTCATGTAACTATTACAAATGAATAGAAAATAAAATTGAGAATGGAAATGGGGAATGTGTCTAAGAGAAAACTACCCGACCATAGAGCAGCAACAGTTGAAGGCCACCAATGGGTCTTCAATGCAACGAGAAACTTCCACACCCAGAGGAGTCCTTCATCGTGCCCCTTAACAAATATGTTACTAGTTCAGTGATAATGGATGTCATACTAAACTCAGAATTATAAAGCATTTTCTGTATCTAGCAGATGTTATGGTGCATTAGTATTTACACTTTATTCATAAAAATTTCACTTTACTTTCAGATTTATCAAAAACATTTCGTACAGAACCACAAGATTTATCAGTATACCTTTACGATGCGGCCATGTTTGGTTGTGTCATTGATGGCGTGCCAAAACCAAACATCTCATGGTACAAAGACAGAATACCGCTGCAAGAGAAGAAAAATGTCCGAGTCCATCTGGACGGGGTGTTGGAAATATACCCTGTACAGTTTAATGACTTTGGTTCCTACCATTGTCTGGCTGAGAATGTAGATAAAAAGATGAGCAGTCGAATGGCAAAGTTAGAACAAAATGCCAATGTTGGTTAGTAGTTGAATTTCATTAATTTGAATTCTGGCATGTACATAACACTTAAATAACAAGAACATAAAAAGCAATATGTAGGGTATAAAATAATAATGGCTGAGACAGCAACCCAACACTTAAACAGCTAAAAGAAAGCTCCTCTTGCAAACTTTCATCAAATTGAAACCTAGAAATGAGAATGTGTCAGTGACAAGTTGACAACAACTCGATGAAAGTGCAAAAAACATTGAGGCCAGGCTTAAATTAAAATATTGTTTGTTTGCCCTTTACCGACCAACCCTATCAATTCGTTCCGCCTGAAAATCTTTTATTTGTATTTACCAGCAAGATTTTATTTTATTTTATTTTTTCGTTCCTACCAAAAATCTAATTTGTATTTCCCGCTCAAAACTTTTTTACCGGAATCCTCGGGTTTTATCTTTACGTATAAGGTCCAGTCCGTTTGGTATCACCTGAGCGTTTGACATGAACACTTGCATTTGAAGTTTCAAAGCATTTGTTTGAAATCGATGTTGAACGCTTTCTGAAATCATGATATGAAGTACGTTACTCTGTACCTTTAAACTTAAAGAGCAGGGTTCATTTACAAAAAAGTTCGTTTGATACAAAAGTATTAACGTGTGTACAAACTAATTTGTAAACGGACTTTGTATTCTATGTAGGGATGGCCTTTTGTGATCCGCATATATCAGAATGATTATGTTAACGATGCTGCTAAATTATTTATATCTGACATGAACCAAAAGTGACAAAACCCTGTAAAGTGGAGAATATCTGGCAGTAAAATCGCCAAGTTTTCCATACAGATCATTTATAAATGTGATGCAAAATACGTGACAATTGAGTTTTAAGTCTTATAGCATTTTTATTGGAAAAAAAGGCACACACGAAATTTGTAACACTCTAGGGACTTTTTCTACTAGTAATATATGTCTGCCCGGATATTATCTTACCAGTACAAAGTTATCTCTTATATATTTTTTTTCAAAACTAATAGTCCCAGCGGAAAACTTATTTGCAAAAACAAAACGGAAAAAAAAATGACATTATGCAGATTTTGTATCTATAAAATAAAATATTTTACCTACCTGCCTACCCATGACAAATAATATACCGAGCCAAGTTATTTTTTTGGGGAAAAAAATAAAATATTTTACCTACCTACCTACCCTGTTTCAAAACATAGGGTCGGAAAAGGGCAAACAAACAATATTTTAATTTAGGCCCCACCTATGGGTCTTCAACACAGTCAGTAAATCCTAAACAAGAGGCCAGCTTCAGCTTCCCTTTAAACAAAATGTGTACTAGTTCAGCGACAATGGATGTCACACTACTAAAACTTCTAAACATATAAATAAACCAGAATTAGAAAAACATACAAAACTAACAAAGGCCACAGACTCTTGACTTGGGACTGGTACATAAATTTCGGAGGTGTTAAACATGTTTTGTCAGGTCTCAAAATCGCTTTATTCGTGCAGTGCATTTTCGCTCTAACATGGTAGTTGGTGCATCAAGTACCTATTTTGATATTTTAATCATTTAAAGAATGTAACATGCAGAATGAATTGAGTTTAATGAAACATGCACAGTGGATAAAAGGGGATATATGTACCGGATAAATATCAAACTAAAGCGGCATTATAAACTCATTAAGTAAATTGTAGAATAATTTTTACTACATCCTCCCCACTTTTAGATAATTAGTTTTGAGTGATCAGTCAGTGTGGGAGGGAAAGTGTTTGGAAATCGTTAACAAATTACTTCCTCGTTAAGAATAAGATTTGTTCAATGTTTTGAGTTAAGTTTCAAGGTTTAGGACAGAAAGTGCAAAAATGTGAAAATGTGAGATTTAGGAGGAATAGTTTTTTAGACGGGAGGCTGAAAATGTGAACAAAAAAAATACATTTGTAGGTCAACATAAGGTCATAACTATTTAAAACAGAGTTTCAGACCAAATGTGAATAATTTTTACTACATCCTCCCCACTTTTAGATAATTAGTTTTGAGTGATCAGTCAGTGTGGGAGGGAAAGCGTTTGGAAATTGTTAGCAAATTACTTCCTCGTTAAGAAAGAGATTTGTTCAATGTTTTGAGTTTTAGACAGTAAACCGAAAAACATGAACAAGAAAAATGCATTTGTAGGTCAACTAAAGGTCGTCACTGTTATTAAAGACGGGGATTCATACCAAATGTCACAATTTCTAAATTCTTTACACAGTGCCAGTGGGAATGAAAACAACAGAACATGGCCAATTAAAACACAATCTAAGAAAATAGAAAAAATCATGAAAAAAAACTTTAAACCATGTATGAAGTTCATGCTGTAACACCAAATCTGATATGGAGTCAACATCTGAAATTTGGAATTTGTAATCTGTAGAAAATATTGTAAGCACTGATTATTATAAACACTCTGTAAATTTGGTTATAATAAAGAAATATCTGTCTGGTAAATAACAGATTTTATTTTATGGGTTTAATGAACTTTTTTGTGGTTTCCCAAAAAACTTGTTATTTTTTGTTGAAATTTGTTTTTGTCTTGCACCAGTATATCATTAGCCAATGACTACTTGTGTCAGACAACAATTGACAAGACTGACTTTGTTCCTAACAAGCAAGTGTGATTTTATGTTTATTGGTTGACCCGGTCAGACCGATTTAAGATAACAACAATAATTATGTTACGTCATGCTGAACATGTCACAATATCATGAATATATATATATATGACATAATGTATAAATTATAAAGTTAATACATGCATCTCTTCCTTAGATTTGTGATATTGCTTTTCATGTTAACACTGGGTTTTTTTTTAAGCATCCTTCTAAGGCCAAAAAGTTTGTGAGCCAAGACATGAGGATTGTTTTTGTGAGGGAATATTCATTTTAACCTTATTTCAAGTATTGCTAATCCTGTTGTGCATAACATCCATTTTCAATTTGTTTTTGGCAAGGTACATAATGTACAATGTAATTTATTTTTAGCTGTTTATCGGGCCAGTACATTTCCTTTAAAATCCTCCTCCCCTATAATTAAGTAAGTTTCGTTTGTTGTGCAGTTGGTGTCTTGACATTTTTTCTATATATATCTCCTTTTATTCCCCCAAAAAATAGCAATAACATATGGTCCCAATAAAAAAAAGATGATATGTTATGATTTGCCAATTAGACAACTTTCCACCAGAGTTCAATTGAAGTTGATGTAAGATATAATAGGCCACCAGACATTTATAAATAAAATGTTGGCCTTATAAAAGATCTCAATCTTGTCACTTGTCAAAAGTCTGTCTTCGATACATGGGCTATACTCCATTTGGAAATGTTAAAGTTAAAAAACATCCCATTTGTTTGAATAACAACAGTGTAAAACAAAAATAATCGTTCTGGTTCAGACAATCTAATAGTTAAATTCTATTTCATATTTTATTTATGGCCGACAAGTCATGTCACAGTGACATGTAAATTGAAACGACATTAAACATGTCTTTTGATGTAGGTGGCAAATGTAGGTAAATTTGAATAATTCTTCTTAATTTTCTTTAGTATTGATCGTAATGCATTGAACAGACACATTTCTCTGTTTGTCAAAGAAAAGCGAGAATAGTTTGAAATTTCTACACAGAAATTAAATGATTGATGTTTTCTGGCTCTTCTGTGAAGTTATGTAATTCTTTTACAGAACTATAGAATTTCACAACTTGGCTTTTGTTTGCTGGCTTCAAATATAAGTAAATTTTGCACATCAAAGATTTTATTCTCTCTGTTAAAAGGCCAGAAAATGTTTGAATACTTTTGTTGTATCCTTTTGAATCTTGTGTTTGCAATTGTTCACCATTAAAGGTTAATTATTTCATTGTCTACAACAATGGGTGTTGTCAAAGCTGTGTCAATAATTTTTCATCAGAACGAATTGAGATGCATAAAATAAAAAAAAAAGTTCCTCTTCTCGGTTGATGAAATAAAAAAAAATTAGATATAAAAACATTATCAACTAAACATTGGTAGATGAGATATAAAAACATTATCAACTAAACATTGGTAGATGATAAAACCGAGTACTGTGGATTCATTAATATTTGCTGAATTAACAGAGTTCGCGAAAAGTGTCAGTCCTCAGGATTTCACCACCAAAATTTTGCATAGGACTGACACAATTTTAGTATTTTTCAACAGATTAATAGTGAGGACCAGCAGATTTTCTTTAAGGACCACCAGGGGAAAAAAGATTTCATGAACTCTTGTGAATACCAATTTTCGTGGGTACAGGGAACTATGAAAGTAAATGTTCAATGAGTAACAAATTTTCTATATACTTGTATGCAGACTTCACCGAAACCATGAAATTAAACAGTGATATTGTTTGCCTTAAATTACCGGAGAATAACCTTTTTCCCCTGGAGAAGAATCCCAATTTGAAAAAAATGGCTTAAAATTATTCCCAAAAAGACAACTTTTTTCCCAAATAGTGCAGTCTCAATAGTCATGGTAGTAATTGTGCATGAATACAAACTGAAAAACACTCATTTAAACATTTTTCATGCCTAAAATGACTATATGTGCAGATTTGAGGGTCTATTTATGTATCATCACTGACAATAAGGGGTCATATTTCAAATGATGATTTACCTCTTGAAAGGGGGTTTGAAAATTAAAGTTCCAGCCAAATTCATGGTATATTATAAATTTCCCAATTTGATAAAAATGAGGCATATTTTTACCCAATAAAAAAGGGTAGAGGTAGTTTTGAAAAAAGCCAACAATATCACCGTTAGATATCCATGTGCATGCAAGTTTTCTGTAATCCACAACAAATTGGTACACACAAAAATAAATGAATACACTGTAAGTCATTTCCCAGAATATTAATCTACGGTACCCCTAATATATTATGCTAAACAACCCTAATTTAATCTAGTATTACTATATATTAATATCTTTGTTATTTTATTATAGAGGTGATACTGAATGGATTACCACCCAGTTTCGTATACACGCCTGAGGACACACATGCTGAGGCTGGGTCAACTGTAACATTGTTTTGTGGTGCTAATGGCCGAGACACACAACAGAAAGAACCATCAATAACATGGCTTAAAGACGGCAATGCCATAGACTTCAAGTAAGTTTGTCATAGAACTCAAGTTAGTCTTCTTGAATAGAACAGTTTTGGGGTGACATTTATAGCTTACTATATATGGTTTTGCCATAAATTATTTTTTTTTCTTCATGGGAAAATGCCAGATTGTGATTGGTTGATAAGAGGGAGATAAATTACTTGTAGCACCCTTCACTGAGACCTTTGATGAATTGTGTGCTTTACTAAATACTGATGATTCTTAGGCCAACTAAAATTAATTAGTAGATTTTCATCCAAATTTTTGAAAAAAATAGGGCGGGTGGGAGGATTTTATTTTTTAATTTTTATTTCCAAATTTGGAACAGGAAGTTTGAAAGGAAACACAATTTTTGACGGTTACCGAGACGGAGATGAACAAATCCAGAAATCGAAAAATTTTCAAAATAACAAAAATCGGGGCGGACGGGGATGAAAATCTACCAATTAATTTTAATTGGCCTTATGTTGAGAACATTATATAGTTTATAACTTTGAATTTGAAATTTGATAGACAGTAATAACAGAACATATATTATAATAAATTAAATAAACCCTAGCTCAGAGGGTGATAAACCAGATTGCTACCCCTCGAAAAAAAAACGTTGACAACTTTGGCTTCTAGGTGTAGAGATATATCTGAAAACGTAAAAAAATCTAAAGTATTTTTAAAGTTAACTGATATTTTAACTTACTTTTTACCATTTAGTAATTTTTAAACCTGAATCAAAGTACAAATTATATCTTAATTCAGGATAGGAAATTATTCCTTGCATTTTAATTTGAGTTTGTGTTTATATTTTTATTTTCACATTTTCTGTTTACTTTCAGACAAGCTCAGGGTAGATTAGAGATTGTAGGTAGAGGAAGTCTCAAGATCTACAGTGCTAATGAGGCTGATTCTGGTACATACACATGTAGAGCTGAAAATCTCCTGGACTCAGCTGATTCAGATGCCAGTCTTATTGTGCTTGGTAGGTGTACAGATATGCAATTCTGTCATATTTTAAAACAAAAATGATTTGAAAAACAACATTAGGTGTTACATTAAAACATACATTGGACCCAAGGAATGCACTTCACAATTGCAGCTATTGGTGCCTGTTCGAATATTATTGTCTTCCTGAATATGTTTGAAATGCTGCCACTTGATGTTAAGCAAAGAACAGTCATTTAGATTAGATTTACATTTACATGCTGTTAAAAGTCATGAAAATAGGGAGGTTTGAATCTTTTGTCTGTTATCTGTTCTTCAAAGGGTGATTCCAGTTTGTTTAGGGAGGGGGAAATTAAGAATCTACTATCAAATATTAAATATTTAATAGTTAAAACTTATCAATCTTAAGACTTTTAATAAAAAACACTTGCTCCAAAAAATTATGGAAAAAGGAAAGGTTGCTGGTATATATTAAAAAAAAATACTTGGAAAAATACTGAACACAATTATTTTTTATATTTTTGCCTCAACATTATTTCCTTTAACTTGAATTATGATAAAGTAACAAAAGGAATTTTTTTTTTTTACAGTACCCCCAAAATTCCATCAACAACCTTTGAACCGGATTGCACACAAGAATTCTGACATTGAATTTAAATGTGACATCATTGGGAGTCCCCAACCAGAAGTCGTTTGGATGAAAGATGGACAGTTGTTAAAACCGTCCGATTATTTCCACATCATTGAAAAGAAACATCTACGGATACTTGGCTTGATGGAGAGTGATGCAGGGATGTATCAGTGTTTTGGGAATAACTCAGTTGGAAATGTACAGGCCAGTGTACAATTAATGGTTGTCAATCAGAGTGAGTAATCTCCCCTTTGTATATGAGGGCATTTAATTTGTGAGTTATCTCCCTATGAAAAAGGTTCTTTTAATTGTGTAAAATAAAAAAATCTCTGTTTATTTAATATACAATGATAATCTCTGTTTATTTAATATACAATGATATATGGTAAATTCAACTGCAATAAGAATTTTTTTTTTAAATGTAACATATTTTCCAAGAAAATGATAAAAATAGATAATTTTTTAAATGAACCAAGTAAATGTATCATTTAAAAAAAAAAACCAAAGTAATATTAAGTTTTACTCTTTGTGTTAAAATATGCCTTGAAACTGACAAGGCTTATTTAAATCATTGAGGATAATGTCTTTAATGATTTGTAATATTTTATTGTGTTATCATGTTACCTTTGATTTAATGATACAGATAGTTTGAAGTTTTAAATTTATTAAAACATTAACCTTGATGGGAATGCTATCCATCATACAATTGGTTAATTCTGTTTTGAATTTTATCAAGAGCTTTTTAAAAAAATTGTTAGTTCTTGAAAGAAATTACTAAGATGTACAACTTTATTCAAATATCTTGAATCAAGCAGTCTGCACGGTTAGCCACTAGTCGGATGCCCCAGACTAGTAAAATTTCATTCCGACTATTAAGTTTTTGCAAAATTTTGTTTGGACCAATAAGAAAAATGTCAGAATATTGGTCTTCGGACTAGTAGTTTTTGGTGCAGACTGCTTGAACTAAGATTAACATTAAGTTTTATTTATTAAAAAAAGATTAGATTTTAATCCTGAAAATGGATTTAAAGAATGTAGAGGGTTATTCATAAATCTCTGGCAAAGAAACAGGGATTTAATTGCTGCTCTTCATCTTATACTTTTTTGTTTGGCCTTATACATTGAACACTGACATTTCACTGCAAGCTCAAGTAGGCTCTAGCATAAGTTCATATTCATCTTTTATATAAGCTTTGGATTTCAAATATTTTGGCCACGAGCATCACTGAAGAGACATGTATTGTCGAAATGCACATCTGGTGCAAGAAAATTGGTACCGTTAATTTTATTTTAGCTGAATACTTCATCAGATGTGATAAATACTGCATCAGAGAAATGCCATTTGACCTTTTCAGACAGCTCTTGATAGAATTAAAACTTATTGTTATTACTTAAGGTGGTACCCAACACTTTAACTAAAACTAATTTGGCTCGTTTAATTTTCTTGAAATTTTGACAAAGTACTCACTTTGACCCTTTGACAAAAATATAAAAAAAATTAAAAATTTGAACCAACCGTTTTATCAGAAAAATTACACTGGTTATATAGCAGTTTGACAAACACTTATTTTGATCATTGAGAAGCTTAATATTCCCTTAACTACACAATGTAATTAAAACGTTTAGCTGATTTTACAGAGTTATCTCCCTGTAGTGTTAGGTACCACCTTAAAAGATACATATTGTTGTATTTATTGTTTTAGTACTACCCTTTTATCCTTTGCATGTTGTGTATTTTGTTACATCAGGTTTATTTTTAGTATCTTGATGTTTTTGGCAACATGCACAGTCCATCTTTAATACTTATTTAAAAAAAAAAATGATAATTCCAGAAAAAAGATTTAGGTATCTATGTTACTGGAATATTTTATATCTCTTACAATTAAAAAAAAAAATAGAATACAGATTTCAAAGGTTAATCCACTTAATAAATATCAGCTCTCTTTATAATAGGCTTTGGGCCTAACATTAAAAATTATCATAAATCAATCCAAACAACATAAGATTTTGGACTAAATTTTGGTAAATAAATTAAAGGTCTGTGTTATTTTTAACAAGGAACACATATAAAAAAAAGTATGTTCAGTTGGTAAAATTCTGCCATGCAAGGGCTGTATAGCCAGTCAAGGTCGTTAAAAACTTCCATTTGTTGTAAAATTCTTCACAGTTTTTATTATGGAAAATGCTTCAATCATTCTAGAGAGCTGTTAGTTAATGATTTGTGTAGATCTAGTAGGAGAGAAAATAAACCTTAAATTCTTTTAATCTTGTGTAATTCAGATTTATCCACTTTGCTTACATTTAATGTTTAAATAAGATGTTTTATAACCTTCTTTTGTTTACATATTCAAGTGTTTAAAGAATTTGTTTATTAGTAAGTCGAAGCCCAATGTTATTTTTAAGCAGAACTATAAAAAGTTATAAATCTTTGGATGGAATATGATTGAACAGGTCACTTTAGATTTATTGTTATAACTCACATGTTTCTTAAGTATTTATAGCATACCAGCTCCGTTGGTTATCTCTTGTATATATATATATTCAACAGTTTTCTCATTCATTTTGATACTGTTTTCTAAAATTTACTGTAAATTCAGAATTATTGCATGCATTTATTATTGCGATTTTGTAATATAATATTAAAATTGCAATTTTATTTTTAGTGATATAGAGAAAAATCCTGTTTAATTCATATGAAAATATCCAAAATGCGAGTTTAAATTATTGGGATTATGTAACCTTGTTGCATTTTTTGCGCAATATTAAAAATGTCTTAATAATTTCTAAATTTACAGTATTCAACAGTTTTCACATTCATTTTGATACTGTTTTTCAAAATATAGTACTAATGTACTAATTAAGTACCCCTATGACATGTATAGGTATATAATTATGTTTCTTATAAACTCTTGATGTACATGTATATTGATTTATTTTATGGTGTGGTTTACTATTTATTATCTTGGGTTATTTTCTTTAGATTTTATAAAAAGCATTAATTGAATGTGTTTGAATTTTCCATCTAATTATCCAGTGCTCAAACTAGCAAAGTTAAGAAAATATTGGCCCTTTTAACTTTTTTGGATTCGAGCGTCACTGATGAGTCTTGTGTAGACAAAACGCGCATCTGGTGTTTATACAAAATTTAGTCCTGGCATCTATGATGAGTTTGTTTTGCATAGGAAATTTCAGAAAATTTAGCTAATTTTGTTGAATTGGTAAAATAAAGAGAGACGTTTGAGAATATTTTGACAGTATTACTGTATTGTTTCGACCTGGTTGGGCAGCATAATTTAAATGCTACACAATTTTGTTAACTATTAGCAAAGGAAGGGCAACTGTGTCCTATATTTTCAATAAACATTGCTGTTCAAATGTATACCAAATGTTCACAGATCACGTTTCTTAAACTGAGATTGTACCTCAAAGTTAGTGGAAAACATGGTTAAATAACTTAGTATAACAATTTTAGCACTTTATAGAAAAATCAAGAAGAATTAAAAAGGTTTGAGCACTGGGCATCTGTTATTGCATGTTGTTTTATTTTTTGTTTTGCTTATGTTGTTTCTCCTTCTTCTTTTCACCCCTCCCTTTAGATGTACCCCTTCCTCCAACAACAACCCGAAACTACAGACTACCGACTTATCTAGGTGGCAACATTGGTAACGAGATCAACCTACCAAGTGAACCAAAAGACCTCCAAGCTGTCATCGTCTCAAAGGATTTCGTCACACTGAAATGGAACGACCCAGACAAGAGTGGTCTAGAGAAGACTGGTCCATTAAATGAAGGGAGTTTAGTATACTCTGTCTTCTGGAAGGACAAAGATTCTGAGAGGTGAGAAACAGTTATTGTTTATAAGAGAAAAATACATATGAAGATTCATCATTATTTGTGGGATACCAATTTTTGTGGATTTCATGAGTGAGTGGGAGTTAACCACAAATAATTTTTTTTTAATGAATTACACATCATCTATAGGCTTGTATGCAAACTTTGGCAAAACAAAAATCAAATATCCACAAAACAACGATTTTACTCGAGTCTACGAAATATTGGTATCCACAAAAATAAATGAATCCACATAGAAAGGACTAATTGATGATTTACATATCTACCAGTAGCAAGAAAGAGAATGAGTTGCCATGTGCACTCAAATGGCAAGAAAATACTATCAAATATTGAAACATGTGAAATCCTAGACAATGTCTTATTTGTGAGACTAACAATTGCATTTAGAAAAATTAGATAGAATTCTTTACACTAGAGTCAGTTTACAAAGGATAAGAAATGGAGAAATCTTGGAATCAATTTTGTCCTATTGTACAACAACAACATAAGTTCTGTCTAACATTTTTAAAAGGCAGCTTTTAACAAAATCAAATAAATAAGGCTATTAAAGTGTAAAGTGACTGAATCTCGAGAGGTTTTCTTAAAAGTTTGATTGTCTGGAAATATTTTTTTCTTTTTTTCTTTTCAAAAAGCTGTAAAATGTTTTAGCAGATAACAAATTATAAAATACAAAAGGGAATACAATATTCGCAAACGTTACCATGAAACTTATACTTACAAAAATTATGTAAAAAAATTGATATGGATGTCTGCAGAATATTAGATTTTCAAAATTTTGTTAAACTGTTTTGTAGAAATTTTGCCATGAAAATTATACTTCCAAAACATGTAGATCTCTCTGACAAGGTCAATACTTTAACTTGTCAGAGATAATTAGCTGGTTTAATTTTAGAGAATCTGTGTTGTCTTTAGTGTCAGTCACTGTCCATCACTGTCCATCACTATTGAAAGAAAGTATTCAAAAATAAATAAAACTCAAATTTGAAACTTGTGACACCTGTGTTTTATGTTCAAATGTTGAAATGTGATAAAGACAAACAGAAAAACGCAGAAAAGAAAATAGCTCATGTCAAATATATTTGTTTTTATTCATAGTTGTAAGAAATGGAAACCTTCATTGATAAGTATAGTATATCTCCTGTCAAAACTTTAATTTTTTTTAATAGACATGTTAGATTATGGTGTATTTTGATTTTTATGCCCCCACTGCTGAGGGATGAAGTTTGAATATGGATCGCGTAAATTTTACCATTCTCTAGTTATGTCTCTTTATGAAATAAAAAATGACAAATTTGTTGTTTCACCACTTTTACTTTAGTTTTCCTCAACTAAATATGGAACTGTAGAATTTATATTACCATCAACCACAGATCAAATATGAATTTGTGTGGTGTCACTTACATGGTTTAAGAGTGACCCATGTTAGCATTCTTCTTTTACTCAAATTAAAAGTCTATATTTCTCTTTCATTGAAAACAATAAACTCCCAAGCTTACATTTAACTATTTAGTAGCTATCTTACCTGTGGAAAATTAATTAAGAAAAAGGGGAGTACAAAAACAGTAAGACAAAAACACTTGCAGAAGATAGATACAAAACACCACACATTAGACAAAAAAATCAAAACACAAATTTAAGGTGGTACCCAACATTTTCACTAAAATTAATTTGTCTCGTTTAATTTTCATAAAATTTTGTCAATTTACTTTGACACTTTAACAAACATATAAAAATTTTTAAAAATTTGAACCAACCGTTTTGTCAGAAAAATTACACTGGTTATATAGCAATTTGAAAAACACCAATTTTGATCATTGAGAAGCTTAATACTCCTTTTACAACACAACGTAATTAAAACGTTTAGCTGACTTTACAGAGTTATCTCCCTGTAGTGTTAGGTACCACCTTAATGCACCAAAATGAATAAGTTTTTATGTACTGTTAAATTCTTATCTTTGTTTTCTGTAAATAAATTAAAATCTGCTGCAAAGTGCATTTCAGAAAAATAAATGGAATTGGGGGAAAAAAAGCAGTTGTCAGAAATCTTAATATAACTTCCTAGTTGATTTATTTCTTTTGATAAGGAAGTAAATTACCAAACATCACATGTCATAAAATTTGACAGGAATCATCTTTACAAAGAGATATATATGTGCATATAATGCAGTATATCTATTAACATTCTTTTAGTGATAATTAAATAATGTATCTCTGAAAGTAACATGTACCTAATCAAATAATGAATATTTCACTGAGTAGAATCTGAAAGAATAAAATGATTTATCTGTCAGTTACTAGAATCTAAAAGTAATGTCTAAATGATGCATATTTCACCTTGCAGAATCTGAAAGTAGCATGTATCTTATAAAATGATAAATATTTCATCAATATACCCAGACTTAACTAATCGATCAGATCGGTAATCGAACACTAATCAATCATATTCGATCAGTACTCGATTGATGACTTGAAGTCATCGATCAGTAATCGATCAAACTCTCTCAGGAGTTTGATCGATTAGTGATCGATTAGATTACTGATCGATTTAAGACCGATTACTGATGGATTAGTGATTGATTAATGACAGATTAGTGATTGTATTGTTATTGAGAAAACAATGCTATTCCAGAAATAAGCCTTATGAGAGACATCATTTGTGAAATAAAAGTTCCATGGAAATATTTTCACCATTGCCAAAATTTTCTGGAATTCTAGAATTTAAAATCATTTTACTGCTCAGAAGATACTATCGTATTTTTTTTCACAATGTCAATATGTCTGGAAATTTGAGTGTAAAGGTTAGAACTAATACCTATGGAAGACATCAGTGTTTATTTTTTTAGTCTTGAATGTTTCTGTCTTCATATGCAAAAAAATCCAGTATTTACTCAGCAATACATGTTTATACAATATGCAGTCGTAACCAAGAGACGCGTATCTAAAGGCTTAGTCTTAACATATTCCTGATTAAAAACTACATTTTTGTAGGTTTACCTGTGTATATTAGTACTATAACTATGACGTCTTGAAAGGCTATTGTATTTTTTTCTTTTACGCCTTTCATTGACATCCAAGATGTCATAATTATTGATATAAAAACTCTAATTTTTATATGTGTGCAAGTAACAAATTTGGTTGTAGAGGGGTCTAAATACAGCACAAACTACATTTTCCAAAAGACCAAAAGAGTGAAAAAATAGATTTTAACAACAACATTTTTGACTTGAATATAGTAGTATATATATATATACTTCCATGGTTTGATAAATATTTGATGCCTTTTAAGCTAATGACCTTTGCTAACACATCAAAATTAATTTTGACATATAATATTAGCTTCAGACACTTGTGATTTTATTAAGAAGATGAAAATTTCAACCAAGTTAATATATATTAAAATCTGTATTTTTCATATATAAGTTTTAATCAACACAAATAAATTGTGCAACTTGATATATCCTTAACTTTATGATGAAATTTAGGGTTTGTCCTATAACATTATTAACTAATGCCAGATTTTAGGTCACAACTAAATAGCCAGAAAATTTACCAATTAACACATAATTGATACATCATTTATTCAAACACACTTGTTTGTCTTCACAGCAGGATATTGTCTTATGACCCCAATATTGTAAAAGACTGACCAGAAATGACCAGCTGTGGACTATGACTCTTCTATGGATTGCAAAATACTGATAAAAATAAATAGATTGTTATCAGTCAGTGGAAAACTGTCTATTGACTTTTGAATTTACATACAGAAGACCCCCCCTTTTTTCTAAAATTTTTGAATAGTCCTAATACAAGGCAATAGTAGAGTATTTGGGGTTAGTGTTTTATTTTCACATGAAAGCATATATTACTAAAGATAAGTAAAATGAACATGAATAAGAAATTAAAGATGTTTTTAAAAATAATTGAGTATGTGCCTGCTGAGTGTGCCTGTCACAAGTCAGGTGCCTGTAATTCAGTGATTCTCTTTTTTTTATTATGTGTTACATATTTGTTTTTAAATAAATAAGGCCGTTATATCCACCTATGATTTGTAGTTGCATAGTGCAACTACAAATCATTGTTCTGGCCTTTCATTGATACTGTGTAGCAATGTTTAGAGTTTTTCTGGAAATATGTTGATTAAAGAGAAACTTTCAGCAGAGACCACTCCTTCTGTTTGTCATTCTTTTTTATTACTGTTTTAATTTGATTTTTTCATAATTTTGTAAAATTTGTTAATTTGAATTTAGATTTTTTGGTTTTTGTCGAGCCTGCAACTTTTGTTGCAGAAAGCTCGACATAGGGATAGTGATCCGGCGGCGGCGGCTACGGCGGCGGCGGCGGCGGCGGCGGCGGTGTTAGCTCACTTCTTAAATGCTATATATTTTAGAAGGTGGAAGACCTGGATGCTTCATATTTTGTATATAGATGCCTCATGTTACGAAGTTTCCGTCAGTCACATGTCCATTGTCCTTGACCTCATTTTCATGGTTCAGTGACCACTTGAAAAAAAAGTTCAGATTTTTTGTAATGTTAAATTCTCTCTTACTGTAAGTAAAAGGATAACTATATTTAGTATGTGCGTACCTTGCAAGGTCCTCATGCCCATCAGACAGTTTTCAGTTGACCTCGACCTCATTTCATGGATCAGTGAACAAGGTTAAGTTTTGGTGGTCAAGTCCATATCTCAGATACTGTAAGCAATAGGTCTAGTATATTCGGTGTATGGAAGGACTGTAAGGTGTACATGTCCAACTGGCAGGTGTCATTTGACCTTGACCTCATTTTCATGGTTCAGTGGTTATAGTTAAGTTTTTGTGTTTTGGTCTGTTTTTCTCATACTTTATGCAATAGGTTTACTATATTTGTTGTATGGAATGATTGTAAGGTGTACATGTCTAGCGGGCAGATGTCATCTGACCTTGACCTCATTTTCATGGTTCAGTGGTTATAGTTAAGTTTTTGTGTTTTGGTCTGTTTTTCTCATACTTTATGCAATAGGTTTACTATATTTGTTGTATGGAATGATTGTAAGGTGTACATGTCTAGCGGGCAGATGTCATCTGACCTTGACCTCATTTTCATGGTTCAGTGGTCAAAGTTAAGTTTTTGAGTTTTGGTCTTTTTATCTAATACTATATGTCATAGGTCAACTATATTTGGTGTCTGGAAATATTTTATGATCTATATGTCAGTCGTGCAGGTTTTATTTGACCTTGACCTGGTTTTCACGGTTCATTGATCAGTGTTAAGTTTTTGTTTTTTGGTCTATTTTCTTAAACTGTAAGCAATAGGTCAACTATATTTGGTGTATGGAAGCATTGTTAGCTGTACATGTCTGCCTAGTATATGGTTCAACTGACCTTGACCATTTTCATGGTTCATGTTAAGTTTATGTGACAGTCGTAATAAAGCTGTATATTTAGGAGTATCAACATAATATCAATGATTAGTAAAGAAGGCGAGACATTTCAGCGTGTGCACTCTTGTTTGATTTTCTAACTATTTTAACCTATTTCAATAAATGTTGAATTCAGTGTTTCCTGGTAGAATTTTTTCTTATAAGAATATCAGTTTGTATAAACATGTGAGGTTTACATGATGATGGTCATTAATTAGTTCTGCACAGTGAAATATTTTGAAGGAATTGTGACCTTCATACAAACTATTTTATAGGTCATTTCATTAATTCACCAATGTTCTATTTCTTTTGAATCCTATGGATAGGTTTTAATGGGATATGATACACAATGTAGCACCTATTGAAGAATCTGTTTTAATAAGATGCCAGTATTTCCTGAATAATTTTTGAAGTTCTTCTGCTTGAGGATGATAATATGTAATGAATGATACATAACATCTATTTTAAACTTTTCCTTTTTCTTAATCATGTTTATCTTTTTTGTCATGGAATTTGATAAAATTTGTTTTACCAATTTCAGTTAATAAAATAGTCTTTCAATAAAGAGTTTTCTTTCTGGTTTGTGTTTCTATGTTAATGAATACCTTTGCCTTTAATATAGGATTTAAAGTTCCAAATGGGTTGGTTTGGGTTTTTATGAAGATGTTGGAATTTTTCTGTATTTTTTTGATAGCATTTCATATCTTAAACACCAGTATTTTCATGGGTTCGTCTTTGAGGATTTCAAGGTCTAGAAATTTTATGGAATGATTATTGCATTCCTGAGTAAACTTTAGCAGGTAGTGTTGTTGAATAAATTGAGTGGTAGGGATGAGCTGGTCACCGTGGTCACTATTTCAAGCTCTATAATAATTACATATTTCATGATAAAATCTTGAAATTTAGATGGAGGTGAAGTTTTCTACTTGCCTGTTTATTTCACAAGTGTCTGAGACTAATTAGATGTCAGAATCTTTTGATGTTTGTTAATGTTTCCAATAGTGTGGTCAAATCAATTATCTCTAAATCAATTTTCCCATGCAATCTTACCAGCTATTTATTTGCTGTTTGTGCTTTTGATCTATTATTTTGACATTTTCACCTAATTAACATTAACAATATATAATAATGAAACATTACATTACTACAAATAAATCCTGAAGAGAAATTCTGATGTGCTTAGAAGAAATGGCAATGTATCTTTCATCTGTTAAATACATGTATACTTTAGGTTTATCTTATTTTCATACAAAAACATTTATATGCTTTTATGACAGATATACATTTTTGATAAGTAAAAATATGATATGGGAAGGGTTGGGTACGTGCTGGATCCAAAATCTCATGAAAATAATGTTGTACGTCATATATAATTATATAAACAGTAGTCCAAATAATTATAATAATTGGAAGGCTATTTTAAACTTTACTTTGACGCCTTCCGTCAATGAAAGGCGTAAAAGAAAAAAGTACAATAGCCTTTCAAGACGTCATAGCTATTAGGACTAAAATACACGGGTAAACCTACAAAAATGTAGTTTTTAATCTGTAATATGTTAAGACTAAGCCTTTAGATACGCTTCTCTTGGTTACGACTGCATATTGTATAAACATGTATTGCTGAGTAAATCCTGGAATTCCAGAAAATTTTGGCAATGGTGAAAATATTTCCATGGAATTTTTATTTCACAACTGATGTCTTCCATAAGAGGGTGGCTTATTTCTGGAATAGCATTGTTTTCTCAATAACAATACAATCACTAATCTGTCATTAATCAATCACTAATCCATCAGTAATCGGTCTTAAATCGATCAGTAATCTAATCGATCACTAATCGATCAAACTCCTGAGAGAGTTTGATCGATTACTGATCGATGACTTCAAGTCATCAATCGAGTACTGATCGAATATGATTGATTAGTGTTCGATTACCAATCTGATCGATTAGTTAAGTCTGGATATACATATCTATTAACATTCTTTTTGTGATAATTAAATAATGTATCTTTTAGATACTAGAATCTGAAAGTAACATGTTTCTTATAGAATGATGTATATTTCACCGTGCAGAATCTGAAAGTAGCATGTATCTTATAAAATGATAAATATTTTACTGACTACAATTTGGAAAGAACTTTTCTTAAAATATGACAGAAATCATCTTTACAAAGAGATAGATTTGTGCATCTTATAATGCAGCATATGTATTAACATTCTTTTAGTAAATAATGTATCTTTCAAGTTCTAGAATCTGAATGTAACATATATCTAATCAAATAATGAATATTTCACTGAGTAGAATCTGAAAGAATGAAATAATTTATCTTTCAGTTACTAGAATTAAATGATGTATATTTCACCTTGCATGTATCTTATTAAATTTCATCAATATACATATCTATAAACATTCTTTTAGTGATAATTAAATAATGTATCTTTGGGGTACAAGAATTTAAAAGTAACATGTATCTAATCTAATGATAAATATTTTATTGACTAGAATTTTGAAAGTAACATGCATCTTATGAAATGATAAATATTTCACTGACTACAATTTTGAAAGATCTTTTCATAAAATTTGACAGGAATCATCTTTACAAAGAGATAAATATGTATATATCTATAAACATTCTTGTAGTTTTAATTAAATAATGTATCTTGCAGGTACTAGAATCTAAAAGTTTAAGTGTGTATCTAATCTAAATGATGTATATTTCACTGAGTAGAATGTGAAAGTAACGTGTATCTTGTCAAATGATAAATATATCACTGACTACAATTTGGAAAGATCTTTTCATAATATTTGATAGGAATCATCTTTACAGATATATATGTGCATATCAATTAACACTCTTTTAGTGACAATTAAATAATATATCTTTCAGTTTCAGGTTCTAGAATCTAAAAGTAACATGTATCTTATCGTATAATGTATATTTCACTGAGTAGAATGTGAAAGTAGCATGCATCTTATTAAATGATGAAGTATATTTCCCTTGAGTAGAATTTGAAAGTAACCTGTATCTTATGAAATGATGAATATTTCCCTAACTTGAATTTAGCAGGAGACATGTATCTAATCAAAGGATATATATTTTACCGATTAGAATTTGAAAGGTGAAAAATGGTGTATATTTCACTGACTAGAATTTGGAAGGAACATGTATTAATTTTTAGCAGTTTGACTATTATTATCAGCATGTCAAAAGACTGATCATTTATTTTAGAAATTTTAACGATTATCTCCAGTCTTAATATATTGTCTGTCTGATGTGGGATGAATTAGTTTGTCTTAAAATCTAATAAAAATCTATGATATGGCTTAAAAGATATTTTCTTGTGCGAGTAGGTTTATAATTGATTAGGAAGAGCTATTTATGAAAATTTTAATCTTTTCTGTACCATTTTTCAGTCTGGCTGCTTTAATTTTTTTTTCTAAAAAAAACTTTGATTTTCAATTTAAAGTAAAATTATTCTGTAAGTCACTAATTTTTCAGTCTGGCTGCTTTGATTTTTTTTTCTTGAAACAAAATTGTTTTTTTTTTTCAATTTACAGTAAACTAAGTCTGTAAGTCACTAATGGGAATTTTTAGTTAGTTATGTGAAGGGGTAATACTTTAGAAATGGCTTTACATGTTTAAAAGATTATTTCTGTAAAAAAATCTGTAGATGTTTTTAGAATGCATGAATTTTAATGAAAGGAGAGTATAAGGTTATAGTTAACAAATAGCAACACAGCATAACAATTTACCCAAAGTAGACATCTTAATTCATAGTCTTACAAACCAAACTATCCATCCATCTATCTTCATATTTCATTATTTTTGTCAGTATAGGGCAACCATAGGTCTCAATGTTCAATGAAGTAAAACAAATTTGGGGCCTTCATACAGACTTTTGCCAAACCGCAAATGAAAATCCATGAAAATTAACACTAATTATGGTTCTCCAACACAGCAAGAAATTTCCACATCAAATGGCGTCAGTGGCGGATCCAGCCATTTTAAAAAGAGGAGGTGGGGGTTCCCAACACAGACTAAAGGGGGGGTTCCAACTATATGCTCCGTTTCAAATGCATTGATCGGCCCAAAAAAAGGGGGGTTCCAACCCCCGGATATACCAGATTTTATTATTTTAAACCTGATGCTGTTGCTATTATTTTTTTTTGCATTGATAAAAACGTGTTAATAATTTCTGAATTTACAGTATTTTGAAGTAGGTCATCACTATTATTGCTGTCACTCTCCCTTAAAAAACTTAGAAGACACTTCAAACATAAGTGCATCTTGGAGGTTACACTTTTGCTAAGATATTGTCCTTTAACATACCCACTTGTACAAATTAGTACATTGTATAAATTGCCAAACATTAAACATTTCTACCACTTTTTACTAAGCACTGTGTCATCATAAATATACTGATACAAATCAGTGTTGATAAGTCACTTCTACGTTTTACAAGTGGGACTTTGTTGTTTAACTATCAAGAGGATTTCAGATTAAGATGCAATTTAAAGTTTGAAAGTGTTGAGAGATTAGAGATTTTTTCATTGTTTATATTCTTTATTTTTTGTGTTTCATGCTGGTTTTAGTGGTTTTATTAGCAGTATCTTTCATTTTCATCTACTGTTTAAGAAAACATTACATTTATTTGCAATAAAATTCATGGCAGGGGAATATTGAAGCATTGTATCAAGTGGCAGGAGATTAGGAGAAAAAATTGAAAGATACATATCTTGTACAATAAAACCTGACCTTTAATGACCTTTGTAAATCAAAAACATAATTTATTGGGGAAAATTGTAATTAACCCAGTGTTAGAAGTTTGAAGTAGTAACAGTTAGGGTTTTATATGGCATATATGCCAGGTGAGAGATTCTAGAATTACAAAAGTTCATAAATTTCGGAGAAATTGTTTAGATTAAAATTTATGTATGGGGATCTGTATGTGTTGAAATGTAACTTATTCCAGCTATCAGCCTACCATGCTTCCATTGTTAAATCTGTAAAGTACATTTTATTTATAGTTTATAGGCATTGGAATTAATTTAAAGCGGTTGTTAGAGGGTTCTTTACTTTCAGTATCATGGTTCTTTTATCTATCTCAAAACCTATGCAAAAACTTAAAACTAGATATATTGCTTATAAAAATACTGATGAAAAGTTGATGATTTGTGTGAAAAGTGTAAAACCCCATAGCACATGTCAATTGCATATGTTTGACACAATGGGGCCACACTTAAAAATATTTTGGTTTGCCCAAACCCTACCCAAGGTTAAGACAGTGGGTAGGTAGGTAGGCATTTTTTTTTTCTTTTTTTTTTTCATCAGATGTTAATTAGTCTTCATGCCTATCTGATTAAAAAAAGACTTCTTCAATTCAGGACAATAAAAGAATTTGAGTAGGCAGCTTTTTTCTGGGTAGGTAGGATTTGGGCAAACAAACCTATTCTTTTTTATGGCCTGGCTTAAGATTTACGTTTTGTCTATAAAAGACTCATATGACTGCAGTATTGGTTGATTTTTAAAAAGTTAAAATACTTGCCAAATAACGTACAAAGTTGAAAGTTGTATTCTTTGTCATTTTAGAGAGAGAGTGTTAAATACCACACTGAATGAAGCTAACATCCAACATCTCAAACCAGATACCAATTACGAGTTTAGGATCAGGACCTATAACAACAATGGACCCAGTCCCAGTTTTGCTAGACTTTCTATTACAACTGAAAGAGACAGTAAGTTTATAGAAATGAGTTCATAATGTCTTGTGTCTTTAAATGTTTAAAGAACTCTTGTCTGATATACAAGATTGTTTTTTTTTTTGTTTTTTTTTTTCACAAGATTAATTGTAGACTGAACTGTCATAGGCTACACGCAGTAATGGGGTTAGAAAGAGACTGTAATTTGACACAAGTCTGTTATGATGGTCATAATGGGGGTTTCGGTAGTGGGGTGGTATGTTCATGGACAAATTGAAAATAAAATTGGGATTTCCCAATGAAAAATATAGCTTACATGTTGCATTTTACAATTTTTCATGAAATACAGTAAATAATGATCTTTGAATACAATACCAATTGAATTATGAATTTTGATCGTGTGGCACAAAAATAACCTTTCACCGCCGTTTCCATTTAATTGTAAGACAGTTTGATTTCATGATAAAAATGTAGAGTTCATCATCTGATAAGAACAAATGATCTTCCTCCTGAGAGTCTGCAGCAGAATTTCAAATTCTATTATAGTTTTTAAGACACTACTGTGTATTCATTAATAATAAAAGCATGATATGTATATGATTTAAAAGCAGATTGTGATAATAAATGGCTGTATATATAGTAGTTCTTCAGTCTCTATAGACATATCTGAAAATCCTATTCATTACAAAACTACGCACTACTTCAGAACTCATCAAAGAAACCAGGCCTATCATTTTGTACACAAGAGTGGCAGACGCATGTGTTTGTCTAATAAAGACTTATCGTGCAGTCACTCTCAAATATTAAAAGTTTAAAGGCCAAGTAAAATACAAAGTTAAAGAGCATTGCAGACCAAAAATTTCAATGACATTAAAAAAAAATATAGTTAGAAAGTAAAATAAGTATGACGTTGAAGAGCATTGGGGACAAAAATTTCCGCAAGTGTCACATATAACTAGGTGATCTCTTCTGGGGCAAAGAATTTATATTATTTTCACATTTAACTATGGAAATTCGTTATTATGATGTACTAGCAGAGATCGTAAACACTCTTTTATTTTTTATATCAATAGAACTCTATGGGAGCTACAGTGCAAAATAAACTGCTGTAATATGACAGAAAGTTCGAAAATTATCTTTCTGAAGTCCAAAATAACAATCAATATTGCATTGTTTCAGTTGATGTGCCTACACCTCCAACTAATGTACGAGCTGAAGCAAAGAGTCCAGAGTCCATTCGTGTGTCGTGGGATGAACCAGTTCAACCCAAAGGGAAAATAACCAAATATAAACTGATGTATTATATGAAAGGAGATGCACAAGAACATAGAATTGAGGTAGGTTTCTTAAATTCTTGTATTTTAATGCCCCTTCCATAACAGAGGGGCATTAAGTTTTACTGTTGTCCTTCTATACTTCTGTCTGTACATTCCAAAGTTGGTTTCTATTCTCTAACCCTAGTTTGCCTCAATTAATTTATATGGCCTCACTTTACCCATTCTAGAGTTATGCCCCTTTACAAATGAAAAATTGCTGAATTTCCTTTTCCATTCTTTGATTTAAGTTTGCCTAAACCAAATGTTATGAAATTATACACAATTATTTGCTTATAACCTTAAAAACAGAGCATTTTAGTAAGAGTATATAGGCTTTGACTTTTAGAACTTATTTTAATTTTCATGATCCGATGCCTTTCAGGAAATATTTCCCCAAATGTACTTAAAAATATAATGATTGTTTTTACAATTCCCTGTACAATGAATACCCATTCGATACCTTGATGATGTTTTAATCTTTTTGGTTTTAAAAACTATCAGCACTTTTGTTTTACAAATATTTTTCACCTCAAGTTTCACTGAAGAGACATTAATTGTTTAGATGCACATCTGTTGCAGTAAAATTAGCACTATTAATACTATTATGTTTGTAACGTACTATACTGTGAAATCCCATGAGTATTATTTTCTACTGTAACAGTGACACATTATGCAACTTTTATTTATTTTTACTTCAAGTGTTTGTAACATGTACAAGTCAGTTGTACTAAGCTATTATCCATTAAAATTTAATGACGCATCTATTTCGTTCTATTGATCTTAAGGTGGTACCTAACACTACAGGGAGATAACTCTGTAAAATCACCTAAACGTTTTAATTACGTTGTGTTGTAACAGGAATATTAAGCTTCTCAATGATCAAAATTGGTGTTTGTCAAATTGCTATATAACCAATGTAATTTTTCTGACAAAACAGTTGGTTTCAAATTATTTGAAATTTTTATATTTTTGTCAAAGGGACAAAGTAAATACTTTGTCAAAATTTTATGAAATTTAAACAAGCCAAATTAATTTTAGTGAAAGTGTTGGGTACCACCTTAAGATTTTATCAACTCCTTGGTGTACATATTGAAATATTTTGTTTTGTGGAGGAATTTGGTTATACATGTATCAGTAAAAAGAATTAGGCATAACAAGTTCTATCTTTTTTTTTATACATATATTTCAATTAGCCCCTTTTATTGAACAAGTGAAATGCTGCACAGATATAATTATATTCTAATACAAATACTTAAGATGCAAGTTCTTATAAATGTGATATTTGCACTTTCACATTGAAAGTAAAAACAAATAATACTGAATTAACAGTACCAGGATTATGATCCTTAAAAAACAGAATAGAGAAAAATTGACCTAGGTTAAGGGAAATAACTCTTAAAATCATCAGTACGTTTATGTCAACCATTTTTTAAGAATATATTCTAAGCTTCTAGGTTACATAGATTATTTTCAATCTGTTTCAGGTAAATGCTTAAAATACATGGATGAACTTGACTTTTACAAACGCTTAACTGATTTAAAGAGTTATCTCCCTGAACCAAGGTCTACCCCCTTAAAAGTTAAAGAATACACATATGAAGACCATCATCAAGATTTACTCTTTATATTGATCAAACGTTTACAGTATTTATATTTTCTTTGCAGATCATAAAAACCAATCACATGCTGCAAGGTCTGAAGACATTTAAAGAGTACAGCATCAGTGTAGTAGCTTTTAATGAGAACGGTGAAGGTGGACGGTCGGATGAGATAGAGGCCAGAACATTATCTGACCGTCCCAGTGACATCCCACAGAACGTCACACTAGAGGCAGCTAGTGCCACGGTAAGCTTATACTTATTGTTCTACTTGTATGTAAAGCCTATTAAGGTGCACCAACCTTATAGCTTGTGATGATAAAGAATAAAATTATAATAATTAACTTATGATAAAAGCAGAAAAAAGAGTGAATATGACAGAAATTTAAATTCAATGAAAGTACCTGGTAGAAATGTATTGATAAAATATGATTTAAAATTACCACATCTTAAAAGTTTAAATTGAGAGATATATAACTTTTATTCACTTAATCACTAAAATAAATCTGTTTTGTTTTCAGAGTTTAATATTGAGATGGGAACCACCTCCAGAAGAAACAAGAAACGGTCTCATCACTGGTTATAAGATCAGATTCAAGAAAAAGACTGACATGAGAAGTAGGACTGTTACCACTGATGGGAATCGACGTCTGTATGCTCTAGTCAATCTTGAGAAGAACACCCAGTACCAGGTTAAAATAGCTCCTATCAATGTCAATGGTACAGGACCCTATACTAATAAGCTGAGGGCTACCACCTTCAGGGATGATTTAGATGGTGAGATATTTGTACTATTAAAAACAATTACCGCTTGCCATCGAGGCGATTTGCCAATGATTAGTCCTTGCTCAATACATTTCCTCTCTTGACTATGGCCAGTAGAGCTTCACACACAGTTCTTAGCATTTTTATTAGTAAGATTTGGATTGGTTTATTCAGTTTTTTATCAGATGTCTGCTTAAAATAATTTACATTTAAATTACAGCTACTTTTTTTGTTTTTGATAAGTGAAAATCAACTCTAAAAATCATTGTTTAAAAAAATCGTTATTTGTTTATTGATGACCATTATTTTGACCTCTGTAAGCATTTTATGTCATTGAATCATTGTCTCTGGTATATACAAACACTGTTTCTTTTCTTTCATTTTCAACATACATGCTTATTTACAATGTCCTAATATCTAAATTGTGATGCTGAACAAGTTATCAATTATTTCAAAATATTTACCTAAACCAAAAGTTATTTGGCACAAAAATCTTTCAGATACATGATGTGTTTACTATTAAATTTCATATTGGGCTAAATTTGTCAATACTTTTGTGATCTAAATTTTATTGAAAACATTTCCACATATTTCATATTTTTTACAGAATCTGTGGTCCCAACAACCCCAAGGAAGTTACGAGTGACATCTTATGCCACATCAATCAGAGTATCTTGGACGGCCCCAGAGCCAGAATCTAAGATCATGGTTAGGGGATACACACTGGGGTATGGTAAAGGAATAGCTGATGTTTACATGGAAGTCTTGGGGCCAGATGTTAACGTCTTCACTATAGAAAGTCTAGGTAACATTTTACTGTCATTAATACTTAAATATGAAAATAAAAAGATGTGGTATGATTTCCAATTGCTCGACTATCCACCAGATGACAATTGAAGTTTTTAATGACCTTGGCTGGCTATACAGCCCTTGCACAGTCAGTTTCCACCAGAGACCAAATGACTTCGAACTAACAAATTTATAGGTGTCTTAAGTACTGACTTCAAAAATGAGCGAAACCATTGCCTCATAATAAGCTTTAATAGGCTACAAAAGGACAAATGTTAAACAAGTAAGACTAGAAAACTAATGGCCTAATTTTTGTACAAAATGATAACCAAAAAACCAAATATGATACACAGCAACAGAGGCATTCCGTTGAATCACAGACTTGACGCTAGACTTTGGACAGACACATAGCAGGATCTTACATGTTTTCTGGTACCAAACCCTCTCGTTATCTATCAAACATAAGCATTATTATGCTAAATAGATTTTAGATATATATATACCCAACAAACTTCTATTTAATTTTATGATATATATTGACAGCAGTAACTTTGGAATTTTTTTAGACCAATGAAAAAACTTGTATTGGTTAACCAGAATTTCTTTCTAAAATTTATAGTTTTTTTTCGTGGTTTATTTCCACTTATTTTGCACTACATATTTAATGGTACTGTCAATTCAGAAATAATTGGAGATTTTTTTTAATGTGAATAGAACAACTAGATAGGTATTGGAATACATTTTTAATACGAACTTGAATTCTGATATCTGATACATATATCAGTATGCCTTTTTTCCTTAAATCATGATAATTAATCACACATTTTCTCCATTCTAAAAAAAAACACATTTCAAAAATGCATGCAATAATTTCTGATTTAACTGTATTAAGTGCATATAAAGTAATATTTAATTTTTTAAAAGCCATGAATTTATCCTTATCAAAAGCTTGATGTATTATCAGTTGTCACTGTACATTATTTTTTCAATATAATTAACAAACAGGGATCAGGTTTTTAAGCAAATAACGTTTTAATGAAAAATTTGAAAAATGTGATATAATGAAGGGAAGACTAATTACCTGCCCTGTAGAAAGAAAAAAGATAATTAGAAAATGAATTGGAAAATGTGTTTCTAATTAAGTTTGTATTCTATTTTTAGAACCAAATGCTGAGTATGTCATTACTGTAAGAGCTTATAACAAGAAAGGAGATGGTCCACCAAAATATCAGACAGCGAAAACTAGCGAAGCAGAAGGTATAAACTTGTTTTATTTATTTTTTACGATTAGCTGTTAAATTAATGTTCATAAAGCAAGTGCACAAGAAAGCATAACAAAAAATGTTTTCTAATATTGATTTAGTTTAAACATGTTTATTTATAGTGGATTGGGAAACAAGTTTTGCAACTTATATTAATCCCTTTCCACTTTGCGGGTGCGAGTGCTGCCTTGTAGCGGCATTAGCCTGCTCTTTTTCGAAATCTACAAGGGTGTCTTTAACGTGCAAGAGATATGGCTCTCTCTTAACACGGGTCAGCCATTTATTGTCCCCTTCCGACGGACTATCATCGTTTCCTCGTGACCATACTCGCAAATGGTGTCAAGGGAGAGCCGAAAATTCAGTTCCTGAAATTTTCATCCCAGACGGGAATCGAACCAGGAACCTATGTGTTAATGAATTTGATATTATTTACAACCAGAAGTATACAGTACCTAAGCAGTCTGACAGTAGTTTCAAAAAACTTTTGGTTGTTTGAAAAATCTTTCAAAATCAATAACGAGATAATGTCAATCTAGGCAATTGAGATAAGTTAGAGTCACTGTTATTCTAGCTCCAATCTGACTCAAAACAAAAAACGGCATCTAAATACTAATACTTTTACCATAGAACTTACATCTATTTGATAAATTTCATGTTTTGACATCATACACTAATCACTCTTTTTTTTTTGCCATAAGATATGTTTTCTTGTAAATTATCAAAATTTCTTGGGAATGTCTGTAATGTCCATTTTTGTCAGACTATTATGAAAATTTAATGATTATTAAGTAAACATTTCCATTCTCTGTTGTAGTTGTTGAGCATTTGACGCCCATGATGCCACCTGTTGGATTAAAGACCATTGTGTTGTCATCCTCAACCGTGCTGCTAACATGGACAGACACGTCACTTGGAAGTAGTCAGCGGAACACAGATAACAGATTCTATACTGTTAGATACACTCCTTTACAAGGATCAGGGCGTCGTAATAGAGATGTCAACTCAACAGGACTGAACTGTCACATTGATAATCTAAAGCCATACACAAAGTACGAGTTCAGTGTCAAGGTCATCAAAGGTCGAAGACAGAGTACCTGGAGTATGAGTGTGCTCAACACAACAGAGGAAGCTGGTACGCAAATGTTTTTGAATGATTTATATTTCTGAAGCAACTGCAGTGTAATGACGGTCTGAATGAGGTTTTAAAAAAGAGAATATAAGACTACAGAAAATTAGTCCTAAAAAGGACAAAAGAATTTAAGCCAAAAATTCATTCATTCAATTGATCAAGGCTTGTACTATAAAAAATGATGAAATAATAGTACCATGCAAATCCACCTTTACATTTACCTTTTCAAAAATTAATGTTTCCTTTTCATAAACATTTTTATACAAGCATTCTCTAACTTTGTAAACTAATTTTGTATTCTATTTATAGGGCCAGGATCAGCTCCTCGGGACTTGACAACAATCAGCATAGAAAAAAACCCAAAGGCTGTTAGACTAAACTGGCAACCTCCCATCACCCCTAACGGTCAGATTACAGGATATCTGATATTCTACACTACTGATCCTAACTTGGAGGATGTAGACTGGGTCGTGGAAGGTGTACTGCCAGGTGAACGGTTGACCACAACAATCAAAGGTCTTACCCCTGACACAACATATTATTTCAAAATGCAAACTCGAAATAGTAAAGGATATGGACCGATTTCACCTACTGTTATTTATAAAACACCCAAATGTAAGTAACTATTTATTCTTAGCTCAACTCACAAAGACAGGAGTAAAAAATATTGATTAAATGAAGAAATTGAACTTGTTTTTACAAGGAACCTAGAGCAATGTCACAACTATTATTATATAAAATTCATAGTATTTTGACATGTTTTAGAAAATATTAAAATTATAAGGCCAATGCTAACCCTTTACAATGGCATACTTTCAATTTCACTTCTCACAAAACATCTATAAAAAGTACAACTTCAAGTTCTTATATTTGCAATGGTAAATTAAACATGGTGTATTCTCTATGTTTTCAGCTGATGGTACAGGAGGTGGAAAGATTAACCCAGAATACCCACCAGATTTTGAAAATCAATTCAATACAGACAATTTTCCACCAAAAGATTATTTTCGTAAGTTGACAATACTAGTTAGTGTATGTAATAATGTTTTTGGACTTGAAAGATCTCTTCCTCTAAACTAAAAGTGAATCCTATTCTTAAATTACTGTGCTGGTTGTAGCAGATCTCTGAATGCATATTATAGCATACGTCAATTAATTTGAGACAGTGAGAACTCTTGTCAGAAAAGGTCGAAAGGTCATTGCAGTTATCTTTTACACTTGACATTTTTATTTAGAGAAGAGATTTATACAGCTTGTCCCGGAAATTTTAAAAAGGGGAAGAAATTATCTAGGAGGCAATAAAAAATAAATGGAAAAAAGGATGTCAGCACCAATGCCAAGCTTTTTGAATCATTTTTGTGATATATACATTGTCAATTTAAAAAAAACCATTTCTAGCTTTAAAAGAGGAACGGGAAATACCAGAGGGACAGTTGAACTCATAAATCCAAAATAAACTGACAACGCCATGGCTAAAAATGAAAAAGACAACAAACAAACAATATTACACATGACACAACATAGAAAACTAAAGAATAAGCAACACTAACCCCACCAAAAACCAGGGGTGATCTCAGGTGCTCCGGAAGGGTCTTAATTTTAAACATTTCTAGCAGTAGCATTCTTAATTAAGTCTCCCAAACAAAGTTTGGAGACTTATTGTTTTTGGTCAGTTCTTATTATGGCACCCTCAACGGAGTTGGGGTGACATATTGTTATTCTACGTTTCTTTTTTTTCTTATTTTTCTTTTTCTTCTTCCACACATTTTGTCCGTCGTGTTTCTCGGAATCCAATGGACCAATGTTGATGGAACTTTACTATAAGGAGGACCCCCATGTAAAGTTGTGCACCTTGGTATGGAATGGTAAAAGATGGCCGCCGTTTCCATGGAAACAGCATAAATGCGAAAAAAAAACAAAGTGTTCCAAACTGGAAGAAACTCCACAGGAATGTTGACTGGCATGTGCTGATTTCCAGTTTGACTTTGGAATTTTCAAAATGGCTGCCGTTACCATGGAAACAGCTAAAATATCAAAAATTCTAACTCTTTCGTTATAAGATCCAACTGGATGAAACTTTATGAAAATGTTCTCCAGTATGCCAAGATGTCAAGACAATATTTGGATAGTTCAAAATGGCCGCCGTTGTCATGGAAACTGGGGCCAAGTTTTGCATTGACCCTATGGAAAAATGCATAAAATGAGCATTTTCTCAGAGAGTATTGCACCAAAGTAAATGAAACTGTATTGATATATAACATGACATGTGGCAATGAGATGTACGCTTTTAGAATTTTGGAATTATCTACTGTAACCATGGTTGCAGCACAAATGTTCAAAATTTCCAAAAAAAAATAAAGTGCTGCAAACTGGATGAAACTTAACAGGAATAGTGACTGACATGTGCGGAGTTGCATTTTGAAGTTGGAATTTTCAAAATGGCCGCCGTAACCATGGAAACAGCAAAAATATCAAAATGCTTCAAACTTAATGAAACTTTGCAAAACTGTTACTAGACATCTGTAAATGCATTCTTCGACTTTGGAATTTTCAAAATGGCTGCCGCTCACCTGGCAATGAGGGGAAGGGTGCCATCCGTTATTGCTAGCAATTACAAATCTAGTTATTATGTCACCCGATCGACAATGTCGGGTGACATTTTGCTTTTCCTCTGTTTCTTTTTCTGTATTATTATTATTATACTTCCACCTAATTTGTCCGCCCGCTTTCTCAGAACCAAAAGTACCAATCCGAATGATGTTGCACTATAACAAGGAACCCTGACTCCCCAGAGTCTGTGCAACTTTGGAACTAAAAAATGGCTGCCATCACCATGGAAACGGAAAAATGGTGAAAAAATATAATTTAGGAGTTCCTTGAATTATTTGAGAATGCTTAAGCTTAAAATCTTTAGATTTTAATTCAATGTAGGTGCCCACTATATACTGGTTTTGGATGATTTTGGCACATTTTGGAACTGCTATGTTGCCATGGAAACTACACCAAAAATTTCAAAAATATGGAAATGCTCCAATTTTTTTGAAACTTTAGCATAACGATGAGCAACTTTGGTAGATGTGGAATTTGACGTTGGAATTTCCAAAATGTCTGCCGTTTCCATGGAAACAATGCAAAAAGGTCAATATGCTCCAAAAACTTCCGGGTTTGGTGAATAACTTTGGTATGCTTGAACTTAAAATCATCAAATTTTTATGCAATATAGTTGTCCACTATATACAGGTTTTGAATAATTTTGATAATCATTGGAACTACTATGTTACCATGGATACAGGAGCAAAAATTTCAGAATGCTTCAAAATTGATGAAACTTGATATGATTGTTAACTGTCTAGTCTAGATATGACTTTTGAAGTTGGAATTTCCAAAATGGTCACGGTTGCCGTGGAAACTGCAAAAATATCAAAAATTCTCAAAATGGTTTTAACTTAATGAAATTTGATATTATTGGTAACTGACAAGTTAAGATGAGACTTTTGACTTTGAAATTTTCAAAATGGCTGCCGTTGCCATGGAAACGGTATAAATGTGAAATACTTTAAAATGCTCTGAATATACTGAAAATTTACAAAAAGATGAATAGCCATGCATATTTGTGCATTTACTGTTAAACAAGTTTGAAATGGCTGCCGCTTAGTGGCAATAAGGGGAAGGGTGACATCCGCTATTGCTTGCAATGGCAATTCTAGTTTTTATTATTCTTCCTCTTCCTCTTCTTCTTCCGCCGCTTTAAAAAATGAACTTGTCCGCAGCGTTTCTCCAAAACCGCTTGTCAGATTGACTTAGGATTTCATAAAATGGTAGACTAATATGTCTAGGTGAGCCATCAATCTTTCGTTTGTGCATTGGGGTCTATTAAGGGGTGTTTTGGGGGGTAGAAAGCAGGGAGGGTTTTACTATAGAAACCTATGGGATTTTATTTTCAAAATTTTTTAAATGAATATAACTTGAAAACTACAAGTGATAGATACATGCAGTCTTCAGAAATGATTATATGACAATAAAATAAATCACATGAAATATAGGGGGATGCCCTGGGGGTCATCCCCACCCCCTTCAATTTGAGAATGTGCTATTATCTTGTAAACGGTCCAGATCCCCACCCCTAAACCATATATATTCTTGTAGGGGACAATAAAACAAATCAAATGAAATAAAAGGGAAGTCCCTAGGGGGTCACCCCACCCCCTCTTGTTGGAAAACTTGTAAACGGTCCAGATCCCCACCCCTAAACCATATATATTCTTGTAGGGGACAATAAAACAAATCAAATGAAATAAAAGAGAAGTCCCTAGGGGGTCACCCCACCCCCTCTTGTTTGAAAACTTGTAAACGGTCCAGATCCCCACCCCTAAACCATATATATTCTTGTATGGGACAATGAAACAAATCACATGTAATTAGATGGAAGTTCCTGGGGGTCACCCCCACCCCGTTCAATTTGAGAATGTCCTATTATCCTGTAAACAGTCCAGATCCCCACCCCTAAACCATATATATTCTTGTAGGGGACAATAAAACAAATCAAATGAAATAAATGGGAAGTCCCTAGGGGGTCACCCCACCCCCTCTTGTTTGAAAACTTGTAAACGGTCCAGATCCCCACCCCTAAACCATATATATTCTTGTAGGGGACAATAAAACAAATCAAATGAAATAAAAGGGAAGTCCCTAGGGGGTCACCCCAACCCCTCTTGTTTGAAAACGGTCCAGATCCCCACCCCTAAACCATATATATTCTTGTATGGGACAATAAAACGAATCACATCAAATTAGATGGAAGTTCCTGGGGGTCACCCCCACCCCGTTCAATTTGAGTATGTACTATTATCTTGTAAACGGTCCAGATCCCCACCCCTAAACCATATATTTTCTTGTAGGGGACAATAAAACAAATCAAATGAAATGTAGGTAAAGTCCCTTGGGGTCACCACCACCCCCTCCTGTTTGAAAACTTGTAAATGGTGGAGATCCCTACTCGTAAGCCATATATATTCTTGTATGGGACAAAAAATCAAATCAAATGAACATGGGACCATATGAATGGGGAGTTATCGGAGCTTTGTTTGGGAGACTTCGTAACAGCATCCTGTTACATTACTTCTTGTTTTTAAACATTTTTTGCATTAACAGTCTAAATTTTAAGAATTTCTTGCATTAAGTCTTTATTTTAAACATTTGTAGCAATAACAGTCTAAATTAAAAAAAAAAAACTACCATTACCTATCAGTGTATATTTTAATTTACAGCTCCTGTACAACCAGAAGGCCAAGAACCAAATAAAGCAGATGAAGGGAAGGATAAAGTAGGGGGACTGTCCACAAACATTATCATCATAATTATAGCTTCAGTGGTTGGAGCTGTGTTCTGTGTTGTGATCATTGTGGTGGCCATTGTTTTCTGTAGGAGGAGGGATTATGGGGAAAGAGGGAAAAGACCGTAAGTGTTCAACAATTTTGTACTAGATGGCTATTGTAGTCCAGTGAAATTACATTTATTGGCTTGCCTGCATTTTTCAGTACCACTCTGCAATGAAGCATAAATATTTTAGCATTAAAGTGGACTACTGAAGAAAACTTTTGCAAAATTTTTAGGCCATTAGCCTTTTTACTATTATGTCAACGCTGTTAACTGCATACTAGGAAATATCATATTCTATTAATTTTGCATACACTTTCCTTGTATTACAATTTTGATTTGTTAACCTAACTTGATTTTATAAAGTCCAACAAGAAACCTAGCCTTTCATGAAAATAGGAAAATATTTAGAGCCACAACATCTAGATTAATTACACTTACTATTATTTAATATATAATGTTATTTCATTAAAGGCCACAAGGAACCCAGTCTCCCAGTAAAAAACCAGGACAGAAAGATTTAAAACCTCCAGACCTATGGATACACCATGATCCAATGGAATTAAAGAGCTTGAACAAACCTGACCGTAGTGACTCCATGTTGACGATGAGTACACTGAGACGGAATTCTCAGGATTCTAAATCCATTGACGATAATCTGCCACCATACAGACCTGATATTGATAAATCTAGTATGTTATATGCAATTGTTAGATTATTAAGCAGATGTGAAGGTTATAATTTCTATTTTAAGATGTAAATGGTAGAATAAAGTAGATAAGTTTATACTCTGAAAATATTCAATACTTATCTTCAAATATTAGGAATATGAACAAATAATCCATCTATAAAGAAGTTTTAGGAAGCATGTTTACTGTTTGGAAACATTTATAGTTGTCTCGCTATGATAGCTATACACAGCAATATAAAAAATTCTTTCCAAAAGGAGCTGTAGAAAGCATGTTAAAATCTAAAACCCACTTCCAAGAGTGTATAAATATTGAATTTCACAAGCAATCAGAAAGGGTTTTTGTTTCATCCATGTGTTTCTGTTTTTTAAATGTACAATTTGTATTCACATTCTATCTCTAACAAAGTTACCAATGGCATGATGTCATAATGAATTGGGTATTAATTAAATAACCATAATTAATACCTGTTTATTGTATGTTAAATCATATTGAACACTGAATATTGTATAAAAAGTAAAATCACAAAAAATACTGAACTCTGAGGAAAATTCAATCGTAAAGTCCCTTATAAAATAGCAAAATCAAATGACAAAACACATTAAACGAATAGAAAACAACTGTCATATAATCTTGACTAGGTACAGGCATTTTAAAATGTAGAAAATCGAGGATTGAACCTTGATTTATAACGCTAAACCTCTCACTTGTATGACAGTCTCATCAAATCTGCTATGTTTACAACGAAAAGGGAGATCACCAATTTTTATTATTTTTTCAGATTCCGATGTATATTACTGTGGTGAAGACAGTTTCCCTCGTCGTTCACAAGGAATGATGAGATCCAAACCATCCAAACTTTCTATATCAGTGGACACCCAAGGTCCACAGAGGGAACGTTAGTATTCAATATTCATAAAAGGAAAGTGGGCATGAAATGTGACACTGCTGTTATTTGATTAAATAAATGTAAGAAGATGTAGTATGAGTGTCAATGAGACAACTCTCCATCCAAGTCACAATTAGTAAAAAAGAGAACCACTGTAGGTTTAAGGAGGCTCTCTAGCATGGAGCTTTGGCTCACACCATCAGCAAGTTATAAAGGGCTTCAAAAAAATAACTGTTTAAAACCATTTAAAACAGGAAAACCAAGGGTCTAATCTATATGAAAAAAGAGAAACAAGAAAAACTTATGAACCACATCAACAAACAATGACCACTGAACGACAGGTTCCTGAATAAGGACAGGTTCAAACAACATTTAAACAGGTGCCAACCTTCATCATACTCTGAAGTAGAGTTGTAACATTACAATAAAGAAAGAAACACTATAGAATATCAGTAAAGACTGCCTACCGTCCAGTTAAAATATAACATGCATATTGCAGGATTAGAGTATGTCTATATTATAAAAGGTATCTTTTATATTCCCCAACACAGACCTTGTTTTATTAGTTATCTATGGTTTAAGTATCTAAGTTAAAGAAAGGTCTAGAAATTGAATATAAGTTTGACAATAAATTTTTAAAATGTAGGAATTTCAAGTTCTGTAATATGACACTTAGTGACTTTTGAACAATAAATAAATTATCACATATATTGGATGCTTTATTAGTGAAACCTTGCTGAATGAAATCTGCGTAAACCAAAGACCTTGGTAAACCAAACATGTTCTTAAGCCCAGTCATATTAAATTGTATGTGTTGTGAAGCTGATAAACCTAACATCTGCCAAAACTTAACAAAATCTTCAGTCCCTAAAATAGGTTCAGTAAAGACAGGGTTCACTGTATTTAGATTATTTATAGATCATAGATTTCAAAAACAATTTAAATAATGTTTTCAGCAGTTGCTATGGTAACAGCCCTCCCAAATGGTATGTCTCAGGACAACCAGTCTCAAGGTCATCCCAGACCAGGGTTCCCTAGGACTCAATACAATATGCAGTACAGTAGTACACCAAGAGTGAATGCTGGGGATATGCCACAGCCCTCTTCAAGTAAGTACAAAAAGTCGGTAATATGGTTGTAAAAAACAACTAAACCATGCTTCTGCTTAAATGTAAGTAATGCTCAATTGATTTAACCTGATCTGGTATGACTAAACAATTGCCTAGTTCTGATGTAAGACTTGGTGCACTTATGAGCAATTTGTAATAATAATGCATGTGCCATAAAGCCATGATCTTCTTTATAAGATGTAATGCATGCAAACATGCAGTACAGGTGGGAACTGAAGTGATAATATAGGGTTATTGCATGTATATTGGGAAATATTGTCCCGAGTAGAATTTTATATTGCACGAGCTTGCGATATATGTTCTACAAGGGACAATATTCCCCAATATTCATGCAATAACCCTTGTATTGTATAGCAATATAATATTGGTTTAAACTAAGATTTTGTTGTTGATGACATCATGAATTTTGAAGAATTATTGCACTAGTGCAATATTAGAATTTATTGCACGCTAAATTTTGGTTACCTTCTGTAGGAAATATTATATTACTATGCAATAATTCCCTTTATTAAATATAACCTAAGTATAAATATAATTGTGGCTTTGGAAACCGAACGAAGGGAGGTAATCAGGTAAGTGTAACACACCATCTTTTAAATGAAAAGGTTGTGAAGATACAAATATAATTAATGATATCATTTTAATTTATTTTATCATTTTAGCATCATATTACATACATTTAAACCTTAAGTGTTGATGTCCTACTCATTTCATCTCATTTGCATGTAATTTGCAGATGAATGAATATAATGCTTACACGTGTGGAATTTATTAGAGCATGTTATCATGAACGAAAAAATTGCAACCAATCAGAATGTGCTTCAGTTTTGTTTTTACACAACTTTACAATGTGCTGTGTAGCAGTGTTAACACCATAGAAGTCACTGTTTGTAAGACTTGATGCATTATTGTTGTAATGTTTGAAAAATACATAAAATTTGCATTTATTGAAGTTTGAATGTGTGTAGTTTTTACAGGTTAACACTGATTGTGTATAAAGTACAGTGAATTCAAGTTTGCTTGTTTGTTAAATGAACCATAAAAACAATACACATTGTGTTTTTCATTTCTTTCAGTATAAGTGTCATTTATACCCAGTGGCGGATCCAGGGGGGGTTACGGGGGGGGGGGGGGTTGGAACCCCTCCCTTTTTTTGGACGATCAATGCATTTGAATGAACGGGTGCATATAGTTGGAACCCCCCCTTTACTCTGGGTTGGGAACCCCCCTTTTTAAAATGGCTGGATCCGCCACTGATACCTATTAGACTGTCTGGTTCAATTATTTTTCAAATCTAATAACAAAATTCATAGCAGTCTTATGCCTTGTTCACACGTACGTTTAATTCAAATTGAATTCAAATCAAATGCGAATCGAATTCGCTATTTGCGTTCACACACTCCTCTTTTTTAATTCGAATTGAATTGGAATTGGCTAATTGCATTATCTAATTCGCATTAGAAGTATGCTTTTGTCAATACGAAGTAAAAGTTAACGTCGTTTGGACAGTAAAGCGAATTTGACGCGCATTGTAATTCGAATTAGAATTGACGTTAGGACGTAAAATGTTTCGAATGCGAATTAAACTAATTCTAATTAGTTAATGTGAAATGAATTCGAATTACGTGTGAACTCAGCATGATTAAAATAGTGAACATGTTTCCATGCTTTGCTTACAAGGATCGGAAAACACTCCATCTTGCTCTCTGTTCTTGTAGATATTACATTTTGTACTTAATTAAGGATGTACTAAGGTGAGGTTAGATAAAATTTTAAAAATTAAGAAATTACAATCGATACTATAAGCTGGTAGAGCATCAATTAAGGATAAAGATAAGCTAAACATATTGATAGGTCATGGACCTCCTTTTTGAGATATTTGAGATTTAAATATGCGGGAAAAGGCTGACTGACTTTTACCTTATATTTGCATTGGTATTATTTTGGTCTTGAAACATGGAAAGAAAATCAAGAATCTTCTAAATTTTTGGAAAATGACATTTCATGAGCTATTCAGTCTCATATGAAAAAATAAATGGGTGTTATGGGGCAAAATATTTTACCTTGAATTGTATGGAAAAACACCAAGGAGTCCGAACATTTGACACGAATTTTAAAACCTTAGCAAAGTACATCCTTAAGTTAATTAAATTTACACCTTCAAATTAATGATGGTGTGTCTTGTCACCATAAAAACAGAGGATCACCAAAGATTTTTAAACTGAAAGTAGAGTGGAGTGTTTTCAGATCCTTGAATCATTGCATTAAGAGTTAACTTAGCAAAACAGCAAACTTTTTAATCTGTATACTTTCTACAAGTTTTGATAATTATTAAAACTGTTATTTATAGCACAACTGTGTTTAGTGTATGTTGTTGATCTGTAGACTAGTTTTAACGAAGTCTTTTTGTTTATTTTTCAACAGTGCCCCTTCTGACCACAGATTATCATTGTAAGTTATATTTCAGTAAATAGTAGGATGAGATATAAGGGGAGGGCAATGGTGGAGGTATGATAGGGTATCAGAAAATACAAACAGCTCCTTGTTTCTGCATGTTGAGAACATTTTATATGTACAGCCTTTAAAAAAAAATATGGTGTTACCAGTTCTGAAAAAAGTTGTTTTACAATGTCTCAAATAAGTAATCCAATCTTGAGAATAAAGGTCCCCCCTCACTATCAGACTTATTTTACAACCAGATAATTATTTTGTATGACCTTAATGCACTTCTTTATTTCTGTAATTTTCCTTTAAATGTTTAGATTTTTTGTGAAAGTTTTTTCGTAAATATTGTTATTTAAGTGTTCGTTAATTAGATATGTTAAGCATACTTTAGAAATTCAGTGAATATATAATCGATAACAATATAAATTTGCTAGAATTATTCTAGTTAAAGTATGCTTTGCAATACCTGCACGTTCTTGACCTTTGTTTGACCTTTACCTCCTAGCATGTTTTTGCATGTATCAATGTTGTGTATTTTGACAGATAAATTGTGTACCTTGGACGAAGATGATTTCAGCAGTGCTAACGACATGATGGAAGACTGCTACCCTGCTAGAGTTGGCTATGGCATGTATTTTGAAAATATTATGCAACAGTTACCAGTTCAAATATTTAAAACTTTGTATTTGCTGAAAATTTTATAAAATATAAAAATGTTTGAATATTTGTGTGAATAAGTTTGCTAAATGCTCGCATAAGACTATGAAATATTTAATGTTTTTGTTTTGCAATGCATATTTTAAGCTTATTATTAAAGCTTGATTATTTCTTTTTGCATTTTGCCAAGTTTAGTTAATGCTTTTAGCACATTATATCATTTAAGATCATATTTTTATTTTTTACTGAATTGAGTCAAATGAGGTCCTAATTTCATTTTAAATGTTGCATTTTTATTGCATGGTTGTTATGCATGTTTGCTGTCATATTTGAAAAGAGTTAAAGCTGAACAATTCTTTAGATTTTGGAAAAAATGTATCATTTAGTATGTAAAAATTCACAAAAAAAAATATTTCATGAACAATCTATGCTAATTTGGACAATTTTGCATGACTTGTACTTATTGTATTGGGCTGCATTATTATGAGTAAAAACAAAACTTTAGAAAATGTTTTAAGAATTAAACATATTGTATAACCGGTATATATATCAAAGTTTTCTTTACACAGAAAATTGTAAACTTGTTCCTTCAAATATGACAGTTATTGGGTTTTCTTCATTTAGATTCATATTGCATCTAAATCATACACTGATTTGTTCATCCACAATCATTTGAAAGACTTCACAAATTCTTGTTGATCCTATAAGGTTTTGAGAAAATTTACATGGCGGGTAAGAAAGTGTGGTACAATTTTCAGATTTGTAACAATTGTCCAATCTTAATTCAATTAAAATTTAAATAATGTTAAGGAATTTTTGTCTTTTTTTACCCCATTCTCAATGAGCATGCTATACCCTGTCCTGCTGCGGGATATTTTCACTTTTGCTCATAAACCTCTTGTTTTTAAACTTATAGGGGGTATCATAAGTTTGCACTAGCTCACAGTTTCTATCTCTGAATTTTTAACAGATATGCAGTTAATTAATATACCAGTAACTAAATGTAAAAAATTAATATGTTAGATTGTCTTCCAGACCTTGTAGTTTGAACACCTTCAGGCCATGCCAAAATTTTTAAAACTAGCATTTGAAGCTTTTCAAGCAAGCTTGCATCTTATAGGATTATGAGCTAAGACTAGTCAGTCCATGTAGAGTTACATGTCTTCAGGAATCCAGGAAGCTAAAAAGCATTGAAATGAGTACTGTACCAGTATTTAAATAAAATATTCTTTATATGATCAACAAGAATTTGTCAAAGAAAAATGAAAAAAAAACATCCTCAAAAAAGTCTATAAAACTGAAATCCATGTTTTCAGCTCGTTCCACAGAAGCCCTGTCCATTACCGGACGTTCTCAACCCACGGCCATCGTTACTCCAGATAAACGGATAAACGATGGCCATAAAAGTCTTCCTCGACATTGTGAGGTCCATCACAAAAGTCTACCCAGAAACATGCATCCTATGAGAAGTTTCAGTGTGCCAACCCCACCCCCTCTTGGACATAAACATGGTGGCCTGACCCCCAAACATCAAATTGGTATGTATCTACCTATAGATGATAACCTTTAGGTGGTGATGGAATGTTTGAAATTAATTAACTGTGTTGAAAACAGACAAAAATAAATTCAACTGTGTTGAAAACAGTCAAAAATAAATTCAACTGTGTTGAAAACAGGCAAGAATAAATTAAACTGTAATGAAAACAGGCAGAAATATATGCATTTGGAAGAATGTTTGAAAACAAACTTGCAGCTTTTCTTTTTTGAGTAACCCAAAATGAACATGCAGTACATGTGTTGTTTCTTGTAATTTCCTAACATTAGAATTGTCCTATATGCTAATTAATTTTTATGATAATATTTAGGATAGAATTATTTCCCTTTATTAGCATATTGGAGTTATTTCATTTAGATCAACCTAATATAACTTAATATAGTAGAGGATTAAATGAAGAATTGCTACTTTAAAATGAAAAGTTTCTTATAAATCAAATTTTAATTTATATCAAATTTATTTTATCAAATTTTTGTCTGTTTTCTTTTAACTTATAAACCAAACACACCCAAAACACCATTTTATTATACCAAAACAAACACACCTTAAACTCCAGTTATTTATAGACTCATAGATATTTCATTCTATTTCATTTTTAGTTTGCTTCTGGCTTTTTCCTTTAGTTTTAGTTTATGTTCCTTTGTAGATACATGTAATAGTGATACTTTAACAAAGAATAACAATGTACCGTACTGTGGATTCATTATAATTTGTTGAATATCAATTTTCATTAATTTTTTGGGTTCAAGTGAACCATGAATTTAAATCTTAAAAATGAAATACAAATTTCTATCAGGTTGTATGCACACTTTGGCAAATCCACGAAAGTAGGTTCCAACAAAAATAAATGAATCCACAGTAGGATATAGTTTTTGTAGGAGGATTATAGTTTAACTCTTTGTAGGGGTATCATAAAATTGTAGATTTAAACCTAAGAACAAGGACTATAAAGTCATTAAATGATTTATATCAGGTGCAGAAGGATGTAAACCTGAGAATGTTCAAATTAGCACCTGTTTATTTGTAAGCAATAGATCAAGAACAATGTTGGTTCACAGAAAAATTTCCATACTGTAAATTCCAAAAAAAAAATGCATACATTTTTCAGTCTACATGATCAACTTTAAAATCTACTGGCCCAAAGCTGAACGTTTGGAAACTTTCAGTTAGATTCTGTTTGCCTAAAGACTGTAGAGGTCATGTTTACAGGTGGTTGAGGCCCAAAAGCAATTTTACAAGCCTGTGAAGACTGATTTATTAATGCAACTGTTGAACAATGGAAAAAATGTGGTTTTATTATTGTGATTTTTTAAAAACTCTAAAAGGATGTACAGAATTTTGCTGATAAACATCTATACTTATTTAGCACCTGTCTTAATACATTTATACAGTAGATTTTACAAGTCTGTTATCTTTTAGTAGTATTTATGTTGTTGACCATTTTCAGATAATTGAGAAAATATAATGTACAAAATTTCCTGCTATGAAGGAAGACAAGCCAACACAACCAACTCTAAAATATGAATTAAGAAAAACATGAATATTGCAGTGAATACATGTGAAATGAAAGAGTTTAATTTGCAGAAAAGAATGTTAATTCTGAATTCAAGTCAATTTAATTCTTGTATTTGTATTTTTACAGTGAAACCTCAGCAGTCTCCATATAAGAAGACTACACCTATATCTAGTGTACCAATCAAGCCTAGGACAATGACTGTCATCAGCACACCACCACCACCTAAAGCTCCTGATATAATACTGAAAGCAGGGAAAGAACCAGAGGGAGAACTTCAGGTGAGTGCATGGAACTTGTTTATTGGGGGTTGGGGTACATTTTAGTGCAAAGCATTGTTAAAGGAGTGAGTCTTGATAGTGTTTTTTCCAAACTTTGGACAATAATTGTGATCCCAGAGGCCACATATATATAAATGTATCTTTTCTTTGTATTTTTTGCTGATTGACACATTATTGATCTTTTATGAGAAAGTACTTAAGAGGTCTATTAGCAGTTATTTAAGCTTAGAAAAAAATCTTTAGTACTGTATATAACATAAAATTGAGAATGGAGAGGGTGAATATGTCAAAGAGACAATTGACCAAAGTGCAGAAAACAGCCCAAGGCCACCAAGGACCATAAAAAAAAAGACACTCACCAAAATTTCAGTGAAAATGGTATGCTAGTGTAACAACATTTATCAGATGATACAAAGTCTTTTAAACAAGACTTGGAATAAGTTATTAAGAACAATACTAAATATAAAAAGGTGATGTGGTATGATAGCCAATGGGACAACTCTCAACAAGAGACCAAATGACACAAATATTAACAGCTATAGGTCACTGTATGGCTTTTTCAAAGCACATACGACATACATATAGTCAGCTATTAAAGGCCTCGAAAATTACCTGCTTGTACATTTACCATAGGCATATTGTAACGTTTATTTTCTGCTTTCTCCACAGCAGAAGTCAGCCAGTACTGAAGAATTAACAGCAGAAATGGAGAACTTAGATTGTTTAATGAAAGACTTAAATGCTATTACACAACAAGACTTCCAGTGCTAACAGAGAGAGAATTAGTCATAGAGATTTGTGATAACACATCGTTTATGCATACATTTTCATGAACCATCTGAATTATCTGACGGCCAGTGAGAATTTGAACAATTTCATCTATAGCTGTTTGAAAGAAAAATTCCAGTTTTGTAATGACAGTAACAATTTACTGGTATTTGAAAAATGTGGAAAAGCGTTTTGTTGATTATTGAATTCTTGGTTGCCGTGACCAGGAAATCAAGTTAATTAGTACATAGGAGACATTACTATGAAATCAAGCAAAACAGCTTGTTGAATTTGAACTCTAATTTGATATGACAAGACATAGAGTAGATTCATGCACGAGTTACAATTGCCAATGACTCTACAATGAAGCCAGGCAAATGGCTCCTTGAAGTTGAATTCTAAATTGGTATGACAAGAAATAGAGTATATTCGTACAAAAGTAACAATTGTCAAGGACTCTACATTTTAGCCTGGCAATTGGCTTGTTAAAATGGAATTCTAAATTGATGCGATGAGAACTAGAGTAAATTCTTACATAAATGAGCGACGCTTGTCAAGGATCATATTATTAAGCCAAAGCTGTTTAGGTGCTAGAGACGTAAGCATACTATCATCATAAACACCCACAAATCAATTATTTAAATCATCAAATCAATCTCCATCAATGCAAGAAGCTGAACAAGCAAATTCTGAACAGTGAAAATCTTAAACATACACAGAAATTGCTAGTTTAAGAGCAATTTCTTGCTATGTTTCATTTTTCATCTACACAAGAAGTCGAACAAAATTCTATGGATCGAACAAGCTAAATTCTGCAAAGTGAATAACTCAACATAGCAGAAAGTGCATTGCTAGTTTCGTTACTATGTAAATCATGTTTTTTGACTGTATTATTTTATGAAAATTATTTTTGTTATTTGACAGTTTTATAGACATGAGTGAATTTACAATTCTAATTAGAACTTTATAGTTTTGAATAGTTTTAGATTAATGTTTAGTTGCAATATATAATTTAAAAATCTACAAAAACTAGAATACTTACCTATCATACTTAACGTTCAAAGATTTCCTAGAAGCATTACAAGGACATGGTACTTAAAATATTCACTTTTTCATAAATGATGTCTTTCTGAAATGGATAAATGTATATTACATGTACCTCAAAATGCAGTCATGTTTTAATTTATGGTTGTTGAATTTTTTAGCAGTTTAATTACAGTTTATTTTTCATGACAGGTTTATTTACCCTTTTTTTTTTTAAACATTTTCACTTAAATTCCTGTCAATTATTCAAACAAATTATTTCTCTTGCCTTGAAGTAAATAGTTTGTGGTAAATTCGAGAACAATACCTTGAACAAACTTTGAATATTTTTACGATTTTTGTACAGTGAAATACATATAGTTCTCAATTCATATGTAAAATCCAATCAAAAATTGTAAGTGTGGAAAGATTTCATAAAAAGTGTAATGTACAAGAATGATTGAAAATGTATGTATAGGTCAATATGTGTGTGAAGGGTGTGCATTAGATAGGGACCGTCTCAAAATGCATAAGTATTTTCATATTGAGATGGTCCCTGTTATTGAAATGTCATATTTAGATGTCATTCACAATTAGAGTAGTGTTATTAAAAATGAATAATTTTAATTCATATTTGAATGTTGTGCTTTGTAAGATGTCAGTAGTGTTAAAATTTGTCATAGATATATTTATTAATATTTTTTTTTACTTTGATGTAAATTTTATTTTGATTGATAATAATTTTACACCAAAATAATTCTATGACTTTTTTTTTTAAATTTATTATTGGAGCAATATATTGTTGAATAAAAAAAAAATTATTGAATAATATGCCATTCTAAAGGGAAGCTAGATTCGAAAGCTATTAAAAGGATCAAAATTTGATAGTAGCACATGCTTTTACAATTTGAATGGTACTCTATCTCCACTTACATGCAATGTTAATGCTAAAAAACCAATTAAGTTAATTTTTGGTAAATCTTTAAAATTATTTGATATGAAAAGAAAAAAATGTTGAATACAAATATTTCTTGAACAGTCACATCTAATGAATACAGTTCAAAATAAAAAAAAAATATTGTCTATGAAAAGAAATTATCTACCCAATTTTAAAGGAATAAATCTTAGAATTATTTTGTTGTGGCTATTATTATAATTATTAATTAGTAGAGGCAGCATTCTTTGTGTTGTGTGCTGACTTAAGGAGATTGTACTTATTAAGGGGGTAGACCTTGGTTCAGGGAGATAACTCTTTAAATCAGTTAAGCGTTTGTAAAAGTCAAGTTCATCAATGTATTGTAAGCATTTACCTGAAACAGATTGAAAATAATCTATGTAACTTAGAAGCTTAGAATATATTTTTAAAAATGGTTGACACAAACGTACTGATGATTTTAAGAGTTATTTCCCTTAACCTAGGTCTACCTCCTTAAATTGAGATATAATATGAATACTTAGTCTTAATGTATTGTATGTCAAAATCTTCTATGCAGTGTAGATAAGGCTTACACTTAGTATCTAGGTGGTTTTAATGGCCTTGACTGGCTGTTAAGCCCTCTCTCGTTCGGCTACACTTAGTAAAGGCAATTCTAAGATGACCCAAGTTGATTCTTTCATTATATTTTAAAAGGGAGGCGATTTACTACTGTAAACAAACTGGTTTCCAAAACATGTGTTATGTAATATTTTCAATTTTTGTAACCTGTTAAAAAACAACAGTTTTAATGTCATGAATTAATGCTAAAATGGCTTACAATGATGAAAAAATATGTTTGGTTCATAAAACATCACCACATCTTTGAAAGTATTGTGGAATATAAAATGCTTCTTTATTGGATTGCATCAGCAACCAGTTTGCCCAATTAATCGTTACTTCCCTTTTCAAATGATATATTATGAGATCATCATTGGAAAAAAAAGATATTGGTTTATTAATACATAGATCTGCACTTAAAGTTTAATGAAACATAGATCTGAACTTAAAGTGAGATTATTTTATTTTTTATTTTTGTAGATTTATTAAATTTGTGTCGGGGATAGTGTTTCGGTTTTATTTGTCTTTCTTGTTTAAGTTTTTGATATCATTTTATAACATCAGTGAAAAGCATATGTAATATTGTACTGCATCAAAATTATCACCAATGTATTTCAAGGAAATATTTTTTGAAAGATTCGTCAAACACAAAATTCATTTCACTATTCTGAATAAAATATTGACGTGAAATTCTAATAGTAGCTTTACCAAAATTTGTAACATGTAATTTGAAGTTTTTTTCATGGCTGGCATTGTTAAATGAACTTCATTTTTATCGACTATGATATAGGTGTATCAATAATTTACAAACATTGAAATTTGTTTCTTCAAATTTTGTTTCATCTATCAATTAAAAATCAGTTGTTCAACTAGTTTAACTGGTTTAAAATATTATTACTAATGTAAAGCATTTAACCTGAGGTTAAATTCTAACCTTGTTAAGATAAGTTGAACAACAGTGCTATGTTGTTTTTCAGGTTTAATATGTATAGTGTTAAATAACCAACAATCAATCAATCAATCATTTGTTCAGCATCACCTAAACCCATTAGTTTTTTGTCATTAATAACAGAATTTTAAATAGTGTGCCATAATTCATTTATCAGACATCTACCTGGTCATGTACTACAATCTTTGTGTTATAAGGTCATGGCCATTTGCTTTTATCATTATGTTGAATAAATTCAGCCTGACTAAAAGATTTAGTCAACTTTAAGGGAAAATAAAATTAAAACTGTGAAAGGGACAAACAAACTTATCAGTTTGAATAAAAATTTAATAATGTCAAAATCAGAAAAAAACATAAAATTTATTTTTCAAATGTGAATTTTATTTGTTTACTTATAAAGACATTTTATAGGACATGTTTATTTTGAAAAAGAAATGTCATTAATGTAGAATTATTTTATTGTCATTTAGGCTTTAGGACTGATTGTTAAACTTTTACAACATTGTAACTCTTCTTGAAAAAAATAAGATTAAATTCATTTTAAAAAAAATTGTAAGTTTCATTAAATTTTATGTAGAAAAATAATAAATTATATGTAGAATATTTCAGCTAAACTATCAAAATTATCTCCCCTTAATATATCAATTAGGTGTCTTATAAAATACAGGTATATAGTTTTGTGATAAGCTTAATTTTACATCGCTGCTTTATAGATAGGTTGTGAACTTATATTTTTAGGGGCATACAGATTTTAGAAGCACATATCTGTAATGGCAATTTTATTTTCTTTCTTTATCCATTTTTATCAAAGTACTTTTTTTATAAACATTTATAATGAGTTATTGAATTGATCATTATTTTCAATATCTATTTTGGTAATGGATGTGAACTCTCAGATGTTTAGTCTGAAAGATGGAGCTTGCATGAATGTTGTGTAATAGTCATTTACTGTGATTAAGGTCTTTCCCCTACATGGGAAAGACCTTATTGTTTTTCTAATGTTTTTTTTAAGGTCTTTCCTCTACAAAGGAAAGACCTTATTGTTTTTCTTCCGTTTTTTCTTTTTCTTTTTTTTCTTCCAACATTTGTTTGACATGCCCGCCTCTTGTTTCTGTTGAAGTTAGTATAACCAAATATGGACCATCGATAGACCTCACCAAGATGTATTACCAAATGACCCTGTTAAGGATTTCATCATCCCCTTTAGGAGTTATCTCCCATTTATTGATTTTTTTCAACATGGCCCCCCCTCGTTAGTTTTAAAGATATCATGACCTTAATTGGACATAATGTAGATCTCATCATGATGTATTACCATGTGAGGCTGAATAGGATTTCATCGTCCCTTATGAGAGTTATATCCCCTTGAAACAATTTCTTTTCTTTGCATTTTTCTCAAAAAGTATAAGAGATAGAATCGATTTGAAAACGCCAACATGTACAGGAACAGATGGCAATGTTAATGAACATGTACAATTATTTTGTTATTAACCCTTATAAGGAGTTATCCCCCTTGAAAAATTGTACATAATTTTAGAAAAATTGTATCTCGAGAACCCGAAGTCGTTAAGACTTGGGACCTACACCAATAATCTTAAGTTCATGTGACCTTAATTTGCACTCAAGGTCAAAGGTCACCAAGTGCAAAAAAAAATTACGCTGCAATTTCAAGCTTGCATATTAAGAAAATGATAAGAGTTTGCTGCATACTTACAGTGTATAAAATGTTCCTCTCGACAAGCTCTACATTTTATACACTGAGCTCAAAAGTGTCCGACTGTCTGTTCAAAAGTTACGACCGCATGATTCTTAAAAGTATAGTATTGTGTGTATATCGTTTTAAAGGTAACAGATATCAACCTACTATAAACTGCAAAGATGATCAGTAATTCAAGACCTTCAATTTGAGGTCATTGTCAGGTCATGATGAAATTTCACCTTGACCTTCACATTATACTATGACCTTGACCTTGTGATATTTGAAAGGTCAAGTGGTCCTGAGTTGAATGGTGGTAGTCCCATGTCTCTACGACTTCCGGTTCTTAAGTTTGGTATTGCATCATATATTTGATGATTAATTGTGATCTTGGTGAACTTTGAAATTGTCCCAATTCTTTTTCTATAATGTTGTCCTTCAACTGTAGATCATTTATCATTTAACAGATTTGAGATATCTATTGTCGTTTTAGAGATAATGCAGTTTGAAGTTTTGCGAGCGGAGGCATGTATTTCTGAATCATCAAGAGCTTACCACTAAAAATGTTTTAGAAATTGAAGAGGTTGACAAAGTTATATGTTTGACCAAATACCAAAAACATTCCATGGAAAAAAACACCAAAAAAATCAATTTGAAATTTTCAAGTTTTGCATTGACTTTGTAAGTTTCATAATTTCTATTTATATAGTTGATATTGCATCATTATTGGCACTTTGTCAAATGGGGTCATCTGATATATCAAATTGAAGGTCTTAATAAACTCTACTTAAAAATGAAAATTTTAAACCCCCTTTTCATCCCAGGGGGACGGGAGGGGTCATTTAGTGCAAACATTCAAATTTCTCAGATGGTAAGGTTGTCGCATATCAAATGAAAGAACATAAAGCGTACATTTCAAATTTCAAATTGACGTCTCCCAAAAATGGGTTGGAGGGGGTCATTGAGTGCAAAAAATAAATGTTTCTTTTAAGGTAGGGTTGTTGTATATCAAATGAAAGGTCATGATGTGTACATTTGAAATTTCAAATTCCCGACCTCCAAAAAATAGTTGGATAGGGTAATTAAGTGCAAAAATCAAACTTTCTAGAACATGGTGTTGTCGCATATCAAATGAAATTTCATCTACTCTGTTCCATATATCATAATTCCGATCTCAAAAATGTAGGCGGATGAGGTCATTAAGTGTAAAAAGCGAAAAGTTTCAGAAGGTATGCTTGTGGTATATCAAACGAAAGGTCGTACAAAGTACAATACGAAAACATCACTTTTACAGGAAAGACCTTTCAATTGTTTTACAAACAATTGAGATACTAGTTCTTTTTCTTTTTTTTCTTTTTTTTCTTCCAACATTTTTTTGACATGCTCGCCTCTTGTTTCTGTTGAAGTTATTAAGACCAAATATGGACCATCGCTAGACCTCACCAAGATGTATTACCAAATGACCCTGTTAAGGATTTCATCATCCCCTTTAGGAGTTATCTCCCTTTTATTGATTTTTTTCAACATGGCCCCCCCTCGTTGGTTTTAAAGATATCATGACCTTAATTGGACAAAATGTAGATCTCATCATGATGTATTACCATGTGAGGCTGAATAGGATTCCATAGTCCCCTATGAGAGTTATATCCCCTTGAAACAATTTCTTTCCTTTGCATTTTTCTCAAAAAGTATAAGAGATACAATCGATTTGAAAACGGCAACATGTACAGGAACAGATGGCAATGTTAATGAACATGTACAATCATTTTGTTATTAAGCCTTATAAGGAGTTATTCCCCTTGAAAAATTAAACATAATTTTAGAAAAATTGTATTTCGAGAACCAGAAGTCATAGAGACTTAGGACCTTCACCAATAATCTTTAATTCATGTGACCTTTAATATGCAGTCAAGGTCAAAGGTCACTGAGTGCAAAAAAAAATTACGCTGCAATTTCAAGCTTACATATTAGGAAAACGATAAGACTTTGCTGCATACATACAGCATATAAAATGTTCCTCTCGACGAGCTCTACATTTTATATAATAAGCCCAAAAATGTCCGACCGTCTGTTCAAAAGTTACAACGAGATGATTCTTAAAAGTATAGTATTTTGTGTATATCTTTTTAAAGGTAACAGATATCAATCTACTATAAACTGCAAAGATGATCAGTAATTCAAGACCTTCAATTTGAGGTCAATGTCAGGTCATGATGAAATTTCACCTTGACCTTCACATTATACTATAACCTTGACCTTGTGTTTTTTTAAAGGTTAAGCGGTCCTGAGTTAAGTGGTGGTAATCCCATGTCTCTACGACTTCCGGTTATCAAGTTTGGTATTGCATCATATATTTGATGATTAATTGTGACCTTGGTTAACTTTGAAATTGTGCCAAGTCTTTTCTATAATGTTGTCCTTTAACTGTAGATCATTTACCATTTAACAGATTTGAGATATCTATTGTCGTTTTAGAGATAATTGAGTTTGAAATTTTGCGAGCGGTGGCATGTATTTCTGAATCAACAACAGCTTACCACTTTAAATGTTTTAGAAATTGAAGAGGTTAACATAGTTATATGTTTGACCAAATACCAAAAACATTCCATTTAAAAAAACACCAAAAAATCATTTTAAAATTTTCATGTTTTGCATTGACTTTGTGAGTTTCATAACTTCTATTTATATCGTTGATATTGCATCATTTTTGGCACTTTGTCAAATGGGGTCATCTGATATATCAAATTGAAGGTCTAAATGTACTCTACTTAAAAATGAAAATTTTAAACCCCCTTTTCATCCCAGGGGGACGGGTGGGGTCATTTAGTGCAAACATTCAAATTTCTCAGATGGTAAGGTTGTCGCATATCAAATGAAAGAACATAAAGCGTACATTTCAAATTTCAAATTGACGTCTCCCAAAAATGGGTTGGATGGGGTCATTGAGTGCAAAAAATAAATTTTCTTTTAAGGTAGGGTTGTTGTATATCAAATGAAAGGTCATGATGTGTACATTTGAAATATCAAATTCCCGAACTCCAAAAATTTGTTGGCTAGGGTTATTAAGTGCAAAAATCAAACTTTCAAGAACATGGTGTTGTCGCATATCAAACGAAAGCTCATCTACTCTGTTCCATATATCATAATTCCGATCTCAAAAATGTAGACGGATGAGGTCATTAAGTGTAAAAAGCGAAAAGTTTCAGAAGGTGTGCTTGTCGTATATCAAACGAAAGGTCGTACAAAGTACAATACAAAAACATCACTTTTACAGGAAAGACCTTTCAATTGTTTTACAAACAATTGAGATACTAGTTTTTATATGTATTTTTGGCTATTTAGAAAAAAAATACCTTAAGAAGAAATTGCCTAAGTTTATTGAATGATAAATTTGCATTCATTATTGTCATTCAGAAAATTTATCTTGGCTTATAGGGTTTTTTTTTGTTCATTTATAAATCATTTTATTATTGGAAGTAAATGATAAGTAGATCAACATGTATGAAACTCTCTTTATCTTATAAATTATACAAAGCGTGCATGGAAAATGGAAAGCCATTCGAAACCAAATTGTGTGTTAAAATCATCTTGACCTAAAAATTATATTAAAAAAAAATCTAGGAGTTGCCACATTTGGTAGAATACTGAAAGCTATTTTACAATTTATAGTAATTAGACTAATGCTAAACAGCAGTTTCATTTCGTGCATATTTTAAATAGACAATACATGTACTTTTAATGTGATTGAGCGGTTATCATCCATGAACTTTCACATCTGTGTCATTATAATATCATATATGCAACAATAGTAAATTAAAACATTGTGTATAAATCTCATCATCAATCATCATTTGTAAATATCATGTGATCAAATGCTGGTGTGTCAGTAATGGATGAAATGTGACATTTTTGAGAATAATTTATACACTGACTTAAAATAAAATCTTTTTCTAAGTAGTTTGGCTTTGTTTTGTTGATTTTAAACCTGATGGTTGCATGATCATCTCCAGTAGGAAAAATCTTTGATACAATCTTAAGCTGAATCAAACGAATGTCAATGACTTGAAAATTGATATTTGCTACTCCTCCTCCACCAAGCATGAGACATTTAGGAGCAAGACTGGTAAGTACAGAATCTGAATAATCTGTTCAGGTAGTCGGCCAAGTTTCTTGTTGACTGTTCAATGTTTTGGGCATTGGCAGATCCAGGGGGTGTTCCGGGGGTTGGAACCCCCTTTTTTTCAGCCGATCAATGCATTTGAATGGGGACATATAGTTGGAACCCCCCTTTTCAAAATGGCTGGATCCGCCCCTGGTTTTTGGTCTAGCACAACATCTTATTCATATCCCATTAATATGTTCTCAATCTCGTCATGATAATGCATTTAGCTATGGTGTTGGCTGTTTATTTCAGCTTATGAGTGTGAGCCCTTTCTGTGACTGTATCTTTCACCTCTTTTTAAATGTACAAGTCCATGTTAACCAGCCATCCAATATTAACCTTCTTGATCAATATTTGTAAACTTGAGTTTATTTTCATCAATATTTCGTAAACCTTAGCACATTTTTCATTACACACATAAAATCTGTTTTCCACACATTTTAATGCCCCTACTGTAGCTGTCTGTACATCCATCTATATGTCCAAACGTCCAAAAATTTGTGTCATTGTTTCAGTTCTCTATCTTTAGTTTGACTCAACTGAAAGTTTACACAATATTTATAATCACAAAATACAGATCAAGTGAATTTTGGTGGCTTTACTTTATATCTCCAACTTAAGTTTGTCTCAACAAAATGTTATGCAACTTACATACAATGCTTACTAGGCCAAATAAAAAAATATGTGTGGTTCCAATTACATCTGAAAAAAAGGTAGGGTAGGTAGGTAGGGATTTTTTTTTATTTTATGTTTTTTTTTTACATTGAGTCTATGGGAGCAACATTCTGACTTTAACAGTGGTTAATGAAAAATGACAATAAAATCTTTAGGGTAGGCTATTTTTAAGCCGAAAAAGTAGGGACGGTAGGGTTACTGGAACCACACATATTTTTATTTGGCCTAACCTCAAAACACCGATCGAGTACAAATTTGCATCACTATTACAGTACTTGAGTTGTGTCCCTCTATAACATTATATGCAACCAGAGGTATCAAATTATGTTTTCTGGTCTATGAGTCTGTTCGTTCGTTTTTGTCCTGCTTCAGGTTAAAGTTTTTGCCCGAGGTAGTTTTTGATGAGGTAGAAGTCCAATCAACTTGAAACTTATTACAAATGTTCCCCATGATATGATCTTCCAAATTTTTAATGCCAACTAAGAGCTTTTATCCTAATTTTACGGCCCACTGAACACGAAATTGAAGAGCCCTCTTTAGATTAAAGGTTTTGATGAAGTTGAATTCCAATCAACATGAAACTTTGTACACATGTTCCCTATGAAATGATTTTTCTAATTTTAATTCCAAACTCTAGATTTTACCCCAATTTCACTGTCCACTGAACATAGAAAGTGATGGCGAGATTGGGGCATCCGTGTACTATGAACACATTCTTGTTTAGAACGTTGGTTTTCCTGTTTAATTATTTTACAGTCATGTTGGTGTCCTTTATAGTTTGTAGTTCGGTGTGAACGAAGGCTCTGTGTTAAAAGGTGGTACATTGACCTATAATTGTTAACTTTTTATAAATTGTGACCTGGATGGAGAGTTGTTTCATTGGCAAATCTTCTTATTTATTCTTGATGCATATGTTTACTACTTTCTACTTGTCATATTCTACCACGGTGCATATCATGGATTTATCATTAGAAACCAGTTAGAACTTAAATGTCCTGCTCCACACTGAGCTGAGGGTTAATAACAGTTTTAGAATTATTATACGATGGTGCTGTCTTAGAACCAACATGGCGATTATTGATTTGCATAAAAGTAATCAAATTCCGTTAATAACGTTGTCAAATAGTTGATTTAGCCCGTTTGAACTAGTTTGGTAACAAATGTTTTTGGTGGTTAAAATTTACAAATATGATTCATGATAAATGTACACAACATTCAATTGACATGTTATGATTTAAAGTTATGAGTGTGCATGAAATATCTGATACAAGACTTGTTTTTGTACTGTCAATAACTGTTTGAGAAAACGTTTCGAACGCAAAATATTTAAGTGGTTTTGTGTTTTCGATGTTTCTAGAAAATTATCTTTGAAAGGTAGCGATGATGCTAATGAAACTTTATTTGTAAGTTGCCCGTTAAAGATCAGGTTCTGCTTAATTGTCTGTCTATCGTTTATTGTCGTCCTGGATACATATGTAATATTTGCCACTGGTAGTAACTTTGTTCAACAGCAATAAATCAATTTTCCAAGGATTTGTTTCCCTGTTTATAGTACTATGAGCTGCAATCAACATTTCAATACGGACTCGTTGATTAGATAATAAAACGCCTTGTGAATTTGAAATAAAAACTAAGTCGACAGAAATATTGAAATCGATATGCATTTGTCTCAGAAGTGATAACTAGATATAAGATTGATTGATTGTTAGTGATTTAATGCCACTTTTAAGCGCCACTTTTGGGCTATTTCTTGGCAGCCAGGTTTTATTAGTTGAGGAATCCGTAGTGCCCGGAGAATACCACCGACCTTCGATAGAGAAACGTGATAATTAGATAATAAGATATGTTATGAGTGCCAGTGACAGTTCTTATATATCCAAGTCACAATTTGTAAAAGTAAACCATTATATATCAAAGTACGGCCTTCAACACGGAGCTTCGGCTCAAACCGAACAGCAAGCTATAAAGGTCCCATAAAATGACTAGTGTAAAACCATTCAAAAGTGATTTGCACTGAAGTTCATTCATAACATCAATCTTTAAGTTGAGAACCAAGTTTTATCTGAATGAGCAGTCAACGTCAACAAATTTCTTGAATTCTTAACAAATAAAGAAAAAAATTCCAAATGTTTATCAGAGGCATATTTAGATGGGACAGGTTGCCCGGACCCGGGGCCCCCTTTTTGTAAAAAAAATAGTTGATGATATAGGAAATCACTGAAGCAAGACTAGATCGGGCCCCCTCTTAGGTCATCAGTGCCCTCCCCCTTTACGTATTTTTTTTATCTGCCATTTTCTATCGTATATAGTTAGACAGTCAGAATGGACAAAAAAGAACAGAGAAATATTACATATTGAATTCCAGACTCTTATACATTAATTTTACAGTTTAAGATGGTTTTTTTTAAATTTCATAATCGTTTAAGACGATTATATATTTTTAATCATACAAAGGATACATTTCTTGATAACATCTATAAGCCAATCTAGGGACAATCCACTTTATCGTGATGGATTCTTTTTGCGGATTTAAACTATTAATTTTTTTTTGGCGAGACAATTTTGTTTTATACATAGTTATTAAATACATTTCCATCAAGATAGTTAAAAAAATATATAGAAAACATCCAAACTAAGAGTTAAGCAGTCTAAGAAAGAACAAAATAAATTTCAAGTAATAAAATCACTAAACTGAATTGCTATTTTTGTTTCAGTCTAATTGATTTCTGTCTTACATTCATGCTAAAATAGCTATGAAAAAAGAAGTAATTATTTTAATTTTTTTTGTTTGCAAATTAATGTTATGGCCCATATGAAAAAAGAAGTGATTATTTTTTTTTTTTTTTTTTGCAAATTAATGTTATGGCCCATTTGCTGAAGAAAGAATTCGCGACATTGCATATATTATATAGGTTCGATACTTGAGACAAGCAAGTTACCCAGATTATGTAAGTTTACATATGTCAAAATTTTACGACCATAATTTCCATTGTAATAAATCTATCAATTTTATTATTTTAATTGTTTACCAATTTCAAATTATCTTGTCTTAATTTAGACTTATACAGCTTAAATACACTTATCATGTACTTGTAGCTCTTATACATATACATATTACCGTTGTCAATCATATATATAGTTTACGTGTATTATATAAAACTCTAGCCGCGGGTAATAAAGACCGTATGCCATTGACAAATTTCTCCTCAGAGTTCCTCTACAAATTTGACAAATGTCCAAGCCTTTGGCAGTGTTTACATATTCCTTCCGACAAGTATATTTTCAAAAGAGGAACAGCAAAAATAAACCATTAAACATTTTCTTGGAGTAATGTTGGACCTGTTTAGAATCATTTAGCGGATTTGAATCTCGAAAGGTAAGTTTTTGACACATTTATACATATATTATTCTTACGTTCGATGCACATGGACTCAATGCCATAAGTTTAAAAAGCAACATTTAAAAACACAAAGAGGCTGACAACTAAAAGGAACTTGAGAATTTGTAGAAAAAAACTTGTGTAAGGTATGATTTTTATTTGTGTGATTTTATTCTCAATACATTACATGTAAACACATACAAAGACATTTGATTGATAAGTTTGGGAAAACATCGTTTATTTGCTCGTTGGTATTGCACTCTGGTTATCTTCTAGGAACTGCTTGTTTTTAAAGGTCGGTAATATGTTTACTTTTGCCAGTCTGTTATTATTTTTGGTGCTTCCTGCATAACAGTAAAACCCTTTCAAATTATATGATAATACCAGTGTATTCGCTTGTTCAACCATGCTGTTGCTCTATCCTGTTTACAAAGGGAAAAAGGGGGAGGGGACGGATTAAGCGCTCTCAAAGATGCTTCACATTTTTTAGTGTGTAAGTTCAAGGTCAAGACCGACAGTCCAGCGTTTGTTGTTATTGACTGAAATCCGTTTTTTTGTTGCATTATGATTTCAAAATAGTTTCAAACTTGAACGTAAAATACCACGACGTGCTGATAATTTTTCACTGATAGATATAAGGGTCAATTTTGTTTTGTCTCTGCAATGCGTTTATTACACTGTCACATTTTCTTACTATAAACAGATCTTAATCTATAAATTAAACAGTAAAATACTTTTTTCACTTTGACTGCGCTTATTTACAAATCAATTCTAAAAAGAAATTGTATGACGGATTTGAAAAGGGTTACAACACAAGAAATGTCCTGTTTTATCACTACCAGTTGCAGATACGGGGTGGGGTGGGGGTACGGTGGTGAACCCCCATTTTTTACGATCAATGCATTTGAATGTGGGGACATATAGTTGGAACCCAATCATTTATCCTAGGTTGGGAACCCCCTTTTAAAAATGCATGGATTCGCCCAATAAAAATGTGACCATGTTGCGTAGTGTACCTGTTTTTGTTTTAAGTTTGTTTCTCTTTTTACTTCGTTTATGCATTATTCTCTGAAAATAAGGAGATATGAAAATGATAAGCATATTCTTTAACGATAGAGTTGATTGATTGCTAGTTAAATAACGCCCAGTGGCCAATATTTCAAGTCATGCATGCTCTAAGCGATTGAACGACTTAAGGGCAAGGGTGTAACGTTTTGTTTAAAATAAAGGAGATTTGTTATGATGCAAGTGAGATAACTATAGTCAAAAAACAAAAACTTAAAAGATAAATGAAACGTGGAATGAATTATCCACAAATGAGTCCGTGAGTTTTCTTTTAGGGCTTCTTTATAAAAAGCTTGTTATACGGTATTGGTTTTTGGTCATTGTTGAAGGCTGCACTACTTACAGTTGTTTTAAAACTTTTTGTCTCTCTGGTGAAAAGTTGTCTCTTTGCCAATCATACACATCTTCTTACTTTTATATCATTATTTTAAGTTTATTCCGGTACTTTTGATTCTAGTTAAAATTTGATATAAGTATTCAAAGTGAAACATCGAGGTACAATTGATAAACTAATACACAATTTCCCACCAATATCATTTGTAACTTCCTGTGTAAGTTGTCATTATACAAGTAAAATTGACTTCAGACTATTTGATAACCTATACCTTTGATGTTTATTCTCTTGTTAAATTTATCGTCTAGGTTATTATACACATTTATCATATATTTAGTACAAAATACAGCTATTTTGTATATCTAATAAAGGTTGTTTTTCCAGTCTGTATCACCTACCCTGTATCGCATACCCCGTATCGCATAGCTAAACCCGTATCGCATACCCCGTATCGCATGGTAAAACCCGTATCGCATACCTTTTTTTTTTTTTTTTTTTTTTTTTTTACATAAAGTTTTTTGTTTTTTTTTTTGCTTAAGAAAAAATTTCCTCAAAATAGGTCATTTTTTTAATGACGTCATTGTTTGGTATGTAACGTCACGAACGTCAAATTTTGATATTGTATGTGACGTCACGAACATCAAGTTTGCATATTTTTTGGCACACTAAATGCAACTATAAAAAATACAAAACACTCAAATAAATACAATAATAAACAAAATATTTTTAAAACAGCAGCAGGCAAATGGTAAGGTAACCCAGGTGCTTTGTATAAGCAGTTATTTTAAGGCTTTGAACCAAGACAAAAGCAGAACTGAAGGTAACCCAGTGCTAATCTATCGGGATCAGAAAACAGTTCATATAATATAATACTCTTCTGTTGAAATATATGATAAAGCGTATAATACATGGCAAAATCCGTATCACATGCCGTATCACCCTCGACCAATATCATCCCTCGGGCCTAAAGGCCCTTGGGCTGATATTGATGTCTCGGGATGATACGACATATGATACGGATTTTGCCATGTATTATTCTCTATATATCATTATACATCATAACATTGCATCAGCGTATAAAACTTGCTTGTAATAGTGCTTTTATGTGGTGTGTTCGGAAAACATCACCTGTCGTCGGCTTGTATTCATCTAGAACGCATTTAGAGAAAATTGAGGACATAAGTCGCATGATTAAAGTCTCAAGATCATTCAATCGCAGCTTAAAAAGTTAGAATTCAGCCGTTTTGGGATGTTTTTATATTTTCAAACGAAAGATTGCATGAGCGAGGGTCTACATTTATGTATTGTTTAATTATTCTGTATTTTTATTGATTTTTGTTGCCCGTTATTCTTTTATGTCCTTTTTAACCTGTTCTCCTCTCTTCTTTATTTTTTTGGCCCATGCAGTATTTTGTTATTTGGATACCTCAACAAGACCTTCAGAAATGACTTATTTTTAAAAGCAATGTTTTCCCCTCTAAAATCAACTGTGTAAACAACATTTACTGTAAAATGAAATGTTCACATTATTGTTGTACTGTTAAATGACAGGAAAAAATGATTGATTATGTTATATAATAAAATTAGTAAATATTTATTAAACAATGGCCGATTCAAGTTCTAGAAATACACATTGAATTTACGTTGTAATTTATCTTTTTATATATTCGGTCGATTGTAAATAAATCAATTATGTCTTTTTGTCATGTGACTTCTCGAACTAAATTTTTTTGATAATTCATCATCGAGTGACAATATTGCCGCAATAGAACAAAAACTGCAAAACCCAAGAATTGCATGCTGGGAAGATGCATAGTGATTAAACCAATTTCAATTAATGTACTTCCGCATTAAGAATGTTTACAACATACATTTGCATATTAATATTAACGCGTAGAAAGTGTTTACAAGTGACAAACGTGGGAACAACCATTACAGTTTAAACTACATGACTTTTTTCTAACAAAATGATATTATTTGTCTTTAAAATTTACATGCATGATTAACGGGCCATATCAATAAAATTACATATATATTCATGAGGTTAAGTAATACCATGGTTAGTATAGTTAAGGGATGGAAATCGCATAAATATCACCTTGATCAAGGATTTGTATAGTGTCACTATACAAATCTTTACTTTGATTAAATTCCCCAACATGTGAAAATGTCATAACGTTCCAAGAAGTCTGGGAGAGTAATTATTCAAAAGGAAAGTTTGCAACGTTGAAAATCGAAGAATAAAAATCTAAACACGAACCCTCATATAAACATATTGCAAAACTTCAAAACCAGGATGGGTTAAAATGCAAACATAGTATACACAAGAAACATATGTAATACATGAAAATTGTCCTAAATATGTCAACTTAATATTGAAAATATATATAGGTATATATCATGTAGATAATTGACTAATGTGAACCTTATTTTCGCAATTCCATGGAAGGCTATATGTATCATACAATGCTAGACAAAATATCTTCATTGGGATCTAAAATAGTTTAAAGTTTAGATGATTTGGATCAAGCTATAGACATGAAAAACAGTTTAAAACAGTGAACAATCATATCAAATGAAATCATATAACAAAAATTAATTTCAAAAGAAAGAAAGAAAGAAAAGCTTCAGAATTAAAGTTCACGAAAACCAGAACTCGTTATCGTATATCTGTATATACAGTATTGGAAATCATGGTAAAAAAGTCACGTATACAATAGAGAAATGGTTAGTCAACGAAATCAAAACATTTTCGTCGAATATTTTGATATCTTATATAAACGACATATATGTAACATTGTTGTGTGTTCAAAGAATTAAAATTGGTGCTGGGTTACGGCAAGGATGTTCAATTTCATATAACATTTAATACACAATTCAACAAGTACGACATAGTATATAGAGGAATGTTTGTCATGGTAGTTGAGATGGGGGTTGAATGCTTCATACGTCTATACCTCTATTTTGAAAAGAAAAAATTCGTTCTACAACAAATTCTCCGATGCCTTGTCATTTTCTGGCATGGCTAAGGTTCTTAGTTATCGAACTTATATTACAGTTATCGAACTTATATTAGTCAATTAGTCATGAGTATATAATATCAATTTGACTTTCAAATGCATTATAAATGCATATATATAGTTATATATCTCTATTTTTTACAGATGTTGTTGCTGATTTTATCTACATTGTTTCTCACAACAATATACAGTTCCAATGCAGCTTCTGATGACGTCATCACATTTGATGTCAGATTGCTGGACGGAGGGGACATAACTTATAGCTTCAACAGATCTGAGTATGGTGACTGTATCTATACATCCCATCACCAACAAGTCACATGCATGGTAAAACGGAAGTACAAATCGGTAGTGGATAAATGGAAATACAATCCTTTACAGTTAAAGTACTTGTCAGTTAACTGTATGGAACAGACATATTATGCAAATAATCGCCATGCTTGTATTTGTGTAAACGGAAGTGATGCTGCGAATCCTGGGAAATCTAAACAACATGATAACTTGCATTATTGCCACCTAACAACATTGCCTGAAGGTATGTTTGCGAAATTATCACAGCTAACACTTTTGGATTTGTCTAGTAATGCCATAAAGGAGGTACAAGAAGACACGTTTGCTGGATTATTTTCCCTAAAGTACCTGGACATTAGCCATAATCCTATTGGCTCTATTGCTGTCAAATTTCTCTGTGATTTGCATATGATAGAAGTATTAAAACTGAAAAATATAAGTATGAGCAGCAAGACATTTCATAAACGAATTCTACATTGTTCGTCGTCACTGAATCAACTAAAGTATATCGACTTGAGTGACAACCATATCGAAAGCATTCCAAATCAGCTGTTTGATAGCATTCCTAACGTTCAAACACTTATCCTTCGTAACAACTGGATTAACTTTATTTCCGTGACTGCATTTTTTGGTGCCAGTAATCTTAAATATTTGGATTTATCTAAAAATCATCTTCCTGCAATTCAAAATTCGTTTTGTAAGTTTATGTATCAAGTCAGGTATATCAATATATCGTCTAATCGATTGACACATCTCGATATGGATGACATGTCTAATTGTGAAACAATGACCGTTTTCGATACGTCAATGAACATGATACATGAAATAAAAGGAAGGTTATCACAACGATCAGACTTACAAGTTTTCAACGCTTCAGGAAACGGTATAAAGAATATAAGTGATAGATTTCTTCTCAATGCAACAAACTTAAATGTCATGGATTTGTCTAACAACGAGTTGCATCAGATATCCGCGGAAGTCTTCAACAACATGACCAAATTAAAAGTTCTTAAACTGAATGGAAATAACTTCAATGACACTGTAGATATTCTCGATATTTTTAACTACACTCGGAACCTAGAATCATTAAATATAAGTTCAAATGTTATTAGGTATATTGTAAATGGTACGTTTCAGCTTCTCAGCAGTTTGCAAACTTTGGATATATCTAACAATAGCATTTCAAAAACGTTTTCCGATACATTTAAAGGGATGCAATCGCTAAAAGCATTATATCTCGATCATAATAACATCCGGGATATAAATAGAACATCACTTCTGCCGCTGACGTCATTAGAGATTATCGATTTATCGCATAACATGATCGACAATATCATAGACAACGTTACAATGCCAGAAACCTTGACACATGTGAATTTAGAAGAAAACATTTTAAGTAAATTTCCGAAATGTTTCAATAAAACGAACCTCAAAAGTCTAAATCTTAGAAGCAATATAATTGCTACAATGAAAGGAAATCGAACCAAGGATTTACAAAGTTTGGAAAGAATTGATCTCAGTTTTAATCAGCTTGACTCGTTCGATAATGCATCCTTTATAAATATGACGTCATTATCAGATTTGAATCTATCTTTCAATATCATATCCGGAAATTTATCTGCTGACGTTTTCTGTGGAACAGAGAATTTAACTATTTTGAACCTTAAAAAGAATTATATCAGTAACATAGAAAAATTCTTCACCTTTCATTGGACGAAAACTATAACTCATCTTGATTTGTCATTCAACACAATTCAACAAATCAATTCTTTAATGTCACATGAGTTCAATAACCAATCGGATCACTTGTTACGGGAACTGAACTTGGAACATGGTTACATCCAGGATATTTCCCAGGATTCTTTTCTAGGATTTTTGAATTTACGTCAAGTGAATTTAAGAAATAACATGCTTAGAACAATTCAACCTTTTAACATTGCGTATAAGACAGAATTTTTGTTACAAAACAATCCTCTACAATGTAATTGTAACATGAGTTGGTTGTCGGACAGTTATGTCACCGTCGGCGAACATAAAGTGTCAACTTTTGATTACGAGGTTGGCACGTGCGTTGTTCAACCAAAAAATATAGAACTTCCGGTTAGAAAGGTACTGAAAAACCAGTTCAGGTGTAAAGTAGTTAATGACTGCGATCGAATGTGTGAATGTTTTTCGGATAACTCCAAAACAAGTGAGATTGATTACATAGATTGCAACGGTTTGATTGGCTACATGCCTGAAATATTGTCACGTGACGCCAGAGTCATTTATTTGGATGGCAATAGAATACCTATTTTGAAATTGCCAGAACACTATAGTCCTGATTTCCTTACAACAGAATTATATGTAAACAAGAGTCAGATCGGGTTCATAGAAGACATTTTCTTTTCTGGTTTTGATAAATTGGAAATTTTAGATTTGAGTGAAAATAAGATATCGACACTTCCAACTGCGATTTTCAACAACTTGTTCAATCTTAAAAATCTTTATTTATCAGACAATAACATACAAACTGTTTCTCCGTTGTGGTTTAATGGGCTTTCTCTTAAGATACTAAATTTAAACGGCAACAAGATACACCACGTAAGTCAAACATTTTTGTCCCAAATTGATGGCATGCACAGTCTTCGCTACTTACAATTACAGAACAATCTGTGGCAATGCGATTGTAAAAATAGAAATTTCAGAATATGGCTGAAAACTTCCGGAAAAGTGGTCCGACATCGGTATGATATCGATTGTTATCGCGATTCCAAACCATTGTTATCAGTTCACTTGTCAGAGTTTGTTTGTAAAGTAGAAGAAAGCCATGCAAAGAGACGTGGCATCATAACAGCTGTGATTATTGCATTGATTTGTCTTGTCATTGTTTTGTCAGCAGCAATATACTATAGGAGAGACTTGATAGCTGTGTTATATGTAAAGCTAGGCGTTGGTTGCTTACGACATAAATACGAACTTAACAGACCCTACGATGCATATCTCATCTATGACACAAATGACGCAAAGTGTTCTGATTGGATAAATAAATCTTTATTAATTTTCCTCGAAAAAAGAAGAAATCCTTATAACATTGTAGCAACAGACAGAAGTAAACTATCATCAAGTGTCGCCAACACTGAAAATACACAACTTCAAGAAAGCAAGAGTTGCATATTCATCATAAACAATACTGTTATGTCTAACTCTTGGTGCGTAGAAAACTTCCATAGAGCCTGGAACTATGCAAGAAAAAATCCAAAGTTCAAACTTATAATAATTGTGTTCGGTGATATAGAATTAAATATGTTAGAACAAGAAATGAGAGTAATGCTGTCTCAGGGACAATATATAACAGCCCGATCAAAATCGGTCTGGGACAGACTGATTTATGAACTACCCAATCCAGAGACAGGATTCCGTTCTGTGCGAGGTGAAGATGACGTTTCAGAAAATGACGTCATTATCTATAGTGCGTCAAGTAATATTTTGGACGAGTATGGAAGTGTATCAATGCCGTCGCACAAATTTATATAAATCATCGTGATTTTTAATTGTATGTACTTGTATGTTAGCTATTGTGTTTATGAATGATTAAAGTATGTTTAAAACTATCATTTTTATCTTAAGAAACGAGAAATTGTGCTATGTTAGTGGAAACTTTGGCCGTCTTCACATAGACAACGTCGTTAATTGAACGTTTTAATATCTATTAGATATTTTTCAAATTTAAATTGAGCTCCCTAAAGCAAGTTGACCGTGGTTGTTTTTTGTTGGTTCGATTTATCCGATTTTGTCAAAGTTATTTAGCTTTGTACACAAAAAAGTCCATCAAACTTGACGAGGGGTATTCCAGAAACACTGTGCCATGTATCCAAATGGCCAATCAAAAAGTAAAATCACAAAACTTCTGAACTCCGAGGAAAATTCAAATAGGAAAGTCCAGGCTAATATAATCAAATAGAAAAATCAAAAGCTCAAACACATCAAACGAATTGATAACAACTGTCCCATTCCTGACTTGGTAGTACTACAGGCATTTTCTTATGTTGAAAGGGTGGTTTAAACCTGGTGTTAAAGCTAGCTAAACCTCTCACGAAACAGTCGCATCATTTCCATTTCTAGTATATTGTCAACGATGTGTGAACAGAACAAACAGACATACATGTAATAGGTAAACATGTATAAAATAGGGGTACAGCAGTCAGCATTGTGTTATAATCTTAATCACTATAAAACAAACAGATACGTAACAAAGAAGCACGAAATGGCAAATAGACCAAGCATATTAGTAGAAACTTAAGACAAGAATACACAAATTTACCAAAGTACAATAACCCAATGACGGAATGTATAAGTACACAGCCACATCATATATTTATCAAAGAAACATACAAAAACTTATAGACCAAGCACATCAGCAAAATTAATAACAAGCATACACATTATTTTACAATAGCACAATAATGCATGGGATGTACCAAAGAAATATCAAAAGGCATATAGACAAAGCACATTAGCAAATTTAAATATTACTTTTATTGTTTAGTCTTTTTTTTATTGATATCCTTTGGACGTGGCACGGTACTTGTACATCCCGTCATTCACACAATCAGTGTGTTAGTGTATCTCGTATCCTTGTCTTTCGTTTTTGCTAATGTGCTTTAAGAAGTAAAATCAAGCGTACAAATGGTACAATTTAGGGAGAAAATTTTGTCTTTTTTTTTTTGGTTTCTAAACACGACAATATTATCGGAAATCAGATATCACCTCCCTTCACAAATTGCATCGAGTGTATGTTTAATTTTACTTTTTTGGTTGCTCTTACTTGACGAAATACTAGGATTTCTAACCACATAGTAGGTAACCTGTCGAAAAACTATATGATCCGGAGTGAAAAGTCGGTTAGTTGAAAATGATCTGGGAGATTCTAATCTAGACAAGAGCGTCGGTCACCAGAAATTTATAAAGATTATGTATTTTCATTTGGAGTAAAATTTCTTACCAACAATTTTGATACGGGTTGTCTAATTGAGTGCAATATTTATATTCTTTCAGGTGCATTTATCCGAAACTATGTCAGTATAATTATTATGCTGAATTTCTTAACTTTATTGATGGGAAGCATGCATAGTGTTGATAATATCCAGAATATGTGTTATGCACATACCTAGCTTCAGTATATGTGTCATGCACATATGTAGCGTTGTTGACATCTAAAATCATTAACGTTATAAAGGTGATATGAGCTTCCTCAATTTCTAGTAAAGTGTAAAATTTTATTAAGTAAGGATATATAGAATGATCACTAGTGAGACCACCATCTACCAGAGACCAATGGACTTAGACGTTGGCAACTGTGTTTATCGTACGGCCTTCAATAATGAACAAAATCCATACCGCATAGCAAGCTATAAAAGACTCCGAAATTGTAAATGTATAACAATTCAAACGAGAAAACTACCAGTCGGATTTATCACCGAAACAATAAACGAAAAACACAAATTTGATATACAACAACAAACGGTAACCACTGAATTACAGGCTACTGGATTTTGACAGGCACACACAGAATGCAGCAGAGTTTAACATGTTATATGGGCGCCTAAACTTTCCCATAAAATGTGACATGTTATAACAGCACAACTTAAAAAAAACCCGTAAAAACCAGTTTAAAATAAAGTACAAATCACAAATACATCCATTAAAATCACCATAAAACATAAAATCGTTATATGGGTGGTTTGATCTGACTAAACGCCATGTGAAGTATAAGCTTTTGATTAATGCTTCGTTTTAGCTTTGCAAAAACTTATAGGAATAAGAAGATGTGGTAGGATTGCCAATGGGACAACTCTCCACAAGAATTCATTTGTTTATTACTGGAAAGTTTCAAACCATATTTGATAAAAGAACAAGTATAGAACTAGTGTCATCCGATGAGAAGATATACTTGAATATATGCAAGGAGATGTGAATGTATGTCAATAAAACCAAATTATTATAGTCATAATAGTGTTACCAGTGTTGCAATGAGCAAATATGGTCAAAAATTAATTCTATAAAGTTCCAACCTTTGAAGAAAACTACAAAAAGTAACATACAAACTTAAATGATATATTTCACTCGAATGATTTAGCGCCCTCTATATCGGTCAGTGAGTATCGTCTCGACTGTTGCAATCGATATTGAGCCTGAATATAACGACTTGATTCGTTGCACTATAGTCCTTTTAAAGATCTTTATTCTCAGTAAAAATATACTGGAAGGTCTTCTAATGGGCGGCTAACCTGAATTCTCCAGTCGTTAAAATCTATTCACTTTAATTATTCCATTAACCCCTGTAGTTCTTTAAAGTTGTTAGTGTTTAATTTTATTCTAAATGCATACTTCAGTAATTATTTGTCCCAAAAAACCCAAGATAAGGAAGATAAGTCAGTAGAGCAAACAGAATTCTTGTGTTTTTCGCCCGATACAGATTATGGAAAAAGGGTTCGATTATCTTCTAATCAATTGTCTAACAGTACACAACAGAGAACAAACTCAAAATGAACTTATGTACAATGAAATTGAGAATTCAAAAGAGGAACACAATGTGTTACTACAACCATGTGGACTCTGTTAACAGATTTTTTATTTTTTCATTTTTTTCAAATCTTTTTTCGTATTTACTGCCTATTTGTATTACAGTATTAACATTTTTAACGTTGCCATAAATAATTATTCTTTGATTTTTAGCAATGTGCAGTTAACTTTCCATATCCCTTTACTGAAAAATCATAAATATATTTTTTGTTCTTTCTAGCAATATGCAGTTTACTCTCCGTTTCCCTTTTAATACTGAAAAATCATCCGTATACTTTTTTTAGTAATGTAAACTGCTCATGGCTATAAAACATAGACTTATTTATGCCACATTTATGGAACAACCCTTTAACTTAAAAGGGGGTTATTTACTTTTTGTTTTAAATATAAATAAATTCTGATCCCCAATTTGATAAAAAAAAAAAAAAGTATGGTCAAGCTTATGACAAAAAAATATTCTGAATCAAGATTCCCCCATACCTTAGAGTGTTACATGATGAAAAAAAATTGATTGATCGCGTTGAAAAACTAAAAAAAATATGTTCCCGCTTTGCACGAAAAAAATCTGACTCAGACAAAATCATAAGCCCCTCGAGCTCCTTTTAAAGTTATAGGTTGCTCCCTTAATAATGCAATTCAACTGAATAGACAGTAAATACGAAACTAAAGCATTGATAAACAAAATTTACATTAGCTACATGTTCTGTAACCGAGTCCCTGTGGCTCTACAACCCGCTGCGGTCACACTAGAGATGTGAAATCTGATACAGTGTGTTCCTACTTCTCTGAATATCTTAATTTACTCACATTTGGGGTTGTTTTTTTATCACACAGGATTGTTCAAATTATAAAATTTCTTAATAAGATTTACCATGTTTTATTACATGTATAAAGAATGGTCGAACATTTGATATAAAAATGAAGCATATTTGTTACTTTCCCTGAACTAGAGTATTAATATGTATTCATGATATTTGTCTTTTAAAAGAATGATACCGTATTTACTTACATAGTTCAGGATACTATTTTCAATTATAATCTGTAAAAATATTTCCCATTATATAAAAAAGAAGATGTGTATATGATTGCCAATGAGACAACTGTCCACAAGAGACCAAAACGACACAGACATTAACAACAATAGGTCACCGTTCACGGCCTTCGACAATAACAAAAATAATACATTTTTTTTCCATTTTTTTTTACTAATTTAGGTTTTATACAAATACACCATTATTAGTACATAGTATTTGCAAATATTATCATTTTTATTAACTAATCAATATTTTAACTCCCCAGAAAGAATTTCACCGAAATGGATAATATATCACAGGGAAATATTTTCCTCCGGATAAAAAAATAACAACAACTTCTGTAACATTTCCCACCCAGAAAAGTCACGTGTTGTTGGACAAGAAGGACGCACCTTGAGAAGCTCTCGAGAAATTCACAGATTTTTCACAGACAGATATTTTATCTACCTAAGTGTATAGCACCCCGCACTAAATTCATTCACCAAAGTTTGAGTCCTTCTTTTTCCATCGTTATTTTAATCCCACTTGTACATTATCCCATTTTACTTGAAATTTTTCTGCCACTTCCCAGTAGGCGTGCTCCCGCCATTGGCCGCCATTGTGTTTTTTTGTGTGTTTTTTTTATTGTTTGGGTATTTTTGACAAACCAACTGTGTTTTATTGTATTAAACTATTGTGTATATATAATAAATAATATCAATTTAAATTAATTATTAAATTTTTCCGCAGGTTTTTCTTTCTTTTTTTTTTTTTTAATTTGCTGTTCATGTCGTTGAGTAAAATTATCAAATTTGGCAACAAGAGCCTAGATCCACCTCAAGGTCGGAGAACACACAGACCCGTTATTTTAGCAGATAGCAAAGGTACCAAACTCCAGAGCCAGTTTGTACACTCCCAACAAAGCAACATAACTTGGTGGTGTCAAAGAGGTAGGACCATACAACAATCCATAGCCTGGCTCAAAGCAAACCTTGATACAGAGATTCAACTTATTGGTGACATTTGGCTCTTCGTCTGGATTGGTACATGCAACCTTACCTCCATTGACAAAAACACCAGATATATTTCACTCTCCTCTTTCAACAACACAGAAATTATTCAGCAAATAACTCAAGGTTATAAAGAAATCATCGATCTCCTGGCGAAATATCCAAACTGTAGAGTAACCTTCCTTGAAACACCATTTTATTCTATCATCAATTGGAACACCAAACAACACCACAAAGATCCATCTGTATTCTCGGAACAAGAGCACATTCTAGAACAACAAGTGATCGCTCTCAACAAAGAAGTAAAGGCAATCAACACCTCTCTTCATTCACATTCTCCAGACTTTAATTACGATCTATACAGAACTTCAAAATACAGGTCCTCAAAGCATAAAGGCTCTACAAAACAAAGAAAATTCTTTAATATTGCTCTGTACCCGGACGGCATTCATCCAGATCCAGCACTAGCAAAAGCCTGGCTGCGTAAAATTCTGCAACAAATCTTCATTAACTGTTGGTCGTCTAATTGATTTGTATTTACACTTGTAACCTACTTCTCAAGAATACAATTTAACTGAACATTAAAATTTTCTTTTCATTATTGTAGTTCAAATTTATATTTGGTTGTATTGATCTTTGATTATTATAAATTTTCTCTCTTTTTTGTGTCTGAGATTTAGTTTAAGAAACATATTTTTGGGGTACTACATACATTTTTAGTATCTACTATTGGCTAATTGCTTTCTCTCTATTAGTTAAATCTCTGATTATTTATATAAACATAGTAGGCCATCTTGCTGGTGTTTTCTTTTTTATCTTTTGTTGTGGTTTTTTTTTTTTTTTGAAGTACTTGAATTAAATTTATTTTCTGATTACTTTTATTATAAGTATATCTTATAAACACTTTTCAAAATTTGGATTTTTAGTTAAATCAAACCCTCAAGCCTAGCAGCCAACATTTATCGTTTTAGATTTTAAATTAGAGGCTTACCTCTTTTTACATTTGTATTTTAAGTTTTAGTACCTGTATGTGTACATTGTCATATTTTTATACTGTTCTGTCACTCGGGCTTACCATTATTTCCACTTTGTAATATCTTTTATTGCTGTATTTTCTTAAAAATTGTATAACCCGCATTTTATTTTATTTTCTAGAGTAGGTTGAGACGCATTTTTATTGATAAATTCTCCTTTTAAATTTCTTTTTGATTACATTTATTTTATTTTATAACCACCACATCTTATAATTCTTATTTAGTTTTATCTAGTCGCACAAAGCCTAACAGGCTCTTTTATTTCATGATTTAAAATAAAGGGGTGATCTTTGGCACTCCCACTTTATCCTTACTTTCATTCCATAAACCAGAAATAATTCAAAAAGTTAAATAGATTAATTTTTGTAACTGTCATACCTTTTTTTTTTTCTTTTTTCGACTATATATTCTATAGTTTTATAATCTGACGGGTTAACTGTTTTTACAAGCTAGACCATTTACAAGAGTGTTCTTGTTATTTTGTTTTGTTCGCATCTTTTTGCTTACTGTTGTTTTTTTTTCAGCAGCTGTCCGCTTTCCAGTGTGGTCGTGTAATCTCCCCTCAAACTCGCATACAGTTTAATTGGGTCAGTGTGGTTTTTCCGCGCTATACCTATCCGTTTTTATTTTAAGTATAAACCTCTGTCTTGGTCAGTGTGGTTTTCCCGCGCTATACCGAAACAGGGGTTTCAAGTTCCGTCCATCTAGGATTGGTAAGTGTGGTTTTTCCGCGCTAGACCGACTTGGTGGACACTCATATCTCATCTCACCTCCTCGGCTGAAATCCTTTTTTCTGGTTTGGTTGCACGATCACATTGGAGAGTCACGATAGCATGTTGCGAAAGATGGAAACCAGAACGTCTAAGAAATCTCAGTCTACAGGAAACTTACTCTCTAAAGAAATTTTAACTATACATGGCAACAATAGAAACTACACGTTAAACAGACCAAAGGCCTTAGAAACAAAAACTTTAAAATGTAAACAGGAACATTTACATTATGAAATGAAAGCTGGAAAAAATTTCGTTATGGAATTCAGCACTGGGGCCTATGAGCTTATTAAAGAAAAAATTCTGCAATTAATTAAATCTCCAGAGTTCAACCTTAGTTTTGTAGTAGTAGAACAGCACGGCGTTGAACTTTCTAACCTGAACATTGACTCCTGCTACAAAATTTTCAATCGCAAAGCAAACAATCAACCAGGCAATCTTCTCAAATTTACCATGAATCTTTATCATACTACAAACAAGATGACCGTTAATGGCGGCAGGGTTGATATCTTCATCAACGACATTTTTGACAAAATCTGTGCAGAGATTCAGAATCATTATACAGAATTGAACATTTGCAACAAAACCATACACTCTCAATTAAGTATCATTAAAGACTCTTTATCCAACATCATACAGAAGGACCTAAATAGAAACCAGATGGAAGCATTAGAAACAACAGAAGATACCAGCGGACTACAACTAGCTGAAAGGGAGGATGGTGAAATATGCCCAAACTGTGAACAAAATGTCCAGACAGAAGGGATCGCTTGTGATTCTTGCAATAACTGGTTCCCCTACAAATGTGTTGGCCTAACAGAGGACCACATCAACTCCTTTCATCAACTAGAATATCACTGTGACCAATGTAACGACGATCTGCTCTATGTAGGAGCCACCTTCATTCCACAAACTGATGATATCAATCAAGAGTTACCAATTAATACCTCCAGCTCTGAACCTGCTATAAGCTCTCACGAAACACAGGATCATACTACTGACATATGTATGGACTCGCCAGCTCAGAAATCATCCCTGGAATCTCCCACAGACACTTACGTAAATCCCTGTATCACTAGCTGCCACAATCAGACAGCAAACAACTTGGAAAAAGATGATACCATGGTAAAGTCTGTCCTGACTGGTACTTCTAGCGACTCAACTTCCTCAACTAGAAACCCCATTACAGATAGGGGCAAATCAGCAAAGAGAAACAACTCTCCTACTGCTAGGTCATCAACCAATCAACGAAAATTAAAGGTTAAGTCTTCTGTCTTAGCGCATGACCAAACACTGATAACACAGAGAACAAGAATTCTTGATTTAGAAAACGAAGTAAATCAACTCCGCACTGTTCTTCAGACATTTAAAGATCACATTAAACACCAAAATGATCAGGCTGAAATTGATCCTTCACGTCAAAACTCCCACCACAGTTATAGGATTGATGCTAATCCTCATATCAACCCAAGGCACAGGAACGATACAAATTCTCCATTGTCACATCAGCACTTAGATACCTATTACAAGCAAGAGCTAATGGAAAACAGACTGCGCATTTTAGAGAATCAAACAGCTCAAAATATGAGCATCAACACTGCTCTAATTACTCAGCTATCTCTTCAGAACAGACCTATGAGCCACTATCATCCTCCCTGTCAGCACAATCTGCTCCAACCGCATTATCCTCCTCAGCAACCAGTACCTTTCATACCTCAGTGGAACTTGCATCCAGCTTACAACCAAACTCAGTTCTCCAACCATCCTGGCTCTATGCTACATCAACCTCAACCTCAATTTCAAACCAACACTCATCTAGCAACTGGCCATGGATACCCAGGTGTCCCTCAACAAAACTTGTTGCCACCAACTTATGCCTACTCATCCCAGCAAGTACCGGACTTTCACGGGAACAGGGCACCTCACATACCAACACCTTTTATTCCTCAGCCACATATATACCACAATAATGCATCTAGAACTGATCTAGGTTTTCAACATCCGGCTCCTCATCTTCAACAAAGCTCAGGTCGATACAACCTCAATAACAAGGTTTTCAATGAGAACTCAACGAGACCTGCTCCTAACTCGAATCTTCAAGCAAGAATGGCTAAAATCACACCACAGTCGGTATCAATGGAAACTGGTCAAAGAGGCTGGACAAACAGGAGATACCAACAAAAGAAACAGCTACCCTCTCAACCTTCCTCAAACACAAACATAGGAAGAATGTCAAAGCCACAAAATGAGACTATCACTACTAGCTTTTCTTCACCTCCAATTGACTCAGAAATAGTCAACTACTTAGATCCAGAAATGCACAAAGAACAAGCTGACATCCTTTTGGATCATTCTCATAGCAACCAAGTCATTACCACAGCTGAAACTCATCATCAGCCAATAGAACACTCACAAAAAGCTCAAGTGGCTAGCCATCAAACAACTTACCAATTCTCTGCCACAGACAATATTCAACCCCCAAATAGAACAGGGATCATCAAGTCAAATTCCCCTTTTCGAAACAACTGCCTCCAGGAGAAACCTCCAGAACAAAAGGAAAATCTGGAATCTCTAGTAGAACCGAGAACATCAGACTAACTACATGTAATATTGAAGGGATAAAATCAAACACATCCTTTCTTCACTCTATTCTCGACAACTCCCATATCATATGTCTTCAAGAACACTTCCTCTGGGAGTGTCAGTCGAACTTCCTTAATAAGCTCTTACCTGAATGGGAAAACCATACCAGATGTCATGACTCTAACGAACCACTAGATGGATTCAAACTTCCTAGAGGTCAAGCAGGAGTTTCCATCCTCTGGCCAAAAACTTGGAACAATCAGATTAAAAAACTCCCAGATGGAAACGAAAGAATTGTCGCTATTTTATTTACCTCAAATTGGAATATCTGCTTAATTAACACTTACATGCCAACAAGGGAAACCGATTCACAGTATGAATATGGAGTCTGTCTGGATATAATTCACTCAATTATAGAGAAATATCAATCAACTCATCAAGTAGTTGTCTGTGGAGATCTAAATGGTACTCTCGCTACTAGTAGGAATAACAAACATGACCAGCTTTTGAAACAATTTGTTTTGGAAATGAACCTATCTACTGTCGGAAATTATGGTGAACAAAAAACATTCTTCCACCATTCAGGACAATCTTCTTCGCAAATTGACTACATACTGACCAACAACAAGGATATTTATTGTAATCATGAGATCTGGGAAAACACATCATCTAATGTCTCTTCTCATGTACCTGTCTCAATGATCACTAATATTGCTGTCCCTCTGCTTGAAAAATTCTCTAATCAAAATAAAAAAACTGTTCAAAGACTGAAATGGAATGAGATTGATGAACAACTATACCGGGATACTATCTCAGAAAAACTATCTGACATAAGGGAAGACAAAACAACCTCAGAGAACATTAAAACTCTGACATCTATTCTGTTAAAAGCTTCGCATCTGGCAGTCCCATCAAAAATAACCAAGCTAAAAGGTCCAAAATGGAAAGCCTCACCGAAAGTCAGGAAACATCTCAAAACCTGCAAACAATTATATTCTAAGTGGAAAGCACTGGGTAAACCAGAAAATCATCAAAGCAAGCAAGATCTCAAAAGTGAAAAGAAGAAACTCCGCAGTCAACAGAGACAAGAACAGGCAACTGACAGGAGAAAGCTATATGAGCAAATTATGGACAATCCTTCATCTGAACTCTTCTTCAAACTCATCAATAGAAATAAATCAAAGTCTAAAACGGAAACTTCCGGCTTGGAAATTGACGGTAAATTTGACTTCTCTTCCCAAAATCAAAGCCGTGCCTTCGCAAATTACTACGAAGATCTCAGCCTTCCAAAAGAGAACGAATATGACAATGCTTATCTGGAACTCTGCCAAATAAGACAGAAAATAGTTGAGGAAACTTTCAGTCAAAATCTGCCATCAATGGACCCATACACAGAAAAGGAAGTAAAACAAGCAATTGAATTCTTAAACACAGGTAAATCAGCGGACGAACACGGAATATGTGCAGAACATCTTAAATACGCTCAACACACTGTGGTACCAGTGATCACAAAAATTTTCAATAAAATCTTGCAGGAAAGAAAAGTCCCAGTTGACTTCAAATCAGGAATCTTGACGCCAGTCTTAAAAAAGGAAAAAAATCCATCTCTGGTTAACAGTTACCGTGGCATCACTGTGACTCCAGTACTCTCCAAACTACACGAATTCTGCATTCTTGGCAAACTCTTTATTAACTCTGGTACTGACTTACAATTTGGATTTACTGCAGGTCTGTGGCCACTCTTCGCAAGTCTAATAATCTCTGAGTGTAAATGTGAAATAAGCAGTGCATTATCCTTATATCTAGCAACTGTCGACGTCCAATCGGCTTTTGATGTCGTCCAACATACCATTCTTCTTGACAAGCTTCTCGACCGTGGAACACACCCTGATATATGGTTACTAATTAAAGACTTCTACAGCGGTCTCACCTCCAAAGTTAAATGGCAGGGAGAATTCAGTGACAGCTTTAACATCCAACAAGGAGTTAGACAAGGGGGTATTCTATCAACCCACTTATATAAAATATTTGTGGAAGATCTTCTTAAAGAACTGGAAGAAAACTCATTAGGCTTTATATTAGGCACAATATACTGTGGCGCACCAACATGTGCTGATGATGTAGCACTACTGAGCTCAAATCCAGAAGAACTTCAGGTGATGCTTAATATTCTACAGAGATATGCAAACCAACATCAGTATACTATTCACCCGACTAAATCCAAAATTATCCACTATAGATCATCAAAAAATCCCGAGCCTTACTCCTGGAACATGTCGGGAAAGGAAATTTCTGCTTCTGAAGAAACGGTACATCTGGGTATAAAACGAACATCTAGAAAGGAATGTGATATCAACATAGAGGATCGCATCAAATCTGCAAGAAGAACCAAGTATGCTCTAATGAACTCAGGTCTGCATGGAACCAACGGCTTAAATCCCAAAATCTCCGTTACAATATACAAAAGCTATGTATTACCTAGACTCTTGTATGGCTTGGAAGTCCTAACTCTTACCAAAACTCAAATGGAACTACTGGAAAAGTTTCACAAAGAAACTCTCAGATCAATTCAATCTTTCTCTAAAAGAACGGCTATTCCTGCCATTTATTTGCTACTGGGTGTCCTACCGGTAGAAGGAGAAATCCATAGAAAGAAACTGACACTCTTACATGCAATTCTGTCCTGTGACAACTCTAAATTAAAGGAAATTCTTAAAAGACAAATATCCGTCAATTCCGATAATCCTAAAAGCTTCTTTCATCAATCAATTTTACTGCTACAACAATACAACCTGCCAAACATTCTTGACTCCAGTATAAAACTTCCTTCAAAAGGTGTATGGAAAAAAATCCTGAGATCCACAATTAACAAATACTGGACCTATGAACTACAAGAAAAGGCAAAGTCAAAATCATCATTGAGTTCACTCAACACAACCATTTTAGAGATAGGTACTGTCCACCCAGTCTGGGAATCTGCATCACAGAGCTTGTTAGATGTACGGAAAAGCATGATCAAAGCCCGTATGCTCACTGGTACATACTTGGTACAGGCCGACAAATACAAATTTAGTCAATACAAGATAAATGCAACATGCCTGCTGTGTCAGAGGGAGGACGAAGATTTAACGCATGTCTTAACATTCTGTCCAGCTTTAAGGGAAACTCGTATGAAGTATTTCCTTCCTCTCAAAATCCTGGTCACAAATATCATAGGTTGCAAAGGATGGGAACAACTTTTTAACATTAACCAAAACATTGTAGCACTTTTGCTAGATTTCTCAGTTTTCCACAGTATGCAAAACCTCAGTAAAACCCAGAAGATGAATGTCGAGTCACTGACTAGAGACTTCTGTTACAAAATACATATCTGCCGCTTACAGCTTCTTAAGAACTTAGAAAACAAGTGAAATTCAAATGGAAATATGTGAATGCTAGGAATGATTAGTATAGACAATGTACTTTAGTAACTTTTGTACCTAAACAATTTTTACTTTTTTACTTATGATGGACAAGTTGGGTTTTAGATTTTATGCCTCCAAACATGTACATTTTATTTTTCTAATCCTGTGAATATTTTTCCATCCCAAATTTATTTGTATTTTTATCTCTTAACCATGTTAACCTCTCCACCATATGTACAGAGCACGTCTACTGGCCCTTTTTTACATTATTAATTTTGTCGATTATTTTTACCTTTTTTTGTTTTTTTTACTTTTTAACCCTATTGTAATTAACTTTTAAAAATATAAAATAAATCTTTGATTAACCCACTAATGTAAATACTCCTGATTACCCATTGCGGGGTGTTCCTTAGATAGGAAGCTAATACACAAGAAAGAAAAGAAAGAAGATGATATTTCGTCCGAATAGAATTTTGCTTTACATATCCACTAGACTAAACACCACACAATGTCTCAGTTTGCAATTTGAAAGGGTTAACCTGTGGTGTGCCTCTAGGTGGCTATTTAAAACTCTTCTGTGTGAAGTACTGAAAGAGGTATGAAAAGCGCCATCTGTGTTAGCAAAAACAAAGAGACTTGACAGTTTTAAATGAACTTGGCACATTACAGACACAAAAGTAATACTTTAAAGCTAGATGCACATATTTAAATTATTTCTTAACGTAAAGACTGGTTTTCCCGACAAGACTCCTCAATTACTAACAGCAGTCATGTCAAACAGATTGCACTAGTGTCAATATTTTCAACAACGGTCCGTCTGTCAGAGCTGTCTGGCTTAACTTATCCCCCCGAAAGCACTTTATTCCCCTTAAATAAAGCAAGGACATGTCCTTCTGGTGGTGGGATACAATGTTTGAGTCCTACTGTTCATGTCTGTACAGTTGGCATTATAGTCTAGATGTAGCTAGATACCATAAATGTCACTCTCCCAACAAAAGGCAACATGGATCATGGTCAAGAGGGTGGTAAAGGATGTCTTGAACAAGGAAACATGTGTAATAAAAATCTCAAAAAAGTTGCATGGAAAATAAAAATTGGGAAAAAACGAAGCATGAGAAATAAAAGTGTAAATATTAAGGAATTAATACATTTTGTACTTGATTTTATTACTCAGCTGTTCTTGGAGGGCAGTGTCTGCGCGTACCCGAATGCGGGTACGAATAGCAAAATTGCCGTTCGTAGGCTACGCGTACCCACATCCGGTTTTATAATAAATTGCCATCGGATCGGAAATTAAACGTAAAATATATACAGAAATTATCGCAATTAGTGAATAAAATTGATCAACTACTTAGAATTTTTGTTAACATTTATATAGGTAAGTGAACAGTTTTTCTCGGTTAATAAATAATCTTAAAATGGGAAAATGGATTTACATGTGGGGCAGACATTTCAAAGTTATCATGCTCGAATCGGAACAATTTGTTCAAAAGTATCAGTCGATTAATTTTATACAATTGTATATAAAAACAAACTCCGAGTCAATTGCAGCTGCAGAGAAAAGAAGAACTGGAAACACAAAAAATAAGAGGAAATCAAGTTTTACAGAATAATTTTTTCCTGTATTCACGGAGGCAATATAACATTATTTCTGAAAAAAACAAAGGCCGATGCCAATAATCTTCTATGAATGCTTCGTTAATAAATAACAAAATGTTTGACGAAAATGTAAACCTTCAGCGCATCAAAAAATATTTTGCCTCTGTTGCGTGGAAGCAACTTAAAATTCGGATATTATATATTAATTATAGGACTATAGTTTACAGGGACTGTATATTTCATTTTCAATCAGTGTGCATTTAATTTGCAAGGTTTATTATATATTATTAACTTATAAATACAATTAGAAAATATTATTTGTCATACCCTTCACTCGTTCTACTCGAAATTTAATCCCCATATTATCGATAATTTCTGTATATATTTCACGTTTAATTCCCGATTTGATTGCATTTATTATAAAACCGGATGTGGGTACGCGTAGCCTACGAATGTCAATTTGACTATTCGTACCCACATGCGGGTACGCGCAGACACTGCCTTCTTGGAGATCAGGTAATTACTATTAATGGACATGACGACCCCTCTGTCACCTCTGAACGTCCACAAGTTGCATCTGATTTGAAAAAAAATATCATTCATAGTCATTTGATTGCAATTTATATCCTGGGAACACATAGTTCTAAAGGACTGACTGAAATTAGTCACGGTTTACTATTTATAATGAAATGCGGGATAAGCACAAGAAATTAAGAGTGCCAGCACGTAACACAAAAAGTAAATAAGGGGAAACAGGAAGCATGCACATCGAACCAAACACGAGAAAACAAGAAATTAAATGTAAAAATAAAAAACATCTGAAACAAAAAGACAGAAAGACAGAAAACGTTGCAAAAAAATAACCCTTCACCACCCTCGGTTAAGATTCTGATTTACTACAGTGTAGATGTACAAGACTTATCGGCACTGGGTTATAGACACACAAACTAAGGCCAATTAAAAAATCAATTGATAGATTTTCATCCCCGCCCGCCCCTCTGAAATCGTCCCACTCGATTTTTTTTAATTTAAAAAAATTTATGATTTCCGGATTTTGTTCATGTCCGTTAACGGTAACCATTTATAATTTTGTAATTACATGTATAACAGTGGTTGCCAATTAGAGATATTTATTCAAGAGTTTGAAAAAATTATGTACATGATATAAGCTTATTTTACACTTGCCTATACGCCCTGCGGTATGAAGGACTTGACACAAGAGGGTTTCGTATGAAATAAAATTTAAAAAATAAAATACTCCCACCCGCCCCAGTTTTTGGGATACGATTGCTTTCAAGCAATCTGTAGACTTATACCAGCGGCTCAGGACAATGCCCTCACGTCAACTGTTTTATTCTAAACATTAAGGACCATCTCAGATTCTTATGATTGTCTTGGTTTAAATGGTAAAAACAAACAAAGGGATGAACTTAAACAACTTTCCTATAATGTTCTTTTCATAATCTTCATTTTTAATGTTCCCCTTGACTTATATACGTGTTTTTAACAACACGGAAAATCAGAATTCAGCCGTATTTATATTTAGTGTTTTTATAAATTTAGAAACACGTCAGAGGGAATTCCCCAGTTGTGATAAATATGCAAGAGTTCTCTGAATTCCGATAAATCTATTTCTGTCATATAAGAACTGAAGTGGAGTTTTACTTCTATGTCACCGTTATTAAACTGATATTTGATATTGTACTTCCATAACAAAAATAGAGAACCATTTAGGTTTAATATATGTTCTTACTACAGGGTTTGTTTAGGTAATTATGCGCATGCGTATAGTTTTCTTGACTTCAAGGGGTACTAGGTTAAATGGTTGCTCTGGATTCCCCACTCAATTGATTAATTTATGACTCGTGGGATCCTTTCTATGTATGTCTGCTATTGAGGGTTATTATTGTTGCATAATTTTAAATCATATGCATCATTTAAATTAAAATAAATGTAGTCCACATCGTTACGGTTTACTTTCAACACCCCTGGTAAATGGAGTTTTCCATATTATCGTTTCGAGTTGTCTCCCTTCTGGAAGTCACTTCCGTGAATTCTGAATCAAAACAACACGGTCAGAAAATTAACTTGTGTTGATAAACGTCGTATGATATTAAAAACAATCGCAATTTAAACTGAGGAATGCGTATGGAAAGGAGTCATGATCACTGACCCAAAGGAAATTAAATATTTAAAGAGTTAGGAATGGGGTTCCTCCTAAAACTAACGTAGGAAAATAGGTGATACGATACGAAGTGTTCTCACTCTGAGTCTCAGTGACTGCTGTGGAAAGTAAACTTGGAATTGATAGTACAAAAATAAAACACAATAGGCTTAAGTACATTGTTCATACACTTTTAACTGGGATTGGCTATTTTGTAACTTACTAACTATTCAGATTACGTAAATTACATTTTGCAGTTGAATTAGTTTTGAAAATAATATTATCCAGTGATCTGGAAGGATTTTTTTCTCTATGGGCCCAGGGCCCCTCAAAATTAAATACAAGGGGCCATTTTAAAAAATAATGGGCCATGTTGTCAAATGAATGGGCCATTTGAATTGACTACAGTTGAAAAAATAAAAAGTGTATATGGACCATAATTTGGTATTCGGCCTTTGGTTTCTTTTTGTATCCTTTTTTATACGACCACAAAATTTGAAAAATTTTTCGTCGTATATTGCTATCACGTTGGCGTCGTCGTCGTCGTCGTCGTCCTGCGTCAGAATACTTTTAGTTTTCGCACTCTAACTTTAGTAAAAGTGAATGGAAATCTATGAAATTTTAACACAAGGTTTATGACCACAAAAGGAAGGTTGGTATTGATTTTGGGAGTTTTGGTCCCAACATTTTAGGAATTAGGGGCCAAAAAGGGCCCAAATAAGCATTTTCTTGGTTTTCGCACTATAACTTTAGTTTAAGTTAATAGAAATCTATGAAATTTTGACACAAGGTTTATGACCACAAAAGAACGGTTGGGATTGATTTTGGGAGTTTTGGTTTCAATAGTTTAGGAATTAGGGGCCAAAAAAGGGCCCAAATAAGCATTATTCTTGGTTTTCGCACAATAACTTTAGTTTAAGTAAATAGAAATCAATGAAATTTAAACACAATGTTAATGATTACAAAAGGAAGGTTGGTATTGATTTTGGGAGTTTAGGTCCCAACAGTTTAGGAATTAGGGGCCAAAAAGGGACCCAAATAAGCATTTTTCTTGGTTTTCGCACCATAACGTTAGTATAAGTAAATAGAAATCTATGAAATTTAAACACAAGGTTTATGACCATAAAAGGAAGGTTGGTAATGATTTTGGGAGTTTTGGTCCCAACAGAATAAGGGGCCCAAAGGGTCCAAAATTAAACTTTGTTTGATTTCATCAAAATTGAATAATTGGGGTTCTTTGATATGCCGAATCTAACTGTCATGACTGTGTATGTAGATTCTTAACCTTTGGTCCCGTTTTCAAATTGGTCTACATTAAGGTCCAAAGGGTCCAAAATTAAACTTAGTTTGATTTTGACAAAAAATGAATCAGTTAGGTTCTTTGATATGCTGAATCTAAAAATGTACTTAGATTCTTGATTATTGGCCCAGTTTTCAAGTTGGTCCAAATCGGGGTCCAAAATTAAACTTTGTTTGATTTCATCAAAAATTGGATAAATGGGGTTCTTTGATATACCAAATCTAACTGTGTATGTAGATTCTTCATTTTTGGTCCTGTTTTCAAATTGGTCTACACTAAAGTCCAAAGGGTCCAAAATTAAACTTAGTCTGATTTTAACAAAAATTGAAATCTTGGGGTTCTTTGATATGCTGAATCCAAAAATGTACTTAGATTTTTTATTATGGGCCCAGTTTTCAAATTGGTCCAAATCAGGATCCAAAATTATTATATTAAGTATTGTGCAATAGCAAGTCTTTTCAATTGCACAGTATTGCGCAATGGCAAGAAATATCTAATTGCACAATATTGTGAAATAGCAAATTTTTTTTTAATTAGAGTTATCTTTCTTTGTCCAGAATAGTAAGCAAGAAATATCTAATTGCAAAATATTGTGCAATAGCAAGATTTTTTTTAATTGGAGTTATCTTTCTTTGTCCAGAATCAACTTAAATCTTTGTTATATACAATATACAATGTATATTCACTTTTTACTACCAACTGATAAATTAAAATAATCTTTACCATTCAGTGATAACAAGCAGTTTTTTTACATCTTAATATTTTATGATGTATTTAAATGAGTAGTTATTGTTGCAAACTCCATTAGAAATTTTAATTGAGATTAGTTTTGGAATAAGGGAAAGGGGAATGTGATTAAAAAAATTGGGTTCAATTTTTCTCATTTGAAATTTCATAAATAAAAAAGAAAATTTCTTCAAACATTTTTTTGAGAGGATTAATATTCAACAGCATAGTGAATTGCTCTAAGAGAAAATAAAAATTTTAAGTTCATTAGAACACATTCATTCTGTGTCAGAAACCTATGCTGTGTCAACTATTTAATCACAATCCAAATTTAGAGCTGAATCCAGCTTGAATGTTGTGTCCATACTTGCCCCAACTGTTTAGGGTTCAACCTCTGCGGTCGTATAAAGCTACGCCCTGCGGAGCATCTGGTTATAAGTTCTAAAACTTTAACTTTTATTCTGTGGGTTGTGTTAGTGTTAGAATAGTATTAATGGAACAATTGAGTTTTTCAAGAAAAAAATAATACATTTTGATTCACCGTTTACATGACAGGAAACCAAACAGGAAACCAATCTTTATTTTCTTTATTTTGTACAATATATTTCAAAAGACATAAATGAACACCATTACTAGTGTTACTTGCTTCATGTTAATATTTAAAATTTATTTTCAATGTTTAATTAAAGTTTTTTTTTAAACGCGACAGGAAACCATAAGAAACCGAAAGCATTTTTTTAGTTTTATTTTATTGCAAAATCTGCTTAAAATAGTCTGAACAGTATACTTTTTCTTAAAATCCATCTTAAATGTAACAGTACAAAACATGTATTATAAAACTCCTAAATATGTGCTTGTTTTGAAAACAATTAGTACAATTTATTCAGAAATTTCCATATTTTCTTCATTGATGCAGGATACCATAATCGTTGTATCTTGATGTTTTAGCCAAAAAAATGTATTTATATTTGGTTTTGAAATTCCAGTTATATACAATTTATTCCAAATCATTGGCAATGTTAAATTCTTTAAATCCAGTAAAGAAAAAAACTTTTAACTTGGAATTAAAATCTTTAAAATAGGCACCATGTGATATTTGTGACCTGTACACCATCAACATGGTTTCCACATTTTAACCTACTTTAGTGGGCTAAAATCAATAAAGTACTTCCTTTCAAGTCATGCATGGAAAAGTTTACTTCTCCTTTGACAAGTTTATTGCGTTTCTGAAAAGTGTTTGCAGAACATGAATAAAAAAAAATAATTAAAAATTGTGACAAAGATACCAACTTTGTACACTCCAAGTGTAACGGTATATTAACATGTATTTTTTATTAAGTTATCTTTATTCACCTAAAATATCCAGTAATATTTACTGCTAAAGCAAAATCAATCCAACGAGCATCGGCACAATGATAAGAGACGTAATGTCGATTGAATTTTCCAAGGACCCTTTACATCGTTATCAGGAAACAAAGTGTGTCATAACGTCTGTCAAATCTGAAATCGATTTTGTCAAGTCATTGGGCATTTATTTTCACACAAGATCGTATGTAACATTATGCACATAGGAAAAACAATAGACCCCCGGTGCAATCTCTTTGAAAATTGTATTTTCCTTTTTTAAACAAGACGAAACAAGTCTACAGATTATGTTTGCTAACATCCCGTTGGAAACAAAAACAATGTTTAGACCTAGTATTTTATACATCCGGCCGTAAGGGCGTGATCACATGTTAGTCACATGTTTCACATATGACCGGAAATGATTAGAACTTAACGACAAAAACAATTTTAATAAAAAAAAGGAAATAACTGGACTTCTGTTTCGTTTGAAATATAACGCATAACGATAACGTCATTTTCTAACTTAATTATTACGAAGAACAAAACTAGAATGTAAATCATCTCTGATTTACCTGTTTGAACATCTCGCGAGAGTTCATATTTGCATATTGTTATAAAGAATTCTATTACAACAAAGCAGATTACATCATCTAAAATTTGCGTTACGAAATTGGAAACCAAAGTTACACTAGTGTTCTTACACCTTCTACAGAAATACTTATAGTTCTCTGCATTTTCTTCTGACTATTCTTATTGGTGGATGTTCTTTATTATTTGAAAGCTAAAGTTACGAATTTGCCGGTGACGATTATCTATAAATCAGTCAGCGTTATGCACTTCGGAAGCGAAAAGTAACGCGAGAAACGTTACAAAAATACTGTCGTATAATCTTTGAAATTTGTTAATTTCAATTTTTTTTTTAGGGAAGAGTAGCATACACTTGTATGTTGATAAAAATAAAGGCATCTTTAGATGTAGTTACAACTTTTCTTACAGTAATACACATTTTTATCACTTTTCTATCGTTATAGGAAACAAGCCCAATAGCAAATTATGGTCCATATCTCAGCAAAGAGATGGTGGTACTTACCTTTATGATTCTAAATAATATCATGGATATTGTGCCTGTGATTTTGTTATTTCAATTTCAAAGAATGCAAAATAACTTCTTCCAAACCGGACAATATTTAAGATAACCTTTATTTACAATGTTTATACTGGTATTGTTAACGTTGTCTTGTTCATGTTCATAGTTTTTTTTACATTAAATTTGCGTCTTCGTCGATACCATACTTATTCCCGACGTTTCGTATTGGAGGACTTTTTTGGCAGTTCCTCTGCACTTCTTGTATAATTATTACTTCATCATGATGACAACAATAACAGTAGAGAGTATCATTAATTGATAAAACAAAACAACAATTCGCTGAAGGCATGTTTACAAAATGTCAAAACAAGCCAAAGACCAAAAAGTGACAAGGACAGTTAGTCGCCTTTTATGGAGACAAAAACTATATTCATAAAAAGGCTTTGGGGTTTTTCAATTGAAATAATAGCAAGCTGAACTAACTTAAAATATAATAATTAGAGACGAATCTCGTATGTATTAGCCAAATTTTTCAAACTTAAATTTGTAAAAAATCATAACATGAATGATGGTTAATTACGTTTTTTGGGCAATCAGTAACACCCTATGGTTCTATTATTTCCATAGGAAAACACATGAGACGTCCTAAATGTGCTCCAATCATTGGAGGAACATTACACAATTGTGTACACACACATGTTGGCTCGGAAGACGATCGGAAATCCATTTGACGATATCTAAACGTAACGAAGTGAAAATATCGTGTGCCTCGTAAGCGCTTACATAAGTCACTCTATGGGCCATTTCTGGTCGATACGCGCTATAGGCGCAGGGTGCACGTCCTTCCCGATCACTGATTATCCAGCTACATGTATACATGTGTCAATGAAAACAATGGCAATTGTATCCCTCAGAGCAATCTGCTCTTTGATTTCAAAAATCTGGATGAAAATCTACTAATTAATTTTAGTTGGCCTTAAAAAATCAAATTTGTATTTTTTGGTTAATCTATTTGCAGTAAACTCAAAATACTTTTAGCCTGATGGTCTCAATGGGTCCTTTTTATTGCAGATACTATATTGTTCATATATACATATAGTGATTTTGCTAGCGCTGGCCATTTTCATCATTTACAAAATCGTTTCCATTAATTTCAAAACAACAAAAGTATTTCAAAACAATTTCATCACATAAATTTGGAAAGTGTAAAAATATGTTTCAAGTAATTTTACCATGTTTACCAGTCTTCATGTTTCTCACAAGTTTATTACCCTCAGCTTATAAACATTTACAATGTACAACAGATAAAGATGTGATTACATTTAATCTTCTAATGCAATCAGAAGGGTCACTAGTCCATTAACTATTAATAAACCTTATTATTGACCATCATAATTATTTCCCCAGTAAAATCAGTCTGTCAGTATTTGAATTTTTCTTTCACAAGGCCAAGGACCATGATTTGCAGTTCATTTGTAGTAGTTTTGTCATTTAAACAAAATTGCTTTCCCCCTAACTGTTCACAATTAAGTCCCCTATCAATGAAGTCATTAGGAAAGAACAAAAACAGTGATGTCTGCATCACAAGGGAGAGACTAAAAAACGAGTGATGCTACATCACCAGGGAGTGACCAAAAAAAGTGGTGTGTGCATCACCAGGGAAGAACAAAAACAAATGATGTTTGCATCACCAGGGAGGGACCAAAACCAGTGATGCCTGCATCACCAGGGAAGGACTAAAACCGGAAATGTCTGCATCATCAGGAAGGGACCAAAACAATGATGTCTGCATCACCAGGGAGGGACCAAACTGTGCGACACCAGAGAGGGACTAAATCCAGTGATGTCTGCATCACCAGGGAGAGACCAAAACCAGTGATGTCTGCATCACCAGGGAGGGACTAAAACCAGTTGTGTCTGCATCATTAGGAAAGGACTAAAACTGGTAAATATCTGCATCACCAGGGAGGGACTTAAACCAGTGATTTCTGTATCACAGGGGAGGGACTTAAACCAGTGATGTCTGCATCACCAGGGAGGGACAAAAACTGATGTCTGCATCACCAGGGAGGGACAAAAACCAGTGATGTCTGCATCACCAGGGAGGGACTAAAACCAGTGATGTCTGCATCAGCAGGGAGGGTCTAAAACCAGTGATGTCTGCATCACAAGGGAGGGACCAAAACCAGTGATGTCTGCATCACCAGGGAGGAACAAAAAATTGTGATGTCTGCATCACTAGGGAGGGACTAAAACCAGTGATGTCTGCATCACCAGGGAGGGACCAAAACCAGTGATGTCTGCATCACCAGGGAGTAACAAAAAATTGTGATGTCTGCATCACTAGGGAGGGACTAAAACCAGTGATGTCTGCATCCCCAGGGAGGGACAAAAAACAGTGATGTCTGCATCACCAGGGAGGGACTAAAACCAGTGACGTCTGCATCACCAGATCACCAGGGAGACTAAAACCAGTGATGTCTGCATCACCAGCAAGGGACTAAAACCAGTGATGTCTGCATCATCAGGTAGGGACTAAAACCAGTGATGTCTGCATCACCAGGGAGTGACCAAAAAAAGTGGTGTGTGCATCACCAGGGAGGGACAAAAACAAATGATGTTTGCATCACCAGGGAGGGACAAAAACCAGTGATGCCTGCATCACCAGGGAAGGACTAAAACCGGAAATGTCTGCATCATCAGGAAAGGACCAAAAACAATGTCTGCATCACCAGGGAGGGACCAAACTGTGCGACACCAGAGAGGGACTAAATCCAGTGATGTCTGCATCACCAGGGAGAGACCAACACCAGTGATGTCTGCATCACCAGGGAGGGACTAAAACAAGTTGTGTCTGCATCATTAGGAAAGGACTAAAACTGGTAATATCTGCATCACCAGGGAGGGACTTAAACCAGTGATTTCTGTATCACAGGGGAGGGACTTAAACAAGTGATGTCTGCATCACCAGGGAGGGACAAAAACTGATGTCTGCATCACCAGGGAGGGACTAAAACCAGTGATGTCTGCATCACCAGGGAGGGACTAAAACCAGTGATGTCTGCATCATCAGGGAGGGACTAAAACCAGTGATGTCTGCATCCCCAGGGAGGGAAGAAACCACAGTGATGTCTGCATCATCAGGGAGGGACTAAAACCAGTGATATCTGCATCACCAGGGAGGGACTAAAACCAGTGATGTCTGCATCACAAGGGAGGGACCAAAACCAATGATGTCTGCATCACCAGGGAGGAACAAAAAATTGTGATGTCTGCATCACTAGGGAGGGACTAAAACCAGTGATGTCTGCATCACCAGGGAGGGACAGAAAACAGTGATGTCTGCATCACCAGGGAGGGACTAAACCAGTGATGTCTGCATCACCAGGGAGGGATTAAAACAGTGATGTCTGCATCACCAGGGAGGGACCAAAAAAAGTGGTGTGTGCATCACCAGGGAGGGACAAAAACAAATGATGTTTGCATCACCAGGGAGGGACAAAAACCAGTGATGCCTGCATCACCAGGGAAGGACTAAAACCGGAAATGTCTGCATCATCAGGAAAGGACCAAAAACAATGTCTGCATCACCAGGGAAGGACCAAACTGTGCGACACCAGAGAGGGACTAAATCCAGTGATGTCTGCATCACCAGGGAGAGACCAACACCAGTGATGTCTGCATCACCAGGGAGGGACTAAAACCAGTTGTGTCTGCATCATTAGGAAAGGACTAAAACTGGTAATATCTGCATCACCAGGGAGGGACTTAAACCAGTGATTTCTGTATCACAGGGGAGGGACTTAAACAAGTGATGTCTGCATCACCAGGGAGGGACAAAAACTGATGTCTGCATCACCAGGGAGGGACTAAAACCAGTGATGTCTGCATCACCAGGGAGGGACTAAAACCAGTGATGTCTGCATCATCAGGGAGGGACTAAAACCAGTGATGTCTGCATCCCCAGGGAGGGAAGAAACCACAGTGATGTCTGCATCACCAGGGAGGGACTAAAACCAGTGATATCTGCATCACCAGGGAGGGACTAAAACCAGTGATGTCTGCATCACAAGGGAGGGACCAAAACCAGTGATGTCTGCATCACCAGGGAGGAACAAAAAATTGTGATGTCTGCATCACTAGGGAGGGACTAAAACCAGTGATGTCTGCATCACCAGGGAGGGACAGAAAACAGTGATGTCTGCATCACCAGGGAGGGACTAAAACCAGTGACGTCTGCATCACCAGGGAGGGATTAAAACAGTGATGTCTGCATCACCAGGGAGGGACTAAAACCAGTGATGTCTGCATCACCAGCAAGGAACTAAAACCAGTGATGTCTTCATCATCAGGGAGGGACTAAAACCAGTGATGTCTGCATCACCAGCAAGGAACTAAAACCAGTCATGTCTGCATCATTGGGGAGGGACTAAAACCAGTGATATCTGCATCACCAGGGAGGGACTAAAACCAGTGATGTCTGCATCACAAGGGAGGGACTAAAACCAGTGTCTGCATCACCAGGGAGGGACTAAAACCACTGATGTCTGCATCACCAGGGAGGGACAAAAAACAGTGATGTCTGCATCACCAGGGAGGGACAAAAAACAGTGATGTCTGCATCACCAGGGAGGGACTAAAACCAGTGATGTCTGCATCACCAGGGAGGGACTAAAACCAGTGATGTCTGCATCACAAGGGAGGGAATAAAACCAGTGACTTCTGCATCACCAGGGAGGGACAAAAACTGATGTCTGAATCACCATGGAGGGACTAAAACCAGTGATGTCTGCATCACCAGGGAGGGACAAAAAACAGTGATGTCTGCATCACCAGGGAGGGACAAAAAACAGTGATGTCTGCATTATCAGGGAGGGACTAAAACCAGTGATGTCTGCATCACCAGCGAGGGACAAAAAAACAGTGATGTCTGCATCACCAGGAAGGGACTAAAACCAGTGATGTCTGCATCACCAGGGAGGAACTAAAACCAGTGATGTCTGCATCATCAGGGAGGGACTAAAACCAGTGATGTCTGCATCACCTGGGAGGGAACAAACCACAGTGATGTCTGCATCACCAGGGAGGGACTAAAACCAGTGATATCTGCATCAACAGGGAGGTACTAAAACCAGTGATGTCTACATCATCACAAGGGAGGGACCAATACAAGTGATGTCTGCATCACCAGGGAGGGACTGAAACCAGTGATGTCTGCATCACCACTTAATCCAGACATCTTTACATTCTCACATTTCTCCCCATTTGAATTTTAGTTTGTGCTTTTGAGGGTATAATTTATTAGTAGATAATGAATTGAAAGTTGGTCTTTTCACTTTTTATTATTGGTTGTAACTACAAGAGTTTTCTTTATGAATTCTGATTGTCTTTTTGAAATATGTCTGCATCACAAGGGAGGGACCAAAACCAGTGATGTCTGCATCACCAGTGAGGGTCAAAAAATTGTGATGTCTGCATCACCAGGGAGGGACTAAAACCAGTGATGTCTGCATCACCAGGGAGGGACAAGAAACCAGGGTTGGCAAAAACCCGGGTTTTATGAGTATTGTTAGCCCAGTGGGAAATACTGGGAAAACCCGGGTTTTACTGGGTTTTAGTGGGTAATACTGGGCAATACTGGGTAATATAAAATATTTGTCTTAATTTTAAAGAGAATTCAGTGATAAATACAAATGCAATACATTTAATAAGATATTTATACCCTATTTTGTTTGTTTAGCATTTGTTTAGATTGGCAAACTGTAAATAGAAAGCAAATAAATCATTTTTTTTCAAATGAATATAGCTCCTATTAAGAATGAACAATTACATGTATCAAAGAAACATCACATTTAAATAATGTATATGTACTGTCACTAATTAATAAGGAATTATTCAGATTAGAACACAGATTTGTTTATGTAACAATAATTTTTCAATTTTATAAGTGTTAATGGCCTTAATGGCATGACCCTGTAGGGTGTTTATTTAGCAATATGAATGTATAACAATTAGAATTAAAACAATTCACTTAAACTCTGCAATAAAATGCATTTTTCAAAGTTTGGATTATTGAAACAATACTTGGTAATTAAAAGGTATCTTTAAATGTGCAAATTTTGTATTCTGCCTACAAATAAAATTAATAGAGAAGAGAATGAAATTGAATTTTCTAGAAATGACTGTCAATGGTTATCTGTATAAAAAGTATATATTTAGCTGTTATACTATGAAACTATAACAAGTCTTTACTATTTTGTGTTAAAATAAGCTTAAAAAATCATATTGCCCAGTAATGCCCACTATCACCCATTTCTGGGAGTATTGCCCAGCCCGGGAAAACCCGGGTTTTCCCGCCCGGGAATTCCCGGGTGGGTAATACTTTGCCAACCCTGCAAGAAACAGTGATGTCTGCATCACCAGGGAGGGACTAAAACCAGTGACGTCTGCATCACCAGGGAGGGCTTAAAACAGTGATGTCTGCATCACCAGGGAGGGACTAAAACCACTGATGTCTGCATCACCAGGGAGGGACAAAAAACAGTGATGTCTGCATCACCAGGGAGGGACTAAAACCAGTCATGTCTGCATCACCAGCAAGGGACTAAAACCAGTGATGTCTGCATCACCGGGGAGGGACTAAAACCAGTGATGTCTGCATCACCAGGGAGGGAACAAACCACAGTGATGTCTGCATCATCAGGGAGGGACTTTTTAAAAACCAGTGATATCTGCATCACCAGGGAGGAACTAAAACCAGTGATGTCTGCATCACAAGGGAGGGACCAAAACCAGTGATGTCTGCATCACCAGGGAGGGAAGAAACCACAGTGATGTCTGCATCACCAGGAAGGGACTAAAACCAGTGATGTCTGCATCACCAGGGAGGGACAAAAAACCGTGATGTCTGCATCACCAGGGAGGGACTAAAACCAGTGACGTCTGCATCACCAGGGAGGGACAAAAACAGTTATGTCTGCATCATCAGGGAGGGACTAAAACTAGTGATGTTTGCATCACCAGGGAGGGACAAAAACAGTGATGTCTGCATCATCAGGGAGGGACTTAAACCATGATGTATGCATCACCAGGGAGGGACAAAAAACAGTGATGACTGCATCATCAGGGAGGGACAAAAACAGTGAAGTCTGCATCACCAGGGAGGGACAAACACCAGTGATGTCTGCATCACCAGGGAGGGACTGAAACCAGTGATGTCTGCATCACCAGGGAGTGACTAAAACCAGTAATGTCTGCATCATCAGGGAGGGACTAAAACCAGTGATGTCTGCATCACCAGGGAGGGAAGAAACCACAGTGATGTCTGCATCACCAGGGAGGGACTAAAACCAGTGATATCTTCATCACCAGGGAGGGACTAAAACCAGTGATGTCTGCATCATCACAAGGGAGGGACCAATACTAGTGATGTCTGCATCACCAGGGAGGGACTAACACCTGTAATGTCTGCATCATCAGGGAGGGACCAAATCCAGTGATGTCTGCATTGCCAGGGAGGGACTAAAACCAGTGATGTCTGCATCACTAAGGAGGGACTAAAACAGTAATGTCTGCATCACCAGGGAGGGACTAAAACAATGATGCCTGCATCACCAGGGAGGGACCAAAACTAGTGATGACTGCATCACCAGGGAGGGACTAAAACCAGTGATGTCTGCATCACCAGGGAGGGACTAAAACTATTGTGTCTGCATCACCAGAGAGGGACCAAACCACAGTGATGTCTGCATCACCAGGGGGGACTTAAACCAGTGATGTCTGCATCACAAGGAGGGATCAAAACCAGTGATGTCTGTATCACCAGGGAGGGACTAACACCTGTGATGTCTGCATCACCAGGGAGGGACAAAAAACAGTGATGTCTTCATCACCAGGGAGGGACCAAACTACAGTGATGTCTGCATCACCAGGGAAGGACCAAAACCAGTGATGTCTGCTTCCCCAGGGAGGGACTAAAACAGTGATGTCTGCATCACCAGGGAGGGACTAAAACAGTGATGTCTGCATCATCAGGGAGGAATAAAACCAGTGATGTCTGCATCATCAGTGAGGGACCAAACCACAGTGATGTCTGCATCACCAGGGAGGGAATAACACCAGTGATGTCTGCATCACCAGGGAGGGACTGAAACCAGTGATGTCTGCATCACCACTCAATCCAGACATCTTTACATCTCCATTTGAATTTTAGTTTGTGTTTTTGAGGGTATAATTTATTAGTAGATAATGAATTGAAAGTTGGTCTTTTCATTTTTAGCTCACCTGGCCCGAAGGGACAAGTGAGCTTATGCCATCACTTTGCGTCCATCGTCGTCCGTCGTCTGTCGTCCGTCGTCTGTCGTCGTAAACTATTTCAAGAATCTTCTCCTCTGAAACTACTGGGCCAAATACTTTCAAACTTTAACTGAATGTTCCTTAGGGTATCTAATTTATATATTGTATCTGAAGTTTTGATCTATCAACAAACATGGTCGCCATTGCTAAAAATAGAACATAGGGGTCAAATGCAGTTTTTGGCTTATAACTCAAAAACCAAAGCATTTAGAGCAAATCTGACATGGGGTAGTATTGTTTATCAGGTCAAGATCTATCTGCCCTGAAATTTTCAGATGAATCAGACAACCCGTTGTTGGGTTGCTGCCCCTGAATTGGTAATTTTAAGGAAATTTTGCTGTTTTTGGTTATTATCTTGAATATTATTATAGATAGAGATAAACTGTAAACAGCAATAATGTTCAGCAAAGTAAGATTTACAAATAAGTCAACATGCTGGAAATGGTCAGTTGACCCCTTTAGGAGTTATTGCCCTTTATAGTCAATTTTTAACCATTTTTCGTAAATCTTAGTAATCTTTTACAAAAATCTTCTCCTCTGAAACTACTGGGCAAAATACTTTCAAACTTTAACTGAATGTTCCTTAGGGTATCTTGTTTGTAAATTGTATCTGAAGTTATGATCTATCAACAAACATGGTCGCCATTGCTAAAAATAGAACATAGGGGTCAAATGCAGTTTTTGGCTTATAACTCAAAAACCAAAGCATTTAGAGCAAATCTGACCGAAGCTATATTGTTTATCAGGTCAAGATCTATCTGCCCTGAAATTTTCAGATGAATCAGACAACCTGTTGTTGGGTTGCTGCCCCTGAATTGATAATTTTAAGGAAATTTTGCTGTTTTTGGTTATTATCTTGAATATTATTATAGATAGAGATAAACTGTAAACAGCAATAATGTTCAGCAAAGTAAGATTTACAAATAAGTCAAATGACGGAAATGGTCAGTTGACCCCTTTAGGAGTTGCCCTTTATAGTCAATTTTTAACCATTTTTCGTAAATCTTAAAAATCTTTTACAAAATTCTTCTCCTCTGAAATTACTGGGCCAAATACTTCCAAACTTTAACTGAATGTTCCTTAGGGTATCTAGTTTGTAAATTGTATCCGAAGTTATGATCTATCAACAAACATGGTCGCCATTGCTAAAAATAGAACATAGGGGTCAAATGCAGTTTTTGGCTTATAACTCAAAAACCAAAGCATTTAGAGCAAATCTGACCTGGGGTTATATTGTTTATCAGGTCAAGATCTACAATGTATCTGCCCTGAAATTTTCAGATGAATCAGACAACCTGTTGTTGGGTTGCTGCCCCTGAATTGATAATTTTAAGGAAATTTTGCTGTTTTTGTTTATTATCTTGAATATAATTATAGATAGAAATAAACTGTAAACAGCAATGATGTTCAGCAAAGTAAGATCTTCAATTAAGTCAATTTGACCAAAATTGTCAATTGACCACTTAAGGAGTTATTGCCCTTTAAGGACTTTTTTCGCAATTTGTTCATCATGTTGACTTACTTTAAAAAATCTTCTCCTTTGAAACTGCTGTATCAATTTCAGCCAAACTTAGGCTAAATGAGTTTCAGAGTATTTAGTATAAATTTTATATTTTATTTCCTTGTATGTCAAGAAACATAGCTACTATGGCTAAAATAGAACATAGGAGAAAATGATTATTTTTTTGGCTTTTGAAGAAAATAGGACGATCCAAAAAACATTTAAATAAATTGAAAAGCCAAAATAATCATTGATGAGAGATTTAACCAAAAGAATTAAGGTAAGCGATTCAGGCGCTTGAGAGCCTCTTGTTTATTATTGGTTGAAACTACAACAGTTTTCTTTATGAATTCTGATTGTCTCTTTGAAATATATCTTCTGCCACTTTTCCTCATTGCATTTAACATTAGGGAGCTCAGTATTTAGTGGTATGAACAACATGAACAATGTTTGAAATACAATGACATGAACTGTAAAATCAAAAACTCAAGCTTCCCGAGGAAAAGGAAAATGAACAAAAGAGTAATCAAGTGGAGGCAAAGTCCACAAAACCATAGGAAATAATATATTCAACTAGAAAAGAGGGAGTAAACTCTGGAAATTAAAGCAGTTTCTAATCTCCATGTTTACATTTTTGACTGTTTGTAATCTTGAACTACCTCTATTTCAATCTTGAACTATCTATATCTCTTGTTTGCAATCTTTAACTACCTCTTGTTTGCAATCTTGAACTATTTAGATCTCTTGTTTGCAATCTTGAACAATCTATATCTCTTGTTTGTAATCTTGAACTCTCTGTTATTTGGATCTTGATGAACTCTGTCTGTCATGTTATAATTACTAGATCAAAACCTTATTGTTCATCTAATTTTTAGTCATTTTAAGACCTACACCTGTACCTTTGCATGACAATACATGTACATTAAAATTGGTAAAATTGAGCATGACGCTAAACAATATTTCCTACCTATCTTTTTGATAAGTTTTATATGTAGATATAAGAAGATGTGGTACTAGTGCAAATGAGACAACCTTTATTACTAAAAGAGAAACCATTACAGGTCAAAGTACCACATTCAACACAGAGCCTTGGCTGACCGAATAACAAGCCATAAAGGGCCCAAATAATGACTAGTGTAAAACCATCATCAAACAGAAAAAACCAACAGTCTTATCTATTCTATATAAAATAACAGATATTGTTGATGGCAAAAAGTTGAAAGCCAAATACTCACAGTCTAAACCAAGGACTCTTACTGAACCTGGTATCTGCTACAGTATGTGTTGTATACTGCTGTCTGCATTGTCTATGATTTTACACAACATACAAAATAACTGATTGCTCATGCAACATTATATTATTCTATGTTTTTGGTTGCATCATAGTATTCCCTTGGCCATGAGGTAATGAAAGCCTTTTAATATTTTCACTGCTTTCTCATGTTTTTAACACTGCCAAAAAAATATACACAGAGTTAACTGAAGTACGTTCATTATAATTTTTAGAAACTAATTTAAATATGAATCATAACTTTTTTTGCTATCTATATAAACCTTAGTAACTGTCCTTAGGCTACTAATGCTTTTAGGTCTTTTATCATGCAGTGCATACAAAATTCTCAAAAATTCATTTTCACCTGTATGTAATATTATTTCATATTTTTCTACAGGGATGATTCCAGGTGTTTTCAAATGGGTCCCTTGAACATCAAATTGGGAATTTTTATTCTAATTGGGAATTTTTCAAGCATAAAATCTAAGACGAAATAACATTATTTTCCTGTAAAAACGAAAAATTTATACTATTAAGTTTAACCTGTACACTGATGTTCATGTAAGTTGTAACATTTTGAATAATTCTGGATGGGCTACTGTTATTACATGAATATCATTGAACATGATGCACTAGTCTACCATCTTAGCTATAGTTACCTAGGCCTATTACAAAAACATATATTTCAGCTAACATAAACCACTGAAAAAAATCATTCATCGGGTATTTTTTCAACAGCAGGTCATCTCTATAAATTTACCTTGATTCAAATGGATATCAAATTGAACTGGTCAATTGTCGAATTCAGAAAAGCAATTACAAAAGTTCAAAGATAAGATATTTAAAGCATTGAACCGGTTTTTTTTTAAAATTATTTGGATCATCTTCAAAACTTTTGAAATAGTTCCATAATGATGACATCGTATTTCACGAATGGTCTATCATCAACATTATTTTCAAAAAAAAAACGCTCAAACTTTTGAGGAAATAATTCCTTTTACAAAACAAGTTTTCATCATATTATATAACCGGCTCTCATTAAACTTTATTCATCAATTACAAACGAAAGTGAACCAACGCCTGGTGAGTCTGTAATACGGTAGAGTCCATAAAGTGGATACCCGAGGGTATGCAGGGTCGTTATGATAAAAAACATAAAATGTAGAGAGTCTTATAACAACAACACTTTAGGGACTGCTGCAGAAATTTATTGATCGACATGTTTCGGTGCCTAGGGCACCGTCATCAGGATAAAAACAATACATAAAATCATGTTGAAGTAAAAAATCGGGTTGTTAAAATTTAAACGTCACAATGTTACAATGGTAAGTAACGTTATTAATAGCAACGTACTGAAAGTGAAAGTGAAAGTTCATTGTAAGTATGTAAATAAACTATAAAAAGAAATTAAAATAAAATGTTTTTGTTGTGAAAATGTTTGTTAAAATTATTCTGCCAACATGTGTTTGTCCTCTTGCATCGTGGAAAGAATAATACAATAAGTTGTCAGGTTGTGTATATATACTGTATAGGTTGTGTGGTCTGAATGTTCTGTTAACTTTCTTCCCCAAAATAGACGACATTTTATCAACAATTCCGTACCATTTCGACTGGCTTCCCTTGGCCAGAGGTACTGCTTCCAATCGCGTCAGGAATGCTGTAAAATGTTTCGGTCGCCGAAAGTAAAGGACAAAGTATAAATATCACTAGTCTATGTTGAATTTTAACTATGTGTTCGTTCATCAAACTATCGGGAATGGCCCGTAATCTGTAAAAGTGGTTGTATCTCGAGGGTTGTGTGTTTGATTAACATATTTTCGGGAGCATCAGATTGAATTTGAAGAATACGAAATCGGGTGCATTTAATTTCAAATGAATTCTGTTAGAGAGAAATAATTTCCTATCACTGTTCTCTTCCTCTTTAAGAAGGAAGAGAACAGTGATAGGAAATTATTTCTCTCTAACAGAATTCATTTGAAATTAAATGCACCCGATTTCGTATTCTTCAAATTCAATCTGATGCTCCCGAAAATATGTTAATCAAACACACAACCCTCGAGATACAACCACTTTTACAGATTACGGGCCATTCCCGATAGTTTGATGAACGAACACATAGTTAAAATTCAACATAGACTAGTGATATTTATACTTTGTCCTTTACTTTCGGCGACCGAAACATTTTACAGCATTCCTGACGCGATTGGAAGCAGTACCTCTGGCCAAGGGAAGCCAGTCGAAATGGTACGGAATTGTTGATAAAATGTCGTCTATTTTGGGGAAGAAAGTTAACAGAACATTCAGACCACACAACCTATACAGTATATATACACAACCTGACAACTTATTGTATTATTCTTTCCACGATGCAAGAGGACAAACACATGTTGGCAGAATAATTTTAACAAACATTTTCACAACAAAAACATTTTATTTTAATTTCTTTTTATAGTTTATTTACATACTTACAATGAACTTTCACTTTCACTTTCAGTACGTTGCTATTAATAACGTTACTTACCATTGTAACATTGTGACGTTTAAATTTTAACAACCCGATTTTTTACTTCAACATGATTTTATGTATTGTTTTTATCCTGATGACGGTGCCCTAGGCACCGAAACATGTCGATCAATAAATTTCTGCAGCAGTCCCTAAAGTGTTGTTGTTATAAGACTCTCTACATTTTATGTTTTTTATCATAACGACCCTGCATACCCTCGGGTATCCACTTTATGGACTCTACCGTATTACAGACTCACCAGGCGTTGGTTCACTTTCGTTTGTAATTGATTTTATTTTTTATCGTGAACCCCTGCATTCCTTTAATTAGGAACCGCCGTTGCAACCCGCGCTAATCATACTAGCCATTCGCACAGAAGAAACAAAGTTATATTTTATTGAGGCACCCACAGGAACCTTCCGAGAATGCTGCCATCAACCACAAGAAAAGAAATAGATTATAACGGACCATCTTAACCCAAAACGAGCCTTAAAGAGGAAGAGAACAGTGATAGGAAATTATTTCTCTCTAACAGAATTCATTTGAAATTAAATGCACCCGATTTCGTATTCTTCAAATTCAATCTGATGCTCCCGAAAATATGTTAATCAAACACACAACCCTCGAGATACAACCACTTTTACAGATTACGGGCCATTCCCGATAGTTTGATGAACGAACACATAGTTAAAATTCAACATAGACTAGTGATATTTATACTTTGTCCTTTACTTTCGGCGACCGAAACATTTTACAGCATTCCTGACGCGATTGGAAGCAGTACCTCTGGCCAAGGGAAGCCAGTCGAAATGGTACGGAATTGTTGATAAAATGTCGTCTATTTTGGGGAAGAAAGTTAACAGAACATTCAGACCACACAACCTATACAGTATATATACACAACCTGACAACTTATTGTATTATTCTTTCCACGATGCAAGAGGACAAACACATGTTGGCAGAATAATTTTAACAAACATTTTCACAACAAAAACATTTTATTTTAATTTCTTTTTATAGTTTATTTACATACTTACAATGAACTTTCACTTTCACTTTCAGTACGTTGCTATTAATAACGTTACTTACCATTGTAACATTGTGACGTTTAAATTTTAACAACCCGATTTTTTACTTCAACATGATTTTATGTATTGTTTTTATCCTGATGACGGTGCCCTAGGCACCGAAACATGTCGATCAATAAATTTCTGCAGCAGTCCCTAAAGTGTTGTTGTTATAAGACTCTCTACATTTTATTCATCAATGTTATATCAAAATTTGAATTTGCTCTCTGCCGAGGTCTGCTTTGACACCCATTTTTATCAACTTGCTGGGCGATCTGCTTTTACAAGATCGAATACTCCCATAACATATTAATCAATTGAATTCGGCTGCTAAAATTGTTTGCCACATGTTGAAATAATTAAATCGTTGTTAATAAATGTGATCGTAAACAGCATTCTTATCTGGATTTTAAAACGTTTTGACAACAAACTATGCAAAAATATAGTTGCCTTAATCAGTGACAGAAACTTTTTCGGAAATATTGATTTTTATTTTATTTTCCTGAATTGGGAATTCATTTTCATGTACATTTTTTTGGGGTCGCTGGTCAATTTAAGGGCCGCTTAGCGGCCCTAAACTATATAGTGGAATCATCCCTGTTCTACAACTGATTCTTCCCTCATTTTGGGAAAGTATGTTCAGTTGTCCAATCACACTGCTAAGATACATTGACTTAGGTAGGGTACACAAAAGATCAACCTAAATTCCAGAATGCTAATACAATCATGCCACCTTCTAGTACATCATTGTACATATGAAGGTACTGTAAATTGAGAATTAATTGATCAATGCAAAAAATCTGACCATGTTAGGTTTACAATAATAAAAAAAAACTTGCATTCATTAATTCAGTAGCAATTTTCCTTCATAAACTTTTTTCAATCACATTGTCAATTTTGCCAGCACTTCGTCAAAGACTTGAAATGATAAATGCTTGCTTTAAGCAAAAATAAGGCCAAATAAAAATATATGTGTGGTTCTAGTTACCCTATCTACCCTACTTTTTAGTCTTTACATTAGCCTACGCTAAAGATTTTTTTGTCATTTTCCCTACAACCTACAGCACTGTTAAAGTCAGAATGTTGCTCCCATAGACTCAAGGTAAATAAAAAATGTAAAATTAAAAAAAAAATCCCTACCTACCTACCCTGACATTTTTTCAGATGTAACTGGAACCACACATAGTTTTTTATTTGGCCTATACAGTACTATTAATACTGGGAAGGAATGTTATATAATGAAATCATATTATAAATATTTTTATATTTCAGGTATCTCTGCTATATAGAACAGTAAAGTGTATACCAAAAACCTATATCAAGATGTAGTTAGCAAGGTTTAAGGTAAAGCTGCATAGGTAATGGAGTCAGCGAAATGTCATTTGATTCAGCCATGGTTCACTATAGTTCCGAAGACAACAAGCCATGCTGCAAGTTCTGTGGTAAAAAGTTTGCCCAGTCGAGCTACATTAAGGCTCATATGAGACTACATACCGGTGAGAAGCCATTTGCCTGCTCATTTTGTCCAAAAAGATTTAGTGATTGTAGTAACTGGAAGAAACATGAACGTATTCATATTCGTCAACTTGGAATTAAAGTCGATACACCTCCCCCACCTCAAAGAACTGAGTCCTCAAAATCTAAACCAGTTTTAATTTCTCCACCAATTAAGGTAAAACAAGAACAGATAGTTGGGTTTCAGTGCAAACTTTGTGGTAAAGCTTTCGCCAACGCCAGTAGCTTGACAACACATAAAAGAATACATAGTGGAGAGCGACCCTACCGTTGTGGAATTTGTGGCAAATCATTCACGCAGATAGGAACACTAAGAACTCACGAACGTGTTCATACAGGAGAAAAACCGTACATTTGTAAAATTTGTGGTCAGACATTTGCACAAAGTGGAAGTTTTCGCATGCACGAACGCAGGCACATGATGGAAATGTTGCACCAATGTCCGCTATGTCCAATTAAATTTGCAAATTATGAAGATGCCAAACGTCACCTAGCAACCCATTCAGAAATGGCAGAGTCCAAAATGGCAGAGGGATCCCAGGGTACTGGGGAATCACCAGATGCCTTATCACCACACATTGATACATTTTCACCGAGAAGCAGTCATGCAGATCAAGTCTCGTCTCCTCTTTTTCCATTTCCACCACAGATACCAACATTTGTGACAGCAGGATCTGTCTGTTTACCAGTTAGTTTAACCACAAACAGCAACATACCAACACCGGTCAGCATTTTACAGTCACAAGCATTAAATTTACAAGCCAGATCTTTTGCTGAGTTTTACCATAAACCATTCACCCCAAATATGGGCATGTCTGTTGCTGACCGTGTAGCCAATGAAAACAGTGACACTGATGTTGTTAGTACAACTACTTGTCGGAACAGAAAATATAGTTCCGACTCTCATACTTCCAGATCTATGTCTACCCCTGATGGAACAAACCATAATCATGATAATGAGGATACTAAAAAACCCAACATGGATTCAGATGCTTACATAAATGAAATTAACCATAAAACATCGGAAAACTCCAGTGTAACCAGTGAGCACTCTGATAATGTTGGCAGCGATGAACCTGGCATGATAAATCGTACAAATCTACATTCAAAGCTACGTGGATCATCAAACTCAAGAAAGCAGAGGTATCCACAAAGAAGATACAGTTCAAGCGTCACCATTGATCCCGTCACATCAACTCAACCCAGTACCAGTTACATATCAGTAGAAACCAGTTCAAATATGTCTGGGGAGATGACCGAGGATGAGGGAAGAGATGAGGTCAACACGTCACAGAAGCAGTATCGTTGTAATCATTGTCATATTATTTATGAAGATTGTACACTTTATCTGCTTCATAATGGGTTTCATTCACATGATACTGACCCATTTAAATGTGTCATCTGTCGAAAGTCCTGTCGAGACAGGATTGAATTTAATTGCCATTTGACCAGTCATCTGAAGTAGTTTTAATTTTAAAATGTTGAAATTAAAATTAGCGAATTTATTTTTTCAGATTTAATAATATTGTATTAAATTCTTCAAGTGCCATTTGACCATCATTGAAAACCAATTTGAATTTCATCTGTACTTAGTCGTAACCATGATAAAAGAGATTATATTTTTAGCAGATATTTAAATGGTATTTCTTTGAGTTTTAACATTTAAGTGTTGCATAATTGAAAGTAAACTATTTAAATTGAATATGTATTTTTGAAACCTTTACAAAAATCATAACTACTATTGCTAAAATTTACAAAATTTGTCGAAAATTTTAAAATGTACGATTTGGATAATCAAATTTTTCAGAATATTCATATTTAAGATATTACTCACAGTTTTTCAATTTAAATCTAATTATTTCAATTGCTTTGTGAATTTAAAGTGCTTAAGAGATTTAGTAAGGGGAGACAATTTTTGATTTTTACATAAGAGTTGTTTCCCTTTAAACAGAAGGAAATATTGTATTACAATGGATATTTGATACTTATGGGGTACTACTACCTTAGTTGTGCCTACGTATTCTCAGCTTTAAATTGTGAATTATGTATTATTAATGTTGTTTGTAGTTTAGGGACCATATGTCGTAGTTGTGATATTAGTGTATTTTTACAGCATTAAAATGGCAATGTTTTGTGCAAAAGGGTAGCTGTGTAGAATTTTTTTTTTTATTAATAATGTACGTTTGTCATTTACATACATAAACCATTCATATATTCATTTAAATTCTTGATATTAACGATCTGATTTATTTATGGTAAATATCAATTTCTATGGATAACTAAAAGAATTTTCTGGTTCAACCGTTGTGAATAATTTACATGTAGAAAAACCTAAAAATAGAACATTTATTGTTAAAAATAGATTTATTTTATTTCCTTATGGTCAAAGTTGATTAACTATTTTTTTTCTATCAACCCAAACATAATCTTTTATTCCTGTAATTCAAGCTTTAGAAAATCAATGTTTTTTTTAATATATTTGTTTTATATGATCTGATACATGTATATCATATAAAAAATTCATCAACATTATTTTGAAAATTTTTATTCTTACCAATAGATCTTGACCATGTTGACCATGGCTTTATGTGTTAGATGTACTGGTAATATTTTTTGGATGTTGATTATTGTAATTTTTCATGTTGTCAAAATGTCTGCAGTTATTTCAGTATTCTATTGTTACAAAAATGTACTTAATTTTTTAATTCAAAATGTTGTGCTTGTTGAATATACAACAGCTTTTTTGCAACATGGCTTCCATTGTAGACTGACTGTTGTATTTCATGTTTTATTGATTGCCATTTGCTGCATGTAGATGCCAAAAGAAAATATGTTACTGGATACAAATGTAATTTATGAGTATGTTGATGATTGGGGGGGTTAGAGATTAAATAGAGAGTAATTGGCAAAAAATATAAAAAATAGAGAAAATGGACCCCTCCTTCCACCCCCCCCCCCCCCAAAAAAAAAAAAAAAAGAAGAAGAGAAATTATTAATTGTGAAGTATGCAGTTGCTTGTCTCATTTCTTTGGAGATTAATTACGAAAACATATCTCTGTTTAACTATTTTATTATATCTTAGTTCACTTTTGTTTGACGGATTGCTGTCTCAGAATAAATGGCGAAATATGAATCAATAGAAATTATAGTGCTCTATCATCTATGTCTTTGATAATTAACAATTGGCCAGTATATATGTTAATGTTTAGGCTAAGAAAAAATGCATTATGCTCTAAGTATTTGAAAATTGGTATCATCTTATTTGATGGATTTTTGTTTGTTTTTTCAAACTTTTGAAGTCTGTGCATGTGTCTTTCTGAATATTCATGCCTCTATTGGTTAATCTTGTAAATCAATTTAAATAACTGAAAAAAGACCAAACATAATATTTAGGTTTTCCCGTTTTTGTGATTTAAAGATCACACATTAGTTATATTAAGTAAATTTGGACAGCAATAATTCCTTAGTCATTTGTAATTCAAGTGACAGAATAACATAATGAGACCAAAATTTTTATTTTCATTTTTCATAATAAAATATTTAGTCTACGATTAAAAGATCAAGTTAACAGAGACAATGTATTTTTTTAGGCCTAAACATGAGTTGTGACATTTCAGCATTTGAGCTTCAATTCCTTGTAGATTTATTTAGCAGTATCATTCCAATATATGTCCATGCTGATTGTAGCTGTTGTAAAATGTGTATTCATGTAAATGGCATAATTATCAGCATTCTGTCTTGTAAAATATACATTTTTGTACATGTATGTCAGCATTTTTGTTTGTATCAAATGTATATTTAATTTTGACTGCCAAAAGTTAAAGCTTTTTTTTTAACCATACAGTATCTAGAACCTAGAACAATTGTATTGAATCAACAAGAAAAACATGCATATTGGGTGCATTAATTTTATTGCGTTTCTTCTTTTTGTCACCAGCTAGGGGCAGGTTTATTTGGAAGGAATATTATAACTAGGAACTTTTGATAGAATGGCTATTTGTTATGAAATTGTTTTTCTTCTTTGTCTTTGGTGCTAACACTTTTTGTCATGAACAAAGCATAAAATACTTGTATTATTTATTAACCCTTTCCTCCATAATGAAGCTTTTTGACACCACCCCCTTTACTCCATAATGACGCCTTTTGACGCCTGTGTAGTACCTCAGTTGAAACGGTTTGACTACAAAGTATCTGCAGTAGACTTAATAAAATTTGTATCCAAAATGAAAAGGAATATCATAGGAATATCCGACTTAAATTTATTTGATGAAATAGTTTTTTTTCGAAATGCATTGATACTTAAAAAGCATATTTTCAGCATTTTATTGAAAAATCATATGCGAATCAAGTATGCAAACAAAAAATTTCAATGGAGGAAAGGGTTAAGGGTAGAAATGTGTGCTTGGGTTTTAACCATTAAAACTTTCAGACTTATTAGGTTGGGATTTAATTTTTTGTTCATTCACTGGGAAATATCAGGTCCTCATTATAACACTCTTCTGGAATTATTCTTTTTAACAAATGATATTTTACAATCTAAATTCTGCAAGTTTTTGTGATTTTGGTTTGACTTGCAATTATTGGTTCATTTGATTTTTATGAAATTTTCTATTTTCCTAAGTTCTGATTCTATTTCTAGAATTTATCATTTGTCACACACTTAAACGTTCATTTCTCCCCATTCATCTGTATATTTCCTGCTTAAGATCATTCAACATAATTTCCCTGTCTTCAATTCTCTATGATATTGCTGTATTATAGATTATTGAAGAAAAAAGATATCATATATTATATTTTCTACGAAAGATCATCAAACATAATTTTCCCGCCATTTTTTTCTTCAACCACAAGCATACAGACCGGTCTACAATTTTCTATGATATTGATATATTTTACATTGTTGAAGTAAGAAAGACATGAAAGACTTCACTTTTTATATTTTCTACAAAAGATCATCTAACAATTTTTTCTTCAACCACAAGCTTATAGACTTGTCTTCAATTCTCTATGAGATGGTCGAAGAAAAAAAACTTCATATATTAAACCACCTTTACTCAACCACATTTCAAATTTGTATTTTTTTACTCTGAAAAGACAAATAATGTTGATGTTTTATACATTGTTGAAAAAACCTCATTGATTGAAGTGAACAACCATTACTTAAACTTATTTGATATTTTTACTTTTAAAAACTATAAACCTGTATTTATCAAAGCATTATTTTTGCAATATACACATTTAGAATCTCACCATAATGTTATTTTTTACAACTTTTGTTTTTACCATATCAGACAGTATTTTTGTACTTTTATTCCATTGTCTAAGTGTTGTGCTGTACATATGTAGTGCAATTATTCTATTGGGACACGACCAATAGTAAAAATCAATACCTGATCGTCAGATTTGTGCATTTTCCCCCAAAAAAATATGAAATTACAAATATCATATTCATATGACTGATATAAATGAGCTGCGGCTGTGTAGAAATCTCCCTTATGAAAATAAACATCAACTTCAAGACATTTGTTCACCTTTTTCAGGTTGAAAATCTCTACCAAAAATCTGTAACTGTTTAAAACTTGATTTCTCATAAGAACCCTTCCAAACAGACCAAAATTCAGCTAATTTTTTGTACAAATTTATTTGAATGTTCCATTATCAACCAAAGGCTTATACATGTACATGTATACATGCAACTGTATAAGGTCGATTTCTATATCCGACATAGCTCAAATCAGTGTCCCTTGAGGTTAGTTTTTCCCCCAGAATGACTCCATGGCATTTCAGTTGCGGATCTAGAAATTTTCATAAGAGGGGGCCCACTGACTGCCTAAATCCACCTCTGTATTTCATATAGTTGAAATTGCAAATTGTCTATTCTTTAGTTTTACAATGTTTTATCCATCTTAAAAGTTTTCCCATTAAGCAGGTACCAAAGTTCATGCAGTTGTGGCTGAAAAATGGCTGACATTGGGATGTCTTTACATCTGAATGATTTGGTGTGAAATAAAATTGAACCGGACTTACTTGTCCCCCAAAAAATACTGTAATCTTGTGTAAACAATTCCCTACCCTACGACCCAACAGTCTCTATCTTAATATTTATTTCAAAACTATAAAGACCGTACGTACCTTGACCTATAATGGTTTACTTTTATAAATTGTGACTTGGATGGAGAGTTATCTCATTGGTACTCATACCACATTTTCCTATATCTATATACAAAATTTTATAGGATTTTGTATGTCTGATATATTGATCATTGGGTAAGTTTTTACTATGCTTTTGTCCCAATGGAATATTTTTTTTATAATTGCAATATAAACTGTAACTTGGTAGTGATTTTTTGCTTATACTATTATTTTAGAGATATTTTAGAACTTTTTTGTTATTTATTCCATTACAATAAGTGCTATTGTTGTTATTAATATTTTATTTACAAAATATGTATGTTTGTTGTATGTCTTGTATTTGATTGTTAACATCTCATGAGTTATCTCCCATTAATAGAGAAAGTGGAAGGTTATCTCCCATTAACAGAGAAAGTAGAGAGTTATCTCCCATTAATAGAGAAAGTACAGAGTTATCTCCCATTGATAGAGAAAGTAGAGAGTTATCTCCCATTGATAGAGAGAGAAGAGAGTTATCTCCCATTTATAGAGGAAGTAGAGTGGTGAAGATTTTGAATTTATGATATCAAGCAGTCAAGTTTATTTACAAAAAAAATGTTTATAAGTCAAAGAAAATTATCTTGATTTAAAGAGCCAATAATGTTTAACTGACACTTACATTACATATGATATAAGATTAAAGTGCCAAGGATGTATATCAAAAAATTGTATTAAAAATAAATTTCTTAAAAGTAAAGATTGTCTTCATGGAGAAAGTTTCATTTTTTTATAAAGGCAACTAAAGGACAAGCTTATTTAGAAAGAGAAGTTAAAAGTATAATTTTTCAGCACATCTTAAAATGTGCTTAATATTTAATCATAGAAAAGATTGAAAAAATAAAAGGGCTTCCATCATAATCATGTGTACATTTAATTTGGTTAAATCTAGCAAGGGAGATAATTCAAGGGAAATAATTCAAGGGAGATAATTCTGGAGATATAAAGAAATTAAAAACTATTATTATAAAGTTATTTTTAACAATAAGTAAAATGGTTATCAGAGAGTTTAATAAGTTTATTATATTTTACTACAAAATAAAACAATTTCAAAACATTTAAATCGAGTAAACATCTGTTGTTAGTGTATGCTATGATATTATGAAAAAAGACGTTGATATTTTGTTTGTGATAAATGTCATAAAAAGAGAGATAATGTTTTCCTTTTGAAATTTTTGGAAATCATGTATCTTAGTCAAGCTTTGTGATAAGGTCAATAAAGGCAAATTAAAATTTAAATAAGCACATGATTAATCATATGAAAATATCTTGTGGCCATTATTTCTGGAATATTTGATTTTTTTTTAAAATTTTACAACATACATTTGTAATGCTAACTTAATAATAAAAGTTTTTAAGTTAAGTATAAATTTGAGTGCACAACATCATGCAAATTTCCTATAATACTAGGAAACAGAATTTGTCAAAACCACAAAATCAAGTATTGATAAAGGTGCATTTCCACCTAAATCCACGATAATTGGTACCCTAAAAAATAAGTGCATAACTCATGGTGGTGCTCCTATTTAAAGGAGTTGAATCCACAGGGTATTGAAATTGTGATTTTTTTTGTTATTTAAATCAAAATATGCTCTGAACAAATAGTAAATTGAGAAATCTACAAATAGTTTAAACATTGTAGCCAAAAAATGAAAAGATTTATTTTATTATTGGTTACAAGTTAAGATTTTGTGATTAATGTTGTGATGTTTAGTATAGTGATTTTTGTATAAGTGTTGTCGTATTAAGATGTTGGTGCTATTTAAATATTGTTAAATTTTGCTGAAAATATGAAGCTTTTTTAGTTGTTGTTGTACAATTATGTTAGGAAATAAAAAAATGTTTACAAAATTTAGTAGTTATTTTTTTAATTTAATTAGTTATCAAAGGTACCAGAATTATAATTTAGTACGCCAAACGCGCATTTCGTCTACATAAGACTCATCAGTTTATAAAGCCAAACAAGTACAAAGTTGAAGAGCATTGAGGATCCAAAATTCCAAAAATTTGTGCCAAATACGGCTAAGATAATCTATGCCTGGGACAGGAAAATCCTTAGTTTTTCGAAAAATTCAAACTTTTGTAAACGGGAAATTTATAAAAATGACCACATTATTGATATTCATGTCATTGACCACATTATTGATATTCATGTTATTAATATTCATATACAGATGAAGGTGCTTCCAGAAACAAGGTAATAGCATAGAAACCACTGAAAGAAGGTGTTCTTGTTATGAGACCCAGAAACAATTTTGCCTGAACAAGTATATGTAGTCAAAAGGTACCAATGTCAATAATCAGAATTGAATAAAATCTTATTTTCTTGGTGGTCCTTGAAGAAAATCGGCCGTACCTTACTTTAACTTCTATTGTAAAATACCAAAATTTTGTCAGTCCTTTGCAAACATTGCTGGGACACTTTTTGAACTTGAACTTTTGAAGATCTTAAACAAGAAAGGCAAATTCACAGCAGCAAGGTGTACATTTTGTATTTGCAATCATGGAAAGATATTAACAGAGTACACTTAACCATAATGTGGTCACTACAAAGTCTGAAACGAAAAATTTGGAAAAGATGTTAGGCCTAGCTGGAAAAAACAGTAACTTGTCGTAGTTTTGAGATGATAAAGTCACATTTTTATTTCTAATAGGCCATGTTAAGCTTACAGCATTTTATATGTTTCTTAGTACCCTGCATGATGATTAAACTCTATTTTCCGTAAGGAATAGTTTGTCATTCTGATGTAATTCATCTAACTTTTATTTCATCTTTATCTTTTCTCAAAAAATGCATGGAGAGACTTATGTCTACCAATTCCTGTGATTTGGTATCATCAATTGTTAAAAGTTTGTGATGAGGTCAGTTAAGAGGAAATTGCTTACTGTTAGTCAGCATGGTCAATGAATTTTGGTGTACATTTTACAAGCATTGTTACAAGAGAGGTGAAAAATACCAAAGGGAATTTCAAACTTAAAATATCCTGACCATTCCATGACAAAAGAAAAAGGACAACAAAACACAATATAGAAAACTTAAGACTGAGCAACACGATCTCTACAAAAATCTCATGTGCTTCTGAAGGGTACGTAGATCATGCTTCATATGTGGCACCTGTTCTGTTTCTCCTATAGAATATGCATAGCTTGAATAGTTTAACACCAAACACTTATAAGCAGGGGCGGATCCAGCCATTTTAAAAAGGGCGGTTCCTAACACAGGACAAAAGGAAAAAGGGGGGGGGGGTCCAACTAAATGTCCCCATTCAAATGCATTGATTGTCCCAAAAAAAGGGGAGTTGGACCCTCCTCTTCCTGTATCCGCCACTGTACAAGGCAGTGATTATTTGTAAACAGTTGTATAAGTAATGGCATATCTCATTCCCGTGTCCATGGATATTGGTATTGCATTGCATCTTCAGTTTAATTACGTTGAAAGTTTTGCATAGTTTACATGAACAAGTGTTGTCATTAAAAATTCAACAATTGCATTATACTATAAGTTACATAACTATATGTCAACATTATATTGCATTTAATTTAAATAGATAAGATCTTCAGTATTTGGTATTTGCCTCCTGGGTGCAATCATCAATAACAGGTTAGAGCAATATTTTAACAAATAACCAGTGGCGGATCCAGGGGGGGGGGGGGGGGGGTTCCGGGGGTGCGCACCCCCCCTTTATTTTTGCCGATCAATGCATTTGTATCGGGACATATGTTTTGCACCCCCCCCCCCCCCCCTTTGCCCTGGGTGCCCTGGGTTAGCACCCCCTTTCGAAAATTCCTGCATCCGCCCCTGATAACAGTGAATATCCCTGATATTCCCATCGTGTTGCATTCAATATAGCTTCATACATCTCTGATTATAAATAATATTAATTACGATCAATGTACTATTTCAAAAATAATTCGTAAAACGGATTTCAAATAAATTCATATACACATTATACACGCCGGAGACATATCACATGCAGCAACTTCTGAATACTGACTTTTCCCTAACTAAAATCCGTAAAATTGAGTCGGAAGAATTATAAGTTATGACGCATTATTCAATACAGATAAAAGTATGTGTATAATGATTACATTAGCCAGACAGCAACCAAGCATCAAAACAACCAAATAATATGTTTCTGGCAAGTAATACATCTAATCATATGATCAATAAATTTGTGTCTATTTTTTTTATCAACAACCCGAGCCTTTTACAATGTAAATTCGACCATTTTTGCATTTTCAAACCACATGATTTAATTTAGGATTTATCTTAGAATTTTGCCCATAGTTTGTACCTTAATTCTATTTCCGCCGCAGTGGAGGGGTATAAAGTGTTACCCTTATCCGTCAGTGCGTCTGTATTTCTGTTCGTACTTACGATCTAAAATTACTTTCCGTTCTCTCACTTTAGCCAAATGTTATGAAACTTACATTTAATGCTCAATTCCACAAAACACAGAACAACTGTCAAACAAGTCCTAACATGATTTAATTCAAACGAAAAAACAAAACAAAACAAACAAAAAACCAACCACCGATTTTTTTGTAGTGTTTTCTTAAAGACTGGTCTGTGGGTGTTATTTGGACTCACGAAATCGACTTTAACAGTCACAATTCGAACAGAACATTGACATTAACAGTGCTTATTTGTTTCGAACCCCCCTGGCTACGGGTATGGTCCATCTACATCACAAATCTTCAGAAATATACGTTTACAGTTTACCGTGAAGTAACATGAATATTCGACATGAATCCAAAACACACCGTTTTGGCTAAATTGTTCTCATACGGCACATTTAGTTTACCGACATACAGTACAGGGTTAGTTTAAAAAAGCACAATGCAATTCCATGGAAGTTTTATATTGACAATATAATATTTCCATGGCAATTTCTTGTCCTAGTAGCATATTTTATTTTGAAACTAGAGTAGTTTGGCCATGATCAATACCGGTGTATGCTCTTTAATATAACATGTATAAATTTTGCAGTTGACTGAAACTTTTATCTTTCATTCTAACACTTCAAAATAACCACATGGAAACATCCCACTTTCATCATTTGTTTCTGTAGCTTATGTTCAGCATGTTCTGTAGACAGAGAATCTGAAAATGATCATATATACGAACTAATCATTATGAATAATTTTATGTATACCTATCCCTTGTGATTTTTTTTTCGAAAATGGTATTGGCCAATCATATAATAATTTAGATTTTTTTTTTTTTTTTATCAAAAATCAAGTTTAAAAAAAAAACGATACTTAGAAATATTATATTTTTTGTTTGTTTCAGTTACACATTATCTAACATACTGTCCACAATTTGACAATTTCGGTCGGATAAACATTTTCCCGAGTGGTCTCAAAGACGAACAAATGTGCCCATTTGATCTTACTCTTGCTTAATATTAAATTTTCTATATCAAATAAAAAAAAACAGCCGTAGCCTAAACCTGTGAAAATAATCTTATTAATTTGCGCCTGCAGCTTAAAATCATACTTTTTCAATACTTCACTTTTAAGATAAATTATAATAAGACATTAGATAGGGTTTATATACACACTACATTCTTGTTCATGTACTTTTTTTTTAAATTATAAGAAAAGTGTTCCTACCTTGTCCACGGTGGGTATGGTTGTCCTGCGAGAGAACGTACTGTGCTGGTGATTTGGTCCTGACGGGTGCTGGTGGGTCCTGATTCTGTGCTGGTGGGTTTGTTTACATTGTATCAGAACGGCAATAAAACGACTGTTTTGTTGCTAAATTTTTCTCTGATGTGTCATAAGTACCATGCAAAGTATATTACAACAATATTATATTGCAAAAGTCGTGCAAGTTCGTTAAACGGAATTGTCCTGACGCTGTGCTGGTGATAAGAAAAACGGTCCTGGTTCTGTGCTCCTATGTCCTGGTTCTGTGCTTTAATATTTTAGTTAAAAGTGGCATATATTCAAGATCATTGATGCTGTACTGTTATTGACTAATTAGCTGTTGTCTGCTTTCTTGAAATTGACATTGTTGTGAATCTGTTTACTGTTATTATGAGAGAAAAAATACCCCTATTTTTTTTATTTTTTTTTTAAATTAACTGTAATCTTATTTATTGGCCTGTTAATGGAACCCTTCTTGCCCCCTTTTAAGATAAGAAAATATGTTTACGATTTTCGGGATTACGATCATTTTGCAAGATCACCAAAATACGTTGTAATTTATACAATACTTAATATGAAGTAGATGATGTGGTATGTTTGTTGTCAATGGACAAATTTCCATAAAAAACCAAAGGAAGTATGTGTTAACAACAATACGTCATCGTACGACCTTCAACAATAACCCATAAAATAAAAATGTGAAAGGTTTTGCATAAAAATGGAGAGCAAAATATAGAACAAAGGACTTTCTGAGCGTTTGAATCATGTCTTTAGCAGCTTAAAACACATTTGTTTGTGAACAATTGAGTGCTGACTATAAGAATGACAATAGTATTGCGGGTTTGTTTGTTTGGTGTTTTTTTGGGAGGGTGGGGGAGGGAGGGGGATAAGTTAGAGCGAGGTTACAGTGAAAGCTTGGAATATTTTCCCGTAAGATTTAAAAGTTGTACTGTAAAAGAAAAATGTATCTTATAAGCCTCGGTCACACCTTACCGGATAGCTTGAACGGACGCCTAACGGATAACTTTTTCTCAATCCGTTAATGTCCGTAAGACGTCCGTTCTTATCCGTTAGGCGTCCGTCCATATCCGTTGCATGTCCGTTAAGCGTCCGTTTTATCCGTTGACGTCCGTTCTGTCCGGTGGAAAATTTTGAGCATGTTCAAAACTTTGAACGGACATCCAACGGATAAAATGTCCGTTGAACGTCCGTTATGCATCCGTTTTCTACGGTACTCGTCCGTTTTGTATCCGTTACGTATCCGTTATGCATCCGTTGGAGATCCGGTAGACAAATTCACCAACGGATGTCTACCGGACGCTCAACGGATAAAACGGATGTAAAACGGACATTAACGGAAGGATAACGGATAAAACGGATGCCTACCGGATGTAAAATGGACAAATGCCAGTTGAAATTTCTCATGGTTTATTGCCTTTAATTTTTAGATGGTTTATTGCCTTTAATTTTCAGATTATTCTGTTCATCCGTTTTATCCGTTACGATTCCGTTAGGTGTCCGTTTTATCCGGTACTCGTCCGTTGGATGTACGTTCGACGTCCGTTCTGTCCGGTACGTATCCGTTTCACGTACGTTCAGTGTCCGTTTTGTGTCCGTTTGGCATTCGTTACATGTTCGTTAGTACACCAACGGACTCCCAACAGATAAAAATTTTGTCAACGGATAACTTTTTTTTTATCTGTTAGTCGTCCGTTCGAGCTATCCGGTAGGGTGTGACCGAGGCTAAAGCTATTAAGAATCACTTGCTGTAAGATTTTTCCAACATATTTTTTTTTTTTTTTGTCTAAGCGGTTATCAGGTATTTGTTTTTCGAAAATTCGATAGAACACTAAAAAAATCACTATTTTATGAAAGGGCAGGCTAGAATATGTCAGAGAATGAAGACGAGATAACCTAGAAAACACTAAAAAAACTAAGATTTCTTAGCTTTTTCATTTCAAAATAAATATTTTTGATAAAGAATTACGGGGGAGGAAGTGAACAATGTGTCCTACTTTTCTATATTTAAATATTTTTCATGAATAAAAATCAAATGTGCCTTGATTATACTGATTGAAAATGAGTAAATGGAAAAAATACCCAACTAAAATACACTTTTATTTTAATATTGGTAATATCACTAAGCTTTTAAGTTTTGTGTGTCAAACACACCATCTCTGTAGTAATGACTCCTTACTAAGATATTTCACTTCATTCATTTTTTTCTGCATTTTTTTTATATTGTGAATTCATAGAATTATTATATTGAAATGTAGCTTTAATTTATATTTAAAAAAACTGAATCTAAAGCCAGATATATCAAACATTTTTGTTTCCATCTATCCGTTTTCAGGACTTTAACAATCAACATAAACACGCCTGGAAAGTAAAATGCGTACTCGGCTGTCTGTAATCGACGATTTTTAGACACCCAAGGCTCCTAAAAAAACAAGCCGTGGTGGGGGTTCAAAGATGTACTTATATCAATATTTTATCTTTTCGTGTACGGTTTATGACAATGTCAATTACGAAATGTGCAAACTGCAATAGTATCAAAACAGCACAGACAATGAATAATAGAGATATAATTTTGTACATATATCAAGGGGAAACTTCTTGCAAAGCATTATTATTTATAGTTCATTATTGTATTTAGTAGAAAAAAGAGAATTTAGTGAAAATAAAATCACTATTTTATAGAAAATTCAGACCTTTGTATAGAGATTTTTGTTATGTTTAGCATGGGATCAACACAAGGGTTCATTACCGAGTAAAAAAATCGAAATGCCTATCTACCTTGCACATTTCAGAAAATTCGGATCAGATAACGAAACTGGGTCCAGCAACATTTATAAGCAATTTAAGATTTTGACCCTCACAGTTTCCATTCACCACAAATATTCTTGTTACAACGAATCATTTTAAATACAAAAATACCAGTTGCAGCTTTTTGTTTATCTATTAATATATGTATACAGATAAAGTTATGAAAGGCAGCAGGGTCATCAGGGTGAGGAGTCCATGTCATCTGAAATAAATGCTAAGCATAGATCTAGAAAGCGATAGATAATCATGACATTAAAAAAACTCTCTTCATTTCGACTTTTTTCGAACAAATTGACACATTAAATGAATTATATAGTATTGTGGAATTTTTAACTTATTGTAGATACTATATATTGTTATCTGATATTGGACGAAAGATGTTGCCCTTTTATGTTATTATGTAATACAAGTTAAGATCATTTGAAAACACATATTAAACAGCCAAATGGATGCACAAGAGCTAAAATAGGAGTCATAGATCCTGTTGGCAACAATTATCTGCCCAATTTTATTGATTTTGTAACATTTGTTTCAAATATGAGCAACTTCTTATCCAAAATCACCAGCACCGTATCAGGACCCACCAGCACAATGACAGGACCCACCAGCACAGTATCAGGACATGAATAAATTGAGAAAATGCTAAACTTTAATAAATTGCAATGTTTTTTCACAAAATTGTTTTGTCGTGTGAATTGCGGTATAGAAAGCGGACTCTATGAGCATTTTTGTTTTATTTTTTTCATTTCGAGATTTTCTGAAAATGAGCATTTTTGTGTTACGCTTACTGAAACAGTTTAGAGGGTCAATTTTTAATGGTTTATATATGAACCCATAAGAAACGAAATTGAAAAATCTCAACTGTTTTCTTCCATTTTTTATGAGTGAAAACGTCAAAAATCATCATTTTCGTCTTTGTTTACATTTTTTCATTGATCACCAGCACCCGTCAGGACCGAATCACCAGCACAGCACGTTCTCTCGCAGGACAACCATACCCACCGTGTTGTCTCTCTTCGTCTCTACATCTGGTTCTGTAATGAGTAACCCCCTAACCGAGCCTAAGTATATATACCCACGTAAATAATCGTATGTAGTACGTTTAAATGTATTGCGTATAGATCAAAACGATGGCGAAACGTTTGTTATAAATATAGATATTACAGGTAATATGACAAATACTGAAATAGTACAAACATAGATATGATTTCGTCATTGTCTGTCATTGCGCAATATAGAATAAACACAAAAACCCAATAATCTTATATTTAAATTAGAAACGCTAGATATCTTTTTTAAATGAGACACTATAAAATATTATATATTTTTTTCGTATTAAATAAAGAAATCTGATGTAAATCTGAAAGAAAAGACGTATTGCATCCATTTAAGTTACTATTCAATAAATATGATTCATTATCATTCACACTAGTTTAACAAAATGTTTTAACAATAATAAGACAGTCAACCTACACATGCTATACATGATGTATGTACTAAACATGCTAAAGCCAGCATTAGTTGATAAACATTAAAACAAAGTTTAATGTATTTGTATGTAAAACATCATGACCAGTACGCAATGATTGTAGCTTTAATATCATTATCAAACGGTTAATAGCAGACATTTTTTTGAATACTTTATTTCTATTGTGTATACAACTGTTTCCTTGATTCCTTTGGAAAGAGATTCTTTTTTTCATGATCCAGCTAGTTAAATGTATTTTTTTTTTATTTCTTACCAAGTCAGAGTGGTCATCATCATCCACCCCCCTAAATAAAACACAAAAAAAACCCAACTAAAAACAACAGCAACAACAAATGATCGTTTTATTACAGGACAATACAAATATTACTCTTTTCAAGTGTGAAAGAAATATTTATTGAAAAGAAGATATTTTTGATACATACCGAAATTATACATAGAAGCTGTTCTAAAGTAATTTATCGGCATTTTTAAAAAGCTTATTTATACCTTTTAAACGATTGTTGAATGTATAAAGTTTAACATGATCAATAACCCACTTGGAGCCTCTTTATAATAACAATATCTTCCTACTACGTCACAAAATTATCATATATATTGACATTTACATTTTACACTCGGTAGTTAAGGTTAAAGTACAAAATCAATAAATACTATACATGTGTATTCACCCATTGTAAACAAACAGTAGTATTTATATACATACATAACACGCGTTCACATTCGTAAAATAACATGGATTTTCGTACAAATATAAAATGGAGATAGATATTATTGTATAAAATTGTGATTAAATGTAAGAAAATTGAGATACCAATCGATTTTCTCTTCTGATACCGGCTTTATTTTGCGATGGATAACGTTGAGTTGGATTCAAATATGAATTTTCATTAAGTGAAAATATTCGTAAATTGTCGTTTGGATGAAATGAGTAAGACATATAAAACCCGGACTCTTCCTGGTGGCATTAAAATTAGAACAAATATATTAGTAATTGTGGTAATTCTTGGAAGTGAAGGAAATATTTACAGGTAATACCGGAGATTAGCTCAGTTTATTAAAATGTCGCTATACGAAGATGATTCGGAAGTGGAACACGTTATCCCTGTCAGTTTACAAGTGGATGCGAGTGTTGAACATAGAGACGACGATAGTGAACAAAGTGAATCACAACAAACTGATTCGGAACCGAGCCAGTTCAAAACATGTGGGACACACCCCTTTTCTCGAGGAAATACGTTCGGAACACAATGGAATCCAGGAAGTCACGACCCACGATCGTTTGCTAGTCAATATGGTTGGTATACACCGATGCCCCCGACTATTAACATTTTTGCTTGTCCTCCACCACCGCCACCATCGCAATACAATATGAATGGTTACACCTCGGTCTTTCGACCTCGGGTTGTATCCGCGTATCCTAGGGAAGCGATACCTCAGCAGCAAGGTTACGCTGTGAATGTGCCACCGAATATTCCTCAACCACCGACATATTTTCAAGAAAATCAGCACCATCCACATATATCAGGGGTTCAAACACCTCCACCCCCTGATTTGTCGGAACCATTTCACTGTGAAGAATCGAAAGCCAACACAACTGCTCCTACATTGATACGGACAAAGACTGACCATGTTGACAGTAGATTTCATCCCTATAATCATGATAATCACGACACTTCATACCAGAGAGTAAAAAGGGAACCAGATCGTCCTATAGAAAAGAAAAGCTATCTGTTTGTTGATACACAGGATTTTGATGCTAACGAAATATCTATAAAAGTGAAAGATAAAACTCTTACAATAGAAGGAACAAAATCAACATCACAAAATCATGGAAGAATTGCAAGTATGAAACAAGAATTTACATTTACAAATAGCAAAGACGCGAAAAGTACATCATGTACATTTCATCCAAATGGAACATTAGTTTTGCAATTTAACCATGAAACTGACATTACCAAGGACAATTCTCATACTTGTAACACCACATCGTAAACATATTTAGCTTATTTAATCTGTACATGTCTCATTCAGTACTGTTTTACTCAGGGAATCGAAAATTGATTTCGTGTGCAATTTAATTTATTTACATATAAGATAAATTTACTCTTAAATCGAATAAGTCGAAGAGGTGGAGGTAGAGTTAAGTTCTACTTAAGAGGAATGGGTGGTTAATTTTTTTTATATTTGATGCGTTTTTTGTCATATTGTTTTTTTAATTTACATTTGCACTATTGTATGATTCTTTTTAACTTTGTATGCATATTTTATTATTGCTAGGTGTTGTCTAATTATATATATGCATGAGGAAGCTTATACAATTTTCTCTGACGAACCAACCAACTGATAAATTATGTGATCACACCCTGTTTATTTTCATTATTTATTATTTGTTATTAAATTGCTTTGTACTTGGAAGTTTGATTTATTGTTTGATCACTGTAATGTTTAGAACTCACGTTATTTCTTAAATTTCATCTTTTATTTATACATTTAGTAAGACCAAACTAACTGAATTTCAATGTTTTATGTAAGTTCTCTCCTATCTACTTTCATTTTCGGTCAAAATCGATTCACAGACACAAACATTTTTCACAGGCAACGAACATGAGGGTCTATATCGGGTTAACAAAATAGAAGACACAAATCTCTGTGTTTTCTCTGTCGTAATTTACAATGTTTTTGAAATGTTGTTTCTATTTTTTTTTAAACATCTCCAATCTCCTTTAGTTTTTTGGTTGAATTCCTGTTGTTCAGTTTACAGTTTTCTATCTACGGTTTTGTGTACTGTAACAGTTGATTATGTTTTGGTCTTTCTCTTTTTAGCTTAACACCTAGCCGAAATGGTTAATTAAGCTTTTTCATCACTTGGTGTCCGTAGTATGTAGTCCGTCGTCACCGTCCATCGTCGTCGTTCGTCGCCGTTAACTTTTACAAAGATCTTTTCCTCTAAAACTACACAGTCCAATTTATCAAAACTTGGCCACAATCATCTTCAAAAGGGTATAGAGTATAAACAAATGTGGATGATGACCCCCTTGCTAACCAATATTACCGACATGGATAGACTGAATAGAGCTTAGGGGTAAAATGCAAGTTTTGTCTTTTATAAAAAATGTAAGGTATAGAGAAAATTTGATCCCGACAGGGGCAAACATGTTCAGAATGATGAGACTTACATATTTCGCTATGAACGATTTAAAAAACAGCTTAATATCTGAAAATATATAATGGATGGAGAGGTTTTCTTTTTTAAGAAAAATCAACAAGACAAAAACTATTTCTTTTTTAAGAAAAATCAACAAGACAAAAACTATTTCTTTTTTAAGAAAAATCAACAAGACAAAAACTACAAAACTGCCCAATTGGTCGACATCAATTGCCCTTTCACAACAAAGTATTATTTGTTTTAGTTTTTGCCAAAGTTCTTAAAATACCCTGCTATAGATAGCAAAAGTGATTATGAAGACAAGATCTACAAACAAGTTTACGGTCTTAAAATCGTCGGGCGATCCCTTATTGAAATTATTGCCCTTTTGATAATGTTTTTTACATGTTTTTTCCCTTTTTGCCTTAGTTCTGAACAACTACAATAGCTAAATAGGAATATAAAAATAGATAGGAACATAATGAGAAAAATAGAAATGATCTACAAACATGAAAAACTGCCGAAATCATCGATCGACTCCTTGTAATCTTGAAAACTGTAAAATGTAGATCATATTAGACATTTCAAATAACAAAAATGATCAGCAAGACAAGGTCTACGAATAATAAGAATAATAAAAAATGTAGCGAACTTTGTGGTTTACTCTATAGAAAAAGATTTTTTTTGTCATATCTTTTATTATACTCCACAATATACGAGAGAGTCCATTTTTGAAGATTCTCTTGGACCTAGGTGAGCGACATAGGCTCTGTTGATCCTCAATGAGTCTATTAAGGCAGCATTATAAGAAATAAAAGGATAGCTTCAGAGAAAATATTTCAGGAGTAAACTGGAAATAAATCATTTAATCAAATTGAACCTTGATTCAAGGATACTATGATCTTTAAATTTGATCCGCCATTTTCTACATTTAAAAATGCCTGCAGTGCCAGGTCGGGATTGTGACAGTTGTCCATTCGTTTGATGTGTTTTATTAGTTGATTTTGCCTTTCGATTTGAATTTTCCTCGGAGTTCAGTGTTTACTTTATTTTTTTTTATGTCGTTTTGGTAATACATGGCGAACTTTGGACGTTGATAAAAGGGGGAAAATATTTGATCTTGATTTAAGCATGTTGCGTCAGATTGCTCTTCTGGTTTTCAGCCATATATTTCATATTGTATTTATAATGAATCAGAACTCATTAATTAAGCAACTAACTATATCTGCATGGAATATACATGGTCTTGGTGACAAATCAAATGATGATTTTTTTCTTAACAGTATAAAAAGTGACATAAATATCTTATTAGAAACCTGGAAAGGAGAATGTAAAGAATATAATATCCCTGGCTTTAATACCTTTTCTAAAATAAGAAAAAAGAAGAAGAAAGCAAAAAGACATAGTGGTGGGATACTAGTATACTATAAAAAAAATATACTCCAAAGGGATTTCCCATATTCAAGAAGGTACTAATTCACAAAACAGGCTATGGCTTAAATTAGACAAAAATTTCTTTGGCCTTACATATGACTTATACTTGTGTGCTGTTTATACCCCCTCTGTAAATTCCACTCATTATGAAAACGACTATACTCAGCTAGAAAAGGAAATAAGTACATATTCAAACAAAGGACACATTGCCTTAATAGGAGATTTTAACTCCCGCACTAGCAGTCACCCAGATTTTATAGAAAATGATGACCCAGATCTATTTAATATACATTCTCAAAATATATTACCTCAAAATTATGATGTGGATCAATTTTTAAAAAGAAATAACCAAGATAAAATACTAAATGCACAGGGTAATAATCTTTTAGAATTATGCTTGTCATCAAGACTACGTATACTTAACGGCAGATACATTGGTGATTCTTTGGGATATTTTACATGTTTCACGCCCAATGGCTTGAGTACAGTAGATTATGCTATTGTAAGTAAGAGTCTCCTGACCTCAGTAATATACTTTAAAACTAATGAAATCAACTACCTTTCAGATCATGCACAAATTGAAATATTTCTTAAATGTAATATAAGTGAAAAACAGTCTCTGTTTCCAGAAGACAAATGGAAAACAATGAAATCTTATAAGTGGAACGATAACTCCAAAAATATATTAATTCAAACCCTATCTTCTGAAAATTTTATAAACGAAATTATAAACTTTGAATCAAAGAAATATAGTGAAAATCAAAATGGGATAGATCAGGCAGCTAGTGAGCTTGATTTAATTTTATGCAACTTAACAGAAAAAACTTGTACACTAAGACATGTAAGAGGTATACCAAACTTTAAAAGAAACAAAAAAAAGAAACAAAAATGGTCAGATAATGAAGTATATGAATATAAAAAGTCAATAAATGCAGTTGGAAAAGAATTAAGACAAAATCCCTTTAACTGCTCACTGAAACATAAATATTTTTGTTTACTCAAATCATTTAGAAAGTTAACAAAACAGAAAAAAATAAAATATAAAAAGAAAATCTTTGATAAACTTTCAGATTCGATGAATAAAAATCCTCAGGAATACTGGAAAATACTAAAATCACTAGAAAACAAAAATACAGATGGAGATGATGATTTAAAAGAAATGTTAAAGGACAGTGAAAGCACAATTAAACATTTCCAAAATCAAGGAAAGTTTTCAAAAATAAATAATGATTTTCAAACCAAAATTGAGCAAAAGCTGAAAAATATTGAAGATACTATTTCTTTTAACCCGGAGACAGACAGGCCTATTACTTGCTCTGAAATTAAATGTATTTTAAAAAACTTAAAAAAATGGAAAAGCGAGCGGTCCAGATAGTGTGTTGAACGAGGTAATTAAATTTAGTAGTCCAGTAACTACCAAAGCATATGCCAAACTATTTAATCTTATGTTAAAAACAGGACACTATCCAACTTCATGGAATTCTGCATACATAACTTTAGTACATAAATCTGGTGACAAATGTAATCCAAGCAATTACAGAGGAATTTCTTTAATTAACTGTATATCCAAATTATTTAGTAGTATCTTAAATCAAAGAATGATTAAAACTATGGAAAAAAAATTAACTAATGCCCAGTTTGGATTTAGAGTTAATCATAGAACTGCAGACAGTGTATTTATCCTTAAAACTTTGATTAATAAATATATTCATAAAAATAAAAGAAAACTTTATGTCTGTTTTGTAGATCTTAAAAAGGCTTTTGATTCCCTTTGGAGAATTGGAATGCTTTATAAATTAGCTAAAATGGGTGTAGGGAAACATATGTTTGAAATAATAAAACAACAGTTTATTCATACTGAAGCATCTATAAAATATAATGATAAACATTCTAGATTCTTTCCCATTGACCGAGGAGTAAAACAAGGGGACAGTATTAGTCCCACACTCTTCAATTTATTTATTAATGATATAGTTGAAAATTTTGACCATAAAGGTTCAAAACCCTTGAGAATATTAAATTCTGATATAGGAAGTCTTTTGTTTGCCGATGACCTTATAATTTTATCCGAAAGTAAAGAAGGTCTTCAAAATAGCTTAAATAACTTATCAAATTACTGTGAAAAATGGCAGTTATGTCTAAATACTAAAAAAACAAAAACAATGATCATTGAACAAAGAACTACAAAACTGGAACCATACATTGTAAGGTTCAATAATGAAAAAATTGATAACGTTACTGAGTATAAATTTCTGGGCACTCTGATAAAAAATAATGGAAATCTAAATGCAAGTTTAACATATTTAGTCAAAAAAGCTAGGAAAGCTCTGTTTTCATTAAAAACACATGCAGCCTTTTTGGGAAATTTTCCTGTTAATGTATCCTGTAATCTTTTTGATTCTCTTATAAAACCAATTTTAACATATAATGCTGAAATATCATACATGGATACATATCAATCTTATTATAGAGCAAAAGGCAGATTAAAATCCCAAAACAAAGATATAGATAATTTCCAATATTTGGATAAGACTCCCTTCGAAAAGGTTCATGTTAATTTCTGTAAATATATTTTAGGTACTAAAAAAACATCTGCTAATTTAGGTGTTAAAGCTGAACTTGGTAGACAACCAATAGAAAAATATATAAAAACACAAGCAATTCTTTATTGGGCTAGATTAAATACTGAAAACATAAACCCATTGCTAAAAGAAAGTTATATATTAAGTAAACACATTGATTCACAAGGAGTTTATACTTGGTCCACTTTTATAAAAGATTCAACACAAGAAATGAATATTGATATACAAAAAGTAATGTCCTGTCAAAATATGGAACAAGTTAACAAACTAAAGACTTGGATTAAGAATATTACAAGTAAATTTTATTCAGAACTACTGGAAAATAAAATAAATAGTTTGAACGAAAATAACAAACTTTTTCTTTATAAAAATATTAAAGTCAAACAAGACCAAGAATTTTATCTAAAATATCACAATTTTGAAACTAGACGTTTATTTACAAAAATTAGAATTAGTGACCATAATTTGCTCATTGAGAAGGGCAGATATCTAAAAATACATCGAGACAATAGAACATGTCCAACTTGTAAAACCTTAGAAGATGAAAATCACTTTCTCCTCCACTGTCAAATTAATAATGTTTTACGTATAAAACTTTTTAATGACATGGCAATAGATAATCCTATGTTTCCAAATCTATCTGATACTGAAAAACTAGTAGTCCTACTAAATCCTTCTAATATAAACCAAGTGAAAAAAACAGGTTCCTTTATAAAACAGTCTTTAGAGCTGAGGACAGGGGACTCTTAGTTACTTTTACTTGTATATATATAGATATGTGTGTGTTTAACTCAGTTATTTTATTGTTGCTGTTACTTTTGTTTATGTCACAAGTATAATGTTACTTATATGACAAATAAAGATTATCTATAAGGTACCGATGCCAATAAGGTGGACGTCGATCCGAATCAAACATATATTTCAGTATATATAACGTAAGGCTTATACAAATATTTGCATAATGTAAACAATATAAAAAAGAAGATGTGGTATGATTGACAATGAGACAACTGTCCACAATAGACCAAAATGACACAGACATTAACAATCCGACCAAAGAGCAGAAAACAGCACAAGGCCACTATAAATGGATCTTCAACACAGCGAGCAATCATATAGTCTATATTCCAGTTCCGTAATTAACTCTGTTATTAGCGATACATTTGTTCGAGTTGTTTCCCTTAGAAGGGATATCTATAAACACTAGCAACTTTTATTTCTGTAATCTTTAAGCTTTTTTTCAAATTTTCAAAATTCTCTTCATCTGTTTTAGGCTTCAAAATTTTGATATCCCTAGTAATTTTTTTTATTAATATAATTAAAGGCATTAACATCGCTTCAACTTCAACTAATCTTGCTTTGCATGGTTACGCTAGCCAATATTATCCTGTCTAGAAACTGTCTACAAATTGTTCACTGATCTCTTTTCCCATATATTTAATGTTTCACTAGTTGTTTAATGAAATTATCTTCTAACTATAAATAAGTGACCAGAGTATTTAATACAGACTTCGATAATACACAGTGGCGGATCCAGAACTTTTCCTAAGGGGGGCGGGGGCCCTCTGACTGACCTAAGGGGGGCCCTCTCCAGTCATGCTTCAGTGATTCCCTATATAATCAACCAAATTTTTCACACGAAAGGGGGGGGCCCGGACCCCCAAGGCCCCCCCTGGATCCGCCTATGATACTGAATATGAATCATTTATACTAGCAAATATTAAAAAAAAGTTGTGTAAGCGAAGTTAAATCGTATGTTTTTGTCATTTCGCATTCACAACGCCTTTGTTCATCAGAGGTCCATTTTCATAAAGATACAGCGTAGGCCATCGCATGCTATCAACGTATCTTCCATCGCCTCCTTCGATCTCTACCTCGTCTAAATCTATTTGTTCACTCTTATTCCATTTGAATTTCAGAAACATCGGTGGCTCCGTAACACACATGAGCCAGCAGCACTCTATACTTTTCTCGATAAAGGAAGTGCAGACTGACAACTGAACATTAGCAATGTTGATCTTGTTTGACAATGTTTCTACGAATGATTTGATTAATCCTGGTAGATATTTCAAAGCATTTTTTCTTCTATACTCTATCAATGGTTTGACAACGTCCGACGGTAGGGACGTTTTTATATCATTTATCCCGACGGTCGGATGGAATAACTGTGTGATTGTGTTAATTTGAGCATAAGCTTGCTTTCTGCATTCATCATAAGCCTCGTGAAGGATATGTAGCAAAATCTCTTTAGATTTAGCATCGTCAAACTCATTTTCTTCAATAGCCGCCAAGCTATCGGTATACTCACTTTCATAGAGATCCTGCAGCTTTATAGCAATTTTGGAAGGACGTATTGGATCTGGTAAGAACGATAAATTTGTGTTATCGTCAATTACAACAGAAGTAGCTATGCTTGTTTTGGCAGCAGCTTTCTCGTTGAGTGAATCATCGACAGTTTCATCAGTAGTATCAATGCTTGCTTTGGCAGCAGCTTTCTTGCTGAGTAAATTATCGACAGTTACATAAGTGGTATCCATGTTGGCTTTTGCACCAGCTTCCTCACAGAGTGAATCATCGCCAGTTTCATCTGTAGTATTAATGATTGCTTTGGCAGCAGCTTTCTCACTGAGTAAATCGTCCAAACCTGATGGTGTACTCAGTAATTCAGGTTCAATATGCGACGTCCCAACAAATGACATTTTGGGAACATATTGTATATAACTATCATATTTATCAGATTGTATTTCATGTCCAGCTATGGTTGCTCCGATAGTCGCCGATATATATGAATTTAATGGTACAATGAATTCATATTGGGGAAAGCTATCTTGAAAAACTAGTTTTGTCATAATGTATCTCGAAAAATCCCCAACAAGAATAACTTTGTGGATGGTTGCTTTATTCAAAACAGTGATTTCCCTTTTAAAATGATTCAGCAAAGGTTCCAATGCGTTTTGAAACACCTCATGTATTACTGTGCTGTCAATGCACAGAAAATCATTCTGTAATCGAAATCCCTCTTTCCAGGAGTTTGTTATATGTTTCCTCATATGCCCTAATACAGATATCGGAAGTCTAATTTTAACAGAATCACATGGTTTCATTGAAAGACTTTTTAGTTTCTCCTCAATATCATAGATTAATTCGCACCTAGATTTGATATCAGTCAGATCATTAAAAATAGAACATCCTAATCGCTTTGTCATCACGGTTTCTATATCGGCGATAACTGAGGATATGCCAATTAAAATTGTAAGAACCTGGGGGTATATCTGAAGAGCTTTATTCGGTCTTACTTGTGTTAAGGTACAATTCAGTATGACCGTACATTTTGGTAGACTTCTATCTATTTCATCTTTTTTAAATGGTTCAATGTGGTGGGTAAAAGATTTGATGGCAAGGCTCTCTCCAATAAGAACGAAGTTTTCCTCACATATACCCGCGGTTAAACACGCTTCATGAAATGTAAAACGTAGATCAAACTCGTTTTTATCCGGATAAACTACCACCCATAGAATTTCATTTTCCTCAAAAATGATAGCATTTTTCATGACTTTTAAATCAAAGTGTTTTTTGAGGTAAGATACTGAATGCTTTATCAGGGTTTTTAACAAAACGGGATCAGAACGATTCGTAGGTTTCACGAACATTTTGCCATTTTTTCGATACCATTTTGTTTGACAAAGAAAATGTTGAAAAAAATACACATCAGATTCTTTCGTTTCCTCAGTTAATGACATGTACTGAACTTCTGCCTCGTAACCAAAACTCTCAAAGCCCTTTTCTGCATTGAGAAGTATAGACGTTGGTGTTTCTTCAGAAAGCTTTTTCAAATATTCCGATTTCCATCTACAAGTTTTGACATGGTTAGGGTTGTCGTCAAAATCTGATTTAGTAGAAAACGTGTATCCTGAATATAGTTTCCCTATGTTCACTCCAACAACTAAAATTGATCTGTTCATGTCTGAAAGTTAGATCAAAAATTGTCATTTTGTGGTTATATCTAATACATTTGTATCCAATCTGAAGAAACGTATACTTGTTATACTAACTTATAGCATACGCTATATTCATTGTATTATACAAGGAACGTCATTTTACTTTGAAACAGAACTATTAGATGTTTGGTGCATTATTCATACATGACTTTTGTTTTGATTATAATGACATGAGAAAGCGCTTTGACAAATAATGATAATAAACACAAATAACAATGAACAATAAAGGTAAAGTTATCAATCATGTAGAATCATCATTGTTTTCTTAATATAACACAAAACAGAGGAACAGAGGAACAGCGGGCTATACAGGCATTCTATGCAAAATTAAGTTATGATGTTACGGTCGATGTTTTAGAGACAGTTTAACTTACGCAAAACGTTAACGCTACTTTTACTGCCGTTTTCTTTTATCCATTGTTAACGTTTTTTTATTATGATATAATACGTTATTATATTGAGTTGAAATTATACAATCAAATGAAATAGACGTTGTTTACTGCCTCTCAAGACATTAAGTTTACCCGTCCGTCATAATTACTAATGACTAAGCAAACAAAATATCTACTGCATGTATGTGATACAGGGAAAGGTTACTATACATTATATGAACAAAGCTCGACCACGTCAAAGATGAAAAACAATTAAAGGAGTAGGTCCGGTAAGGGCCGATTTTGGCCTCAAATTTCAAGTTCATCTAACGAAAGATTTTGGACACTTTTTAAACACTTAAGTGTCTATTTCAATTGATTCAATAAGTTTTTTGGAAAGATTTTAAAAGATTTAGTCATTAAAAACACTCCAATTCAAGCTTAAATATGAAAAATCCATTAAATATGCCAAAAAAATTCACTTTTCAGATGGTTGTTGTCAAAAATGAAAGTGGCCGCATCCGTGTTCATCCTCAACCTTTATATATGTTATGTATTATCACCAAATACAACTTACATTTCAATATTATGAATGAACACGAATGCGGCCACTTTCATTTAAGACGGAAACCGTCTAAAATTTAACTAAAATGCTAAAATTGTGAAGATTTCAGTAATTTAGCATGACTTAATGGTGCTAGTACCCGATATATGTCCATTGTATTGTCAAAAACAGCCCATATTTATGTAGCAGAAGCATTCTACTGTCCAATAAATAACTAAAAGTTTATATTTTAACGATTTTGTAAAACTGCTATATTTTGAGGCCAAAATCGGCCCTTACCGGACCTACTCCTTTAATGATCTTGATCAAAAATACATTTTTCGAATTCAGTCTCTCATACTAGTACTCTAAATATTTGACAGAACGTTAATCGGATTGCCATATACATTATAATATGTTTTTTAATATAAATGATAGATATAAATGATCGTAAACATATATATTAGCCACTCCATGTGGAAAAGTACAAAAACTGTTAACTTTACTGTTATAGTTGGATAAAAAATTTTGTAAACGATTTTATCCGTAAAAATGGTATTTATAACTGAAAACATTCTTAGAATAGTAACCTATCTACCGAACATATCAGCTAACTACTATGCTGGTGATACCCTCGGGGAATTGAAACTCAACCAGCAGTGGCATCGAACCGGCGATTGTAAAAACACTCATCATAGATAAGAGGATTACATTTTGTATTTTCGCCAAACTCGCGCATCGTCTACAAAAGGACCATTAGTGACACCCGAATCCAAAAAAGTCCAAAAGGCCATTTATAGCACGAAGTTTAAGAGCACCGAGGACGAAAATTACAAAAAGCCTTGCCAAACACAGCCAAGGCAATCTACTCCCGAGGCAGAAAAGCCCCAGTGTCTCAAAAACTCAAAAGTCTTGTAAACAGCCAATTTATAAACATTACCATATCAATGACATCTGGTTTGTATTAAATAAATGAACAGTACTTAGACGAGTTTCTAACAATTGTACTTTATTCTGATTTGTACCCGATAGCAAGTTCATGCACTTAAGACATGGACAATGATCTGTTTACCTTTCCAAAGCCTTTCTGATTTGTACCCGATAGCAAGTTCATGCACTTAAGAAATGGACAATGATCTGTTTACCTTTCCGGAGCCCAGAACTCGGATTGCTAAGTCTTTAGTTTTCTATGTTGTGTTTTGTGTATTATTGTTAGTATTTTACAAAAGTAATATCGTATCAATTGGGAGATATATACCCCGTATGCAGGTGCTGCTGGAATGTTGCTACTTAGAAATGGAAAGTTCACAATTGGAAAGCTGAAATCATCTCTTTTGTCGTAAAGTTTTGTTTTCAACCGACCCTCATTGTCAATTTCTAGATGTAAGTCAAGATATGAAGCCGACTTAACTGTATCTGTAGTATCCTTTAAGTTAAGTTGTAAATAAACACATCATAGATACCAGGATTAAATTTTGTATGTACGCCAGACACGCGCTTCGTCTACAAAAGACCAATCAGTGACGCCCTAATCCAAAAAAGTCCAAAAGGCCAAACAAAGCACGAAGCTGAAGAGCACCGAGTACCAAAATTCCCAAAAGCCTTGCCAAACACAGCCAGGGCAATCTACTCCTGAGGCAGAAAAGCCCCAGCATTTCAAAAACGCAAAAGTCTTGTAAACAGCCAATTTATAAACATGACCATATCAATGACAATTCATGTCAGCTGTCTACTGGGCTTGTAATACCCTAGGGAAATTGAAACTCCACCAGCAGTGGCATCGACCCTGTGGTTGTAAATAAACGCATCATAGATAACAGGATTTAATTTTGTATTTACGCCAAATATGTTCTTCATCTACCAAAGGCCCATTATTGACGCCTGACTAAAAAAAAAAGTAAAAAAAGGCCAAACAAAGCACGAAGTTGAAGAGCACCGATGACCAAAATTCCAAAAAAGTCTTGCCAAACACAGCCAAGGCAATCTACTCCCGAGGCAGAAAAGCCCCATCATCTCAAAAACTCAAAAGTCTTGTAAACAGACAATTTATAAACATGACCATAGCAATGACAATTCATTTCAGCTCACTACTGGCGTGTATTACATAAATCAGCAATACTTAGACGGGTTTCTAACAATTGTACGTTATTCTGATTTTTACCCGATAGCAAGTTCATACACTTAGGACATGTACAATGATCTGTTTACCTTTCCGGAGCCCAGAACCCGGACTGCTAAGTCTTTAGTTTTCTATGTTGTGTTTTGTGTATTATTGTTAGTATTTTTGTCGTTTTTGTCTGGTTTTTGTTGTTGTCTTGGCTATGCCAGACAATAAAGTTTGAACACCCATTTTGTATATTTCGTCTTTCTTTTAAACTATACATAGACAAAATCTAAAGAAGAACTGGCGGTGGATTGAAGCATTTACATATGTATATAACATGTTTAAAATATTGCATTGAAAATTGTAAGTCTTAATAGTTTTGTATGTTAGATAAACTTTCACTAAACAGTACTTAAACCACAAACCTTATTTATTTCAAGCTTTGTTCCACCAAAATGTTTTTTTCGAAAGCCGTATTATCTGCCTATACAAATTTTAAATCTCGTGTTATAAACCGTTACGTGAATTGTTTCTTCGGTGAATTAAATAAATTATCAGCTAATAGGTCAAGTGACAAACATATGACAAATATATATGATAAAATGTAGGTATATTGTACCTGATCAAATATGCAGTTATCTTGATAATTGTATTAATTGTAGTTTGTAACAAGATTTTTCAATAATATAAAAAAATAAAAATAAATATAGATATCTCCTTTCTTGTTTTCAATCAATATAGCACACTAAAATTCGATTGTCTTATATACATGCACTTTTTTCAGAAAAAGAAGAAAGATCATACAAATTGTTTCCATGAAACTGATATGTAGAGAAAATATAGGTGTAAACGACAGAGATTTAATCACCAAATCAAAATTGGGTAATCTCGAGATGTTTCTTTTTTTAAAAAATAAATCTATTGAAATTGAATGGAATATGATCTTGTTAATTAAACGTTTGGGACGTTAATAACACATTGTTACATGTAGTGTACGTATTGTAGAATATTAGAATATTGGTGTATCTATAACGACAATAACTTCGACAAATTTAGATGAAATGAAAGTATCGTCTTGACCATGGGGATATTAATTAAACAATACCCTGTTTATAATTTCCAGTTCCCCCATACAAGAATACAAAAACTGTATCAATATACATGCATCTTGGAGATAGCATATTCCTTTATAATAGAAAGGGTGTTAAGGGACTGTATTGGGTTTACGAAATAGACGAAAAAAAGGAAAACAAGAGAACTATAAGTTATTGCTTAATCAGTCTTTCACACGAACTCGCTTGAAATACTCACAGTGACTTAATAAACAGGAAAACGAGATTCATTTATTATGAGTAAAGTTCTAAAATTTCAACCCATGATCAGAAGGTTGAAATCTAACATCCAAAGAAGAATATTACATGCATGTTAAATAAAAGCTTAGCCAAAATTAATACGCAATGAAAACTACTATAATACTCAAAATACGTTTAATCAAACATTGACGCTTCTAACTAACTCACAATCAACAGTTCATAAACGGTTTATAAGTAAATGTGTTCATGCATCTACTCATCTTTCAATGTGTTGTTATCTACACAGCTAAATACAGGTATAAACATAAATATAGACTCGGACTTCACTTAAACTGAATTTTAATGTGCGTATTGTTATGCGTTTACTTTTCTACATTGGTTAGAGGTATAGGGGGAGGGTTGAGATCTCACAAACATGTTTAACCCCGCCGCATTTTTACGCCTGTCCCAAGTAAGGATCCTCTGGCCTTTGTTAGTCTTGTATTATTTTAATTTTAGTTTCTTGTGTACAATTTGGAAATTAGTATGGCGTTCATTATCACTGGACTAGTATATATTTGTTTAGGGGCCAGCTGAAGGACGCCTCCGGGTGCGGGAATTTCTCGCTACATTGAAGACCTGTTGGTGACCCTCTGCTGTTGTTTTTTATTTGGTCGGGTTGTTATCTCTGTGACACATTCCCCATTTCCATTCTCAATTTTATCGTTTATTTAAACAAAAAGATTGCATTGAACTCTCAAACGAACTCTTTTGAAATACACACATTACCTAAATATACTGGGACACGTCATTCATTAAATTTGAGTAAACTTCAAAAATTTAAGCTCAGGATAAGCTGATGGAAATCTAACATTCAAAGAAGAATATTACATGCATGTTAAAGGGAAAGTCTGCGATTTTTTACTTATCATCTAAATATGTTCATCTTAAAATAAAAACACATTCACAAAGTTTTAAATCTATATTCCTTCTAATAACGGAGAAAATCAAGTATTTGTAACATTTTTGGTTGACCTACGTGAGTGGGTTGTGACGTTTTAGCCCGATTTGTTAAATTTTTGGAAAAAATAATATCTGTTAAAGTCTTATTGCTTATCGACAATTAACGTAAGTAAAAGCGTACAGAAGACGGATGGTCGTAGTTATTAATCACACTTTAAGAATGAAAGAAAATAAATATGCGCGTTCCGTTTTGTATTGATTGAATGAAACTTCCTATATGAAATTATCAAATGTAAATGTTTTCGATTTAATTTCATAAATTATTGTTGAGATTTTTGATAAAATATTTATTGAACATTTTTGCTGATATTGAACTGAAAATTATTCATATTTTTTTTTATACCATTATAGTTTTGATAACAATTTCAATGCAAATATATTATGTGTGAACAGAGTGTGTTTATTATTTTGTAAAGTCATTGCATATTTCTCGGTTTGAGGCCAATTTGTTTACCTTGGAGCAATTTAGCCACAGGTGTGAATTCAAGCGTACACATGTATGAATGTTGTTATTTGGAAAGGATAAACAGAAAGAGTATGCCGTATTCAATACACTAAGATTGAACAAACGATGAGCATAATGATACTACATGTATATTTAAATTGTGTAAATTAATTGAAAATAAAATTCAGATTCGTAATTCCAAAAGTGTATAAAATTTTTGATCACTTTTTTTTGCACCAAATAGCGTAAAGAAATGAAATAGGAAGTAAAAAATAGTACTTTTAATCTTTAATAAAAAATAAATGTAATATTTTCCAATTTGATAAGGATATACCATTGCACATCTGTTTGATATACTTTACCAGAATTTCTGAAACTTGTATTCAAATTTGGCTGTTTTTAAATGCTAACAATCATAAAACTGTCGCAATTTTAAAGTTTTTAATTGAAAAAAAAATACAACATACAACATGCATGATTTTTTAAAGTTTCTTTTTAACATTTCATTCTTACATAATTGAATTCATTGGACAATCATTAACACGAATTATTTGTGAAATGAATACCAATTATCGTTTATTTTATTAATGGATAAACATACAATATAATAAATCTATTTTGTTTTGAGGATTTTTTAACATTTAAAAAAAAAATTTCTATGATAATATTTGTGTAATTCTGAACAGGATAGCCATCTTTAATCCAAAAAAAGTAATACTGTAGTTGTAATAAAACTTATATTTTAGTCGTGTATAACTGATTCTGACGAATTTATAATAGTTCGTCCCTACATCGTTGTTCTTGAAACAATCTTTACTAGTATAGATGTAAGTTTCTTGACGTATAAGCGCCATTGAGGAAGAGCTCCAGAGAAAGCAGACTAGAGGCGTTTCGTTAGTTTGTTTGTTGGGAAAGGAGAGGACATGCAACCACTTGTACAGATAAACGACAGAATCATCATACAAGCTTTTATAGTCAACACAATCAGAAAGAGTTCCCATCGTCGGACGGGGAATATGAAGGCTTTCAAGAATGAACAAGTGACATGTCTGACTGTGAACAGTTAGTAAACGGACTTAACAATGATCTATAGACATCGACCGCTTGTTCTTGATATTTGAAACTGCATGCATATACGTATACGTTTATGAGAGTGATCAGTTCTTGTGTCTGACGAAAACTCAATTCCTGCATGGTTATATCTTGCCATATGTTTATATTAGTTTGGTAGGTGATCACTCAAAATCGTTATTTAAAAATCTTTTTTGTGAGATGTAGATTCCCTTCAATACCGAAATGTCGTCTATATATTTCACAAGTGTATAACACGGAGAAGCTCTGCAGGTACATTACTCCCATTTTGTTTGGATGTGAACCATCGATGTTTACAGCAATATCAAAGAATAAGATGATGAAAGAACTATGGGCGTCTTGTGGCAAATATTACATTCATATCGGACCATGAGTTGTCAATCTGTATGAAAAGATTTCAAATACAACCATATTAAGAAGAAACGTATGTAAGGTTGTTTACATGCTATGCTCTCGTATTACAGGGTTCTTGTTTCGTTTACCTTAGACACATCTTTTTAACGATTTTAACGTTTAAAAAACCCAGAACCAATTTAATGTCATCTGTCCCTATATTTTAATATGACTATAAGTCTGTTATCTGGCAAGAATACCCCTAAAGCGGACAAGCAGTTTATTTTTTTTTCTGTTATTAAATACCAAGAAAGAAAATAAATCCCGAAATTAATTTGAAACTTTGATACTCAATAGTTTTCCAGCAAAATATTCACATCCCTTGGGATATTTAGTGTACGTCCAGTGGCATACATAACATGCAGGTCGGAACAGGAAATGTGGCATACAATACTTTCAAAACCATGTTCACATTATTATACATTATACCCAACAATTGTGATGATGACGAATTCCTTCCTTTGTTCGAGAACAATCTTATTGAAATATAAATCTGTGATTTTACTATGTCCATAACTTTGATGAACCAAAGCAAGTTAAATATCGACCTGTATTTAATTCAAATTGGTTCTCTTCTTCTTCTTCTTTTGGTATACAATAGTCCATCGACATCGCATGATAACATACTGTTGACATACGTGGACTAGTCTATTCACAAAACGTTTACCCCAAATTAAACAAAATGTATGTTTCTTTCTTATGTTCAATGTAAAAATGTATATAATTTTAAATTGCAACTATCTATAGTTCAACAACTTTTATCCAGGCGTATAAACGAATGGTCGACAAGTGTGTACATTTTTGTTAAACCAATATTTCTTGTATGTTTCAAACTGTCCTTCACTTTTGACAACGAGTACTTACATTTTTCCAAATGTACCCTTGGAAAAAATGTGTAAACAGATTTTTATTTAATCAAATCTTTTTTTTTGGAATTATTCAGATTTTTATAAATAATATTCTTTACACCAGAAATGTTATTTATAAACAAGCGTATGAGTTTTAGTAAGGACTAGTATATCACTATCGGACACGCAAGAAAGAGATGTATATTATACACCTGATAGTTCAAAATGGAAAGTTTCAAGTTTACACTGATCAATACCCTCAGAAGTGAAACGATGCATGAACTTACAAGCCCGACAGGAAATCGTTTGAATACCTGGACGTGTCACCTCACAATACCTTTTGGAGTAATACCTTTAGGCATGCTGGTGATCAGATAAGGGAAGGTCCGAATTTATTTGAATCAGTTTATTACATAAAAGTATTATGAACAAATTAGATTTTCGAAAGCAGGTGTAAGAATAGATTTAGTTTCCAAGTATACTGCATATAAAATAAGCAAGCGATCATCTTTGATTCCAGCGTCACTAATCGAAGACGAAATGCGCGTCTGGCGTAAATATAAAATTTCAATCCTAGTATCTATGATTAGTTTATTTACAACCACTGGGTCGATGCCACTACTGGTGGAGTTTTAATTCACAGAGGGTATCACCAGCCCAGTAGTCAACACTGATATGTTCATAATTATAAATAAAATGTTAACAAAACATGGAACAGTCGCTTTATGTTTTTTGCCATGGCGGTGTCAGTTTGTCATCAACATATAAGTTTGAATATCCCTTTCGCCTTTTTTTTTTATCATCACTTGATCAATTTCACTGCTCGTGGTATCTTCAGTCTAGTAGTGAACACATTCGAGTTGGTTTAAAATATTGGTACATGTATTTTTTGTAAATTAAGTGTTTAAAACATGTTTAATTATAAATTTAGTGTTTAAAACATGTTTAATTATAAATTTAGTGTTTAAAACATGTTGAATTCAACTTGAGCGTTTAAAAGATGTTGAATTATTTGAAAGATTTTTCTACCCTATAGTATATAAAAAAGAAGATGTGGTATGATTGCCAGTGAGACATCTGTCCACAAGAGACCAAAATGACACAGACATTAACAACTATAGGTCACCGTACGGCCTTCAACAATGAACAAAGCCCATACCGCATAGTCAGCTATAAAAGGCCCCGATAAGACATTGTAAAACAATTCAAACGAGAAAACTAACGGCCTTATTTATATAAAAAAATGAACGAAAAACAATTATGTAACACATAAATAAATAAACAATAACCACTGAATTACAGGCTCCTTACTTGGGACAGGCACATACATAAATAATGTGACGGGGTTAAACATGTTAGCGGGATCCCAACCATCCCCTAACCTGGGACAGTGGTATAACAGTACACCATAAGAACGAACTATAAAAATCAGTTGAAAAAGGCTTAACTCATCAGATAGACAAAAATACAAGTGGACGTGGCCGGGTACTTATACATTCCGACACAAAAAGACACAATGAACAGATCTGAGAGTACTCGCAGTTATCTGACATAGCATACATTGCTTCAGTTTTATATGTATTTGATCTACTGTTTGGGCCTTTGCATGTTAAAAATGGTCTTTAAATCTGTCTTCCAACTGATTTCGATGCAAGAGCAACTGATAAGCTTTTAATCGGCCAAAACGGGTTTCTCGTTTATTAAATTATATGATTATTATCTTAGATTTAATTTTACAAATTACATGATTGTAAATCACCTTGTTGTTTATATCTGAATTCAGATGTATTACTTACGAACAAAATCAAAGTGACTATTATTTGAGGGTTTCATAAATACGTGTACGCACCATTTAAAGTCATATGACACTTCAAATTGTGCCAGAACAGGAAAGGCTTAACCATTTAGAGAATCTGGGTTCATATAACTTGTTGTGAGTATTTATACTGACGATTCGTGTTCACACTAAACAACATTTTTCATGCTGATCTTTGTTAAAAGAGTATTTAACTATAAATATGGATTTTGTACGACAATAAATCATAGATCCTTAAGAAGGTAACTGGTTTTTAATAAAACAAGAGGACGAATTCAAATATCTCAAAATTAACAAACAAACACACATATTTGATTCTTGTGTACTTGTCTGCAAAGATTTTGTAAGATTAGTATCAGGTAATGTCTGGCCCTTGAACATCTGCTGTCGTTGCCTTCAACAATTTATACAATTCTAATTGATTTAATAGTATTTGTTGTTCAAAAATTATACTGACAGAAATTTGTAACACATATTTTGCTGATTTAAAAAAAACCATGATTGATCTCATATTACTGCTTTTGATGTTTGCCGTACTTCTTTCTGTTTAGAGAAAAGCAATACCTGACTTACTGGGGTCATTTCACTTACCGGATTTTTTTAAGTCGCACAATTGAAAAATTTTATTTTTCTTATTTGGCCATGGCGCTGTCAATTTATTTTAAATCTATGCATTTGAATGTTCTTCTGGTATCGTTGGCCCCTCTTTTAGAACATATCATTTAATTTAAAAAAAAACCAAACGTATCCCACGCTTAAATCAGCTAAAAAATTGTAGGCATGAATATATGAACATGCTGTTGCGAGACAAATTCACGTCAAAAACTCCTCTCGTTGTTCTTAAAACAACGGTTAAGACATACGAAATTTATTGGTGAACGACTATGACAAGATCTAACGGTTATTACATCACCACGTCATTGATAACGCAACTTTATTTGCGAGACATTTTTACTACCACAACGTTAACTAAAAATTAAGTCATCGAATACCATGGCAGACATATATCAGGCAACATTTTGTCACATACAAGTATTATCGCAATGCCAAAGAATCGACTGCAGAAAAACATTTTTAAGTCCTAAAGTTTAAACAACATCATTGTAAAAACACGATGTAATAGATGGATAGAGGCCAAATTAGAAGGTACAAAACAGATCTCAAAACATGCCCATTAGAACTGGTTGACTTTTATGTCATTCATTTAGGCGTTGGTTTCTGGCAGTCGTTACCTTTGAAAATGAAACATCCATTGATAGTGGAAAACCAGATTTAACGTGCATACCACATGAAATGTCAAATTGAATATAAAGCATTGCATAATCAATCTGACATTCAAACTGCGATTTTTTTTAGACAATGTAGTTATGAATGAAATTGATGGTTATACATTATTTTACTAAAAATGTATATTTGAAAATGAGAATTCAGAATAATAATAATCTAGAGGTGCGTGTTTATGTTTGACAGTATATATCATGCACCAAAAATTACAGAAAGCAACCCACAAGAAATCAAATTTCTTCTCCATATAAAAATAAGGAGTTGAGGTATGATTGCCAATGAGACGACACCTACCCACCAAAGTTCACATAGAGTAGATGTAAGCAACTATAGGCAACAGAACGGCTTTCATCAATACGACATTCCCCTATCGTAAAGTGGGTTATAAAAGGCCCGACATTAAATATATGAAATTAATCAAGTAAACATCAGTATGTTGATGGTTTTCTGAAACTAAAAAAAAAAAAATTAGAAAAATAACTGCAGAATTTATAGCAAATCAATTAACGAAAAACATATATGACAGACATGAACCAACGACAACCATTGAATTACAGGCTCCTCACTTCGGAAAGGCACATAAATGATGTGTCGGTGTTTATCATGTTTTTGAGCGCCCAAGCCTCCCTATCCTGGTGTGTCATCTATCTTTGTAGTTGTGCTATCGATATTTATATTAAAAATGCAATTTATTTCTGTGTGAACGCAGATGGTTAAAAAGCCTGATATTTTTCGGTGCACAAAGCACATACGTCTTTATTTATTTTTTGTTCATCAATGATGTTTGAGACTAAGATATTTCGAAATATAAATCCCGCCCTTTTTCTTCTAGTCTTACTACACAAAATGCGATGCATCCCTGTTATTTCTCAAATGATGAAATCTTTACTCTTTGAGCGCGGTTCATTTCACAAGCAGGGTTTTGATAATTCGCTTGTATGTGTATCTTTCAAATCATTGTTTATTGACTGTTGTTTGACTTTTCGTCCGTCTTTTAATAATAGAGCAATGGAGCTACTTTTTTTGCATTCGACTTAATTTTTATTTTATTAACCCTTAGTGTTTTCACTGGCAGTTTATCCTACATACTTTCCCCTAACCTTGCCAATGTGACGTAATACTGTCGCGGGTCGATACAGCATATAAACATCTAATTTATCGTTCAGGGATTTATCTATTTACACTTGTCAAAATATTCACAGTCATTAATCATTTTTATTTTGTTTATCATTCCTTATTTTTGGACCATGAAAGATATATACATAAAGTTTGGTGCCTTCTATTTTACATTATGTCAGCTGATATGTCACCTAATGATGTTGCAGATTACCAAGGATATGGCCTAATTGTCTACAACAATCCTGTCTTTCTTTTCCTCGAACATGAGATTCATCACTGAAATTTGTATTTTCATGATCATTGATCAGCATTTTCTAAACCTCCCGTCATATGATCCTATGTTTTTGGAGTTATTCAGGCGTAGTATATTGTGGACCTGTTCCCTTTAAATCGTTTTTGGATTTTGTCATGGCATAATCAGTACACTAGTGTTCTGAGAGTAGAGTGTTGAATATCCCTTTTTCATAATAGGAAACAGAAGCGTAATGACTTTAAAACTTGTTATTGCATTTGGATATGAAAACAAAACTAAAAATTGATGAGCTAAAATAGTCATACCGGTTACATAGACAGCGAAAACGTCTCCAGCTATACACGATCTCAAAACTGTCAAATATATTTTGCATCGTAAAAATTATAAAACTATTCAAATTAGATAATGATTTACTTATTGACTGTAAAGGACAGATAATTATTTAATATTAAAAACAATCAGTGCTAATTTAATTTCAATTATATACGCTTACAAATACAATTACGATGTGCTTCTAATCTTCAATAAAAGATTTTTCGCAGACAGTTTAAACTTCAATATAAGTTACGTTAAAATTCTCCCTCATAAATTCGTCCTAATTTAAAACATTTCTAATCTATCTACATGGCTAAATAAGAGACAAGTCAAAATGTAGGCTTAGTTTGCTTGCAGTAATTTATTATTTTCTGTGCAATGTAACATTTAATAAAAATAATAAAACCCTAACAAAATCTCTCAACAAACACACAGCTACAGTACTGTAGCTATTCTACACTTAATCATTATGATACGATGCAAATAATATACTGTGCAGAACGTGTTGTACTTAGAAGTTAAACATGCGTATTGTATCATTTATTAACAATTTGTGTGTGTTGCCATCTCTCTGACGGATATTTAATAAAGATATATAAATCATATATTTGTTCCATGTTTAATATAGCAAATCCAATGACGATGTACATGATGAGAACCAATCTTGTAATCCTTATCCCGTTGATGATTGTGAGCCAGTATATAAAACAAGCAAACAGTAGGACTGATATTGACGTTGTCATTTGAAATCCCATCGATTTTAATACTGTAAAAGATATAATATACAACTTGTTATGCTGCTAAAATTGTGTTTGGTTTAACGCTCATCATTATGCCATACACATTCGTCAATTGTGGTGTTTTTAATCCGTGGCTGCCATATGTCATGCAATAAATTTTAAATGAAAAAATATATCTCAAAACCACTAAGACAAGACTTTTTCCTTAGTCCTAACGCTGAGAATAAATTTATGTCCAATCTTCTAGTGAAATTAAAAAACACAAGTTATGTTCATGACAATTTTGCACTTTATTAACAAGTTTCGAATGCAAAATAAATTTCAAATAGAACAAATACAATGAAGATAAATATTTGAATTGTATGGCAGTAAACGCATTATTTCTACAAAACTGAATATGCTCTCGCTGCTATTAAGTTCTTTGTGTTAAAGAGGGACGAAAGATACCAGAGGGGCAGTCAAACTCATAAATCGAAAATAAACTGACAACGGCATGGCTAAAAATGAAAAGGACAAACAGACAAACAATAGTACACATGACACAACATAGAAAACTAAAGAATAAACAACACGAACCCCACCAAAAACTAGGGGTGATAGCAGGTGCTCCGGAAGGGTAAGCAGATCCTGCTCCACATGTGGCACCCGTCGTGTTGCTTATGAGAATTTTACCAACTTAATTTCTTCATCTGACCTTTGTTTGTAATCTTACAGTTCGGCATGAATATGCATGTTATTTTTTACCAATAATCAAAAAGCAAAAACCTTAAAAAGATTCAAAATCTTTCTTTTCGCATTCTTAAAAAAGCCTATCGTAACCAAAACTACTTTAGTGTTATAAAAACGAAATAAAGAGAGTAGTCCATGTCCCAATATGCATACATGACTTGCGTTTTTGATATAACTTAAATTTACAATGGCATATAAATCACAGATCTTATATTTTGCCATTGTCAACATTTGTAAAACAAATCACTTGTAGGAACTGCCAATGTTTGGACTTGAGTTGTGTCTCTTTTTGACTCATAATTGTGATAGCTCAATGGTATTATCTAAGTTGTAAACATTTTTACACACGTATTCCAGTCACTGAATACTGTAATTATAATTTGGTGTCATTAAACGAGCAAACTGTTCATAGAACGTACTTTCCTGCAACCGAACATTTTTAACATAATCTTTGGTAAAGTTTTCACTCGTTTTTTTCCTAAAGATCGAGATGGAAAGACTGTTGTATGAAAAATTACCTGCTTAATATTAGCCAACGTAAAATGGAAAGAAGATGCGGATAATGAAACAGTAAACAAAGGACAAAAACAGACGTAATATATATCTTCTATAAAGTATGATATTCAACAAGATAAATATATATTTACTACAGAGTTTATAAGAAGTAGTTGGTTTGTAAATGATAGATATAATCAAATATTTAATACATATTGGACACATACTTCTACAATTGTTCCGAAGGTTTGTTGAATCATGGCTTTTGGGCAAATATCAATTCAATGATAAATTAAAGTATAACCTATTATGAAACCAAATTTAATTATAGAAATATAAAGTTTTTGATGTATGAATATATAACTGATAGCTATGTTCGTATGATTGTAAGATTCAATAGCACATAAATCTAAAAACATAGGTAAACGTTTGCTACGATACAAACAATAATCGATGGTCCTTGTTTATAACACGCAACAAGTTCCATATGTATATGTATGCTTTTTCTACAGTTTTATAACTATGGTTTAAAGTCGTATAATGATCCTGTTTAACACATCACAAAAGCAAAAGACATCATATTTAAACTTAATTTTTGGAAGAAAAGTACGTATGCTTTCGTTGAGATGTTTCTTCTCGCCATTCCAGTTTTGTTACTCTTAATTTTTGTATTACTTTATAGTTATGACGCTCCATTTTTCCATAAATTGTATCATATTGATCTTATTTGTTCACCGAAAAAAAGCGTATGTTGAACGTTACATTCCATGGGTTAACAAAAAAAACCATTTTAAAAAACCCCAAAAAAAACTCAAAAATGAAAACAAAAAATAATATAAACAATTAGACGTGATACGTATTGGAGAAAAATAAAAGAAGCTCATTATCAATAATACAGCTACATAATTGGTGTGCATATGTACGAAGAAGAATTCTAAACAAAGTGAATTTAAAGTATAAACTATTATTAGTTGTATTCCAGCCATCGTGGTTTAGTAGGATAAAAAGTAAAATAAAAAAATACCTTACTGCGAGTAAAGTTCTAACGGAAAGTCCTTAAGAAAATGGTAAATGAAAAGCTCAAACACATCATGGTACAGGCATTTTCGTAGTAAATGGTTGATTAAACCTTGTTTTATAGCTAGCTAAACCTCTCACTTGTATGACAGTCGCATAAAATTCCATTATATTGACAACGATGTGTGAAAAAAAACCAGACATAATAGGTAAAGATGTCAAAAATAGTATCCTACAGGGACCGAATTTTACTGTGTTTATCGGAGAAAACGCTCGCACGTTCTAACCAAAAATGTATGATACGTTTTTGAGAGGATCTAAAAACTAAAAATTATAAGTTTATTTTGGTAGACATTGAAATCTTGAAAATTGATATACAGTGTAAAAAGGTTTAACATTAGCACAGTCAAGAACAAAATACAATATAATTTGGCACTTAAAACAAGAAATCAATGATGACAAAAATATTAAGATGATGAGGGTGATTTTTAACTACACATGGGGGGTCTTGCACGTTCGTCAGTATAATAAGATACTTATGACCAAGGACAGCCACATGCGATTTTTCAAAATTAGAAAAAGACGGCGTAAAATACTCACTTTGCATATCTTCACGTTCCTTGTCTTCACATGCGCAACAGGCACCATTGTTACAGCAACAACCTGTAGAATGAAAACACGTTCTAACAACAAACGAAACAATAAAATGAAGAAAAAAATAAGATGACGCAAAGCATTAGAATAACAGTTACTCATATACTTGTGATACGTTTTCTGTCACTGAATAAAATTTTTCAGGTATCTAGAATTACGATTTGCACTTAGGATGTGTATGTGCACTCACATTTTGCATTTTAATTTAAGAAACATGTTTTATGGTATTTATCTTTTTTTTGTAGATAAAATTTCCTGTCTTTTAAATTCAAATTTGCATGATACATTACAGTTTCAGCTTTGTTGTTTCTGCATGCATGCGCAGTGGAGTAAGACGTTTCCTTTTCTCCGATCGCTTTGTTTTATTTTGTATTAATTCTAAATATGATTCCTTTTATGATGAATTATGAACTTATGACAATAAACAGATGTCATTCAACACTAAAACATCATGTACATAGGACTTGAAAATCACTGAATTAGACTGATTACCGGGTTTGTATTTAAATGATCAACAGACGGGTGTCACATGCTAAGCAGGATTTGCTTAGCTTATCATTTTTGAACACTGTGTTTTGCTAGGGTTTGTGTGGCTCCGTTTTCTTTGTTGTATTTGGTATTCACATTAATTTTGCAATGACGTTGACAGTTTTCGTTCGACTTATGAGTACAAAAGTCCATTTGTAGTCTTTTAACTCACTTGTAAAGTGCATCTATAAAAAAAAGGCTTTCCAGATGTTCCCTTTCAGTTTCTGATCGAGAAGTTGGAAATGAAAAATACGAATGTTTACATTTAACAGTTGTTATTTAACACTGGTAAGGTAGATATTAAAATCACTGTTATGAATTAAAGCATAACATACTAATACAAATTGATATCAACAAGCTTTAATCTAGTGTCCGCTTAAGGTAATTACTTTTTGCGGATAACTGTTTTTGACAGGCACATGAACACATATGTGACTTGATTAAAATGTTACACTTTCCAATTAAACGTCTGATGTTAAAACAAGGTATTAATATGTGATTAATGTATCATATTTAACAAGTAACTCACCACCTTCGGAACATATTTCATATACACAAACATTTTGCACCATTGGTTTTGGCCTATATGGATTATCGTCTTCATCGGGATTGTCAGGTTCTTTCTGGCAAAAGAAATAAATTCAAAGTAAGAATTTAATTGACAGTGATCATTTTTTGATGGACAAGTGATCAAATTATAAGTTGAGAGGTTTGGTATTTTTCGCAGATTCCTTAGGCAAACACTGTAGGGTATTCATGTCCGTTGGAAAGGGTACATCTGACCATGAACTCATTTTCATGTTTCATCGAGCAATATACGTTTTCGTGGTTCGGTCTGTTCGATATTTTTATATAAGCAAACAGTCAACTATATTTCATGAATACAATTATTGTGAGGTGATGTGTTTTTGCAGAGCACGTTTGACCGTGAAACCATTCAAATGTCTTATTGGTCAAGTTCAGTTTCTATATTAGTTCGTTTCTCAGATACTGTAATCAATAGTGTCAACTTTCATTTGTGTACGAACTTATTGTGAGTTGTATTTGTCTGTGTAGCAGGACTAATTTATCTTCACTTCAATTTTTAATTGGAAAATATTCAGTTTTCCTGATTATTCAGATTATCAAATAATATCTGCGATAATTCACCTATAGTTTTGCTGTATAATATGATCACAAGGTGTACATATAGTCATATATTTATAAATAAAAACAATTTATGAAATACCAATGAAAATTCAAGATAATCTAATAGACATAGATATTTTTAATGATATCAATATTATATTAAGCAGTAACCTTGATGATTTGATTTAATAGGTTGATACATTGGAATGAGATATGAGATAGTGATGACTCGTCTATAAATATAGTGATATGCAGAGGTCTGAGGAACATATCTGTTATTGTTTTTAATTTGCCATTTGACAGTACCCGTATGTATGCTACTATGCAGCTAATATTAGTTACACATATTTTAAAAAATGTTTCTTACTCCTTAAGTTTATATATTTCAAATATTGACTAGTTTATTGTTTAACGTGCAGTCCGTCGGTAAAGGGAATTTTAAACATTCATATGGATCATTGACTTTATAAATGTAATAAATGTTACGATTCTTGTAGTAAACCTTTTATCTTTAATACTTTCAACTTGATCAGTTGATACATGTCAATCTTTCATAGAAAGGTCTCTAAATCATATCTTTTTCAGCATCAAGTCGGGTACACTTGATATATGAAATGAGTGTATGCTGTACATAATTTATTGTAGAGTTCGTTCGACCTTGAACTCATACACATGGTTCATCGGTCAATGTTAATTAGTGTAGGTGGTTAGGTCTGGTTAAAGGATAATATAAGCACTAGGTTAGTTACTAGAATTTCAGGGGTAAGGAATGATTGTGACCCTCACAGGTAGACATGTACATCTTGCATAAATTCCATACACATATTATTATACTTGATTAATGCCATATTGTACTATAGCAAACAACATTAGTAGGAAACTATGGAGAGAGAGAGAGAGAGAGAGAGAGAGAGAGAGAGAGAGAGAGAGAGAGAGAGAATGAGGAAAGATTTTGATAGTTATAAATTCAAATTGTTGTTTCTATGGTTAGTTCTTAATATTATTTATTTGTATATCGGTATTTATAACTTTCATCAATTGTTTGTTTTAGTAGAAATAAGTTAACACTTCGCTAATAACAAACCATTGCGTTAATCATAAAAAGGTTAAAACAGCGCTTTTCTGGATTTACCTTCACCAGGAACGCTCAAATCAAAATATATTCGAACTGAACCATTGAAGAGCTATATGACAAAAATAACATAATAAAATGGCAAAATCAATCGAAGCCAACTATGCCTGCGGGAATTTTATTTGACACATTTATTTTAACAGGCAAATAATCTCCCAGTTGATACAATATTCCAGGGAATGCATTTCCTAGTATGATTTCTTCAATCTACCCGTCTAGAACACCTGAGATCATCCAGAAACTTTTAGAGGGATTCGTGTTACTCAGTCTTGTGTACTTATGTTGGTCTGTTTGTCTTTTTCCTATTTAGCCTTTTCGTTGTCTTTTTATTTTTTCAATTTGAAGATCCCTTGTCTTTTCGTAAACTGTTAAAACTTAAAAATAATCGGTTTTAAATTATTTTCCTCAGTTCTTACCAATTACATTTGGTTTTGCAACACTTGACCTTAATTAGAAATGTTCTAAGTAACCGAATAACCCGGATTATACTAAATATGAATAAGGTCTATTAAGGGGATGGGATACCAATCATTGATGTGTTATTAATTCTAGTAGTAGAATATTTCAGTATTGATTTTCTGAGCATTCATGCATAAAGAAAAAAAATTAATTGTGTAAGTTAGATGCATATGATATGATCATAAAAGTAAAACTGTAGTTAATGTATTTACGAAATTTTCCGTTCGTGTAGTTTTAATTTTTACCATGCAAGCAGAGGATAGAATCTTTCAAATTCGGTAAACGTTCTTTGGAAAGACACAAAATTAAAAGTAAACATCATTAATTGAGAAAAAATTGAGAAAATAGACCATATAAGTATTCATTGTCTGTAAACTATTTTCATGAATATGTAGATACATTACACAATGCATATAGAATACAACACACATTTATGAGTGTTCAGTATGATTTACGGAAGCTATAATGAAAACAAAAGCTGACAAATAAGTTCCCGTCTTTGTACATGATGTATTAGATGTCTTGTCTAGAAAACAAACCTTCAAATTCCGTTTCACATACGCTTCTCGTAAGTCAAAGTGATTCTCCCTAGGGATTCCGGCTTACTACACGGATAAAACTTGTGGCATCCAATCTATTGAAAGATGGCATAGCACACGAAGAAAATCAATCAATTAAACAATCATTAATGCAGATTTATTCATTACAACATTTATGTACGATTTTGCGATACAGTTTATAATATGCTGTAGATGTTCCTATACGCACACATTGCTCCTTTTTAATGGAAAAGTGTTCTTGTATTGTTATGAATCAAACTTTGTGATCAAACTCAGAAATGATACTTATAAAACCACATAACATTGGTAAATCTAAAAACTCCGATATCTTCAAGTGTACATAATTGCGCAATAGCAAGAAATATTCAATTGCACAATATTATACAATAGCAAGAAATCTTCAATTGCACAGATTTGCACAATAGCAAGAAACCTTCAATTGCACAGTATTGTGCAATTGCAAGACACATCCAATTGTACAGTATTGCGCAATAGCAAGAAATCTTCAATTGCACCGTATTGCAAAATAGTAAGAAATATCCAATTGCACAGTATTGCACATTAGCAAGAAATTTACAATTGCACAGTATTCACAATAGCAAGAACTCTATTGCATAGTTTTGCGCAGTAGCACCGTATCACAATATTGCACAATATCACAGTATTGTGCAATAGCAACAAATCTTCAATTGAAAATTAATACAAATATTCTAACCCATTTTAAATTTTAAAGATCTTTCACCACATTTGTTTTGTATCAAAATCCTATATGTTGTCAAAAATTTTATCACAATCCAAATTCAGACAGTATCAAGGTTGAATATTGTGTCTCAACTTGCACCAACAGTTAGGGTTCGACATCTGCAGTCGTATCAGGCTGCTCTTGGTGAAGCATTTGATTTGTTCTTATTGTCGATCTATTCATTCAAGTCATATGTAACTAATATTTGCGTGTGTTTGTTTGTGGGGTTGTTTCATGACTCTCCGTGTTTAGGGAAAGAATGCAATGGTTGTCATAGGTTCATGTCCTATGATTTTTGGGGTAAATTTTTATTGATATAAACTAGATCTTAAGGCGCAATTGAATTGTTTTATATTATGTCATTTTGTAACTTTATGACCTTTTAGATCTGATCTATAATTCCTTACATCCACGTCATTTGACCTGATGGACAATTGTCCCATGCGCTAACATACCACATTTTCGCGGTTTGTAATTTGATTTATTTCAAGCTTAAATTCTTAAAATGATTACTACCAACAGTAAATAATTTAATTTTGGATGTTACGCGTCTTCTGATTGGCTGACAATGTTTTATCATGAACATAATTTTGTAATGTAATAGTTATCAACGTTTTTTCATGATTTACTCCGGCTTAAAATAGAATTAGGAATAAAAGTATAAGGAATGACTGTAAGGTTTATTCAAAATAACATACAAAATGTGGTGCACCTTTAAAAAAAACGTAATTCTATAACAGTTGTTCCTTAAATATCTTAAAAAAAAAATAAACGTCAACAAAACTGATTTAACACATATTTACAAATTTTAATTGCAATTATTTCATCGACCAATTGGCCTAATTAAAAAAATTACAAACCTTATCAGTGTTTAACCAGACAACCGCTACTGCGACCATTGTACATGCAATCAAAACATTAATCAGACTCATTTTAAAAAGAAATTTGCACTAAATGTTTTTACATTATCTAAAATGAATAATATGATATCTGATATAATAAAAGTAATGATCAGATCTATTATTATGAAGGTTATCATGGTATAAATGCATCGTTATACATTACACCCTGTCAACAAAAAAACCCCTATGATATGTGATTAGATACCTTATTACTTCATTTAGGATGGACTTTTAACATTGTTGATATATATAGCCTTTGAATGATCACAAATATAAGAATGGTCATTCAAGCAAATTTAAATTTAAACTAAACTGTTCATAATTAGAAGTTATATGTGCTGTCTGTCAAAAAGTTGTATTAACAATTTGGCGTTCCTTTGGTATCTTCTGCCACGGAGTTTTTCCAATAAATTATTCTAATATGTTTATTAACAGCTAGTTCATTATTTTATTATTATCATTCATTGGGGGTGGGGATGGGAGGAAACATTATAATTTCTCTTTTGAAGTCCCCAACTTTATTAAGGAAAAGAAATTCAAAACCCCCTTCTGAAGACATGTAAATTTCAACCCCCGACATTTCTCAATACCTTTATTTTCTATAACAAAAGTATCATGCAAACAATTTTGATTCCCCTCCGTAGATGATGAGGGCGTTACGTGCTACCCTTGAACGTCCATCAGTCCATCTTACCGTTTTTCCTACCTTCCGAATCTCTGTCCCTCCGTCTTCCGTATTTCCGTCAGTCTGTCCGTCTTATTTTCGTTTCTTTAAGGCTTGATCAGTTTTTATGTAACACGATTTTGTTATAATTTCAAACCTTGCATTTACTTATAAATACTTATGAAGATGATCCTCATTACTGATATTCATATAGCATTGAAAAAAAGTGTCCATTTTATTTTGTTCTAACTATGAAGCTTTCCTATAGTCATTTATCGATTTAACTGAAACAAATCTGGGTCACAAACCAAAACAGAAAAATGGCGGTTATCTATGTGATTAAATTTTTGACAAAATGGTTATTATAAAAGAATATTCACATATATATATATATATATATATGATGCAGTAATAGAAAAATTATCAGTTTGTTTAATACGTACTCTTACCCATCAATATAAGTTAACACATGGTTAATCTTTCTATTTGCCTGCTGGTCTCTAGCTAACTCGTGTATACCCAAAACATTCAAACCGATGTTGGCATTAGATATGAATACATCACGTGCATTCATTATTAAATTAGCAAATATATATTCATAAGCAGGTGCAAAATTTCCTTAAAATAAAGTTTGGTCTTACAGTGAATCAGAAAAAAAAACCAATTTTCTCTTTGAGAATAAATCTATGATTTCTAAATGAAAAAGGGGGTATTAAAACACAAAGATGAAATTACCGTTTGATTTTTATAGTTCGTTCTTATGTTATACTGGTACACCACTGTCCAAGTTTAGGGGAAGTGTTGGGATAACGTTAACATGTTTAACCCTGCAACATTCTGTGTGTAAGTGTCTGTCCCATGTCAGGAGCCTGTAATTCAGTGGTTGTCGTTTGTTGATGTGTTACATATTTGTGTTTCGTACATTTGTTTTGTACATAAATTTGGCCGTTAGTTTTCTCGTTTGAATTGTTTTACATTTGTCATTTTTTTATAGCTGACTATGAGGTATGGGCTTTGATCATTGTTGAAGGCCATACGTTGACCTATAGTTGTTAATTGCGCAGTCATTAAGTCCCTTGTGGAGAGTTATCGCATTGGTAATCATACCACGTCTTCTTTATAATATATTTCTATGTTATTGTATTTAAACAACCACGGCTGTTTCATGGTGATTATTTTTCAATTGTTTTAAAAAAACCAAGCAAATCAAGCCACTCTTATCATCTTCGTAATGAAATAAAACGTCGGGAATTTCTAGATTTTAGTTTTGACTTATTATACTTTTGCTTCATTCATTGATTTCAAGATGTTTTGATTTCTGAGAATTAAATGCCAACTATTTGTTAATTTTTTCATTGCTGTTGGGATTGAAAATATCCTTGTCCTTAGAACTTATATCAGTTAAGACTGCATGGATACAGGTTATTCATAATAAGTCATTTTAAACATCGACTAGAAAGTAATAGGTATACGCATTACAAAGTAATGAAATGAATTGCTATCAAAATCGTAATTGTTTAATATATAGGTACATTTTCTTAGTATAAAATGTATATATACTTATAAAAAGGACATGTTGTATAATAATTACGTATGGTGTGATATATAAATATGATTATTTATTTTTCGTTTGCATTTAGCAGGATAATGACTTCCCTGGACAATTAAGGGATCATGTAACAGGTGATTATATATGTAATGTGTATGTTGTATATTAGAACAAAAAGCCGTGGATTTTTCATGTTGATTTTAGGGTGATATTTGTCTTTTCGCCATGCTGTCTGTCTTTCTTCGATCAATTGTTTTTGATCGCCCTCTTAGGCACTCTTTTGTTTGTATCATGCGATAGTATCAACTTCCCTATTGTACAATAAACGCAACAGTAGTATACCGCTGTTCAAACTCATAAATCCATGGATAAAAAACAAAATCAGGGTAAAAAACTAAAACTGAGGAAAACGCATTAATATAAGAGGAGAACAACGACACAAAACTACAATGTAACACACACAGAAACGGACCAAGCATCAGACAAAATCCCACGAGAACAGATAAAAGGTAATTCATAAGAGAACATATTGTAGCGTTATCATATCGTTTGCACAAGGACTATACATCATGGTGTTTACATTACTTGTTTTGATATGCTTCATGGTCCATTCTTGTGCTTTCCTTTTGAATACAAATACCCAAGCTCTTAATACCGATAACCATTACGATTACCTTTTGAAGTTGTTTATGGATGAAAGGATTCCTTATACTTAAATCTGCAAAAAGTGTACAAATTGCTTCTTCTGGTTAATACGGAGTCATTTCCGTTGACCTATATCAAGCTAACAAGTCATTCAATCTCTCGTTTTCTTCAAGATAAGTGGGGAAACGATGTCTTTATCAGTCTGCCACAAACTCCGAAAACGATATAGCAAGCATGTATTGACAGGGATGGTAAAAAGAGCAAAATACCTATACGCACTTGAATATTGAAATGACAGAAGATAATGAACAGCTCTCTCTCTGTGTTTTTTTCAATTTGGCAGAGAAAGAGCAACATGGAGGAAACGTCACAGTTTACTTTAGAAACAAAAGCAGGTCTAGCAACTGTTTTTTGCAAATTATAGATCACGCTTCAATTGTATCGTATTGGGAAAAGGAATCAGTACATAAAATGTCAAACTTACTGGATGAATCAAAAATAAAACAACTTAGTCAACGACCGGACGTACTATGGTTTAATACGTGAGAGGAAACAATGAACAATAAAAGTAGATGGTTTGCTTCAAACGTTTGATAAACAAACCTGCTGAAAGAGAGAAAGCTACGAAGTTAACATAAAAAGTATCTTCATAACAAATACGCCAAAGTTTCTGAAATATGGAAGCATTCATTTTCATATCTTGTGCTTGTGCAACTCAATATATATTATCATATCATATTTCAGTTGGACTTACTAAATATGGTACCACAGTCGAAGACAAGCCTGAAGGGACCATCTTAAAATGTCCAGATATCAAACCATGTTACGGAGTGTCAAACCTAACAGCATTTATAAAGACTGGATAATTCACCTTTGAGAAACAGGGAATCTATCTTATAATTGTTGCGGCAACTACAGCGACCCGATCCTCAACAGACAGTGAGATTTATATCTGTGAAATGATTATCAAATACTGTTTATATTGGCAACACAGATTCACCATCTTTCCCTATAAATTCAGGTTCCGGTTCGCTATTGCTACAAGTAAAAGTTAACGACACTCTACAAGTCAAGACATCTTATTCTGTTGTGAATTTCTATGGTCATCTTTCTTCTTTCTCTCTGATAAAATACAATTTATCTTATTCTCAAAAGACATATGTCTACAAATGTGCGTATGAAATTATAATTTTTCTATTATGATCAATGTTGCTTAGTCTTTAGTTTTCTATGTTGTGTTTTTTGAAGTATCATATGTCTGTTTGTCTTTTTAGCTCACCAAACCCAAAGGGTCGAGTGAGGTTTTTTCATCAGTCGGCGTCCGTCGTCCGTTGTCCGGCGTCGTCGTTAACTTTCAAAAAAATAATTCTCCCTTGAAATTACTAGGCCAAATTTAACAAAACTTAGCCACAATCATCATTGGGGTATTTAGTTTTAAAAATGTGACCCGGCCAACCAAACAAGATGGCTGTCGTGGCTAAAAATAGAACATAGGGGTAAAATGTAGATTTTGGCTTATATCTGTGAAACCGAAGCATTTAGAGCAAATCTGACATGATGCAAAATTGTTTACCAGGTCAAGATCTAACTGCCCTGAAATTTGCAGATGAATCAGACAACCTGTTGTTCGGTTTCTGCACCTGAATTCGTAGTTTTAAGGACATTTTGCTGTTTTTGGTTATTATTAAATAATATTATAGATAGAGATAAAATGTAAACAGCAATAATGTACAACAAAGTAAGACCTAAAAGAAAGGCATGACCAAAATTGTCAATTTACCCCTTTAGGATTTATTGCACTTTATAATCAAATTTTAACAAATTTTATAAATTTTGTAAATTTTACAAAATATTTTCCAATGTAACTACTAGGCCAAGTTCATCATTAGATAGAGATAATTGGAAGCAGCAAGAATGTTCAGTAAAGTAAGATCTACAAACACATCACCATCACCAAAACACAATTTTGTCATGAAACCATCTGTGTCCTTTGTTTAATATGCACATAGACCAAGGTGTGAGACACAGGCTCTTTAGCGCCTCTAGAGTTAATTTTTAGCCATGGCGTTGTCAGTTTGGTTCATATTTATGAGTTTGACTGTCCCTCTGGAATCTTTCGCCCTACCTTTTGTATTGCTATACTTAAAAAAAAAAGAAATTGTGTATCAATTCCATCGAATTCGATAGATATATCAAAGAACACCACATCACTTTGATTCGAAATGTATATATTTATTTATACAAATTTGAAGAATTAAAGGGGAATGACCATTGGCACACATTTTGTTCAACATGAAATTTGATATGTTGATTTTTATTTTGAAGTTTACCACCCCCACTCCCCCCACCAAAAAAAAATTATTAGTCTTGTCTCGTTTTTCAAAACGTAAACTCACAAAAAAACTGAACGCCGAGGAAAATTCATTACGGGAACTCCCTAACTAAATGGCAAAATCACAAGCCATCACAAAAATTTGAAACAATGTTAGTATAAACATTTGAAAAATACAATTTGAGAATGTCCAAATCAAATCTACCAAACTCTGAACGTTCAACGATAAAACCGGCAACATAACATCCTCTCTAGTGTTAAATACATTTTAAATTGTTTAGTTGTTAAGATTTGGGGACATGATAAATATTAACTTGACACTTTTATCAGTAAACATGCACGAAAAGTATGTTATATAAAATTGAGAATGGAATTTGTTTTTGAATAGTTTACATTTTTAATCGGTTTTAGATAAAATATATGGGAACGACAAATCATGGAGTCCACGTTATATATATTTTTATGTCTCTGCTTTAGTTCGAGTGCTTTCCTTTTGGATACAAATACACCTGCACAGGTAGGAAACCTTATGACCGATAACCATTACGATTACCTACTGAAGTTATTTATGGACGAAAGAAGTGCTCGCTTACAACTTCAGCAGTATGTTGTCAATCAGCAACAGCAAATAACCATACTATCTGGACTGAAGTCTAGACTTGAAAAGGTAGAAAATGCAACTATTTCCCTGGGCCGGGCGAGTGTAACGTCTGGTATTGATAGAAAGTACGAGGAACTAGAGAAAAAATACGAGGCTTTACAAAATAATCAGATGAAATTGAAGGACGAACTTAATATTTCGAAAAACCGAACACGAGATCTTGAAAAAGAAGTAGAGATTCTGAAACAAGCCAAGACGATAAACCAACTGCAAACACTCTCCACTTTACAACAAAACGTGCAATCAATTCAAGGAAATCTAAATTCATTAATTTCTAACAGCCAGGCAAGAGGCCAAGACATTGTTTCAATTCATAGCGAAATGATCGAAAACAAGCAAAAAATTCAGTCATTGGAGCATACCACTGTGAAGAATATTTCTAATTTAGAACTATCAATGAATCAAAAAGAGACTGTGTTAGAAATAAACTACACATCGTTGTTTAAGGAATTCAGCAGTTTCAAAAATTCGCAAAGCCTGGTATCGAATAACCTGACATTAGCAACAGAAGGCCTTATGAAAACACAGAAATCAATGAGGACGCAAATGCAGAATCTAACAAATGAAGTATACGAAGACAGAACATTAGGTATATTTGTGAAAAAGATAAATTAATGAAGTTTTTAGTGGTAAATCGCGCTCCCTATCTGACCTCAGGTCATCCTCCCTTGATATATAGGTTAAAAGAGAACGAAGAGGCTATCCCTATTTGTTTTTTGTTAATTTAGATACAAGGAGCATAATTTATCTTCCTTAGTATATGAAAATCTAATGTATTAACGACAGTGATAGCTTTCTCAGATCATTAACACAATGAAGTCGACAAGAGCAGCTTTCACAAAACAACTTAGATTTTTCGATTTCGTAAGTATAATGATTTGTTCATTGCTAATGATCAACCTTAAATTCTTAATATATTTATTTTGTGAAACCGACTCATGTGACATAGTGGCTGAGTATGAGTTCTTATGGCTGATGAGGCATGCATAATACGGAACAATAACCCTGTCGAAATTCCCGGAATCAGAAGTTCATGCGATCCCATACTTTTACTATAACCTGGATTTGTCCTTTCTTATTCAATTTACGAAATTTTAACTGCTGTCACCTTATTTCAAACATCATTGTTTATCAATATATATACCTCAAAATGAAATTTTTTCAAAACATCCTTTGTCTGATTTTCTTTAATTATTCTTTACTATGTCACCAATATCATCTAGTGCGGTCATTTGGCTTTGAACAAACACACCAGGAATGACCTCTGTGTTTCACCTTTAGTTAGCAAGGAGGTGACAAGCGTCATTGTGTACAGCATTATAATACAAAATATACTGGTTTCCTTTACAAATCACATCAGAAATGTTATGTATTCTTCTTCCACTCTAAATCTAAATATTTCTAACACCATCAATATCAATCGATTGTCATACTCCTAAATTGAGGATATCGAAATCATCTAATGTTTTGTTTGAACGGTCATACCACTCTTATGCATTCGTCTCAACTCGGCCGATTCCGTACCCTCATCTAAGGAGAGTAGCGGATTCTACCGAGGATTGCTGAATGCACTCTTATGCTTTGTTTAAAATAAATCGTAATGTTAGACATGGTTCTCAGGTGCAAACATCTATCATCTTTATATGAATATGACGGAGACTTTTTTGTTGCTAATGTTCTTAGTCATGAATGACAAAATCAAAAGCGAGTTTTAACTTTACGATTATCAACACGATCGATGCCACTTGTAACGCATATAATACATTGACAACAGTAGCCCTAGTATGATAAGTGGGGCTCAATGTCTTAGGTTTCAGTGTATTGTACTGTATTGATTTTGATATTTGCCTTTTAGTTGTCCTTATTTTGACTAGTTTGTTGTATTTTCTTTTTAATTATGATTTTCGATTGCACCTTGTAACTTACTCACAATATTTTCTCTTTTTTCTTTTTTATTTATATCTTTTTGTTACATTTTAGTTTTCTATAGAAATATCCAACATTTCATTTTGTATTGAAGGCAAATTAGTGCGACAGTAAAACGTTCCTCTACATGTATATTAAGAATGTCTTACAATACATTTTTTACTTTATTTCAGTTGGATTCACAGCAAATGGTATATCAAGTCGTGTTATGTCTTCAGGGACCACTCTAAAGTTTCCAACTATCTTATTTTCATATGGTTTATTGAATCTTTCTACATTCAAGAATTCTGGAATATTCACTTGTGAAAGAGATGGGTATTATCTTCTCATCGGATCTGTGACAGCAGGATCTTCTAGTGACGCAGGGTTTTCCATGTACAAAAACAATAAAAAAACAACCGGTCAGATTTATATTGGCCAGTCTTCTGACTCAACCAGGGAATATAATGCAGGAACAGGTTCTTTACTGTTAGAACTGAAGGTCAACGACACAGTGTATATCAAAACAATTCAAAACGCTATGTCCGTTTATGAAAGTTTATCTTCATTTACTGTAATCAAAATTAAATGAAATGACAAAATCTTAATCAAACTGTCAATTTGCAGATATATGTATTATTTAATTCTATTAATAAAAGGTAGAATAAATAAATCAAGGAATATAAAGAACGAAAACATGAATTTATTAAGTGCAAGGCATAGTTTATTTCAATTTAAGACTTCCACAAAAACCTGACATTTAAGGAATGTTACTACATTGTGTAATACCTTCTTACTGAGAATAAAAGAATAGTAAGTGAGGTATTAAGATTTAGTTTTAATGAATTGTGGCTTCATGATTTGTCTGATCTCAGACGTTAACTGATATGAATAAGATTATAAGAGAATAGTTTGAGAAATTGTTTTCACTGTCAAAGGGGAATTTTTATAGGTTCAAATCATAAAAACAAAACGGGATCTGTTCAAGAAAATCAATTTTAGAGCTTGCACTTCTTATTTCTTTACCATAATTGGAAGGTGTGTTTCATGCACGGAAGAAAACGCACACACGTGCCTGTGAACCAAACATCTCGGATTATAATCCCCTTAACATTTTTTTTATATTATTATTATGTATTGTAATGATAGAAGTCAACTGAGTACTAAGCAATAATGTATAGTTGTCTAGTTAATTGAAAATTGACGGCATAATTAACTCCGAAACACAAAAACGATCCAAAATCAACAAGTGGTTTTAGACTTCGGACCATCCCGATATCTTTAGCAACTTTGAAAGAAATAAACACACAGCAATAAGCACAGTGAAACATAGGTTAAAGAAGTATGAGTCTGTTGTTAGAATAAGAAATTCAGAACATTGACAATGATCAACATGAACGATCAAAAGCCTCTTAGCAATTACTGCTATGCAATCTCCATACTTATGTTTATAATCGTATGGATTTCTAAATAGTGGTGTTCATAAACATACATGCGTTTGTAAATAGGACTGTTATGATCAGTTATATTTCATGTAAATTAAAAAGTAAAATCACAAAAATACTCAACTCAGAGGAAAATCAAATCGGAAAGTTCCTAATCACATGGCTAATTCAAATGACAAAACACATAAAAAACGAATGGACAACAACAGTCATATTCCTGACTTGGTACAGGCATTTTCAAATCTTTAAAATTGTGGATTAAACCTGGTTTTTATAGCGCTTAAACCTCTCACTTTGTACGACAGTCTCATCAAATTCCGTTATATTTACAATGATGAGTGAACTAAACAGACATAATAAATAAAATAGTCAAAATATATGTACAGCAGTCATCATCGTGTTAAAATTTAAAAAGAAACAATTTCGTGTGTCTGACGTCAGAAAATTTATACGTCACATATTTTGGTCGCTCAAAGTTTATACAAACAATTTTAAAATTTCACATGGGCAACGTTAGCATACAGGGTTAAAAAAATCAAAAGTGTGTAAGAATTAATTTCAGAAATAGACCCAGTTTTAAAATAGTCCAAAAATTCTATAGAATTTATAAAAATCCACAAATGGTTCATTCCACTACGTGATTAAATAATTTTGACGTATGCGGTTCCACGTATTTTCTGATTTATAATAGAAATATAACATGATGACATATTATAGAACAATAACATACTGACAGGATCTGTCACGTTATAAGAACCAACGAAACACAAAAAGTCGCATATATAAAAAAAAACACGAACAAAAATGAAAGATAATACAAATACATTGAAGGGATGTATAAGTACCGAGCTACGTTAAATGGATATCACAGAAAACAATCTAACAGTAAAAGTAAAATTAATAATAGAACAAAATCAAATGAAAAATTATAACATGTTGTTAAGATGATAAACAACGTCAGTACGCATAATCTACACATCAAGACCATCATGTATTATTTGTGAAGTTGATACGGAATATTTATCAACAAACTCTTGGTACCTTCCTATGAACTTATTTTTAGAAAAAAAGACGAGACGTTCTTTGACATACCCCTGGTTCATCAACTTTCGGTTTAGACAATGATGACGTTTTAAAAAGTCTGAGTAGGAGCTGCAAGCTCTTGAATATCGAATAAGTTGGCAAATGTATATCCCCTATGCATGTGAAGTTGGTATATTGCTACTATGGTGAGGGAAATTTGTAATTTCCAAATTAAAATTGTCTCGTTTGTCATAGATTCTGGTACTTAGATGACTGTGTAAGTCAAATTCGAGATATAAGTCTAGAAATGAGGCAAGGAAGCCGTGTCTGTTGTTTCTTTACTTTCTTGTTCTGCGGAATATATTTATGGAACCCAATCAGAAAAGTTCGAATTGTTTATGGAAAGAACATCATCAGTATATCTGAAAGTGAAATTAAATAATCTGGCTTCTTTGATTCTCTTGTTTTTGACAAGTGTCTGAAGAAACTCCGATTCATATGAAAATAAGAAAAGGTCGGTAAGGAGAGGCGAACAGTTTGATCCCATAGGGATGCCGACAATTTGTTTAAAAGTCTACCTCCAAACTCAACAAAGATGTTGTCGAAAAGAAACTCCAGCATACTGATCACTTGTTCTTCTGGTTAGCATGTTTTACCTTTTTGTTTTTCACTATTAACAAAATGTGCCTTATTATATCCCAAAGTAATAAATTTATTGCGTATGCAACCATTTTTATGTTGGAAGGCATTGTGGATTATTTCTTTCAGGCGATTTTTCAATTTCACATGGGGATTGGTGGTGTACAGGGTTGAAAAATCTTAAGTTTTGAAAGAACTAATTTCCGAAAAAGACCGAGATTTAAAATTATCATGATTATCTAGAAGTTCTATAGAATATTTAAGATCCACATATGGTTAATACCACTACGCGAGTAAACAGTTTCACAGTATTTCTGAAGACCCTCTTTCATTGCGGACGGAATTTGAGGAAATCTAATGGACAATTCTTTAGTGGAGCATGAAGATGAGCCAGCGATATACCGTTGTTTGTACGGAATTTTATGAAGCTGACGTATCCAATACAAACATGGTAAGTCCTCCGATTTGGTGTTCAACGTAATGTCCATTGAAGCCATGCAGGACTTATGATTTGCTAAAATCTCATCCTTGTCAAATGATATGTCTTTGTATGTGCGACTACCTGAGTGCTTATTTATAACGATACGGAATATCCGTTTCACAGATGACAACGGATATTTTCACGAAAAGCATTACCGAAATAGACTAATCACCGGTTTGTACCTAAATGGGCAACACGAAGGATGTCATACGTGCAACAAAATATGCTTAACGTTCTAAAACAGCTGAGAGTAACCCTAGTATTTTTTTGTGGTGTGCGTTTTACTTTCGTTTCTATGGATTTTTTTGTGTAGTGTTGTATGTTTGTCGTTTTCTTTATAGCCATGGCGTTGTCAGTTATTTTCGACATCAGAGTTTGAATGTCTTTTTGGTATTCTTGGCCTCCTTCCCGGCATACAGATGAATGTTTCGAATAAAAATGATAATAATAGGTTGAATAGTTCATAGTTATCAAAGGTACCAGGATTATAATTTAGTACGCCAGACGCGCGTTTCGTCTACATAAGACTCATCAGAGACGCTCAAATCGAAATATTGATAAAGCCAAACATGTACAAAATTGAAGAGCATTGAGGATCCAAACATAAGTTATCACAAGAAGTATTTTTATTGAACTCCTTAGGGCCAGCAGTGAAAAGGACTGTAACAAACTAGACTTCTATTTTGTGTCTAGTTATAATTGATAAAGTTTTGAAAAACATAAATTGAATTTTTATTTAGGATATTGCATAAAAAACAAATAGAGCTTTCCGACAAATATTGATCGTACAGCCGTCACACCTCAAATGCAAATCAATAATCAAAAACAATATAAATAAAGCATGAACAAACGACTATGCTGTATACATTTAAACTGTTATCTATCTATTCATTTACATAGCAACATATATACTTGTAATACAACGTTCAAGATTTAAGTTAAATTTAATGTTCAATAGATAAATTTAACAAACTAAGAGTAATATTATCATACTAGTATCTGAAGAAGTAAAGCGGATATTATGATTAGCTGGTTATTTTATGTGTTTTCGTTTTGTTCCTTTTGCAATGGCTTTCTTTTGGATACGAATACACAAGGGCTATCCGGAAATTTACTGAACGAAGATCGGTATGATGCGCTACTAAAGTTATTCATGGATGAACGCAAGGCGAGATTGCAAATTCAGAATTATATTATTAAACAACAGCAAAAGATGGATACACTCGGCAGTTTACCGAACAGAATGGAAAAAGTCGAAAATTTAACGGACAAGATTTCTAATTTAGAGAACTCGACAGCGTATATTGATGAAAAGTACAGCAAACTTGAACGAAAGTGCGAATCGCTGCAGCATAAACAAAATCAATTGGAGAGTAAACTAAAAGCTGCTGAAAACCGTACTTTGCAGCTAGAGGAAGAACTGTCCAGTCTTAGACAGGTCAAAGCAGTAAATCAGCTTCAAAATATTGCCAATTTACAACAACAAATGCAAACTGTTCAAAACAACGTTAATTCTCTTATCGTTACCAGTCAAGCTAGAGGTCAGGATATGATTTCGATGTATAAGGATCTGACAGTAAATAAACAAAAAATAGTTATGTTCGAAAACGACCAACAACAAATGAACATTAACATTTCAGTGATAGAACAGACTTTTAAGGACAATATGACATTAATTGAAAGCAGTGTTAATGCGTTAGAGAATCAGAACTCAGTGGTAAACAGCACATTAGAAGATATCATTAAACATAACAGACATGGTTAGTATAACTCTTGATAAATATATGTACTACTTTGACATAGTATTATAGTAAGTATGTTGTGCAACCGGTCTACCTTCTTCAAGAGCTCATGCACTTTCCTCAGTTGTTTTATCTTCATTTATATCAGAAGTCATGATATTTGAAGATTGGTAACGTCTTTTGAATGTGAATATACAAAGTTACTTGCCACACTTAAAAAAGATTATTCATTATATTTTTCTTAAAGAAAGCTGCAAAATGCAACAGCAGAAAAAATTGTGTCAATGAAATATTTAAAGAAACGTTTGATTATTAGAAAATAGATCGCAATTATATTATTAATGGTTAAGTAATCACCTTACCTGGTGTTTTATAGCTGTTAAGTTTGTTGATATAGCCGGTGTTTGATGTTGTATGGCGTTACTATTGTTAATTTCTGTTGTTTACCAACCAATACAATTACATCTTTGACCATTATTTCAGAGTTTCTGCTGTACACAATATGAATTAGCATAGTTAGTTAACAGATGTTCTATTATACAGTTTTTTCTTGCAGTTCAATCAGTCCCTTTTGATACCGACAAAAAGCGTCTTTCAGTTAAATTTTAACAAGTGAAGCCTATTTACTACAATCCCATCGACTTTTCCCAAATTGTGACATAAGCGACGCTTAATGCGATTCGTACTTGGGTAACTATAGGAGCCGGATATTCTTACCTTTCATGAACACATGAGATCATTAAGTTTAAAAGAAAACTTATATACTTTCGCAATATTCGATGCAAATGCGTGTGTTTTTGAAAAAAAAACTGACAATGAAATAAAAAAACAGAATCAGAGAATATTCTTTGTTCCTCTATCCAATATTGTACTGTCAGCTTTAAAAAAGTTTTAATACCGTCTTTGTGAGATTAATTTGAATTTTTACACTATACACTGGGTGTCTACTTTTAAGTGCATTTTTAGTGCATTTTTTCATATTTTTACGATTGAATTTAGAATATGAAAAATAAGTTGTGGTATGATTGTCAATGAAACAAGAGACAAAAATAACAAAACTTTTTGACATGGTAAGGCCGCCTGTGTTTTATTGATAAATCCTTATCATGTTCTCATCGTGATGTTGTTGTCTTCTAGACGGATGCTATATCTCGTATATCTTTCATAATCATACATAAATTCAAAAGGTTTAAATTTAGTTGTCATATGGCAGTAAAATCACACAAAGGCTCATCTAGTTTAATTAACTAATAACTTTCATAGATAGTGAGAAAATGGTAGCATTGGTTACGCATCGTTAAATAAATAATAAACTAACATCCGTAACAGAACTATCATGTTCCTTTTTACAAATTAAATTAACTACATGTATATTAATTACAAAAATAAAAGACATTCTCATTTTATATTTCAGTCGGAATTAGAGCGTTTGGAAAGTCAAGCGGGACAAGACCATCTGGATATATTTTGAGGTTTCCAGTAATAAAGACGTCATTTGGACTTTCAGACCTTTCAAATTTTGTCAGTTCTGGTAAATTTACCTGTGAAAAGTGTGGACTGTATTTAGTAGGCGTCACTGTTATGTCTTTTTCAAGATACGATGCTCAGTACGATATTTATAACAACGATTTATCCTTGATGCTATACTTTGTTACACAAAGCAATGTTTGTGGATCTGTATCGGGAACAGTATTTATTCGTTTAAATGTAAATGATACGGTTTGTACTAAAACAACAACCTCTGATATGAATGTCCACGACCTTTGGTCCTCCTTCTCTATATTTAAGGTTTAATGAAAATTTGTACATAAACTAATTCACCAACAGAATAAAAGTAGAAATACTCAAAACGACTTTTTTTTCTTTATCAAAAGAGATTAGTTATTTGGGGTCTTATTTGGCACATCCATATCACAGATTTAAGATACGTAGAAACGTAAGGTAAGATTTATAATGACTTTGAAACCTTCAGAAATGGTAAAAGTGTATTTCTTTCTGGTGTTTTCAGGGTTATTGTGGCTAAAAAAATGTTAACATGAAAGATCATCGGGTTCTTGTTCCTTAGCCTAAGTTTTCCATGTTGGTTTTTTACTTTTTTTTCCTATCGTGTTTGTAATTTTTTGGCCATCAATGTTTTAATGACTTTAAAGAATGTTATATTTTTGGGCCAAAAAGGGTCTAACCGGGTCTACTCCTTTGAATAATTGAACGAAAGTGTGAAAAATATACTTCATGCAATTCTGTCGTGTTTGCAGACACTAAGGACAAACTCATAAAACAGCAATAAGAAAAACTGTAATACAAGTGCTTAGACCTTTATCCAATTAAAATGATGTGTAATTAAGATTAATGATTATGTTAAATGAATGCTATTTATCAAAAAGTCCCAACATTGTTTTATCATAGACAAATGCATATTTATAAGTTATAAATGTAAAGTGTTTACCTTATTCTGTAGTTGGTGTAAATAGAGTGAGAGAAAACGACAGGGATATTTGATTGGAAACTAAACTTTACTTCTACCTTTCAAGTTTAATGCAGCACTATTTTAAAAACCTTACATATCAATAATACTTTGCTTTATTCATATTGTATTTGAGGTTTTAAATCAATGAAGGCAACAGTTGTATACCGATGTTCGAAATTCATAAATCGATTGAGAAAAAAACCAAATCCGGATACAAACTAAAACTGTGGGAAACACATCAAATATAAGAGGAGAACTACGACACAACAGAAACACTACATTAAAATGTAACACACACAGAAATGAACTATAATATAACAATGGCCATTTTTCTGACTTGGTACTGGACATTGTAGGAAAAATAATGGTGGGTTGAATCTGGTTTTGTGTCATGCCAAACCTCCCGCTTTTATGGCAATGTTTAATATAACATTAAAATGACAAAATTACATGACAGGACTACAATACAGATAAATGGGTGAACATATAGGACAGAGAAACACGAATTATAGCAAACACAAGGTTATAAATTGCATACGCCAGACGCGCGTTTCGTCCACACAAAAAAAAGCCAAAAACAAGTACAAAGTTGAAGAGCATTAAGGACCAAAAGTTTCAAAAAGTTGTGCCTAATGCGGCTAGGATTTTCTGCTTCGGATAGTAGAATAATACATACTTTTGCAAACAGTTCATTTTTATAGAATGACTATTATAATGAATATACATGAAAAAACCGAAGTGGTGACTAACTACAGAAAACAAACCCGGATACATTAAACAACTTAAACCAGCACATAAAATTTTACAGCCGAGTTAACCAAAGCGATAAACGCACAACGTGACGTCGAATTTGAATTTCTAATAATTTCCCAAAAATAGGATAGAGTCAGGATAGAATTCCAGATTAGGTTTGTAATACTGTTACCTGAAATTTACCTGACACAGAATATATCTTATTTTGTTACACTAAACAACAGATAATTTTGCAACCAATATGCTATCTCCTTTTAACAAAAAATTAATAATATAAACGGTCTGTGAATTGATGCTATGAAAATTAGTTACGTTATCCAATCAAACAGAACGTTACAAACGAAGTTGCATTATAATTAGTGTTGACTTGCATATACTGTTCAATCGTATCGATAGAGACAATAGAGCATAGAATATCATCGATAGACACAAAAGAGCATTGAATAGTAAAATCCATTCTACTAATTTAAACAGATACACTTATTAATCTTTAAAACGTTCGTATCATAAAAAGATTATACATGTATAATAATTTATAACAGAAAATAAGAGAATTATTTCGTTACGGAACATGTTAAGAGCCTTAAACATTATATTGCTATTTAAAGTAAAATTGTCAATTGCTGCCGAAACCTTGCCAATTGATATATTGGCCTCAAAAACAATTTTTTATTGTACCTAAAGACGAATTATACTGGAATGCTATAGTACGTCTACTTTAATATTATAGAAACTTGACAGTTGGCTTTGCAATCATTGGGTCTCGTACTAACAAAGAGGCGTTGCAAGCAAATTTTTTTATTAACGATAAATGTAAAAAATATGTCGTCAAAGTAGCCCACACTTTAGTATATCGAATACTTGTGTGACTTTCACCACTCGCTTTGCTAAGATCATTCCAGTAATCACATTAAATCATATGGTTAAAAAATGACATTCGGATATCGTTATTTTTCCTTAATTGCCCCTGATCTTAGACAAGTGATCCCAATATCAACATTGGTCTTTTAAATTTCATATGGTTTAGCAATCAAAGTTTGATTAGTTATATATGGTTCCAAACATTCAAATGTATTTTAATACTCTTTTTATTATGTTATGCATTCAATGTTGACATCGATAAGCGATATTTTGACAATAATAATACACAAAGATAAGTGAAATGTAAATATTGTATTCATTACGTTATCAATGAAAATTCGATATATAGAACGACTTTGATTGTGAGTTGTCAGATTACTAGTTAGCCTATGTAAATATTTTTGTAATATAATTTATTTATCCAACTCACAAATCAAAGATAATCTGACATAGGGTGATACTAATCTTGCACTCCACTTGAGATGTATGCATCGTATTTCAATATTGTAAGCGAACATGATCTGAATTATTGCAGTTTTGATGTTTTCGTTACTTTTTTATTTTGAAGTAAAGATGTAACTTGAACTGTAAAATAGATCTGTCATCTGTAAAACCGATGTTTTAGATGGTTCATCAACATATCATATTGATATATGTTTATGTGCAATGCATGTGTTCATCATATGATTCGGTTTGTTGTTATTGTACGTTTCAACGCTTACCGCGAACATAGCGAAATTTAAAAAAAAAGATACACGAAAATGTCTTTGCTAACAGTATGCGACAATAAATGACGTATTTTATAAAGAAAGATGAAATTATTTAAAAAAAAAAAAGATGTGGTATGTTTGAAAATGAAACAACTCTTCATAAGATACCAAAATGACAAAGAAATAAGTAACTATAGGTCACCGAACATCCTTCAACAATGAACAAATCCAATTTCGCAGTCAGATATAGACTTAGTAAAAGTTACGTAAATCCTGTTTCGTACATATAAATAAATAAATCTTACACCTACTTTATAGATCAGTCGTATATGATGAATTCATTATTATTTCTGTAGAAGCATGCATATCATCAAGAGAAATGAAATCCAGGATCAAGGGCAGATAAGTTATAAATGTACTAATATGGAATATTTTCCTCTTTCCGAGAACACCATAGCTAATATTTGTCTTGCATTCACTGATGTTCAAAGAACAAACCTCAAAACATACAATTGATAAGATTGATCGGAGAAATACATGGTGTAAACCAAACAAGATTCCTTAAAAAAGAAAGTATTTTTTTTCTTTAAAAGTTTTGTCAAAAAAACAACAAAAAAAAACAAACAAACAAACAGACAATTTTCAAAAAGGAACCATGTGTCCTAACAAACAAACATGTGTATTTAATGTAATAATGTGTTTAGATTCATAAAAAAATATTTTACCTTAATACGCGGTAGACATTCTCTATGTCATTTTTGGTTAAACATACAATAATTAACAGAACTTTTGATAAAGTGATTACGAGGGTTTCCTTAACCCAGTCATGCCAGATAACAAAAGGTTAAATGTCAGGATGATGAATATTTTCAAATATCGACTTTGTTATCAGTAACCTATGATATTAATTGTGTATGAATTTTACAAGATAATGCATTTTATAGATACTATACACCATATCATATGACTTTCAATCATGGCGTTCATGTCGTTCATGTTGTATGTCTACTTGTGTTTATGCCTAAGTTCTTCTGCCTTCCTTCTGGATACTTCTTCTCCTGCACGTGTGGGACATATTATGACCGATGATCATTATGAGAACTTGCTAAAATTATTCATGGAGGAACACAATGCCAGAATACAGCTTCAACAGGAAGTAGTGTTACAACAGCAACAGATAGCCGCAATGACAGGGCTCCAGTCGAGAATAGAAAGATTGGAATCTACAACAGTATCAATAGACAAGAAGACGAACTCAACTGTCGATATCTATGAAAAGTATTTGAACCTTGAGAAAAAGTATGAAGTTGTCTTGCGGAAACAAGTACAATTGCAAGATGATTTGAATATTTCGCGAAACCGAACGACAGAACTGGAAAAGGAAATAGAAAGTTTAAAGCATATGCAAACTATTAACCAGTTACAAACTCTTTCTATTTTGCAACAGGATGTAAAAACATTATACCAGGACATTAACTCATTAACTACTACTAGCCAAGCCAGAGGTCAAGACCTTACTGCGATTTACAGTGATATGGTACAAAACAAACAGAAAATTACTTCGTTAGTGAATGAAACGACCACGATTCATCATAAACTAGCCAATTCAGACAGCAGACATATGTCTCTAATGACAGATTTCCACATTTTTAGGAAAATACAAAACAATGTAACTAGCGACTTGATAAGCAAGCAACAGGAACTGCTCATGCAGATGAAGAACGTGACAAGTGAACTATCCGAAGAAAAGGAATACGGTATGAAAAATAATAATGATAATTATAATAATAATGTTAATAATAATAATAATAATAATAATAATAATAATAATTGTGTCTCTATCATGAAAAGCAACTCACAAATAAGGCTTTTACATGTTAATCGTTGGCATGCTGTTATTTTTTTACAGTCAAAATTGACACAAAAACTGCAGCGTAGAAACGTGTAAAGAAAGTAAAATTTATCTGAATACAAATATAAATGAAGATGGGCAATTTTAAAATGCACATACATATGACATTTGTTTTCACTTCAATAAAGATTTTGTTTGCAATAGAGAAAAAAGGCAAAGGACATGGGGTATCTATGCATGACACAATAACAGCAAATGAACCGCAATAAGCACACACAAAGCAAAGGAAAAGCGGTTTTATTGGTTTGTCGTCTCAATTAGCATATTTCACAATCGTTCTTCTACGTGTGTTTAGAGCAGTCTGAGTTCATGGCACAATATTCTCATAATCGTAATTAGACTTATACTTTAAATGAAGACTAAGATATTTTTCTTTAACATGTTTAATACGTTAGTGAAACGGATTGTCGAATTCATAGAGTTATAATTCTTAGCGTCAAACCTTGTTATTAGACTTACATCTTAACCTCTGCTTTAAGAATTCAGTTGAACCATTCCCCTGTCAGTCAATTTGTTCCTGGATCCCTGGAAAAGATACTTTCAAAGTTTAATTTGATAAGACATTTGTATCAACATTAAAAAAAAATCCACATTAAACTCGATATAAATGTTATTTGATCGAATAATATAGAAAATTAAGTTTGAATAAAATAGTCTTTCCTTGGCCACGTGTATTGCGTGAAAATATATAAAAAAGAATGTGTAAAAGTCCTTTTAAGATATATTGTCACGATAAAAAGGTATAAGGTTGGTGCACAAGTACTGGTCCTTGAACATGATATGTGGTAAACACACAATATTTCACAAATTGGTATTTTTAGAAAAATAAAGGCGAGTAAAGTATGCCATTGTTCAATTGTCATAAATCAATTGAGAGAAAACAAATCCGGGTTAAAAAACAAGAACCGAATAAACATGTCAACTTAGGACAGTTGCAAAAAAAAAACAAATGCAGCGGGTTTAGTAGTTCATTATAAAAAAGACGATGTGGTATGATTGCCAATGAGACAACTGTCAACAAGAGACCAAAATGACACAGACATTAACAACTATATAATCCTGGTACCTTTGATAACTATCGGTCACCGTACGACCTTCAACAATGACCAAAGTCCCTACCGCATAGTCAGCTTTAAATGGCCCCGATATGACAATGTAAAACAATTCAAACGAAAAAACTAACGGTCTTATTTATATAAAAAAAACTCCTGACTTGGGACAGGCACATACATAAATAATGTGACGGGTTAAACATGTTAGCGAGATCCCAACGTTCCCCCTAAGCTTGGATAGTTCAAATTTGTTTCAACCTAGAAATTAAGGCATAAAGAAGATATGTTTTGTTAAAAAAAACCGATATTAGTCAAAGACGCTGATGGATGTTTATAGATGGATGAATACAGAAAATAAAACGTCGTACGGCTATAGCATAAGGCAAACTGATCTGTCAGACAAGTATTCAGATGTACGAAGCTTAAGCTTTTCCGTGTCTATACAATGTTAATTTCTGGAATCTCACAAATACAGTAATTAATAATATCAAAGTTTATTAGACATAGCTGATTGGGAAATCTTTGTATATTCAAGATATTTAAAATATTTTAGTCTGTTTTTGAAAACAAATATTATTTAAATAAAATTATGGGTACACGTCAATGAGGCAGCAACCTAAACAAAAACCCAGTACCAGCAGAGAGCAAGGCAACTGAATACAGCCTTCTTAACGTTATAGGTTTTTCATTGTTAAAGGCAGTGCAGTAAACAATAGATATAAGAAGATGTGATGTGAGTGCCAATGAGACAACTCTCCATCCAATAAAAATTAAAAAAAATAAACCATTACAGGTCAATGTACGGCCTTCAACACGGAGCCTTGGCTCACACCGAACAACAAGCTATGAAGGGCCCCAAAATTACTATTGTAAAACCATTCAAACGGGAATACCAACGGGTTAATTTATATTAAAAAAACGAGAAACACGTATAAATTACATAAAGAAACGACAACTACTGTACATTAGATTCCTGACTTAATAATACCTGCTTACATCTACGTTATTTATAAGCAATCGAGCCATATCTTCTTATTTGTATATGAAAAACAGAGTCGCAAGTCATACACAAATATTAACTTACTTCAAGTTAGTACATTCTTATTTTTTATTCGTACAAGTATCTCATTTTGAAAGATATAACATACTATTACACATATTTATTTCAGTTGGTTTTACAGCAATTGGTTCTGGCTATGGAACAAGATCATCTGGTTACCAGTTAAAATTCCCTGTTATAAAATCCTCTGTTGGTATAACTAACTTGTCTTCTATGAAAAAAAATGGTACTTTTATTTGTGAGAAGAAAGGACTCTATCTTATCACTGTTACTGTTATGGTTTGTTCTGCAGGCGATTCCGAATTTAAAATTTATAAAAACAATCAGCTATATATGAATTATTATGTAGGACGTTCAGATGGCTCAAAACAAGATTGTCATTCAGGGAGTGGTACAGCTGTGGTTGAACTTCATATTAATGATACTTTGAACGTGAAAAATTCCATTGGTGGTGTTGAATTGTATGAAATGTACGCATCTTTTTCGGCGGCTAAATTGAAATAAACAAAGTTTAAAAAACAAAAATTCTTAAGTCAACTCTAAAATAATGATAACAAAAAGGATTTGTTAATAACATATTTGTTAAATGATAGTTAGGACTAAATATCAAATAGTGAACATAAAAAAAATAACCGAAATGGCAACTTAATAACACAAAAAACCTTAAATTGATATATATTAAATACCCCATTTAAGGTGGTATGAGAGTCTAAAATAAAAATGATAAAATTTGTTCATACTGTGCCAAAATGTAGTATCTTTTGATATATGTTGAAAAATATAATAAAAATGATAGGTCACCGCGCATTTTCTCAAGCTACAGGGCGTGACAAAATGACACATTTTGTATGGATTATACAGGAAAAAACACCATTTTGTGATTAGAAACTAAACAAAATGATAGAATTGTTAAATACTTAAGAAAAAGATAGTTTTCAGACAATGCTTTGATTATATTAAAAGAAAAGACAGAGTCACCGTACGTTTTTTCCGGCTAAAATACAAAAGAGGAAAATTTCATGTAGAATCCTTCAGAAAATGCACTGTTTTAGAGTTACCTCCCCTTGAAATGCCAATTCAATTTTTTTTTAAAACAACCAAAACTAATAAACATTTGCAAAAATATTAATATTTGTAAGTTATATTCTTATAAATTGGATCTTTTAAATGAAAATTCACATAAATATCGGCATTCCTGCATCACATTTGCGAACTTGATACGAAATATGGACCTTCGATTCTCTGTTTTTTAAAATCCAAGATGGAGGAAGACACCCATACCACCTTAATAACTAGTTTTGATGTTTTCGAAAACCTTTCTATAAAATGATGTTGCAACAATCAACTAAAAGTTTCTGGACTTTGAACTCAATAGACTAAACATTCTGTCCTAAAACCGTTTTGCCAAGCACCCTACATGCTGCAGATAAAAGATTCCAAACAAAACCCATCTCAATATGTAGTTATCTTTGTATTTAAAAAAATAAAAATCGCATATCCACACCTGTATACATAGAAACCTATTATATATTCTGCATGTAGTAAATTCATTTATTTCTTTTGAAATATATTTAGAAATAAGGAGACACTTTTCCACTTTATTTCAAGTTTTTTCAATTTTTTAACTGCTTTACTCTAGTATTAGGCACATTACCCTATCTATTTTTTAAAATGGTTTAGATTTGGTGCATATTATATTTTGAAGAAATTGAATTTTGTACTTTCTTTACTCAAGTATCATCATTTGATTACTATAGAAAAAAAAAAACCTAGAACAGGTCTAGATATTTATCGGGGACAACATATACTAATAATATCTTCTCCCGGTTATTTTAACAAAGCTAGTACAGAATACTTCTTAACGCATAAGTCATAATTTTTTTTACCATAAATTGATTTATATAAAAAGCAGATGTTTGAAGATGTCTGATCATCATTATAATTTAATTCATTGACATTTCAAGCGTTTAATTTATCCATGCACAACATCAAAGAAAGAAAAGATATATGTCAACTTACTTTGGATGTAAGTTGGATCACAATGTGATTAAATTTAAAAATCATTTGAATTTCAACTTTATATATGTTACTGGTCGAAATACGGTTTTACGACTGCCAACATAGATTTCTTAAAAAAATTCTTCAAACGCGGCTTTCATTAATTGAATTAAGTGTTTTATCTTCTTTTAGTACAGGATGTTTATGAAAGAGGGGGAGGCGATGAGTACAGATTTCTAAAACCAAGCCTTGTTTTAGTCACACCAAAACAAAGAAAACAGTCTAATTTGACATATGGTGATGCATTATGTTCATTGTTCTAATAATATACGGCCATAAAACTTAACACTGTTTTTGGGATATATTTATGTGGCTTTCAATAACAGTTTTTCTTTGTTTTTCAATTCAACGGGAATTTTGCCTTTCTCTTTTTTATTCAAGCGTCACTGATGATTCCTTTGTGAACAAAACGCAAGTCTGGCGTACTAATTCGTAAGCCTGGTATCTGATTTATTTCTGACGTATAAAATTTAAAACGTGTTGTTTTCATTCTAAAGGGAAATATGTATTAGAGTATACAGAAGGCAATCATTGTAAATTATAGTTATTTCCCTTTGCCCATACTTTACGTGCAATATAACGTAATGTAACTATCTATTTTAATTGTTAGTATATGTGTGAAGGTCATATATTAATGCATGATAAGGACGATATCTTATACTATCGTCTACTGCGTTTGTTTAGTAATTATCCTGTCGCGTTACTTAAAAATTAATTTTTTATATTTGTTAACTTTGCAATTACTTTTTGAACTACATGTTATTTTTGTGTAATGGAACCAGTTATTCTTATGATAGTATTATAATTTCAGAACATAACATAAGAATTACCAAATCAAATTGGATTTAATTAAAGTAATACCGTGTAGCAGGTTATTTTTCGCGTTTTTCCTTATCCCGCCAAAATAAGCGAAAAAAAAACCAACGAAAATGTATGCATTCATTTGACACGTTCAATTAACCCTTTAACATTCACTGTTTTTACTGCATTTTTTTCTTAAAAAGTAGAGTTTAACTTTGTTTAGATTTAGTGTACAAAATACTACGAAAAACTGGTAATGGCCTATATATTATGAAAGACATATATTAAGACAGTTGTTTCAAAAAAAAAAATATGTGTTTCCATGGTTACCAGTCACGTGGGAATGATATAAAAGTCACAATTTAGGCATTTTTTTCCCATTAAACATATATAATTTTTTTTCCAGTAACTGTATCTCCAACACCATAGGGAAATAGATACAGCTGACTTTATAATTAGTAACACCTCATACCACAGTAATAAAAAAATGTATCCGAACTTAAATCTTCAGGGAGAAAATTGGTTTTTTTTTGGTTGCTAAGCAATAGGTCTACCCGTCAAATTTCATTAAAAAAAATGGTATTTGTATAAAATCTTGATTAATTTATGTATTCTTTGGATATTATTTTATTTCTTATTGGTAGTTTATGATTATACAATTTAATGCAGTTGATATACCTTATTCTGCGATAATGGCAACATAATGGTTACCATAGCAACCGCATTAAAATATTTGGCAATGGTGAAGGAAGACATACTTTTTCGTATATTTTTATTTTTTCCATATATATTTTCAAATTTTCTCATCATACCAGTCTTTTCCAGCCATTAATCTTTTGTCTCATGTCTGTTCATGCTTATGCTATAATCAAAAACATTGTTGGGATGCCATCATGACCCATTTTGACCTTGTGTTATATATGACCCTTAGAATAAATAGAAAAAGTGTCTTGTAGCAAATTTTGAATACACGGATCTTTTGACATGTGTTTATGATATTTAGAACATGTTTAAACAGTACCATCAAGCTAGTACTAGATGCACAATAATAATCATCATATGATATTACCCTTTGACCTTAGAAAGGTTTCTGTTGTTCATGTGTTGTTTGTTTTGTTTTTTTTGGTATATTGTATTTGTTTTATTTTTTTTATTTATTTTTTTTGGGGGGGGGGGGGGGGGGAGGGGTGTATTTGTGTTAATCTCTATGACAAACATACAACATTTCCTTATTGTTAAAGATCAAAAGGCATGAAAGTTATGAAATTGGAATTAATTGATGATATCTTTGAAGAAAAAAACATATTTCAAGAAATCAAAGAAATAATGTAAATTTAATGCAAATTTATAAAGCTTCTTTTCCTTCCCCTTTCCTTCACCCACTGTTTTGCTTCCTCTCCACCAACAGAATGCCATTTCGTAAAACAATTTCTGTCTTTCCTCAAACATAATGGTACTTCACATTTTGAACAATATATGTTAGTTTTTGTGCTTGGAGTCTTATTTCCCTTCAAAGACGCTTTCGCATTGCAATAAGAACAATCAATTCTTTTGTCTAAACATGCAGGCATACAAGTTTGTTTTTCAGTTTCATCACTTGAATGTATATCCATCAGAGATAAGGCTAAAGCTTCTCTATATTCTAACTGATTACTGATATTTTCTACTTTGTTTGAAGTTTTCTGATTAAATTCTGTGAGTATGATAAAAGAGTTAACAATCATTATGTCAATACAGTGAAAGAAAATAACTTTCCACCAATGGAACTTAGACTTTATGTAACACGGGTACTTGTTCAACATCTGGTTTGATTTATCGACACCCCCCATATTTGTATTATAATCATGAATGACTGACGGCTGCACTACTTTCTTCTGTTTAAATCCCTTTCTTTCATTGACAGTCCTATGACAATAACTAACATCAGACCCACGATGAATCGGTGAAATGACTGTCACTGTTTTGCAATCTCTCCATTGAACATATGCAAAGCAATTAGCCCTATGCCATCTAAAATCACCCCTAGCAGAGCATTTTTCAAATTGTTCAATGTCCTTAAACTGTTTAGGCATTGCACTACTTGTTCTCCTTACTGCACCAATTAAAAATGTCCTCTTAGTAAGAAGGTCATCAGCCAAATGCTGTGTTGTATAGAAAGAGTCAGTGTAAATCCTATATCCCTGTTGAAAAATGTTTTTTCCAAGTTCCATGACAACATTGTATGCGAGACCTTTACTTTTTTGGCATATAACCGTTCTTTTTTCCCTAAATATACATAAAAAGCATATGTGTATCCAGACAAGGCATCTGCTAATACCCACAGCTTTATACCGAATCGTATAGGTTTGTCACGTATAAATTGACGGATTCCAGAGTACTGATGTTTTGAAGAAACCATCCTTTCATCTACAGATACTGCTTCATAAGGGTGATACATGGACTGGGATACATTTTGAACATGATCAAGTAGCAAACCTATTCTTGTCAGCTTGTCATCTGAAATAGATAATAATGATAAGGAAGGTGGACTAAATGTTAAGATGGTACCAACCCTTCGACCTTAACTGAAATAACTTTGGTAACAGTAATATGATGAATTCTCCCTGCACTTATTCACAATCTAGACTCTTTATGACGGTTTCCCTCTTTGAGGCTGAAAGGGGTATTTTGAGATAAAAAAAACATAGTTCTACTCTTTTGAGTTTTCAATAGCATGCAACCTTTAATAAACATGTCAATTTGTATTTTTGTCATTCTTTATTCATGTTTTTTTTTCTTCTTTTTGCAGATTTTGTTCATGTTGTTACCAATTGCAGATTAGTGATACTTTGCATTGCAGTTATTCACATATTTAAAATGTTGTTCCCAAATTAAGCTTTAAAATAGACATATACACATAACTAATGTATACAGTATGTTGACCTCTAGAAAATTTTTGTACATATGTTGTTGGTTTCAATTTGCATGACACATAACTATTATGAAAAGTGAAAATCATTATCATACTCATAGCTAACCTTTATCTGGATCACAGTTAATCTGTAGAAATGACAGTAAAGCCTTAAATCTTATTATTGGCATGACTTTGTCAACCACACTTGCCCAAATACATGTGTATCTTATCTAATAATCTATAATCATATATTCATGTTCATTCCTTTGTTATTGATATTTTCCCTTACTTTTAACTCTGTAATGACCAAAACTGACCAATTATATATTTCAATAGATATAGTAAGATGTGATATGAGTGCTAATGAGACAACTCTCTATCCAAGTAACAATTTATGTTATTGCAATACATCAAAATCGTTTTGAACAGTTTGGTCATTGACAATCAGATCATACCACTTCTATTCATTTATTTATTCCATCAACAGCAATTCAAAAGCAAATTATACATAGATATTAAATTTCATATGAACAAAATTTGTGCTCGCTACCACACAGATAAAATATGGGAACAAATAATAATCTTAAATACAAAGAAACAAATTTACCCTTGACTAGAAAGAACTGGCACAAAGTCATATTCCCGCCCATTTTCCTCTTCTAATTGGTTTTTTAGGAGCAAATCAAGATATTCCTCCTCGTCCTCCGACAGAGGATAGTCAGATTCATTCTCATCATCCATGTGTACAGTTTAAGAAGCAATGAGTAGTTTGTCTCGTTAAAATTTCAAGTCGCAAACATGTTGGAAAATAAGTTCAACAATCAGGACGTCGCGATAATGTAAGAAACAATCCGCTTCCAAAACCCGTAATTTTCAGTCTATTTTTGTCAAATTTCACACGCTAATTGCTCACTCATTCCAGTATCAAAACTTGAAAGGAAAAGAGTTTTGGAAAGCTTGGAAATTAATTAAAAAAATACTCGATTTAGATTTTCCTATTTCGAGATACGTTTTCCTATAATTTACGTAGACCTCAAAAACTTTTTTTTTTTTTTGCATTGTGAGTCCTTGTCTTTTTCGCTACGCATTTCTTCTGCTGGTACACATACCATAAATTATCGTTTTCTTTCAATAATCGATAACTATTGGAAAGCTCTTTGTTTGGTGTTTTAAATGCATATTTTTATTTTGCATTGCTAATGTTAGAAAGCCGTTAAAATACGCTATTTCGGCAATGAATAGATTGGTTCCCGTTTGAAAATAACGTATGAATTTTGAAACAGAATGACTCTGCATTAAACTCATAAAACGCATTAAATAATAAAAATATTCTATTAACAAAAATATTCAGACGAAAGGGCAGACTCTGGCCTTTAAAATAAGTCTTTCCTGGCTAAAATACGTTTAGTATGTGTGACATAATAATGCTTTTCATAAAAAATATGACTTAAAAAACGCTTACCGGTCAAATTGACCGGTAGGAACGTTAAAGGGTTAATGCCAAATGGTATTGTTCAGGTATATTTTATAAAAGTCATAACATCATAAAATGGCTTACAGGTTTTTACTTGTGTATTGGTGTCAAACGATATAGGATAGTAAGGTACTCCGTCAGGTAAACCATTGTTTTACAAATACCAATGTATATATCAGTTACAATTCAGTCTTGCTAATTTTATAAAGGTCCGTTTAATTTCAAAACAAATGAACCGAAGCATTTAAAAAAGTAGTTTCCGCCTGTGACAAATATTTAAGTACCGGTATTCTATTGATTAACTGTGTCAAAAAGGTCTCAATAAATAAGACGTCAAGCAGTTTAACTAATCATTGACCCATTACAATAAACCTTTATTTTTTTTTGGAAAAAATTGGAAACTGTTTTAACTGCAACCATCTCAGTATTCGCCAAAAATATTACATTTCCATTACGGAACCAGTCTACATTTATCGTATATTTAGTTGCCGCCCCTAAATTGCGAGATTTTACACCGCGAAGCTATATGTATTACAAAGTATTATGTTTTTGTATATAAATGCATCGTTTTGTCCTTCTTTTGATTGAAGTACTTAATAAAACTATGACACCCCTTCACCTTGCCAATTCCGAGATTTGGCATTGATATATTGGTGTGACAGACACACAGTTTGTATTTTATTATGATGTTTTTGATTAAAGTAAAAACAATTTTAGTTGGTTTTTGTTGTTCTGTGTGTTCTATTATATCATTTATTTATTGATTTATCTGTCCTGAGTGTATTTGTATTTATTTGTACTGTATTCCTGTCATGTAATGTTGTCAATTACGGTATATTTAACATTGCTATAAAACGCGAAATTTGGCTAGCCAGAAAACAAGGTTTTACCAACCATATGTTCTTAAAATGTCCTGTACCAAGTCAGGAAATCAAATGGTTCGTTTTTATGTATGTTGCATTGTCATTTGTTTTTGTTGAACCTCCGTGTTTCTGTTGTTTCGTTGTTTTCCTCTTATAGTTGATGTATTTTCCTCGATTTTATTTCGTAAACTGGATTTATTTTCTATCAATCTGGACAAAAATACATGTGTTGTTTATCGAAGATTTACACAAAGAAAACCTTAAACTGTTTACCATTGAATAAGTGTCCAATACAAGGAAGGAATAAGCCTACACATACAGAATTCAAATAAACAAACAATTACTCAAAAACTTAAGAGAGGGTTGCTGCTTATGAGTTGACAATAAGGGGATAACGAGGTGTTGCTCATGTACGTACAAAACAATTGATATGACTAATTCAGTAAGTCATATATGAGGAGAAGAGGAGGAGATTATGTTTAAATACATTGGAATATTTTCGTCATTATCTGTGAAAAAGATATTGCATAACTGGCAACCATCTCGTGGTGACTTTTGTAAAAAGTAGATTTCAACTTCACCACTGGGAATAATGTATTCAATAGCTTCAATGTAAACACAAAAGGAATGTATATATAAATATACAATATATACAATATATATATATACTCAGTATACAGCAGCTTAATAGAAGGTGGCTCTCAAGTAACTTTATTGAAAAGTTCGAAACATCAAACAAATTTTAGCAAGATATTACGTGCATGGACTGGCAGACTATAATGATTCGGATGTAAATAGCATGTAAAGCTGACTATGCGGTATGGGCTTTGCTCATTGTTGAAGGCCTTACAGTGACATATAGTTGTTATTTGTTTGTGTCATTTTGATTTCTTGAAGAGAGCTGTTTCATTGGCAATCATATCACATCTTCTTTTTATAATTAATCCGTATAACACACACCCCACATAATTTTAGGTAAGGTATGAATTGTTAAAATCTTAAACAAAAAGTGTATGATCAAGGTCTGTTTTTGGTGAATCTTATGACAATGCTATAGATTTATCTAGCATTATATCTTATATTTATGCATTTCCCTCAGTTTTAGTTTGTTACCCCGATTTTGTTTTTTGTCCATGGATTTATAAGTTTGAACAGCGGTATACTACTGTTGCCTTTCTTTATCTATAGAATGGGAAATTCAAATTTTACTTTAAAGTAAATGTCTTGAAAATAATAATTAATACGCCATTGCCTAAAACTGAATTGAAAATAATTAAACGGGAGAAAATGGCAGAAAAACTAAATTTGAAACAAAATAGGGACTGCATTATAGAAAATTCTTATCACATTACCAAAATAGAACGCTGAAAGGGTTGTTGTTAGATGCTTTGTAAGAAAGTGGACACCACATCTATATTTTTTTCAATTGAGATGACAAAATATTGAGGCTCCGTAAATTGTCATAATTTGTGTGCTTTGCATCTGCTCATCTTTTCTTATTGTTTTTTATTTCTACCCACTCTTGATAAATCTCAAAGTGTAAAACCCGTAAAGGAAATTTGGGCCTTGACTTTTCGTGACTCATTGATAAACCCTCCAGTCATCTTTAGTTCTCGGTAAAATTAACTAATCATAGAATGTTTTTCAATGTAATTATATTTAAGTAAAGCTTGCTTCCTCATTAAGTTTCAGAAATTTGGGTTATCGTCCGTGTTTCCTTACGACAAGTGTTTCACATTAATATCAGTAACTTTTCATCTGTTAAATAGAAAAAAACAGAAGGAAGGTTTGTGTGTTTATTCTTTCACAATGAATCTTTTCCTCCCTTTTTTTATTTATACTAAAGATACTGATATATATAGCCATCACTGATGACATATAGCAAAGGCCAGCGTTTTTCGTTAATCAATGGAAAATATCTAAAATTTTGTTCATGTATATTTATCAAAAGGTATAAATGTATATGAGGGCAAATCTGATCTAAATCATCATATTCAAATAGACTCTATATATAGCTACATTTTTTTTAAAGTTACAATGAATTATCAGTACCCCGTCCTTCTATTTCAGTTTTATTTAATCTAGGTATTTTTTTTTTCTATTCTATAATCTTTTTGACTCTTATCTTTTCAATCTATATTTAGCACCTTATTATTCTCTATTTTTTTGGTACATTTTCTCCATTCCTTACAGTTTTCGCCTCTCTAGTCTCTATTCTGTAAACTCCAATTCACTCCCTTTAAATTGCATGTACAATCAGTTTCACAAATGGTGTAATTCTGTTTATCGATTGCTCAGTTCGCTGATGTACGCTTGCTTGAGAAAAAAAAGTGGAATACGGAATCGACCCAGTTGTTTGTTATGTTATTGTAAACTTTAGTAATGACGTTATTATATAGAAAGGCAAATAATCGCCGTCTTCGCTATTTCTACCTAAACTCGGGTTTAATAGACATATCGGTTTTTAATAAAAACAAATCATTAGTTATCAGATTATCAAGTAACATTTGCCTCATATAACATTGGTAGTCAGATATACAGAATTGCGTGAATTCAGAATCATACCGCGTTTTCTATATATATTTCAGATTAGTTAGTATATACGATTTATAAAGATGTTTCTACTTTTATTTTGGACCATCAATAATAATGATTTATAAAATAGCCAGTTATGTTGATGTTATCTTTAAAAGTATTCAAATTCAACATCATGGCATGTACTCCAAATGTAATTGTTGTTGGTCGCGTGTTCTTTGGTTTACCCATTAAATTTCCGTGTTGCTAGTCTTAGTATAAATTTACGGGAAGCTGGACATAGTTTCGTTCATTAAATTAGAGATATATCGTTAAGTGCACAAACTGATGTGACCATTAATATGACAGAATTACAAATGCAGCATTATGAAGAATTTAGACAAAAAGAAGATGTCACTTACGATGAAATTAAGACGAAAACGGGGAACTGAAATGAACCATTTGGTAGTAAAACCAAGGAACCAGTGGTTAAAACAGTTTTTACTGATACTGCTAATATCTGTTTTATCTGCCGGTGTTGCTTCGACTATAACGTATTTAACGGTGTGTGGTCAGTCAGAAATAAGAGGTATTTCAATTCATATGCATGCTGTATACTTATTAATACCTATGGATACCTATGGATCTTCAGAACGCTGGCACTGTTGCACCAATATATTCTGCTCTACTTCATCGTTATATTTAATTGTTCGTTTCTCACTTCCGGATAGAATTTCGTATTCTGCTTCGAAAGCATACATTAATGGTTGGTTGGCCCAACATTTATCTAATCTGCTTTTGAAAGTGTTTAAACTTTTTGCTGAAATAACTTCTTCAGGGAGGCTGTTCCATATATCTACTACTCTGTTGGTGAAAAAGTACTTCCTGAGATCCAGACGACTTCGTTGTTTCATAAGTTTCTTCGAGTGGCCTCTTGTTGTGTTTGTTGTGTTGTGCATCTCTAGCAGACCACTTGTGACTCTAGTGTCATATAACCCGGTCAATAATGTGTACGTCGCTATCATGTCACCTCGCAAGCGGCGGAAACGGAGGGTTGGAAGCTTGAGTTTTCGTAAGCGGTCTTCGTATGATAAGTCTCTCATTGTAGGCAGCATTTTGGTCGCTCTCTTTTGCACATTCTCAATACTAGTAATGTCAGCCTTCCTGTAGGGTGACCATATACTGTTTGCGTACTCCAGATTCGGTCTTACTAGTGCCTTGAATAATAAGGTAAATGTACGATTGTCTAGGTGGACAAAGGAACGGCGAGTAAGGCCTACGATCTGGTTAGCTTTATTGACTTGGTTTTGGATATGTTTTGCAAATGTCAGATTTGTGTCAATAGTTACACCAATATCAATCAGGAATATATGAATTATTATGTAGGACGTTCAGATCGCTCAAAACAAGATTGTCATTCAGGGAGTGGTACAGCTGTGGTTGAACTTCATACTAATGATACTTTGAACGTGAGAAATTCGCTTGGTGGTGTTCAATTGTATGAAAGTTACGCATCATTTTCGGCGGCTAAATTGAAATAAACAAAGTTTAAAAAAAAAATGAATTCTTAAGTCAACTCGAAAATAATGATAACAAAAAGGATTTGTTAATAACATATTTGTTAAATGATAGTTAGGACTAAATATCAAATAGTGACTATTAACCGAAATGGCAACTTAATAACACAAAAAACCTTAAATTGATATATATTAAATTTTTTCCGGCTAAAATACAAAAGAGGAAAATTTCATGTAGAATCCTTCAGAAAATGCACTGTTTTAGAGTTACCTCCCCTTGAAATGCCAATTTAATTTTTTTTTAAAACAACCAAAACTAATAAACATTTGCAAAAATATTAATATTTTAAGTTATATTCTTATAAATTGGATCTTTTAAATGAAAATTCACATAAATATCGGCATTCCTGCATCACATTTTGCGAACTTGATACGAAATATGGACCTTCGATTCTCTGTTTTTTAAAATCCAAGATAAAGGTAGACACCCATACCACCTTAATGACTAGTTTTGATGTTTTCGAAAACCTTTCTATAAAATGATGTTGCAACAATCAACTAAAAGTTTCTGGACTTTGAACTCAATAGATTAAACATTCTGTCCTAAAACCTTTTTGCCAAGCACCCTACATGCTGCAGATAAAAGATTCCAAACAAAACCCATCTCAATATGTAGTTATCTTTGTATTTAAAAAAATAAAAATCACATAGCCACACCTGTATACATAGAAACCTATTATATATTCTGCATGTAGTAAATTCATTCATTTCTTTTGAAATATATTAAGAAATAAGGAGACACTTTTCCACTTTATTTCAAGTTTTTCAATGTTTTAACTGCTTTACTCTAGTATAAGCAACATTACCCTATCTATTTTTTAAAATGGTTTAGATTTGGTGCATATTATATTTTGAAGAAATTGAATTTTGTACTTTCTTTACTCAAGTATCATCATTTGATTACTATTGAAAAAAACCCAACCTAGAACAGGTCTAGATATTTATCGGGGACAGCATATACTAATAATATCTTCTCCCGGTTATTTTAACAAAGCTAGTACAGAAAACTTCTTAACGCATAAGTCATGATTTTTTTTTACCATAAATTGATTTATATGAAAAGCAGATGTTTGAAGATGTCTGATCATCATTATAATTTAATTCATTGACATTTCAAGCGTTTAATTTATCCATGCACTACATCAAAGAAAGAAAAGATATATGTCAACTTACTTTAGATGTAAGTTGGATCACAATGTGATTAAATTTAAAAATCATTTGAATTTCAACTTTATATATGTTACTGGTCGAAATACGGTTTTACGACTGCCAACATTGATTTCTTAAAAAAACTTCTTCAAACGCGGCTGTCATTAATTGAATTAAGTGTTTTAACTTCTTTTAGTACAGGATGTTTATGAAAGAGGGGGAGGCGATGAGTACAGATTCTAAAAACAAGCTTTATTTGTTTTAGTCAAAGCAAAACAAAGAAAACAGTCTAATTTGACATATGGTGATGCATTATGTTCATTGTTCTAATAATATACGGCCATAAAACTTAACACTGTTTTTTGGGGATATATTTATGTGGTTTTCCGACTTTCAATAACAGTTTTTCTTTGTTTTTCAATTCAACGGGAATTTGGCCTTTCTCTTTTTTATTCAAGCGTCACTGATGATTCCTTTGTGGACAAAACGCAAGTCTTGTGTACTAATTCGTAAGTCTGGTATCTGATTTATTTCTGACGTATAAAATTTAAAACGTGTTGTTTTCATTTTAAAGGAAAATATGTATTAGAGTATACAGAAGTAATCATTGTAAATTATAGTTATTTCCCTTTGCCCATACTTTACATGCAATATTACGTCATGTAACTATCTATTTTTATTGTTAGTATATGTTTGAAGGTCAATATATTAAAGTATGATAAGGACGATATCTTATACCATCGTCTACTGCGTTTGTTTAGTAATTATCCTGTCGCGTTACTTAAAAATTAAATTTTTATATTTGTTCACTTTGCAATTACTTTTTGAACTACATGTTATTTTTGTGTAATGGAACCAGTTATTCTTATGATAGTATTATAATTTCAGAACATAACATAAGAATTACCAAATCAAATTGGATTTAATTAAAGTAATACCGTGTAGCAGGTTATTTTTCACGTTTTTCCTTATCCCGCCAAAATAAGCGAAAAAAAAACCAACGAAAATGTATGCATTCATTTGACACGTTCAATTAATGCCAAATGGTATTATTCAGGTATATTTTATAAAAGTCATAACATCATAAAATGGCTTACAGGTTTTTACTTGTGTATTGGTGTCAAACGATATAGGATAGTAAGGTACTCCGTCAGGTAAACCATTGTTTTACAAATACCAATGTATATATCAGTTACAATTCAGTCTTGCTAATTTTATAAAGGTCCGTTTAATTTCAAAACAAATGAACCGAAGCATTTAAAAAAGTAGTTCCGACTGTGACAAATATTTAAGTACCGGTATTCTATTGATTAACTGTGTCAAAAAGGTCTCAACAAATAAGACGTCAAGCAGTTTAACTAATCATTGACCCATTACAATAAACCTTTGTTTTTTTGGAAAAAATTGGAAACTGTTTTAACTGCAACCATCTCAGTATTCGCCAAAAATATTACATTTCCATTACGGAATCAGTCTACATTTATCGTATACTTAGTTGCCGCCCCTAAATTGCGAGATTTTACACCGTGAAGCTATATCGTATTTCAAAGTATTATTTTTTTGTATATAAATGCATCGTTTTGTCCTTCTTTTGATAGAAGTACTTAATAAAACTATGACACCCCTTCACCTTGCCAAGTCCGAGATTTGGCATTGATACATTGGTGTGACAGGCACACAGTTTGTATTTTATTATGATGTTTTTGATTAAAGTAAAAACAATTTTAGTTGGTTTTTGTTGTTCTGTGTGTTCTATTATATCATTTATTTATTAATTTATCTGTCCTGAGTGTATTTGTATTTATTTGTACTGTATTCCCGTCATGTAATGTTGTCAATTACGGTATATTTAACATTGCTATAAAACGCGAAATTTGGCTAGCCAGAAAACAAGGTTTTACCAACCATATGTTCTTAAAATGTCCTGTACCAAGTCAGGAAATCAAATGGTTCGTTTTTATGTATGTTGCATTGTCATTTGTTTTTGTTGAACCTCCGTGTTTCTGTTGTTTCGTTGTTTTCCTCTTATAGTTGATGTATCTTCCTCGATTTTATTTCGTAAACTGGATTTATTTTCTATCAATCTGGACAAAAATACATGTGTTGTTTATCGAAGATTTACACAAAGAAAACCTTAAACTGTTTACCATTGAATAAGTGTCCAATACAAGGAAGGAATAAGCCTACACATACAGAATTCAAATAAACAAACAATTACTCAAAAACTTAAGAGAGGGTTGCTGCTTATGAGTCGACAATAAGGGGATAACGAGGTGTTGCTCATGTACGTACAAAACAATTGATATGACTAATTCAGTAAGTCATATATGAGGAGGAGAGGATGAGATTATGTTTAAATACATTGGAATATTTTCGTCATTATCTGTGAAAAAGATATTGCATAACTGGCAACCATCTAGTGGTGACTTTTGTAAAAATACATATACAATATATATACTCAGTATACAGGTGCAGCTTAATGGAAGGGGGCGTTATATAAGTGATTAATCTCAAGTAACCTTATTTAAAAGATAGAAAAATCAAACAAATTTTAGCAATAAACTCATCAAAGATACCAGGACTAGCAAGATATTACGTGCATGGACAGGCAGACTATAACGATTCGGATGTAAAATAGCATTTATAGCTGACTATGCGGTATGGGATTTGCTCATTGTTGAAGGCCTTACAGTGACATATCGTTGTTAATTGTTTGTGTCATTTTGATCTCTTGATGCGAGCTGTCTCATTGGCAATCATACCACATCTTCTTTTTTATAATTAATCCGTTTAACACACACAACACATAATTTTCGGTATGGTATGAATTGTTAAAATCTAAAACGAAAAGTGTATGATCAAGGCCTGTTTTTGGTGAATCTTATGACAATGCTATAGAATGGGAAATTCAAATATTACTTTAAAGTAAATGTCTTGAATAAAATAATGTATACGCCATTGCCTGAAAATGAACTGAAAATAAGTGAACGGGAGAAAATGGCAGAAAAACAAAGTTTGAAACAAAATATGGACTGCATTATAGAAAATTCTTATCGCATGAAAAACTCTGATTTTTCTTTAAAAGAAAAAAATCCTGATCGCATGAACAAATGTAGACCCCATTAAATGAAAAATGTTAATTGCATGAAAAAACCTATACACCATTGAAAGGAAAATTCTTATCCAAGTCGTACCAAAAAAAAACACGATTCTGTTAGGGCACTTTTTTTCTGTGACAGAGAGGCTCATCATTATTGTTACTGTACCTACATAAGTACCGTGTTCACTGTAAGACTGAACCTATTAGTTAAAATATAGAACCCGAATCCACGCTTTGTTTACATAAATCTGATAAAAACAACTTTTAAAGATTATTTTGTTTTAAAATAGTTCTTCACACCCTTTAAATGGTGGCCAAATATTCACTGGATGGTGCTAAATTATCAAAATAGAACGTAGAAAGGGTTGTTGTTAGATGCTTTGTAAGAAAAGGGACACCAAATCTATATTTTATCGATTGAAGACGGCAAACTATTGAGGCTCCGTAAATTGTCCTAATTTGTGTGCTTTCTTATTGTTTTTCATTTGTACCCACTTTTTTTTCTTGATAAATCCTTGAGTGTAAAACACGTAGATGAAATTTAACCTTTGACTTTTCGTGATATAAAAATGTTTCTTGACTCATTGATGAACCCTCCAGTCATCTTTAGTTCTCGGTAAAATTAACTAATCTTAGAATGTATTTCTATGAAATTGTATTTAAATAAAGCTAGTTTCCTCATTAAATTTCAGGAATCTGGTTTAACTTCCGTTTTCCCATACGACAAGAGTTTCACTTTTATTATTAGTAACATTTCATCTCTGTTAAATAGAAAAACAGACGGAAGACTTTAACAAGTATGTTTGTATTTCATTTCACAATGAATCTTTTTCCTCTCTTTTTTAGATTTATAATAAAGATACTGATATTTATAGCTATTAAAGATGAACGATATTAAAGGCCAGCGTTATTCTTTAATCAATGGAATATAGCTCAACTTTAATTCATGTATATTAATCAAATGATCTAAATGATGTATATAAGGACAAAGCAGATCTAAAATAGTTATCAAAGGTACCAGGATTTTAATTTAGTACGCTAAACGCGCGTTTCGTCTACATAAAACTCATCAGTGACGCTCATATCAAAATATTTCTTAAGCCAAACAAGTACAAAATATTTTAGCACCTTATCATTTTAAATCATCCAATTCAAATAGATCCTATATTTTGTTTAACGTTACAATGAATTGTCAGTAATCCGTTTTTCAATTTCTGTTTGATTTATGTAATTTTTCTCTAATCTATATACTTTTTGACCATTATTCTCTCAATCGTTATTTAGCACCTTATCATTCTTTTTTATGGTACATGTTTCTCCATTCTTTATATTTTTCGCCTCTGTAGTCTCTATTGTGGAAACTTCAATTCACGCCCTTTGAATTGAATGTGCGGTCAGTTGCCATAAGGGTGTCATTCTGTTTATAGAGTGCTCAGTCCGCTGATCTACGCTTGCGTGAAAACAAAAATAATAAAGGCCATGGATCTTAGTTTGCTTAAAGGAGGAAAGTAGGTTGATGTAGACGTATTTTAGTCTCTTGCAATTACACTGTAAACATTTGATTAAAATTACATATTGCTTTTCGCAAATAGTATTTAGTTTATCCACAAAACTAGTCAACATTACAAAAATACCAACGATAAAGGGGACAGCATTACCCTTTAAATCAATACCACCACCTTTTGCAAGGTTTTAGAAAAGAATTCAAGACACGAACATTATTGATGATCTCAAAACCAATCATGATCACTAATAAAACGTAGTGTGACGACTATTAAGTGTCTCCTAAAGTTTGTATGCAAAACACAACATACTTTAAAAAAGAAGATGTGGTATGATTGCCAACGAGACAACTCTCCACAATGGACCAATAGAAACAGACATTAACATTTAAAGGTCACTGATAGAAAATATTGATAAGAGCAAGAATCCATTGAAAGTAAACAATAAGTATATATATTTAAAGAATATTTCCAAACTAAAATTTAAAGAAATTATTTGAAAAAAAAAAACCGTTCAATTTCCTAATCGCCTTGAAGAAATTGCACTCGCTTCGTTAGTACTACATCTGGTTTTAATATTTCATCATTCTCATATAAACGATGGAGAAATATTGTTATTCTGATACTAACCTATTGGTCTGATATACCTTATACATCCTAGAGTAGATTATGTGGTCCTATCAAGACAAGCTTTCAGAAGTACAGATTAATGTATGCTATCACATTACACATTTTTTGGCGCCGGTCCCTAATAAGGACCATCTAGCAATGGCTTGTATTGTGTGGTTATTCTTATTTCAGTTGATGTGTATGTTTCAGAGTAAAGTTGCGCGTCCATTTTGTTTACAGCTAGTAACCATTATTGTTTACGGGTTATTTGAAGTTAATTTTACTTTGTCCGATAAAAAGGTGAAATGACCACACGTCATTGTCATGGTAGCTCAAAAAAAAGTTGAATACGGAATCGCCGGAGATGTCGGTTTTGGTATTATACATTTTAGTAATGCGTGATTACATATGTAGGTAAATAAACGCCGTCTTCGCTATTTCTACCTGATCACGAATTCAACAACATGACATTTACTCCAAAAGTAACTGATGGTGGTCACGTGTTCTTTGGTTTACCCATAATGTTTCCGTGTTGCTCGTTATAAAGTATAAATTAACGGTAAGCTTGGAATACGTTTTCATTCATCAAATCAGAGATATATCGTTACGTGCAGAACCTGATGTGAAATTTATTATGGCAGAATTACAAATGCAGAATTATGAAGAACTTGGACAACGAGAAGATGTTACATACGATGAAATTAAGACGACCAAGGAGAAAACTGAAATGAATCATTTGATAGTTAAACCAAGGAATCGATGGTTGAAACAGTTTTTACTAACACTGCTGATATCGGTATTTTCTGCTGGTGTTGCTTCGACTATAACGTATTCAACTGTGTGTGGTAAGTAAGAAATTAAAGGTATTTCAATTATCTATAACAGAAATATTTACAACAATAAAATATCATTTCAAAGGAACGTCTATACCTTCATTTTCGGAAAACATTATTGGACTTCAATTGTTAGAAAAATAAAAATAATAAATCATGCACTAGCTCTTGTAAGAAATAGCGAATGCATTTTTGAAAATTCTATTGTTTGTCATTCCAGATTAGTTGCATTATAGAAATTCTTACCGGCCATCATTATGTGTCACACTGTACTTGCTTCTGACTTAATGCATTAAAATTTAACCACCTCATCAATGCATACAATGTTCCCCTAGCGAAGCCGCTTATTTAATATTCTGACGCAGTTAAACGAGTGCTTAAATTTTAACAAAATTTTGAAAACCTTACAAGTTATTTGCCTAAGATAACTTCTTTATTATACAAAATGTATAAGACAATAAGGTATACAATAATTACAAGCGTAATCGCTCTAGCTGTGTGCGTCTGCTTGCTGAGCTCTTCTTATTCTATTCGAATCGGAGTTCGTTCATACAATTTTCAAAAACCAGAAGATCAAATATGCCAGATTACAAGATTTCAAATTCAGATATATAGATGATATTCTTTCCATCAACAATTCATTTTGTTTTCTGATTGTGTCTAACTAATATATCCTCCAAATCTAGAAATTACAGAAACAGCAGCAAATAGTTTCAATATCTTAATTTGTTTATATTGATCTTCAAATTAGGCCAAAGATATAGACTGTTTTCCCTGGTTTCAAAGGATGTTTTGGTTTTCATTGTAGCTCAACTAAAGCAGTTAACATCGGATTTAATTGATATGAATAAACAGATTAATGACAACGCAGATCGGGGTAAATATGAATTAGCATATGACATAAACATATTAATCATATTGATAGAACTTTTGTAGTTTTGCTATATGAATGGGATTTTGAATAAATAAGCATATTCACCTGCAGAAAAAGTGTATTTCCCGCGCAAAACATCGCATGCTGTTACGTGAATAATAACGATAAAATGTTAGACGTTAAGTTGGTTTTGGTAAATAACTGTTATTTTGTTCTTTCTCAGATCGTTTAAATAAATAATTACCGTCTTGTTTCGGTAAATACGTAGTCAAATAGAGTTTGAAAAACATAATGACATTCACTTCTGCCGTTGAATATCAGTGTTTTCAAATTAATAAACCACACATTTACCTCATCAAAAGACAGTAATTGTATAATATCAACTCTGTTGGAATCTCTCGTTTTGTACAAATATGTGCAGACATCTATTTTTATGAAATCCCTTTTTTATATATCGAACGACAGAACCTGGAACCCCAAAATAAATTCATCATACATACCAGGATACGAGACGTATACGTGCATTTTGAAATAACATTGGAGGGTGAAATATTTTTATGATGTTGAATCAAAAAATATTTCGCACTCAGGTGAACAATGAAATTATTGTAACCCCATAACTTGCTTGAAACACAAATAATTATGAAATTACTCCATCATTTCTAATCGTTAGAACCACTTGCTATTTTTTGTTTTGCTCCCAAATGCGTTTTGTTATTGTTTGTCTATCCATTTGATTTATGAACTGACTAAACACAAGGCAACAGATTCCAAAGGGTCATTCAAACACATGCATTGGAAATAAGATGCATAGCTTTTAAATTGGGACGAGGGGGAATAATTTCCAAAATTTAATTACTAATGCAAGCGTAATCACTCTGATGGCGAAGGGTTCTAAACAGTTATATGTTAAGCACCCAAGATAAAAATGAAAATTGAACCAAATGGAAGCAATTAATAGGTATACTCGTCACAATTAAACATATAGCATTACTTGGTTGTGAAGACAACTTATAAATGTTGGTAATGAGGAAGGAGAGGAAGTTGATCGTTTTTCTATATGTTACCAAGAAAAGCAATAATGGTCATGGTTAAAACGACCTTTAAGTGTAGAACCACTAGTGAGGTACCCGTTTACGTCCTTATGGACATTCGGGAAGCATTACGCTGTTATAAGCAGTATTATGTCTATCCAATTCCGTGACTGATTACATGTACCATTTGTAGGACGCTTTTGCCATAAAGAAGGGATAACATTTTTATTGACAAATTTTCATTGACAATAAAGATTCATTGCAAATAGCAAATTTAAATATGGGTAGGATTTAATATCATTACGTTTTTCAAATCTTTTATTCCCCCAAGGGTGACTGAATAGACAAATGGTCACCATTGGTCTCAAACCGACAGTAAAACCCTCGCCAAAGTACGTCGTCTGTTTGGCTGTGCGGGATGTATCAGGTAAATCCAATGTCTCGTGTAGGAGATTGTCGTGCTCTTTGCATGTTAATAACCTTTGCAATAACCCTTTGATGGGTCAGTAAATGGCCTGTTGCAAGGCTAAATTTCTGTCCCTATCCAATTGTAATATACCCTCATTTTCTCGTGACAGCTCACATATCTCCGCACTTTATCCTAAACAGTTTGTACCACATGACCTACATATTGTATTTATTGTTAATGTGTACAAGTCCTTAACATGCATGACATACTTTACACTGGACGTTAAGCAACAAAACATCACTCAATCAATCAAATCTTTGATAACATATAAGTTTTTGGTAAACCAAAACAATGTCAATATCCATAGTTTTCCCCCTAAACATTCCAATATATATCACGTTAAACGGATCATCATCGCATGAGCAGCAGCCCATTTTGTCCGGTTTATTACCAGTCTACAAGCAAAAATAACTTCTAAATCATAAACTGACAGAATCAAATCAGTTATTGGCAGTAAGAGTACTGAAGGTATGTTATTGTTTTCCGCACAAGCTAAGGTATCGTTTAGACATAAAATTACTGTCCATTTAATTACACTTATTTATAATATTCTTGTAGAACAGTTTACCTATTTTTTCCAAAGATAATAAAAGAAGCATTATATAGATGCGACCACCTTCAAGTTCCGTGTAATTTTGATAGATTGTTGTCCTGTGGCATAGAAAAAGTAATTGATTAAAGTTTGAGACATCTTACTAGTATCAGTTAATTTGTTAAAATTGGCCTGTTTGGAGAATTTAACGTTTAATTGACTTGAAATAAACAACCCTTAAGCTTTTTTGACAACAGTTACCAACCCCTATGAAGCAACCCACCTTGTAATGGCATATTAAAATCACAGTTTAAATTTATTATTACCTGTCGTATACAACCTGAATTTACATCAAACTGGTAATTTCTCTTTGTCATATTTTCGGACTGTTTCAAATTAAGAAAAAAAATGCATATGTTTTTTTTTTATAGCTAAATGGATAGTTTTCATTATACAACTGATGTACATATACTTTTTTTCTGAGGAAAATGCTTTAATTTGTCCACATTTAGAAGACGTTTACTTTCAGGAAGCAATTCGCCGACATAATTTCCGTATGCATGGTGACCTGAGCGTAACCCTCCTCGTAAAAATCCGGTGATCGCAATACGCATGGACCTGTCATTAAAATAAACAATTATCTGATTGTACATGTTAAACACGTGGTCAATAACCATGCTTTTTGTTTTTTGTTTACTATAAGGTGACAATCGGTAAACTTCGGCTTCAAAACACGGCATTTAATGAGCAGCCATATTTGTTAAATCATATCAGACAGACAGAGAAAACAAACGAAAGTTATACGTTATATTTGCGTAAAAAATGAGAAATTCGTGCACAGAGGACTAAGTTTATGATATATACATGCATTGGTTCAAGAATTGGATAAACATTATTTTTCACCACTCACTCGTTTCATATGACTTTAATTTTGATTTCATTTCACATTTAAGTTCATCTCCTTTTAAATACATTGTAAGACATGCATGCTCTTCCATGCATATATTTTAAATTTGTTTAGAGATTTAGAGATTTAGTGATAGTTGTTTGTTCAGTAGTTGCATTTTCAAGAATAGATAAAATAAATTAATATATCAATTTTGTATGTTCTGGATAGCAGATATTGAAAGAAAGAGATTTCAGGAATGCGTTAATGGCAATTAAACCATATTTTCTCATTTTCATATTTCAAATAAGACCGGTTTATATACTATACACCAAGTCAATTATACAAAAGGTTCCTTTATAAAGTAAAATCACAAAATTTGAACTCCGAGAAAAATTCAAAACGGAAAGTCACTAATCAAATTGCAAAATCAAAAGTTTAAACACATCAAATGAATGGATAACAACTGTCATATTCCTGACTTGGTACAGGCATTTTCATGTGTAGTCTTGTTTACATTTGTTCTTCAGTGTAACATATTTTTCAATTATTATTAGACATTACCTCATTTTGATATATCGTACTAAAATACGAATTTGTTTTGCAGTTGGTTTCACAGCATTTGGTGCAGGATATGGAAACAGATCATCTGGTTACCAGTTAAAATTCCCTAACTTCGAATCCTCAATTGGTATCTCTCACTTGTCTTCTATTAAGAATACTGGAACTTTTATATGTAAGAAGAAAGGACTTTATCTAGTGATTGTTACAGTAATGGCCTGTTCAAAAGGCGATTCCGTATTTTACATTTATAAAAACAATCAGAAATTTATGTTTTATTTTATCGGGCGTTCAGATCATTTTAAAGAAGACTGTCATTCAGGAACTAGATGTTAAGGATACTATGGACGTTAGAAATTTTAATAGCGGTGTTATTTTGTACGAAAATCAATCATCATTTTCCGCTGTTAAATTGAAATGAACAGAGTAGTTTTGTCCGACTCATATATACACCGTGTGTAAAGTAATTCAAACCTAGTATATATCTTGGATGTAGTCAATCGAACCTAGTATATATCTTGTATATAGTCAATCAAACCTAGTATATATCTTGCATGTAGTCAATCAAATCTAGTGTATATCTTACAGGTAGTCAATAAAACCTAGTAGATATCTTGTATTTAGTCAATCGAACCTTGTATATATCATGCATGTAGCCAATCAAACCTAGTATATATCTTGTATATAGTCTATCAAACCTAGTATACATCTTGCAATGCAGTCAATCAAACATAGTATACATCTTGCATGTAGTCAATCAAACCTAGTATATATCTTGCATTAAGTCAATCAAACCTTGTATATATCTCGCATTTAGTCAATCACACCTAGTATATATCTTGTATTTAGTCAATCAAACCTAGTATACATCTTTCATGTAGTCAATCAAACTATGTATATATCTTGCATGAAGTCAATCAAACCTTGTATATATCTCGCATTTAGTCAATCACACCTAGTATATATGTAACACTCAGAAACGTGTCCTTCCCCCCAAACGTGTCCGATTCCCCCAAACGTGTCCACATTGACGTCACTGAACTGCAAAACATGTCTAGTTAAAGACATCGCCAAAGCGTGTGATTTGAATAAACGCCCAACGTGTCCATTTCTCAACAAACCCCCAAACGTGTCCAATCCCATAAACGTGTCCATATCAAGCGTTATTTGGTTATTGCTATTCCATTAACGTATACTAATTTTACCATTTCATTAAAAATGTAGATAAGGCACTTTTTTAAACCGGCCGAAAAAACTGGGTAAAAGTGGGGGCGTCATTTCGGCTATGTCGTATGTAAATTGTAAGCAAACATGTTTAGTTAAACTGTACAGTTAACGGGTCAAAGTGCACCTTTCTCTGCACATTCAAATTTGTATGTTCTCTCTAAATATTGTGAAACACCGGCAACTGGACGATCAACAGTCTAAAGTAAATTTATACAGTACAAATGTAAAAAAATAAAAACTTGTAACATATGTTCTCTCTATATATGCATGAAATACTTACAACTGGGCAATACGCTTTCATCAGTTTAAAGATAATATAAACAGTATAGAACAGTAAAATCATTAAAACATGTATGTTCTCTAAATATGCATGAAATACTTGCAACTGGAAATACTCCATTAACAGTCTAAAGTTAACTTATACAGCAAATGTAAAACTATTTCACTCTAAATATGCATAAAGTACTTGCAACTGGACAATACGCTATCAACAGTCTAGAAAGTGAATTTATACAGTACATGTACAAATTAAATTTGCAATTACGGTAACCACTAATAACCGGCGTTGATCACATAACATTCATATTAATAAAAAGAATCTATAAAACCAATGCATGGAATATTTGGCACTGGACGTTATGTCTCTTGATCGTGTGTCTTAAGTGATGCTGGAAACCCAAAATTTATTAAAAAAAAAACGGATAACCAGTTTATGATTTGATGAGTTTTTGAAATACACACAAATTCAGATGGAGAACTATTAACAAAAGTTAAAAGAAATTCTGCTTAACGCCCGCCAGGCAATATTCGGATAAATATAAAAAGCATCATTGGAGTTTATAAGTACAAAATAATTTACAAAGTCACCGATTAATTCAACTCTATAATTATGTGCAGGTTCGCTCTAAATGAGTTTGAAATACTTGTAACTGAACAATAAGCAATTTCAGTCAAAAAATAATTAACAATTACAGATTAAATTTTGAATTTTGATATTCATTAAAAACCTACATTTAATTAACTAAAGCTAATAAATGAAAACTTTGTCACCTGTGTCCCCATCATAAAATTGCCGTAAACGTTATCAGATTTTATTTGGGAGATACGTGTATTAACGCTAAAAGACATGAGACGTTCTGGCGTTAAATATTGGACACGTTTTGGCGAATAACATTTATCGGACACGTTTGGGGGTTATGAATTCGGACACGTTTGGGGAATATTGTACATTTCGGACATGTTTCGGGAGAAAAGACACGATTGGAGGAATCGGACACGTTTGGGGGGAAGGACACGTTTGGGAGTGTTACATATACATGTATCTTGTATTTAGTCAATCAAAACTAGTATACATCTTCCATGTAGTCAATCAAACTTTGTATATATCTTGCATGAAGTCAATCTAACCTAGTATATATCTTGCATGTAGTCAATCAAACCTAGTATATATCTTGAATATAGGCAATGAAACCTAGTATATATGTAGGACTGTCACGCTGAGGTGCGATGGGCTACACCGACGTGCGATGATCCTTTCGCTGAAGTGTGATCGTTTAGCACGACCTTTAGTTGTTGTGACGTTTATTAACATGCCGCAAGCATGTTGTACGACCAATAAAATGTCCGGGTCTTTGCTTCAAGTATGTTTCACTGAATTTGGTATGAATTTTTTTAAAATAAAATAAAAATTATTTAAAGCAATCATATTTATCGAGTCGATATAATTTTGCCTTATAATTGAGATGAATTCTGCTTTGTAAGAAAACTCGCACTATATATAAGTCTAATTTTATTGTTCTTACAGTATAAACTTCTGCAACAGGTTAGTCTGCTGAATAGCGGAAAATTAGCTTAATCTCAAGTTTTTCACAGAACTCGCGTCACGTTTCGCTATAAGTCAAACATACATGTACTTGTTGGCTTTTATTTGTTAAAAACTGTTATGATATTATATAAATAGATGAATGAGTATCTTATGATCTATTTCTCGGTTATGCTATGACGAGAACAAGTTATTTTTGATAAAATGAGATGGACCCTGCGTAGCACTATATAGACCGACACGCTGAACCTTTTTTTTTGGCGCACTTGGCAATTCCTCCAACTCGAATCGCGTTTACTAAATTAATGCCATTTAGCCCATTTTTTATGACTTTTTACTTCTCCGTGCTAGGCGGATGATAAGCAAATTAGAATTGTATGAAATTTTTAGTAGACCTGACTAAAAATTGAAACCGATCTCCAAAATGCGAAGCTAGAACGCTAACCACTACACCACACCTCATTCAATAAAGTTCTTACTTCAGACCATCGCATTTAGCTGGAATAAACCATCAAACTTAATAGTTTCATTAAAGTCAACTTTATAGTTAGACGATCTCTGACAGAGCCACCATCCCACTTCAGCGTAACCACCCTCGCACTTCAGCGCAGATATCAATAAGTTAACGTCACAATGTTACAATCGCACTTCTGCTTGTTAACCAACGCACTTCAGCATACACCATCGCACTTCAGCGTGACCATCGCGGTTCGGAGTACCATCGCGGTTCCGAGTACCATCGCGGTTCCGAGTCCTACATATATATTGTATTTAGTCAATCAAACCTAGTATATATCTTGCATTTAGTCAATCAAACCAAGTATATCTGGAATTTATTCAATCAAACCTAGATATATCTTGCATGTAGTCAATCAAACCTAGTATATATCTTGCATTTAGTCAATCAAACCAAGTATATCTGGAATTTATTCAATCAAACCTAGAATATATTTTGCATTTTTCAATCGATGTGGCTGTCATATCTCATCATTTAATAACACTATGCAACACTGGGTTATCTATCATCAAATTGTCAGTCGAGTCAAGCTACCCCGACCTGAACGTTCATTACAAAACTCGACCGCCATGGCAAAAGAAAGTACTATAAATTTATTAAAAAATATCTTAAGACTATTTTTTGCACTTTACCTCGTTGAAACTTTGTGTCTGCATGACTTACTTATAATTTTATTTCTGAACAACACATTACAAACAGTCGTACATGTATTTGAAATGAAGTGATGCTTTCTTCATTGTGCGAATTCTCTATTTCTTATTTTTACATTTTCAATCTGAGGTAAACTTGACAAGTTTGTATCCAATGTATCGAGTTCTGGTTAAATAATGTGACTTCAAAAATAATTAAAGTCACAGTTATAAAGAACTTGCCATACACATAGTCATACGGCTGTTTTCAAGTATTGCATTCTAAACTTATGTTTGCATCATGTATTAGAGTTACGTCCCTTCTGATATTAATGAAGTTAGTCAGTCATTACCAGATACACATATATGCTGATCACAATAAAAGCACAAGAAGCGATATTGTAATTTAGAATAACCACGCATTTCTAAAATTAACCAACTGTACACATGCTAATTATTGAATAGTCGAAATTAGAATATATAAATGTCACAAATAAAAAAAAAAAAAATTGTTGCGACCGTATACTGGCTAGAAGTAATATCCGGATTGTCTAGAAGTTATACTTTTTACTTGTTTTTGTTTACATGTCTTTTTGATCGGTTGATTTTTTATAGTGTGTCTTTTCCTAATTTGTAATCTTACTCTAATTTTTCAGGTTAGGGTAAAGGTTGGCTCCTGTTGAAACGTTTAAACTCGCTTTACTGTTATGTCCCTGTCCATAGTTAGGAACGCGGTATTCAGTGATTGCCATCTGTTGGTGAGGGACATATGTGTTTCTCGTTTTTTGAATAGATAAGACGGTTGATTTTGAATTGTATTACACCAGTCATTGTGCGTTCCTTCATAGCTTGTTGTTCAGTGTGAGTCAATGCTCTATGTTGAAGGCCGTACTTCGAATTATAATGGTTTACTTTTACTAGTTGTGACTTGGATGGAAAATTGTCTCGTTGACACTTATACCAAATCTTCGTATATCTAATAACCATATGTTCTGTATCTAAACATGAATCTTCCTCAAATAATCAAATATATCTGAACTTTGAACCGGCACATTAATGTATTTACGGACTGTCAAACCTACCTGCATTTATAAGCACTGACAAATTTACCTTCGAGAAAAAGGGAATCTATCTTATAATTATTACGGCAACTACAGCGACCCGATCATCAACGGACTTATATCTGTAAAAATGATAAAGAGCTGTCAAATACTATTTATATTGGCAACACAGATTCACCATCTTTCTCTATAAATTCAGGTTCCGGTTCGCTACTGCTACAAGTAAATGTGAACGACACTGTACAAGTCAAGACATCTTATTCTGCTGTTGTGCATTTCTATGGACACCTTTCTTCCTTCTCTCTTGTTAAGATAAGATAAATTGCAATTTGGCAAAACTAATTGCAAATGTGCGTTTAGAATAAAGAAATTCAATATTATGATCAGCATTCATTCTATAATATGTTTAGTTGTAGTTCATGATTAAAAGTTGAAGAATTAAAGGTAACTAACAATATGTTTGATTACAGAAATTTTAATGTTTTATATTTTAGTTTCCAAAAAATTAAAATAAACTTGTAATGGTTATTGAAGTACTTTTTTCATGCTCTGTTCAATTATTGTTTTTCAAAAACTCTTCTGCAAACATTTCTTATACTTGCGTTTTTCTGATGAAATTCATTTTTGCGTTTACTCTGTGAAATAAGAAAAAAAATAGAATTAAATCAAAGTTCATTTGAAAGTTCATAGCACAATGCAAACTAATATTTCAGGGGTATTCATTGATAACGCAAATTCCTACATGCACTTGGTATTCAAGAGTCAAAATTTTTTGGATGAAAGGATTTTGCTATTCTTCGGATTCGATTTAGGAAACTTTAATATTATCTAGTCAGAGACAAAATTTTACACATGATTATTGTACTAAAAATGTTCTTTTGCTTTCAGGTATCAAAGATCAAATTTATTCATTCATTGTGTATCAATTTGCGATTTCTTGAGTTAAGCCTTCCAATTAATATTTTATTGTATGTATTTTCATGTTGTGATGTTATACTATTGGTTCAGAAAAGGGAGAAGGTTTTAATTACCATTGAAAGTGTTATCCCGCTTCAAATGTTTGCACCTGTCTTTAGTCAGGAATCTGATGTACAGTGGTTGTCGTCTGTCTATGTATTTCATACCTGTTTCTCGTTTTTCGTTTTTATAAAGATTAAACCATTGGTTTTCCCGTTTGAAAGGTTTTACACTAGTAATTGTTGGGCCCTTTATAGCTTGCTGGTCGGTGTGAGCCAAGGCTCCGTACCTTGACCTATAATATATTACTTTAATAAATTGTTACTTGGATGGCGAGTTGTCTCATTGGCACTCATACCACATCTGACTATATCTCTTCATCCTGAAGAGTAAAAGTCAAGGCAATTTTTGATAGAAAATAAGTTATCAATATTAAATACAGACGACTTTTTAAGGAATATTTGAAATAAAAGAACAGCGTATATATTTACAGACAGGGTGTGTCGTTGGGAAAATATTTAGACGAACTACAAATGTATAATAGCCAGGGTTGGGCTTTATTTTTTTGTCCTTTTTTGTTGATCAATATTTGGATTTTCAAATAGTTTTGCATCGGCCATCACTGAAGAAACATTTAACTTCGGTAACTTGGTGTTTGACAATTGTTCCATTATATTATCTCCAGTGCATAAGACAGTAGTTTGTTACTAGCATGTATATATACAGTTATTATGTTTTTACGAAGTCTTTGTATTGATTTGATAGTAAGGAATTCATCGTCCGCATGCCGAATTCAGATTCCAGTGGCATCAATCATCACTGAAGAGACATTTGTTGTCGACATGCGCATCTGGTGCATTACAATTGCAACCATTTATAAAATTTGACATTTATATGTTCTAATTAAAGATACCTTACAATAATAAGGCTATGCAATAGTACCGGATAGTAAAAGTTTTAACTGGTTTTCAGTGTATATGAAGTTCAAGATGGATTTAGTTAATTCAAAACACATTGTATATTTAATCATTCTGAGAAAGGATATCTTTTATCTAAAATGTGAATAATACTTGTATTTACTGTTTTTATACTCCAGTTTACGGGACGTATTATGGTAAACCGTTGTCCTTCTGTCCGTCCGTCGTCAACATGTCGGACATTAACTCAAAAACGCTTTAACCAATTTACATAAAACATTGATGAATTATTTATATCTATTGACACGAGCTTCCTTTCGCTTTTTATAAATGTTAAATTTTAAGTTTCCGAGTTATGGGATTTTATTCGTTAAAAAAAGGGGAATTTTCCAGTTTTAGAACAATAACTAAATAATACTTTTTCCAACTTGCATGAAAATGTGGTGAATAATTTTATTTAAAAACATAAGCTACCTTTTGACTTTCATAAATTTTATATAGGATTTTAGTCATAAAAAAAATTAGTTTTCGGACACAAACTCAAAAATGCTTTCAGCGCCCTTTGGATTTAATAAATTTTATATTTCTTATGTTATAGGTTTTTATTCATTAAAAAAGAGAATAATTTTCAGTATTCGGAGAAAATTCAAAAATGCTGTCAGCAATTTTTATGAAACTTTGGTGAATTGTTTATATCTATTGATGTAAGCTCCCTTTTGATTTTCAAAAATTTCTAACATGACATTGAGAATTAATTGAACTTTATTTGTTTATAGTCTGACAACAGTCAGTAATACTAAGTATTGCGCAACAGCACAGTGTATTGCACAACAGCAAGAAATCTTTAATTGAATATAAATTCAATTCATATAACCAATTTCAAGTTCTTAGAATGCATAAGTTCAAAAACCTATAATATGTCAAACATTTAATTACAATCCAAATTCAGACCGGTATCATGCTTGAATTTTGTGACCATTTTTGCACCAACTGTTCAGGGTTGGACCTCTGCAGTCGTATCCAGCTGCGCTCAGCGAAGCAGTTTATAAATATTGTATACATTTGTACTTTGTAGATTTTCGATTATACTAGTTATTATAAATACATATATCTGCTACGCAATATCAAAATTATATTTTGCATTATAAATTTGTTAACTTTAATTACACATTTGATTACAAAAATGTAAAGTTTCTTTTTACAACAATATGTTCATCCACCTTGAGTCACAGGTCATGATAGATCTAACTTTGGTCTTAAATAAAGTATTAGTGAGTGTTCCAAGATGAAGGTGACACCTTTTGAATCCCAATTTCTAAGATTGTGAGAACATATCTGTATTAAGATTTGCTAACATGAGGGTTTGTTACAGTAGTTTCCAAAAATAAATGGAACAGAGATGGAAGTTTTGAAAGGGTTAATGAATATTGTAAAGGTTTGACTAGCCATTACACAAGGTTCAACTAACCATTTTTGATAAAATGTCCTGTTGTTAGGAATATGCAGTTCTTTATTTGTATGTGCGTTTGCCGTTTGTTTTTGTTGCAGTTCGGTGTTCTGTTCCTTAGTTTCCTTTTATAGTTTTATGTGTTGTCTAATGTTTTGGTTTGTAACTGTTATTTGTTTTCTTTTGATCGATTTATAACTTTTGAACACCGGTATACCAATGTTGTCTTTATTGAAGTTTCAGATCTATATTTTTAATACAAATAATTCTATTCAGGTAGGAATATAATTTGCTAACAATTACGATGATCTGCTGAAGATATTTATGGATGAAATCAGTGCTCGATTACTACAGTAGTATGAAGGCAGTTATCAGCAGAAATACCTATACTATCCTGATTGCAGTGTAGAGTTGAAAAGGTCATGAAGGTGGACAATGCAACTATTTCCGCGGCCAGACTAATACACAGGCTTGCAATCTTTTGAACTACGATATGCAGTATGAGGAACTGGAGAAAAACTACGAAGTTATACAAAATAGTCAAATTAAATCACGGGACGAACTGAACATTTAGGAAAATCTGACAAGAGATCTTGAAACAGAAGTAGGGAATTTCAGACAGATTAAAATCATTTCCAAGCTCTCTTCATTTAACAATAACTATACAAATTATGATAAAAATGATGATTATAATAATGAACTCTAAAGATTCTGTGTCGCTCACCTTGGAATATGTGCATATTTAACATAGGCCGCTCTCCACCATTGTAGAGGAGAATAGACTTACAAAGAAAAATCTCTATTTTGTAGATCTTGTATCACTGATTTCTCAGCCTGTTCAGTTTCTTTGCCTTATAAATAGATCCTGTCTTGCTGATGATTTTTGTGATTTAAAGTAGTTATTATCTTTTATAATTTAAATAATATAAGGCATAACAGAAAACAAGATGTTTTCTCTCCAAATACCATAGTTTTGATGATAATAGGCAAAACAAATAATATTAAATATTTGAATTTGGCTAGCAGTTTTGACTTAAATGGATAGTTGGGAGAGCTCATTATTTATACCTGAATACTGTGTAAAAAATTGAATCATTAGCTATTTTAAACAGATTAAAGAGTGTCCTCAATAAATAAATACATTTTGATCAAACTGATCAATCCAGGCGAGAAACTTTCTGATGTTTTCACTATTGGAAGAGGTTGTAGACAAAGGGACTCATGTCTCTATATCTTTTTATTTTATCTGTTGATATTCTGGCATTGAAAATAAAGGGAAATAGTGACATTAGTAGTATAAAGGTCACACGGATTTAGCATACATTGTTACAATTTGTTGATGACACCTCTTTGATTTTGAATTGGAGTGAAAAATCTCTGCAAGAATTACTGTTGGAATTGAACTGGTTTGCAAATTTATCTGGACTGAATATTAACTTCACAAAACACAAGTTATTTGGTTTGGGAGCCAAAAAATATAGAACAGGTACATTATGTCCTGATAGAAATCTGTCTTGGGATGAAAGAGGGACGAAAGATACCAAAGGGACAGTCAAACTCATAAATCTAAAACAAACTGACAACGCCATGGCTAAAAATAAAAAAGACAAACAGAAAAACAATAGTACACACGACACAACATAGAAAACTAAAGAATAAACAACACGAACCCCACCAAAAACTAGGGGTGATCTCATGTGCTCCGGAAGGGTAAGCAGATCCTGCTCCACATGTGGCACCCGTCGTGTTGCTTAAGTGATTACAAATCCGGTAAATAGTCTAATTCGGTAGGTCATATTCATGAAAGGGAAGGGGATTGTAGTTACGACGTAAGGAACATATCCGATATCATTTGTGAAACGGTTATTCCATAACGGTCAACCAACTCGTGATGGCGTCCGTAAAATTTACGAAGGGATGATTTCAACTTCACCATTTGGAACTCTTGGTTTAATAGCTTCCTTGTGAGCAGCAAACCTCTATCAAGAAAATCATGATAGGAGATGAAACTACTTAATTACTAGGTATCAACTTTGATGTAGATCTTGTTACAGATTAAAAATTACTTTAAATCAATGGTCTAAAAGGAATCTTCCTGTAATAGGGATAATACTTGTGATTAAAACTCTAGTCTCCATCTCATTATCTCTCTGCTAAATCCTTCAGATGATATTGTTAAGAGAATAAATGAACTTATTCATACATACACATATACATAGAGTCAAATCCACTGTGACTAAATAATAATATTAGGATTGGTCATACATCAGTAATTTTAAGAATGGTTCAAAGTGGTATTAAATTGTAAATGATTTTTCGTTTTTGATGCGTTTTGTTATTTGATTTTGCCATGTGATTATGGACTTTCCGAATTGATTTTCCCCTGAGTTCAGTATTTTTGTGATTTTACTTTTTGATAGACCAAAATGGATTTTATTTCATTTGACAAATTTAAGCAAAACCAGAACACTAACACAGATTTTTTAAAATTTAAAAGTGTTATTTCGGAAGTATTTTGTTTCCTAACATTCATTTAGGATTATGTTGTCAATATATCATTTTTTGCCTATGTTGACATAGTTGTTTGTTTTTACAGTGATTAAAAGAGGGACGAAAGATACCAAAGGGACAGTCAAGATGATAACACATTATGATTGCTGTATTCAAACTTTTGATATTTTAACGAAACATGTCTGTTTGCTTTGAAAAAACATTGTTGTCAATATAATGACGTTGTTTTGCGATTGTCAAGTGAAAGGTTTAGCTAGCTATAAACCAGGTTAATTTCAATATTTTCTACACAAAGAGTTCGGTTTCCTTGTTATTTTAATCGATCACCTGTATTTCAGAGGAGAATATTTTTAAATGTTAGCAAACTTGATGAACATATTGTGTTAAATTGTCTTTAAAAGGCAATTACTCCTTAAGGGGTCAATTGACAATTTTGGTCATAATTAATTTTTTGAAGATCTTACTGTACTGAACATTTATGCTGCTTAAAGTTTATATCTATCTATGATAATATTCAAGATTATAGCAAAAAAGTGCAAAATTTTGTTAAAACTACCAATTTGGTGGCAGCAACCCAAAAATAGCAGATTTGCTCTAAGAGCTTTAGTTTTTGAGATAAAAGCCAAAAACTGCATTTGACCTCTATGTTCTATTTTTAGCCATGGTGGCCATGTTTGTCGATGGATAAAAACGGATACAATTTATAAATAAGATACCATAAGGAACATTTATATAAAGTTAGAAGGTATTTGGCCCAATAGTTTGAGAGGAGAACACTTTAAAAAAAAATAGTTTACGACGACATCTACGACGACAGACGACGACGGACACCAAGTGATGGCTTCAGCTCCTTTCGGTCCCCGTTGATCTAAAAAAAAGGTTGATTTCCCAGTTTTCTTTTAAATAACTCAAAAATGCTTAAAGCAATTATCATGAAACTTTGATGAATTGTTTATATTTATTGATGCAAGCTCACTTTTGATTTTCATACATTAGCTAATATGACATTGAGAAGTAATTGAACTTTATTCTTTGAAAATACGATGGGCTTATTATGCACTCATGGCGCAGTTATTTATTAGATAATGCTATAAATGGCGATCTCTGCTTGGAGTCCTGTTTCTCGTCCCAAATCCCAAACCAACAATTTCAGGAAAAATATCGTTTTACTTACCGAGTTCTTACAATGACCAATTGTTGAGAATGTGTTATCATTACGAAAAATTCAAACATTTGTAAAATTTCAACTAAAATTAGAATATCAAATTGATGAAATGATTTCATTTTCACAAGTTCAGTAGAGCACTGGAAATGTTTTTAACAGTTTTATTTGTGGTTAAACCTTCTATTGTGTTAATTAATAATTTTGTCATGAATCCGACTGTGTCCTTTGTTTTATATTCACATAGACCAAGGTGAGCGATACAGGCTCTTTAGAGCATCTAGTTTTTTTCATTAGTGTCTATTTATATATTATTTACAGTTCAGTCTTGTTAATTTTTAAATGGCCGTGTAATTTCAAAACAAATGAACCGAAACATTCACAAGATTTGTATACGCCTGTGACAAATATTTAAGTACCGGTATTTTATTGATTAACTGCGTCAAATTTGTTATCATTAAATAAGACGTCAAGCAGTTAAACTAATTACTGAACCGTTACAATGAATCCTTGTTTGGCAATTTGTAAACTATTTTAACTGCAGCCATCTCAAAATTAGCCAAAAATATTAAATTTCCATAAAGGAATCCGCCTACATTTATCGTATACTTAGTTTTCGCTCCTAAATCGCGAGATTTTACACCGCGAAGCTATATGGTATTACATAGTTTTATTTGCTGTATATAAATGCATTGTTTTGTCCTTCTTTTGATTGGAGTAATTAATAAAACAAGAAAAACTATGTCACCCCTTCACCATGCCAAGTCCGAGATTTGGCATTAATGTATTGTTGTGACAGACACACAGTTTGCATTTTCAATGATTTTATTATGCTGTTTTTGATTACTGTAAAATTAATTTCAGTTATTCGTTGTTGTTCTGTGGTTAACATATCCGTTTATTTGTACTGTATTCCCGTCATGTAATGTTGTCATTTACGGTATATTTATATCTTTTTATTTGCTATGAAACGTGAAGTTTGGCTATCCAGAAATTAAGGTTGTATATATATATCCACCATATGTTCTTAAAATGTCCTGTACCACTTCAGGAGTTTTGCAAGTGTTATCAAATGGTTCCTTTTATGTATGTTTCTGTTGTTTCGTTGATTTCCTCTTAGAGTTGATGTGTTTCCCTTGATTTTATTTCGTAAACCGGATTTATTTTCTATCAATCGATTTATGAGTTGTAAACAGTAGTTTACTATTGTTGCCTTTATTTGTTTTTTGGAGCAAAATACTACCCTGATTAATAAACAAAATACAAGGCGCACACACACTTAATGTTTTTAAAGAAGAGGGACAAAAGATACCAGAGGGACAGTCAAACTCATAAATTGAAAACAAACTGACAACGCCATCGCTAAAAATGAAAAAGACACAGACAAACAATAGTACGCATGACACAACATAGAAAACTAAAGAATAAACAACACGAATGCCACCAAAACTTAGGGGTGATCTCATGTGCTCCGGAAGGGTAAGCAGGTCCTGCTCCACATGTTGTTAAGTTGTTTGTAAGAAAGTTAAAATGAATTATAATACGTGAATTAGCATAAATTGTGGATATAACAGTTTTCCCAATAGAAATGTTAGCGGGATTCCAACCTTCCCCCTTACCTTGGACAGTGGTATACATTTTAACAGTACAACATGAGAACGAACTATAAAAATCAGTTGAAAAAGGCTTAACCCAGCAGATGGACAAAAATACAAGTGTTGTTTATAGAAGATCTACACAAAGAGAACTTTAATATATAAACCATTGAGTGTCTGTCCAAGACAAGAAAGGAATAAGCCTACACATGCAGAATTTAAGTAAACAAACAATTACTCATAGAAGAGGGACGAAAACTACCAAAGTGACAGTCAAACTCATAAATCGAAAACAAACTGCCAACGTCATGGCTAAAAATGAAAAAGACAAACAGACAAAAAATAGTACATATGACACAACATAGAAAACTAAAGAATAAAAAACACGAACCCCACCAAAAACTAAAGGTGATCTCAGGTGCTCCGGAAAGGGTAAGCAGATCCTGCTCCACATGTGGCACCCGTCGTGTTGCTTATGTGATAACAAATCCGATAAATAGTTTAATTCGGTAGGTATATTGAGTTACAGGCTCGACATGCACACGCAATGTTGATACTTCTTGTCGTTCCTGATCAAACCGTTTCAAACTGGTAGAAGTCTGTTTTTTAAGTTGTTATATATTATTTAAATGAGCTTGATTAAATGTTTTCAAATATACATTGTACGTCTACCAAGATGCATGATTGCAAAGTTTAATTTATTGCTAGTAAAATGTTCCAATTACTAAATCTTCTAACAAGAAATAGGGGCAAATATTCAGTATAACTGTAATATACATTGTGGAAAGTGGAAATAGTTGTCAAGCTATTAAAACAAAATGTTATCCCATATGTGCAAAGACAAATCCTGAGATTTTCACCTTGTTATCTCTGTATAATGTCGTTTGTTTAGTTAACATAACAATAAAATTCTTAAGATCCAACCTTCAATCTTTAACCAAAAAGAACGTTTAACGCAGAACTTACATTGAATGGTCTTGGCTGCAGACTGTGCTTTCGTTGTCTACAAGTTAAACCAAAAATGGTGTTGGACACAGTTCCCTTTTGTAATCTAAAACTTTATCAGAACTTTACAATTCAGTATAAAAATCAGTAAATGATATTCTTTCACTGTATTGAATATAAATTAATTATTTAAGTATCCATACAAACAACATCATATTGCTACGTCGTCAATAGTGCTCCCAAAAACTTCTTAATTAGTGATAAACATCAATTATATCAACAACCAAAGCCATACTTCAAGTTATGGTGAAACTAACTATTCTAGAGGCGGTGTTAATTTATCAGATATGAATACTTCAAAAGTATAAAGATCTCTAAGAATACATACTATCTAAACTCTTTCATCGTGTAAGTACAAAACAATTGATATGTCTTAGTCGGTTGGTCATGTGTGATAAGGAGAGGTGGAGATTATGTTTTAAAAAAATTGGAACATTTTCGTTTTTATCTGTGAAACATATATTGCATAACGGGCAACCATCGTTTTGTAAAAAGTAGATTTCAACTTTACCACTGGGAATAATGTATTCTATAGCTTCATTGTGAACACAATAGGAATGTATATATATATAAATATAACATACAAAATATATATATACTCAATAAATATACAATATATATACTCAGTATACAGGTGCAGCAGAATGGAAGTTTACGTTATATAAATGCTTAATCTTGAGTAACATTATTGAAAAGTTCGAAACATCAAACAAATGTTAGCAAAATTGTTTGTGTCATTTTGATCTCTTGAAGAGATTAATCTCTAAGGCAATCATACCATATATTCTTTTTGTTTATATTTAATCCTATAGCACACACAAAACTAATATTCGATAAGGTAGGAATTGTTAAAATCATGAATAAAAAGTGTATGGTCAAGGTCTGTTTTTTTGGTAAACCGAACGACAATTCTATAGAATGAGAAATTCAAATATTCCTTTAAAATAGATGTCTTGAATAAAATAACGTATACGCCATAACCAACAAATGAATTGAAAATAACTGAACGGAAGAATATGGCAGAAAAAAAAGATTTGAAGCAAAAATAAATATTTTGGGATAATTCGATGGCATCTACTAATAGTGGAGCGGCAAATGTTGAAAAGGTAGCTTAGTTAACGATTTGAAATTACCTAAATACCTCATGGAGTTTTAAGGTCTCAAATTGTCTAACGATTATTATTATACAAACCCGATCTAAAAAATATTTTGTGAACGAAATTGGTCAATACAGTTATCTTTGAAAATCATACAATATAAGGGCACTTCCAAATAGTCCGATATGTAAAGCACTATGCATCTGAAAATGGTTGAAAATAACACTGACAAATTATCGTTTTTCACCAAGCAGTATTTGCACGTGCAGTATTTAGGTCGTTTAATAAAAGCTACACAAGTAAGCATAAATTGAAATCAGTATCATGTTCTTCAGCTGCAAAGGAAACACCAGATATAAATTCCGATTTATCTATTTTTTTGGTGCCTGAAAATATTGAACACAATACATCAAAGTGTATTATTTGCAAAAAATGTCTAATAAAAGAGTGAAAATATTACATACAATCTCATCTGCTGAAAGGTAAGTCATTTTAAATATGCTGCTGTTAGAGCATGCGACGCTGATATGATTATTCAAATATAGCAAGATAATTTGCTCAATAATGCAGTGTATCACGCAGCATGTCTGACCACATACTTGGAATATAAACTAAAATCCACTGATAAATTTGCGTATACTTTTGCATTTTAAAGAGTAGATGAAAATATAGACAGGGACCTTATTCGTGACAAAAAGTCTTTTGTATTGTGATCGTATTTGACAATGTATCAGTCTTTTTTACCTGATCAAGTTGGTAAGACAAAATGTTATTCTTTTAAACTTAAGGATAAACTTGAAAAGTACTACAGGGATGCCATTGTATGTTTTGCTAAACAAGGTCAAGGTAAATCTAGCATTGTATTTGCTAGCAATATTTCCATTGGAAACGCTGTTAAAGCAGCGTATAATATCTAAGCATAATTATAAATGCTTGAGATGAAATAATACTTAAGTAAATGCACTTCCACCAAAACCAACGAACAACCATATGCATGTACTTTATGAAGCAGCCTCAATATAAAGACAAAAAATTAAATGTTTATATATCTTATTATTATCCTACAAATGACGAAGTATCGTTGGAAATGTAAGAAGCAATGACGTCACCCCGTTCGATATTTTTTGTTACTTGGCTTCTTGACAAAAAAGTCTTTTGAAACATTTTCTTCAGTAATAATGGATATTTCACATGAAATTCGAAGAAAATGTTCTGCTCCATTTAGTCTTAATCTTGCAGCTCAGTTGTAGCATGAGTTCGTATCGAAGTATTGAAAAATGAAATGCACATGGTTTCTGTGTCAAGTATGACGAGGTTCTGATGTTTTTGACTAGTGTAGCGAATGCTGAAATAACAAAAATACAAGGTGATTGTTCTTTCCTATTCGGTATAGCTAACTGTGGTTCCTTAATCCAAGAAGGTGTGGATAATATTGGCATTAATACCGAAACAATTGACGGTAAAAACGTATTTCACTCGATGGCGCGTGCTATATTCCAAAATTCAGTTCTAAGTGGAATACTCGGATTTAGTATCAGACAACGGTTTGAACGGAAACAGGACAAATCATTAGTCCAAGACGAAAAAGTATCCACGCCAATGCAGTGATTATCCTTTACAAAACCGAAATAAGGGGCGAACCGTCGCGACGTCAAAATGCAATTGAACTTTTAAACACTTGCATAGATCCAATCGGCCAGACTCCAGATATGTTGTGGGTAATTCGTAGAATGATATTCAGAGAGGGATCTGTCTTGCCAAATGAATTGTCTAGTAATTGTACCGAACAACTTTTTCCATTTTGACAAAATGTGTTTTTGGTTGGAAAACTGCGCAAAATGACAAATTAGAGCCAGTTTTCTTTGAGGGTCAAATGGCATCAGACTTTTTCTACAAGATCGGATTTGTTCATGTAAGGGGAAAACGCATGCCAGGCAGCGTGCGTTTGCAAGGACCAGGTTCTTTCTTGTTCTGATTTATGATTTTGTCAAAATTTAGGTAGTTGTAACAATGTCCAGGCAGAATCAGCCGCCATAGCTTTTGACACAGATGACTTAACATGAAAATAGTTCTTGTCTTTATATTTGGTAACTTTATTTTAATTTGCTATAATTTTTTCGACGTTTCATTTGGTATGAAAAAACATAGAAACCAAAACGGTCATATCGCAATTTTTGAAGTTGTTCTTCAACACGCTTGCAAAAATCGAGTATTATATCATCTCAATAACTATACAATATGAAAAGGTATCTTGTAATGAGATAGTTGGAATTCATTTTAAGAAATCTAAGTGACATGTCAAATCCTTTAAAACTGAAATGAAATTTAACATGACTGCACATTTTGTTTGATTTATCAACTAAGCATTTCGGGTACTTTTTGGAAAACTTTTATCATAAAGTGTATTAGAAATGCTATTTATCGAGGTCAAATATCAAGGTAACTATGTTACTGTTTTTTTATTAGGCTTTATAATTTGTATACCACGGACTACCTTCAAAAAAGTTAAATAAAACGTTTTCTGACGTCATGTGAAAATATGAAAAAGAATTTGTATGACTAACGCATTTCTACATAATACCTCTCATATAATTTATTGAATAGATGAATAATTTTGAAAAATATCAATGGTATTGTTTCTCCAGATGAAAATAGGAATTTTCAAGTGAGTGATGACCTTTGACCTTGATTTTCGGTATATTTGTACCAAATTTTATATTTACGACACATATTATAAAAAGATTCACGATTTCAGCTTTCCAATGAGCTTTATAAATCCCATGAGGTATTTAGGTAACTTAAATTTCTAAAATTGTCCTCTCCGCCGCTCCACTATAAGACTGTTATAAAAAAAAAACACGTTGCCTTGACATCTAGATTAAGAAGAATATTTTTTTCTGTTTGAATAGTCAATCGTTTGTCTGTATGTGATCGTGGTTTCCTTTCAGTTTAATTTATGCTCATAGTACTTAAATATAAAGTTATCTGTTGTTTATTTGTTTTTTTTAATTAATCAAAGTTTTATTGCACTTTTGCTGTTAACAATTTACTCAATCTACAGCTTCAATTAAGTATCCCTTAAATTAGTCATTGAATATTTAGGGGAAAATATTCAATAAGTATATTTATAAAGTTAGTTGTATTTATTACATACATAATAGCAGTTCTACATAGTAAAATTTCATAATAGATATGATAAATTATATATAGACATGATAAAAGAGTAGAATAGCGAATTTCATTTGATGCATAAATTGTATCACCTGACCGGACACATGCATGTCATGTGCAGTCATGAACTAACTAGGTCACAGCTTGAATTCATTCACAATTATAGAAATTCGAAATATTCCAAAGTTTTAAGTATTATTCTCTTATTTTTTTTCCTCTAATTTTATTTATGTTAATTATGTCCCTGATTTCATTTTAAAAATATCAATGACCTTGTCTTTCTTGTCAGACATGTAATATGCTTTATAAATTGAAAAGTAAATTATAGTTAATAAATAGTTCATATCAAAATAATCTTCATCTTCAATTTTATAGCCAGTTACTAAACTTTCAAGACTGAATATATGCTTTTCAACTTTTAATAGTGCTAAAAGCTGTTCAACTATGTGTCAATACTGAACATTATATGAACAGGAAAAAAAGAAGTGTTCATAATCATCATGTTGTTTTCAATGGAAGCACAAACTGCTCGGTACTATTTTCCATTTATAAAGTAATTCATTACAGGCTAATATATAATGCATTATTTTCCATTTAAACATTTTAAATTTGTTGTTTTCAAGGTAGTTAAAAAATAAAGTTGAATGTGGATTTAAATTTTGTAGACATTATTTTATGCAGAATTCTTTCCCCTATTAAAATTCCTGTTGGTTTATCATTTGTAAATTGACTTTGTAGGGACGTGTATATTTCTTTGTTGCTCGAGTCTGGTGAAATTTCATGTTTTAGTAGGATATTTAAGTTTACTGATTTCTTTATATTGACATCAGTTTTATAAGAGCTTTCTTGTTTTAAAATATTTTGCCAGTGCTTTGGTATAGCATTTTTAACTAAATAAAATTCTCTAATCCAATCTTGTTTATTCTTAAGATTTTTTAATACAGTTTTTGATGAGATGTGTCCGTTTTCGTCTATTATATTATTGATGTACAAAATATTACTGTTAATCCAATTTAAAAAAACAGACATTTCTCATTTTCTTTGATAAGATTATTTCCCCATATAATTTGTTTTCTAACTTCAAGAAAGTTTTTAGGGGTGATAGTTTGACCTCCTTTTACTTCTACCCAAGTTTTAATTAATTGTTTATAGAATTCAGGCAAGGATTTATACTCTATTTTATTAAGCAAATTTACATTTGTTAAATTCATTCTGAATAAAAGAAAATCTTTCACAAATTTATTAAGATAAAATCTTGGAATAATTTTCCAGTTATCATTTTCGTTTTTTTATCAGTTTTGAAACCCATCTAATTTGCAAGGATTTTATATAGGAGTCTAAATCAATCATTTTTAACCCTCCATTAAGGTATGGCTTACATAATATAGAGCGTTTAATTCTGTCTTTTTTCTGTTCCATATAAAATTGTATATTAAATTTTTGAACTTTTGTTTTATTTCATGTGTTATTATCATACATGATGCTGTGTATGTTAGGTTTGGTAAAATTAGGGACTTTACTTCAGTAATTTTTCCTATTAATGTTAAGTTTCGTTTGTTCCATCCTTGAATCAATTTTTCACATTTATCTATTTGTTTCTCTGTGTTTAATTTTTGACATTCTTGATAATTGTATCCAAAGTATATTCCCAGACTTTTAATGTGGTCTTGTTTCCAGTTTATATTTTCAAATTTATCTTTTGACTTTTTAAATTTGCCAAGTCATAAGCCTTCTGTTTTGTTTCTATTCAGTTTGAGCTCAGAAAGGCTTCCAAAAGTTTCAATGATATTAAGGGAAATACTTATATCTTTGCGTGTTTTTAAAAACAATTGAGTATCATCTGCCAGTTGACATATTTTTAGTGAGCAAGATTTTCCATCTATTTTGATTTCAAATCCTTTTAATTCTTTATTTTCTCTTAATTTAATTGCTATTATTTCAACACACAATACAAAAATTAAGGAGGATGACGGACATCCTTGTCTAATCCCACGAAATGTATTGAAGGGGGCAGACAACCATGCATTATTTAAAATACATCCTTTTATGTCTGTATACATAGTTTCAACCCATTTTATGAATTCCTTTTTAAAACCAAATTTTTTTAAAGATTCAAACATAAAGCACCACTCAAGTGAGTCGAAAGCTTTAGTAAAGTCTAAAAATAAAATTGCACCATCTACATTAAATTTTTCAGAATAATCAATAATGTCTTGGATTTGTCTTATGTTAAAACCTATGTATCTGTTTTTTATGTAACCTTTTTGATCAGAGTGAATAATTTTTGGTAGTACTGATTTTAGTCGTTGCGCTAAGGCATAAGCTAGTAATTTAACATCATAGTTTAATAATGTAATAGGTCTATAGTTATCAAGGGAGAGGGGATCATTTTTTTTTAAACAAAAGAGATATGGCTCCAATTTTTTGGGAGTTTGTTAATTCTCCTTTTTTATAGCAATAGTTGAAAACTTGTACTATGAAATCTTTAATGTGTTCCCAAAATTTTCTATAAAACTCCACGTTCAGTCCGTCCAGCCCTGGGGCCTTGTTTAATTTCATCTTAAATATAGCCTCTGTGCATTCACTTATAGTAATTTTTCCCTCGCATGTATTACTTTCAGATTCATTGATTATTTTACTTTCTTTGATAGTTTCAAAAGTATTGTTTTACCTTTTCTGTATCAGGTTTTGTTGAAGTATATAATTTAGTATAATAATTGACTTCCAAATTTAGTATTTTGTTTTGGTCATATGTTACTTGATTATTTTCATCATACAGTTGAGTTATAGTTTTTTTTACTTTGTCGTGTTTTTATAAACCAAGAAAAAAAGATGTGTTTTTCTCCCCTTCTTCTAGCCATTTTACGCGTGATCTAATTTGATTTCCTTTAATTTTTTCATTATATAAACTTGCTAATTGTTTTTCAATGTTTTCTTTTAGGTTGACTTTCTTCTTATTTATATAATTGTCACAATCAATTTCTTCAGATAGGGTTTTTAATGTATTTTCTAAGATTTCAATAGTATCTTTTTTTTATATTCACCTTTAATTTACAGTATTGGATGGTATAATCCCTTACCTCAACTTTAAAGTTATCCCATAAAATATCTAGGTTGAGAGATGTTTCTGATTTTATTTTATATTTATCAATCAATTTTGAAATATTTTTTTTTATACTGTTCATCATCCAGGATGCTGCTATTTAATTTCCAGGAACGTCGTCCTTATCTGTTGTTTGTTAATAAAATTCTGTCATTCAAAACTTTAAAACATAATCTCATATCTTCAAATTATAGTTTGTGTCTGAACATGTTGATAAGATGCAAAACAAATCAAATGATAAACCAATATTCATCTTTTAAGATTAAAAAACCAGGTGCTAAACATTTAGGTATGAAACTTGGCCACAGTAAGCTTCTAAAAACAAGATTTCAATAGTTTTTGTTAAATTCAACTCAATGTTATCCTGATCACATGAAAAACTATGTTAAAAGAAAAATCCGTATTGCATTATGAAAAAAATAAAGATGGCATGATCGCATGAACAACACTGAAGTCTATATTCTGGTCGAATAAAAAAATATGAACAGTATTATAGAAAATTCTTATCGCACGAAAAACTCTGGATTTCCATATAAAGAAAAATCCTGATCGCTTGAAAAAAATCTAGACCCCATTAAATGAAAAATGCTAATCGCATGAAAAAACCTTGACAACATTGAAAGGAAAAATCTTATAAAAACAAACTTTTAAAAACAATAATGTTTTGAAATAACTCTTCACACCCTTAAATGGAGGCCAAATATTCATTGGATGGTGTTATAGTACCAAAATAGAACGTACAAAACGTTTTTGTTAGATGCTTTGTAAGAAAAGGGACACCACTTCTATATTTTATCACTTGCAGACGGCAAACTATTGAGGCTCAATAAATTGTCATAATTTGTGCGCTTTGCATTTACTCATTTTTTCTTGTTGTTTTTCATTTCTACCCACTTTTTTATTGATAAATCTCAGTGTGTAAATCTCGTTGAGGAAATTTGGGCCTTGACTTTTCGTGATATTAAAATTTTTAATGACTCATTGTTGGACCCTCAAGACATCTTTAGTTCTAGGTTAAATTAACTAATCATAAAATGTTTTTCTATGTAATTGTTTCTAAATAAAGCTAGCTTCCTCATTAAGTTTCAGGAATCTGGGTTAAATTCCGTGTTCCCATACATCAAGGGTTTCACATTTTTTATCAGTAATTTTCATCTCTGTGAAATAGAAAAACAGAAAGAACTTTTTAACAAGTATGTGTGTTTCATCTTTCACAATGAATCATTTCCCTCTCTTTTTTGATTTATACTAAAGATACTATAATCAATAGGCATCACGGATGAAAGATAGTAAATGCTAGCGTGGGAAATATCTAAACTTATGTTCATTTATATTTATCAAATTATCTAAATGTATATGAGGGCAAATTGTGATCTAAATCATCAAATTCAAATTGATCCCACATTTTGTTTAATGTACAATGAATTATCAGTACTCCGTTTTATCAAATTTAGTTTTTTTTTTTCATTCTATATAATTTTGACCATTATTCTCTGAATCTATATTTAGCACCTTATTATTCTCCTTTTTATGGTACATTTTTCTCCATTCCTTATATTTTTCGCCTCTCTAGTCTCTATTCTGTAAAGCCCATACATGTCCTTTAATAGTATGTAATATCAGTTTCCCAAAGGATGTAGTTCTGTTTATCGAACGTTCAGTCCACTGATATAAGCTTGCTTGAAAATAAAAATAAGAAAGGCCATGGATCCACGTTTGCTTAAAGAAGGAAAGTATGTTGATAAAAATTTTAGAATTTTAGTCTCATTAGTTTAGAAAAGGTTTGATTAAAATTTCAAATTGTTTTTCTCAAATAGTATTAAATTCATCCACAAAACTAGTGAGCATTACAAAACTTCCAACGGTAAAAAGGGAAAACATTCTCCTTCAAATCTTCACCACCAACTTTTGAAAGGCTTAAGAAAAGAATTCAAGACACGAAAACTATCGATGATCTCAAAACCAATCATGATCACTAATGAAACGTAGTGTGACGACTATCAACTGTCCCCTAAAGTTTGTATGCAAAACACAACATACTTTCATAAATTAAAAAAAATGACATATTAAAAAAAGAAGATGTGGTTTGATTGCAAACGAGACAACTCACCACAACAGTTCAATTGACACAGAAATAAACATTTATAGGTCACCGTACGGCCTTCACCAATGATTAAAGCGAAAACCGCAAAGTACTTTTATGATTGCTATACACGACTGTATATTTCACCTAGTCTGTTGACAATTTATAGCCAATAAATCTAAGTTGATTGATTGTTAGTTGCTTTACGCCGCATTAGCACAAAAAGGCTATATCTCGGCGAGTAAATCTAAGTAGGTTACTACGTCCTAATGCGAATGATTAGCAGATATACGATTTAATAACGATCAATTCCATAAGCGCCTTAACGAAATTGCACTCGTTTCGTTTGTAAAGCATCTGGTATCAAAAGATTAACATTCTCATATAAAGGAAGGAGAAATGTTGTTATTTTGTTACTAAGAAAAACAATCCTTAATTATTAGATTATTACTTTACATCCGCCTCGTTTAACATATTTGCAATCAGAGATACAGAATAGCATGAAATCATAATTTTAACGCTTTTTATTTATATATTTAAGATTCATTAGAATATTGAATTTATATAGATTTGTCTACTATTACTTTTGGACCATCAAGAATTATGAGTGATGCCAGTTATTTTTAGGTTACCTTTACAAGTACTTAAATTCAACATCAAGAGAGGTACTCCAAATGTGACTGATGTAAGTCACGTGTTGTTTGGTTTACCCATAACACTTCCGTGTTTCTAGTATAAATTAACGGGAAGCTGGGAATACGGTTTCATTCATTAAATTAGAGATATATCGTTAAGTGATGAAATTAATGTGACAATTATAATGGCAGAATTACAAATGAAGAATTATGAAGGACTTAGACAAAAAGAAGATGTCATGTACGATGAAATCAAGACGACCAAAGAAATAACTGAAATGAACCATTTGGTAGTCAAACCAAGGAACCAATGGTTGAAACAGTTTTTGTTGATACTGCTAATATCTGTATTGTCTGCCGGTATTGCTTCAACTATAACGTATATAACGATGTGTGGTAAGTCAGAAATTAAAGGTTGTTTCAATTAATCTGCATACTTTATACTTGTTCATCTAAACAGAAAGCAATAAAATATCAAGTGTTTTAAAATGGATTGATTTTCGGAAACTTAAATGGAAAACGTCTAAAATTTGCTTTATGTTTTAAAATGCATCGTTTATTCCATTTCCATTTCTCAATTTTATTTTATACACTAATATTCCTTTTTCAAAACATTCTAATCGACATAGTTCTAGAAAGTTTTATAACTTCAGTATTATAACTGTTAGATAACACACTGTTGGATCCAGAATCACATTTCAATATGTTTATTTAAAGTTATAGGGCTTTAACTGTTAGATGAATAAAAGAAGTTATATAAATATCATGCACGAACTCTTAGTATGCTTTGATTAAAGTACCTAAAACTTTTGGATTGGTGAATGTGAAATTGTCTGGTTTGCCATTCCAGAGTAAACGTACTTTAAACAGTAAATCTGTAACGCACTACTTATACACATAAGGATATCATCATGGATGTGTTTATACAGAGGCAGTGTCTCTGTTGGAATATCTTCTATTTAGTTTTTTTCTTTCACCATTTTCAGTATGCATAATGTGGGAGGTAATGAATCATTCGCGAAGCTGCTTATTTAAATACTCATTTACTGTGAAAAAAACAGTAATTGTTGGTGATAAGGAGAGAAAGGGAGAATATCTTTTTTAAACTATTGTCTTACTTGAATAAGGCGCAGGTTTCAAAACAACACATTGGTACAAAACCTTCAGGCTGGGTCGCAGCGGTCCTATATTTCCTCTTCCCTGGAGAATTGTGAATGGCACTTACATTTACGATTTCATTATCTTTTCGTAAAAAATACCTGCAATTCCTCGAATCTGTATATTGGATCAAGGGTATACATTGTTTCCTTAGTTTGTAATAAATTGTTTTAAATTTTAGTTAAGCTGCAGGAGAAATTCAATATCCTTGATGTGAAATTAAAAGCCATTGAAAGACAAAATGGCACTGAACACCGTGACAACCGTTTACAAACTCAGATTGATGGCAGCTCTGATCACGGTAAAATAATATATAGATACTTAATCTTGCTAAATCCCTCGTTTTATCGAAAGAAGTCAACATTAAGCACAGTGCTATCATTAACGGTTCTTATGAATGAGTATTTATGTTTTCTTTCAATGTATTTATTTACCTAAATGACTTACATGTCGTGTTTGGGGAGTTCTGGTATAGGCTCATATATTAGTTCAAGTATTCCATTTTACACGGAAAAAAAACATCTGTAAAACAAAAACAAATATCATATAATGCAATTTCAGTTTAACTAAAATAACGTTTGTTTCGATTTAGACAAGACGGGGCAATAACTTTTACAAAACATTTGCTGACTCATGCAGTCGAGTCCCTCTGGCTTCGAAGTTCAATTAACAGGTATTTTTTTAAGACAAACAAGATTTAAAAGCCAATTAAACAAAATCCAACTACTTAACAGGAAACCGTCACAATTCAACAGGAATCGTTGATTGACTGTTAACATATCAAATAGTTTTGGTTGATGAAGGGTAAGGGTTGGTAAATCGTATTGAAACTATTTGTTACTTGATAAAGATACAGTAGCGCACAAGTTCGATACACAGGTGCAAAATTTTAAGAATGGGGCGCAGTGTTCAAATATTTGTTTTTCTTGAAAAACTGTGTATGGCAAGTAATTTACAGAATCTGTACATCTTTGTCATCAAGTCGCAGCAAAAAGCTTTACTATCACAAATAGTAATCAATTTGATTTTTTTAACTTTAGCTCAGCTCAAGCAATTTACATTGGATTTAATTGAAAAGAAATTGAACGATGTCGAAAGGAAAAACAAGATAAAGGAACATGAAATGGAAAGGCGATACAACCTAACATCCTCTAGTTTACAAAAACAGATTGACGACAGCACAGATATGGGTAAATATAAATCATTATGTTGCCTTTTTCTATCAATTCAAGAAAATATACATTTTTAGCCAAAACCCCCACATATGCATCGACGTATAAATACCGAGACATGTCGTTTAACAATGCAAATTCACACTCAGCAAAAAAGTCATTTTAGGGAATTGGTCACGTTCAGTTCTTTGAAGACAGACGACAAAGATGTTACACCGAACTCTACGACATAGAGAAAATGTCATTACTTTGTTTATACACAGACACATCGTATAGATAAATCAATTTGTGATAGTGCAGAATGGCACAGGGGCGCCAAAGACTGACACAAGGGTGCAAAATTTCATATTTATTGATTGTTGTTTGTTTAGTCGTAAATAATTTTTTTGTGTTTTCACGAAAAGATAAAATAAATCATTATATATGAATTCTGTCTGTTCTTGATAGCAGATATAAAGAAAATGATATTTAAGGAACACGTCAATTTACATTAAACCACATCTTATTTCTTTAATATCCAAAAACAGACAAGTATCCATACTATACACCAAGCTTTATATCAAATATATAAATCAGTAAGTTTTCTTCAAGTCTGTTCTTCCATTATTACCAATTACTACATACTTTTTAGAGAGCACGTCATTTTGAAAGATATATCATACTGTAAAACACATTTTATTGCAGTTGGTTTCACAGCATTTGGTTCAGGAAATGTTATAAGATCATCTGGTTACCAGTTAAAATTCCCTGGTATCACATCCTCTGTTGGCATATCTAACCTGTCCTCTATGAGGAATACTGGAACTTTTATATGTGAGAAGAAAGGTCTTTATCTAGTGATTGTTACAGTAATGGTTTGTTCGAAAACAGCTTCTGCATTTATAATTTTTAAAAACAATCAGCAATATATGGATTATTTTATAGGAAGATCAGATCAGATCAAAGAAGATTGTCATTCGGGAACGGGAACAGCAGTTGTTGAGCTTCATATTAATGATACTTTGAACGTGAAAAATGTCTTTGATGGTGTTGACTTGTATGAAGCTTACTCATCATTTTCAGTGGTTAAAATGAGATGAACAAAGTTTTAACGAACAAATTACATTTACCAACTCTGAAATAATGAGAAAAAAATTGTATTGTTAATAACATAACAGTTAAATGACAGTTAATATTGAAGATGAAAGAGTCAATAGTAACAAAATGGCAATTTAACAACACAAAAACACTTAAATTGATATATAAAGGTCTGTAACGATTGGAATGCCACACTTAATGACACGTTTTTAATTTGTATTCGACAACATTTCTATAAAATATGATGTTCCAACAATCAACTAGTTTTCTGGACTTTAAACTAAATAGACTATACATTCTGTCCTAATAGATATATGCCAAGCACCCTACATGCTGCAAAACAATCCAGTACAAAACACATCTCATTTGATAATTATTTTTGCAAGCAAATAACTAAAAATCGCATATCCACATTGGTTAAATAGATACCTGTTATATATCTTGCATGTCGTACATCATTCTTTTCTTTTTAGATATTTCATATACAAATTTCGAGACATTTTTCGTTGCAAACTATTTAGATTTGATGCACATTACATTTTGAAGAAATTGAATTTTTACCTACTATACTCAAGTATCAGCATTTTATCAATATGAAAACGAACCTAGAACATGTCTTTATATTTAATCGGGTCAACACATACCAGTATTATCTTGTCCCGGTTATTTTAATATACCTAGTCTTAACAAATACATAATGTTTTTTTTTTATATCGCATACGTCATGATTCTGTTACCATATTTAAGAAGGTATGGATGTCTTCCTTATTTTTGATGTAAAACGCAGAAAAACTGAGTCAATATTTCCATTCATTTAATATTCATGAATCATTTTCTAAAAAATATCTTCTCGAATTTTATCATACAATTTTATCATTAAGTTTATATATTAATCACATAATGATGTTTCATCCTATAAAATCCATATAAAATGTGTCATTTTGTCACATCCTGTAGCTTTGAGGAAATACGCGATGACCTATCATGTTTATTATATTTTTGATCATATATCAATATATATAACTTTTTTGGCAAAGTATGAACGCATTCTATTAATTTTCATTTCATACTCCCATACCATCTTTGAATTAGCAGAGTTTGAAACAGCCAATCATCATTATGATTTAAGTCTTGACATTTCAGGCTTTTCATTTATTCATATTTTATTCGAGCGTCACCGACGCGTTTTTGTGGACAAAACGCACGTCTAGCGTACATAATTGAAAGACTGATATCTGATGTATTAAATTTAATAAAATGTTGTTTTCATTCAAAAAGGAAATACATGTATTATAGTATACAGAAGGAAATCACTGTAAATTATAGTTATTTCCCTTAGGCCATACGTTAAATGCATTGTTTTGTCATGCGACCATTTATTATTTTTAAGTATATGTTTCAGGTAAATATAGTTATGTATGACAAGGACGATATCTTGGACCACCATTCGTTGCAATGACCAGTAATTATCCTGTCACTTTACTTAAACATTTATATTTTTATATTTGTAAACTTTGCAATTACTTTTTTAACAACATGTATTTTTTTGTATAATGGAATTAGGAATTTCAATGATAACGTTATGTTTTCAGAACAAAACATAAGAATTTTACCAAAAAATGTTGGATTTAATCAAAGTGGTGCAGTTTATTTTCCCGATTTTCCTTTACCCGTCCACGAAAATGTATGCATGCGTTTACTTTAATTGTAAAACCTTTACTATTTGTAAACGATATATTTTTTCCAAATGGACGGTTCAATAACAATTTATGACAATTTGAACAACATAAATTCTAAAGGATATTGTTCACATATATTTAATAAAAATCATAAAATCATAAAATGTCTATCAGGTGTTAACTTGTGTATTGGTGTCAAACGGTATAGGATTGCAAGGTACTCCGTTAGGTATAAGTGTCAATTTATATATCACTTACAATTTAGTGTTGATAATTTCATAAAGGTTCGTTTAATTTCAAAACAATCGAACCGAAGCATTCACAAGAACTTTATACAAATATTTGAGTAACGGTATTCTATTGATTAACTGTATCAAACTGTTATCAATAAATAATACGTGAAGTTGGTTAACAAATTACCCAAAAAAGAAGATGTGGTATGATTGCCAATGAGACAACTATCCACAAGAGCCCAAATTACACAGAAATTAAGAACTTTAGGTCACTGTACAGCCTTCAACAATGAGCAAGGCCCATGCCGCATAGTCAGCTATAAAAGGCCCCGAAATGACAATGTTAAACAATTCAAACGAGAAAACTAACTGAATCTATTGGTTAAAATATAATTCCCGTATCCAGGCTTCGTTTACATAAATCTGATTAAAAAAACCTTTTAAAGAATATGATGTTTTGAAATAAGTCTTCAAACCCTTAAAATGGAGGCCAAATATTCACTGGATGGTCTTATATTACCAAAATAAAACGTAGAAATTGTTTTTGTTAGATACTTTGTAAGAAAAGGTACACCAAATCTATATTTTATCAATTGAAGACGGCAAAATATTGAGGCTCCGTAATTGTCATAATTTGTGTGCTTTGCTTCTGCTCATCTTTTCTAGTTGTTTTTCATTTCAACCCACTTTTTTTATTTATAAATCTCAGAGTAGAAAACTCGTAGAGTAAATTTGGCCCTTGACTTTTCGTGATACAAAAATGTTTAATGACTCATTGATGAACCCCCTAGTCATATTTAGTTCTAGGTAAAATTAACTAATTATATAATGTTTTTCTATGTGAAATAAATAAAGCTAATTTCCTCATTAAGTTTCAGGAATCTGTGTTATCTTCCGTGTTCCCTTACGACAAGAGTTTCATATGTTTTATCAGTAACTTTTCATCTGTTAAATAGAAAAACAGAAGGAAATTTTTAACAACTATGTTTGTTTCTTCTTTCACAATGAATCCTTTTCCTCCCTTTTTTGATTTATACTAAAGATACTGATATCTATAGCCATCACGAATGAAAGATAGTAGATGCCAGCGTTTTTCTTTAATCAATGGAAAATATTTAAACTTTTGTTCATTTATCATATGATTTGAATGTATATGAGGGTAAATATATTCTAAATCATCAAATTCAAATTGATCCTACATTTTGTTTAACGTTACAATGACTTATCAGTACTTCGTCCTTTTATTTCTGTTTCATTTTATTTAGGTCATTTTTCTTTAATCTATATACTTTTTGACCATTATTTTCTCATTCTATATTTAGCACCTTATTATTCCTTAAGTTTAGGGTACATTTTCCCCATTCTTTGTACTTTCACTTCTATAGTCTCTATTATGTAAACCCCAATTCACGCCCTTTTAATTGTATGGACGATCAGTTTCCCAAAGGGTGTTATTTTGTTTTTCACATATTTGTTACGAATATGTTAGGTTTTGCATATGTAATAACCTATAAATTGCCCGGAGCAAAAAAATAGTATATTGGTTATTGTGCCCTGATACCAAATGGTGTGACTTTTGTGTTAACATGCTTAATATTTTACCTGTAATGTTTCATTAAATTGTCTTAAATTTTTGAAAAATAGATTATAACATGTCTTTTCCATATTGGCCCAGGTATCATCCCTCGACCAATATCGGCCCTCGCCAGAAGTGTCGGGATATGGGAGTCTCATGATGATACCAGGACCAATATTGAAAAGGGCTTGTTATAATCTATACTTATCGAGTGCTCAGTCTGCTGATCTACGCTTCCTAGAAAATAAGAATGATAAAAGTCATAGATGCAAGTTTGCCTAAAAGAGAAAAGTCCGTTATAGTAGGCTTTTAGTCTTTTTCGATTACAATGTAAGCATTTGATTCAAATTTCTTATAGTTTTTCGCAAGTAGTATAAAGTTTATCCGCAAAACTTGTCAGCCTTCAAAAAATATCAACGATAAAGGCGTCAACATTATCCTTTATATCTTCACCATCTCCTTTTGAAAAACTAAAAAAAAAAAAAAACGAAAATTATCGATGATCTCAAAACCAATCAAAATCCCTAATGAAACGTAGTGTAAAAGCTGTCAACTGTCTCCTAAAGTTTTATGCAAAACAATAATACTTTCATAAATAATAATGCCATATAAAAAAGAAGATGTGGTATGATTGCCAATGAGACAACTCTCCACGAAATACCAAATGACCCTGAAATTAACAACTTTACGCCAACGTTCGACCTTGAACAACTTAATGTTGAAATTATATTTACAAAATTAAAATTTGAAGAAATTATGAAAAAAAAAAATTCCCTAAGCACCTTGAAGCAATGCACTCGCTTCGTTCGTACTGCATCTGGTATCAATAAATCAACATTCGCATAGAAAAATGGAGAAATATTGTTATTCTGTTACTAACATACTGGTTTGATCTACCTTATAAATCGTAAAAGGCCATGATAGTGGTCACGTGTTCTTTGGTTTACCCATAATATTTCCGTGTTGCTAGTTCAAGTATAAATTAACGGGAAGCTGGAAATAGTTTCATTCATTGAATTAGAGATATATCGGTAAGTGCACAAACTGATGTGACAATTAATATGTCGGAATTACAAATGCAGAATTATGAAGGACTTAGACAAAAAGAAGATGTCATGTACGATGAAATCAAGACGACCAAGGAGAAAACTGAAATGAACCATTTAGTAGTAAAACCAAGGAACCGATGGTTGAAACACTTTCTCCTGATACTGCTAATATCTCTATTTTCTACCGGCGTTGTTTCGACTGTGACGTATTTAACTGTAGATGGTAAGTCTCAGAAACTAGAGGTATTTCAATTCATATCCATACTATATACTAATTTATCTATAAAAAAAATATTTACAACAATAGAATATCATTTTAAAAGAATTTCTTTAGCTTGATTTTCGGAAAACTTTATTGGACTTTCAATTATTAGATAAATAAAAGATGAATTATGCACTAGCTCTTGTAAGATTTGTCATTTTGAAAATGTAATGGTTTATCTTTCCAAAGTAATAGTACTTTAGCAATACTAACATAAGGACAATTTCGTGCATATATTTCGACAGTGCCGCTGTACTTGCTTCTGACTGAATGCATTCTTATTTCACCAATCATCATGCTTGCACTAATTTCAGAATGCACAATACGAGCATATAATGGGCTTATTTGTGAAGATGCTGATTTCAATATTCAGAGGCAGTTCAACGAGTTCTTAAAGTTTATCAAAATATCCGGAATATCTAACAAGTAATTGAGCTAAGAAGACTTACTTATCATACTAAACGAATAAAACAATTAGCCATCGCAGTGCCCAATATAGGATTATTAAATTATATCTTAATGATTTAAATATATTCTAAAAACCATTGTTCATCCACTTTATAATTTCCGTTTTTTTTTCTATGTTGAAACGATAAACAAACGTTTCGTCCCCGAGGGTATCACCATCCCAGTAGTCAACACTTCGGTGTTGACACGAATATCAATAATGTGGTAATTTTTATAAATTTCCTGTTTACAAAACTTTGGCGTACTAAATTATAATCCTGGTACATTTGATAACTATTTTTAGAACTATATATCTAAAATGTTGACAAGGGAAATAACTCTATAAAACAGTTTATCATTCTGGCCTCGAAATCTAGTTAAAAGTTATATGTTTAACATTCAAGCTATAAAAGTAAACTGAACTCAATTAGGTATAATCGACACATCTCAACATATAGCTTTAATTGGATGTGGATAATACAACCAATAATGGTTGTTGGTAAGTGATTAGAGACAGTCGATCGTTTTTGACCTTTTCACTTTCTTGAATGACACAGGGATGCACAAATAATCGAGAGTGGGACACAGCGTTCCTTATCCTTGACAGCCTTTGTATAGACAAAAGGAAGAAGAAACTATAATATGCAATTGTCAAGCAGAGCAAACAGTTTCAATATCATAATTTATTTATTGTGATCTCAAAATTGGGCCAAGTATACAATTTGTGTTTCCCTGGTTTCAAAAGGTGTTCTTTTTTTAAATTAAAGCTAAATTAAAGCAGTTAACATTGGATTTAGTTGATATGAAAAAAACAGATAAACAAGAGCACAGATCAAGGTAAACATGAATTAGTATATCGAATTAATCTACATGTATCTGTCTAAATTCTTCGTTTTATGAAAATATGTGCAGACACATACATGTATTTTGATGAAATCACCTTATAATATCTCGAACGACAAAAACTTGGACCTCATCAAATTAAACTTATCAGACATGCCAGTATTTATGTGAAAACGTGCATTATCAAATTACATTGGAAGATACATATTTCCATGCTGTGGAATTTGAGAATAGTTCGCACTCAAGTGAAACATGAAATTATTGTAAACTTACAACTTTCTGGAAACAAAAATGAACCATCATTTATAAGAACCCAGTGATAATTTTGCTCATAAATGCGTTTTTGTCATTGTTTCATTTTGCAATAACTCTTACAAAACATTTGTTAACCAATGCATTCGAATCCCTCTAGCTTCGAAGTTGAATTAACAGACCAACAAGATGTAAAAGCCAATTAAACCAAATCCAAGTTCTTAATAGGAAACCGTCACAATTCAACTGGAATCGTTGATTGACTGTGAAGATATCCAGTATTTTTTGTTGACGGAGGGTAAGAGTTGGTAGATCGTTTTGAAACTATTTTACTAAAAACAAATTAACACAGTAGCGCACAAGATCAATCCATGAGTGCAAAATGTCAATTATGGGGCGTAGCGTTCAAACATGTCTTGTTTTACTATGTATGGCAATACACTTATGGAAACTGTACATCTTTATCATAAAGTCACAGCAAAAATCTTCACTTTCTCAAATAGTAATCAATTTGATCTTTTTAACTTTAGCTCACCTCAAGCAATTTACATTGGATTTAATTGAAAAGAAATTAAAAGATGTTGAAAGAAAAAGCGATATGAAGGACCAGGAAATGGAAAAGCGATACAATCTAACATCCTCTAGTTTACAAAAACAGATTAATGACAGCACAGAAATGGGTAATTTAAATCATTATAAAAAATCAGGGAATAAACTTCCTCTAAAAATGACAGTTGTGTATGACAGGATAATAAAAATAATAATAACACAGTTGTGTTCAACTTTAAGTCTCGTGTAACAGGTTTTGCAAATTTAGTTGATTTTTATCTGTGATAGAAAAAAGTAATAGATTAGAGTTATGAGACATTCTATACCTATATGGAGTTATTTCTGAATATTTTCATTCGATTCAATTAAAATTGATGAAAAATTAACCACTTTTTCGCGGTAGAAATGTCATTACAATTGAAGAAACATAGCACCCCCCCCCCCCTTCCCCCCCCCCCGCCCAACTTTTCAATAAACTAAGTTGGTACAATAAATTACTTACAATGTGTATTGTATTTGTCATACACCGTTAACGAATGGTAACAACTCATTTGTGTCTTTCGTCAAGCAGTTACTGTAATATTTTTATTGTGTATAGATAATAATTTCAAAGGTTTATATCTAGATTAATTAGTGAGTTTTATTTCACATTCTAAATGAACCGTTGGGCGTATTAAAACCTAAACGCATTAGAAAGGAATATCCCACTTTTGTGTGGTCGGTAAAATAGGACGATAAATTTTGCAAATCTTTATAGAAAATAATATTTTTTGACGGTATATAAGTCCGAGAATGCATATTTTAAGGTTTTTCTTGTCGTAGAACACATTTGAGACCCCTATGTCCTAACTAAGAAAATGAGGTCAATGTCAAAGGTCAAGGTCAAGTTCTCAATTGTGAATTTTGCCTGTTTTGGCATGTTCTTCGACACTTTGAAAAATACATATAAAAGAACGAGTGAAATTTTTTTGTTTTATTGTAATAAAGATATGTTGTGTTTGATCTGATACAATTTAATGGCATCTTACAAAATGTCTTAATATAAGATTATTTGATTATAACTTCAACTAAGTTCATTATAAAGCCATATGACCTAGAACAAAAGGTGAGGTGACATATGTCCTTGAAAAATGACAACCGGAAATGACCTTGCGAAAACCGGAAGTAGCTATTTTTGCACTTTTTTTCACATAAAAAAACCCAGAATCCATATATTTTGTAATCTAAATACATATACTTATCACTTAAGACTAGAAAGGACTTTATGTAAACCGAAAGTGGTCAATTATATCCGAGTATACAGGCGAAAGTATATAGAAACTAAATATTTTGAGAATCAGTGTGAAAGGAGCTATCATATGAGACCGGAAGTAGCATTTCCTTAACCGGAAGTAGCACATTATCTCTTTTAGTTTACCTTAAAGCATATACAAACCATTTATTTATCGTACAGCTTGAAGAAACTAACTTCTTTTAAAAAAAATTGATGTGGAAAGACCTTCAATTGTTCTCAGAACAATTGGTTTTTCATCATTATTTTTTTTCCCGCCAAACAGTGAAAGTTTTGTTTCGCAATGTGTGTCTAAAATCTTTCTTATATCGTATCGTATAGTTTATGCGCTTTTAAATAACCCCTGCTTAACCGAACAATTTTCTTTGTAAGAGTTATCTCCCTATTCACTGTTTATTAAATGTGTGCATCTCCTTCGTAACATAAAAAGATGTCGACAAAGTTCTTTTTACAAATTGTTCGTTACATTCTCAGGAATTTTTGGCTGATTTGAATCGAAGCTATTAAATGAAATTTATAATGAGGTATCTACCTTAACGAAATAAATTTGTCGGTATGTGTTATTAGCTCAGAAACAGTTAACCGTATAACCCTGAATTTATAGGAGTTAGTGTCCCTGAAATGTCTAATAATAAGGTTTACTTATAATTACTTCAACTTGGTTCATTATAACCATTAACAAAAGGTTAGGTGACATATGACCTTGAAAAATGATATCTGAAAGTGACCTTGAGAAAACATGAGGTAGCATTTTTTGCACTTTTTTCATGAAAAAATACTCGGAATCCATATATTTTATAATTTAGATACATTAACTTACCACTAAAGACTACAAGTGACTTTCGATAAACCGGAAGTGGCCAAGTATCCCTGGTTTACAGGCAAATTTTTATAGAAACTATATTTTTTGGAATCAGAGTGAAAGAAGCTATCAAATAAGACCGGAAGTGACATTTACTTCACCGGAAGTAGCAAATTTTTTTTTATATTTATTGTTTTCGTTTCACATTTCTGTACAAGTTAATAAGACATGGGTTTTATATACTGAAGGTTTTTGTTATTGTTTATTAAGTTATTTTGTTGCATTTTCAAAAGAAGATAAAATATATTGATATTTCAATTCTGTAGCAGATATAAAGATAATGATATTTAAGGAACACGTCAATTTACATTAAACCACATCTTATTTCTTTAATATCCAAAACAGACCAGTATCCATACTATTCAACAAGCTTTAAATCAAATATATAAATCAGTAAGCTTTCTTCAAGTGTGTTCTTCAATTATTACCAATTACTACATACTTTTTAGACAGCACGTCATTTTGGAAGATATATCATACTATAAAACACATTTTATTGCAGTTGGTTTCACAGCATTTGGTTCAGGACATGGTATAAGATCATCTGGTTACCAGTTAAAATTCCCAATCATCAAATCCTCTATTGGCGTATCTAGCCTGTCCTCTATGAAGAATAGCGGCACATTTATATGTGAGAAGAACGGTCTTTATCTAGTGATTGTGACAGTAATGGTTTGTTCGAAAGATGATTCTGAATTTAGAATTTATAAAAACAATCAGCAATATATGGCTTATTTTATAGGAAGATCAGATCGTTTAAAAGAAGATTGTCATTCGGGAACTGGAACAGCAGTTGTTGAGCTTCATATTAATGATACTTTGAAAGTGACAAATACCTTTGGTGATGTTGACTGGTATGAAGATTACTCATTATTTTCAGTGGTTAAATTGAGATGAACAAAGTCTTAACGAACAAATTACATTTACCAACTCTGAAATATTGAGAACAAAATTGTATTGTTAATAACATAACAGTTAAATGATAGTTAAGATTGAAGATGAAAGAGTCAATATTAACCAAATGGCAATTTAACAACACAAAACACTTAAATTGATATATAAAGGTCAGTAACGATTGGAATGCTCCACTTAATGACAAGTTTTTAATTTGTATTCGACAACATTTCTATAAAATATGATGGTCCAACAATCAACTAGTTTTCTGGACTTTAAACTAAATAGACTATACATTCTGTCCTAATAGATATATGCCAAGCACCCTACATGCTGCAAAACAATCCAATACAAAACACATATCATTTGATAATTATTTTTGCAAGCAAATAACTAAAAATTGCATATCCACATTGATTAAATAGATACCTATTATATATCTTGCATGTCGTACATCATTCTTTTCTTTTTAGATATTTCATAAACAAATTTCGAGACATTTTTTGTTGCAAACAATTCTATTTTTAAATGCCTTCATCTAGTATTAGGCACATGAGCCTATGTTTTTATTTTAAAAATCATCTGATGCACATTATCTTTTGAAGTAATTGAATTTTGTACCGACTTTACACAAGTTTCATCACTTTATCAATAAAAGAACCCCAAAAAACCAGGTGTAGATATTTAATTGGGATAACACATACCAGTATTATCTTGTTACGGTTATTTTAACACAGCTAGTCCTAAGAAATACTGAATATCTTTGAACGCTTACATCAGTTTTTTTAACTATAAATTGATTAAAGGTGGTATGGGTGTCTGTCGCCATCTTTGATTGTAAAGAACGATAACTAAGGTCAATATTTTCAATCAATTTAGCATAATGTTATGTAAGAATACAGATAACTAATGTGATTTTTTTTTAATTAAAAGAGCAAAATAATACGACAATAACTTATAATTTTTTTTTACAAGAGTAGATTATTTTTGATGATTTTAAGTTTTTAAATTGGCATATTAAGGGGAGGTCACTTTGAAGTAGTTCATTTTCTGAGAGAATCTATAAGAAATTTTGCAATATTAACAAAGCATTTTCTAAAAAATATCTTTTCGAATTTTAGTATACAATTTTATCATTAAGTTTAGCTTTTAATCACATAATGATGTTTTTATCAAAGGTCTCATTTTGTCACATCCTATAGCTTTGAAACATTGCGCGATGACCTATCATGTTTATTATATTGAACATATACCAATATATACTACGCTTTTGGCAAAGTATGAACACATAATATCATTTTTAATTTTTTACTCCTATACCAAATTTAAATTAGCAGATGTTTGAAATTGCCAAGAATCATTATGATTTAAGTCTTGACATTTCAAGCTTTTAATAAATACATTTTCATTCGAGCGTCACTGATGGGCTGTTGTGGGAAAAATGCACGTCTAGCGTACAAATATGTAAGCTTGGTATCTAATGTATCAAATTTAAAAAGTGTTGTTTTCATTCTAAGAGGATATAAATGTATTAGAGCATACAAAAGAAAATCATTATAAATTATAGTTATTTCCCTTTGCCTATACATTATTGTCGTTTGACTAGTTATTATTTTTTAATATATGACTCAAGGTCAATATATTTGTGTATGACAAGGACGATTCATTAGAACATCGTCGGTTGCGTTTGACTAGAAATTCTCCTATAACGTTAACTTAGAATTTTACATTTTTTCATATTGAATTATAAATTTTACAATTATCTATCAATTACATCATGAACATGCAATTTTTCAGTGTAGTGGACCGAGTAATTACTATGACGGTAACATGTTTTCATTTGATCAAAGAAGTACCGTTTAGCAGGTTATTTTTGCGAGGTGTTTTTATTCGTTTATTTTGATGGGTACGGGAAAATCGCGAAAATACATTCCACGTTTGGCACTTTCTTATACCCAAACCGTTTGTAAACAATCTTTTTTTTTCAAATGGACGTTTCAATAACATTTTATGACAATTTAAACAACATAAATTCCAAAGGGTATTGTTCACATATATTTTATAAAAATCATAAAATGGCTATCAGGTGTTAACTGTGTATTGGTGTCAAATAATATCAGAGTGTAAGGTGCTCTGTCAGGTATTGTACTCTTTTTATTAGTGTGAATTTATATATCAGTAAATGTGTATCTATTCATTTTCGTTGGATACCATTTTTCGTGGAATTCATGGGAACCGGGGAACCACGAATATTAATGTTCAACGAATTACACATTTTCAAAAGGAATGTATGCAGACTTTGCCAAAATCCCGAAAATAAATATCCACGAATATCAAAGTTTTCATCAAACCACATAAATGTTTCCCACGAAAATAAATGAATCCACATTACAATTCACTTTTGATAATTTTAAAAAGGTCCGGTTAATTTCAAAACAGTTTAACCAAAACATTCACAAGAAATGTGTACGCCTGTTACAAATATTTAAGTACCAGTATTCTATTGATTAACTGTGTCAAAATCAGGTACAACAATCATTTAACTATAACAAGATTGGTAATTCTGACATATTTTTAAATGCAACCATCTCAGTATCCTCCAAAAATATTTGATTTAAATGAGGAATCCGCCAACATTTTTCGTATATTTGTAGATGTTGCAGCCGCCCCTTAATTGCGAAATTTTACACCCGCGAAAAAAACAACCCGCTATGATTACCCTAGATATATTTGGCAAAACTTTTAGGAACTTTAGTCCTTAATGCTCTTCAACTTCGTACTTTATTTGACCTTTTTAACTTTTTTGGATTCGAGCGTCACTGATGAGTCTTTTGTAGACGAAACGCGCGTCTGGTGTATATACAAAATTTAGTCCTGGTATCTATGATGAGTTTATCTATATGGTATATTCCGGTTTTATTTCATGAATATGAATGCCTTGTATTGTCCTTTTTTTATTAAAGTAATTAACAAAATTAAAAAAAAATGTGTTAATGCTCACACACTGACAACACAGTACCTTGCAAAGTCCGTGATTTGTTGTTGAGTGGCTTAACAATGACCCTGATTAATAAACAAAAGACGAGACACACATAAACTTAACATTGTTAAGCTTGTAAGAAATGTTCAATGAATTGTATTACGGGGTCTAGGATAAATTGTGGATATAACAGTTTAACCACTAGAAATATTGATTGATTGGTTTCTTAACGTCTACCCTTAAATGTTTCATATATTTTCAGGATGACCCACTAGAAATAAAGAAATGACTAAACCCATACGTCGGTTATTGTAACTAAAAAATCATTGTTATAAAAAAATATAATAGCAAATAAACTCATCATAGATACTTGGATTGAAATTTTATATTTACGCCATACGCGCGTTTCGTCTACAGTGATGCTCGAATCAAAACATGTTAAAAAAGTCAAATAAAGTACCAGGTGGTCAGAAGTTTCAATTAATTAAAATAATAAGGGGTACATGAGGAGTTGCTGATACACAAAAGGTACCCTCAAATGAAAGTTCATGTTATGTCAATTACCATTCAGATAAAAACAAAAACATAAGAGGTACCTGGGTCTATGCAGAAACATGGTATACACATCTTTCAAGACCCAAATTCTGCAAAGAACATTTCCTACATCCATGAAAAATATGTTGGTATACTTGTAGACATGGCCCTAAATAATATAGATATCGTCCAAAAACGCATTATTTTTTTATCAGGGAAGAATATTTTAAGCTGATTGGTTACACTCATCCCAATTCGTCTTTGGGATAACAAAAATAAGATATAACTATTCGTAGCTATATACAATTATACATTAACATTAATTTCCATTATTTAACTTAATGAAATGAATAAAATATTGATTGTTCTATTAAAAAGAGGTTAACAAAATAGTGATCTTATTTGTTTTTGCATTGCTTTGTTTTAGCTTGTGTTAATAATATAAGTGAACAAACTATTTAATTACCTCTGCTAAAATGGTGAGGAAAATATTTAATTCTGACACGGAAGCGGCAATGTAATAAAGCACGTAAAAAGGTTAATGTTTCGAAAAAAAACAACCCAGAATTGAATCAATCAAAAAGATGTTATAAGGGTTCATTTTTTTGTCAATTGAAATCTTTAAGTCTGCAATGTCTGAGCTTAAACAATTGGAAGTGGAAATGTACAAAGCTAACCGGCAATTGAGAAGTGTGATATCCAAAATCTTTACTCATGCTCAAGTATTCACCTGTCAACTGATAATCCGTGTGGCTTGTTGAATAAGGTACAACGGGACATTTGTCTGGTTTTTTTCATGTTTTTGCCGTATAGGGCTTAAAACATGTTTATGTTAATCTAAATATTGGAGTTAAGTCTGTTAAAAGATCAAGAGATGAACTGATAAAAATCAAAATATCCAATAAAAGGGGGGTCTTTAGTGATTTTGTGACAGAGAATAAGCACTTTTGGAATTGCAGTGTCGTACTGCGATATCTTTGGCAAAGCTTCTATCCTGAAAATTATCATTGGCAGATACAAAGATACGTTTTGTAACAATGACAGTGTATAGTATACTAAACAGGGGTTCGTTGAAGACTCTTTAATTTCATTAATGACAAATCTAGTAAAGCCTATCGAAGGTCTACACAAATCATTCGATTCGGACCACCGGTTCGATAGTTCTATTTGAACACAAATTTGCTGATTCACAGATCATGACTGCGACAGGACATACTGAGAACGCTGTAACTGTTTACTATTTGGTGTTTGACCAAGAGAAGGAATGAATATGCCAAGCCATCTAGAATTTAAATATACCTACAACTACTCAGAAAATGAGTTACCAACTCTAAAAGCATACGCAATGTTGACACTTCCTGCCATTCCTGACTAAACCGTTTCAAGTGAATTAGTACCAGCCTATCACATGGATGTTATAGATCATGCAAATGAGATTGATCAACTGTTTTCAAATCAATGGTGTTGAAATAGGGTATTGCCAGTTAAAACTTACATTTACTACATTTGTAAAACTTCTAACAAACAATTGGGGCAAATCATAAGTTTAACAGTTATATTAGGAAAGTGAAAATAGTTGTCAACACTGATCTTTAACCAAAAACAGTGATGAACAAACACCAACCTTAAATGGTCTTTGCTGCAAGCTTTGCGTTAGGCAAACCATTATAAAAATGAGTAAACGATATTCCTTCACTGTATTGGATATAAAAACTATATACGCATCCTTACAAACAATTTTATATGGCTGGATCTTCAAAATGCTCTATCTGAAATATAAACGTCAGTAATTTTTGCAATCAATGAAGGCCTCCAAGGTTGTTATGAAACTAGCTATTCAGAGGCTGTGTGAGTCAGAAGCGGATACTTTAAAATTCCAAATATCTCTAAGAGTACACACAATCTAAGACTAATGCATTTTGCAATAATATTGAAACTTTGGACTTGTCTACCCTTTACGAACTTCGAAGTGAGTACGATTTCCAGGGCTTGAATTTCTTATCATGATTTTCTTTAAAGAGGGTTGCTGCTCATGAGTCGAAAATAAGCTGATTACATCACGCCAAAAAAAAAAAGAAGGACCAAAAAGTTAGAATTCAGTATACAAACACAAAATAAAAAACACTTAGCAACACATAAGTAGATAGGATATGAGGGGCTCCGAAAAAGTAAGTAAATCCTTCTGCATAATTATGTGATACCCGTTATGTTGCTCATGTAAGTACAAACCTAGTTATATTTTTTTTTAGGGTTGGTCATATACGAGGGAGAGAGGACAACATTTAAGTTAAGAAATTTGGAATCTATTCGTCATCATCTGTGAAACAGATATTGCATTACGGTCCACAAACTCGTGATTGAGTTTGTAACATTTTGAAGGGATACATTCAAATTCAATTACATCTACTGAGACTGTTGTAATGACTCAATTTTAAGTACAGTTATTATGATTATAACAATATGTAGCCTTGATATTTAATTTGAGAAGAAAAACATTTGTCAGTAATATCTCTTACAAAATATTGCTGCAGGGAAAGAATATTTGAATGGTCAATCTTTTATCTTTTTGTGATTGATATTGCATATCCTGTAAATGCATGCTAATAATACTTGAACTTAACGCAATCTGCTGAACATTCAAATGAGGAACCTACATTCATCTTTAAAGAGCAGAAAACAGGTGCTCACAATTTACGTAATAAACTTGACCATAGTTACTGTCACAAAACAAGAGTTCCATTTCTGTTAATATATTTCAACTTGAATTCCTCCTAATCGCATGACAAAACCTGGACTCTACTACAAGAAAAATCCTGATCACTATAAGACTGCATCCTTAGATTGAAATATAAATTATGTGTCCACGCTGCGCGTACAAGCTCAATACCGTCCCAGTCTATCATGTTGTGTAAGAATATTTTACACCCGAACAATGCAGGCAACACACATTTGATGGCGTAATAATTACCAAAATAGAACAGCGGTGTTGTTAGATAAGTTTTAGGAAAATAACACAAGCTCTGTATTTTTGTCCAATTGAAGACGACTATTAAAATAGTATAGCGTTGTAAATTGTCATAATTTTGTTTTAAATTAAATGTTCAATTATTAATATTACTTTTACTGTTGGATTGTTTTATGTGATATCCAATTGGCGTGGCTCGGTACTTATACATCCCGTCAATGTGTTTGTATTGTCTTTCTTTTTTTGCTGACGTGTTTTGTATATACAACTTTTTGTATTTCTTTGGTTCTTATAACGTGATGACTTAAAAAGATCCCGTCAGTATGATATTGTTTTATGTGTGTTTGAATTCCAACCATTTTATGTCATTATGATATATTTCTATTATGAATTACAAAATACGTTGAACCACAAACGTCAAAATCATTCAATCGCGTAGTGGAATTAATTATTTGTGGATTCTTATAAATTCTATATAATTTTTGGAATATTTTAAATCGCGGTCTATTTCTGAAATTTATTCTTACATACTTTTGATTTTTTAACCCTGTATACTAACATTGCCGAAGTGAAATTTTAAGATTGTTTGTATGTACATTGAACAACAAATATATGTGACGTATACAATTTTCTGACGTCAGACACGCGAATCAATGAATGTGTTTGTAGATAGATTTGTTTGTGTTTTGTTAAATTGTTCCTTTTAAAATTGTTACACGATGACGACTGCTGTACCAATATTTTGTTTATTTTATTTTTATTGTCTGTTAAGTTAACGCATCATTGTAAATATAACGGAATTTGATGAGACTGTCATCATAGTGAGACGGTCAGCGCTATAAAACTAGGTATTATCAACCATTTCTACATTTGAAAACGCCTGTACCAAGCCAGGAATATGACAGTTCTTGTCCATTCGTTTATGATCTGTTTTGTTATTTGATTTTGCCATGTGATTATGGACTTTCCGAATTGATTTTCCTCTGAGTTCAGTATTTTTGTGATTTTATTTTTTAAATTATCATTGTCCGTGTACAGACTGTAATTTTTGTTTTAATACTTGTAGTTAATGATTTCTCTGCATTGAATCTCTTCATATTCACTTGTTGTATTTCAGTTGTACACATTTGCTTAGGCAGCAACCATTTGATTTTCTGGGGGGGGTGGGGGGGGGGGGTGGGGACTACGGTTTTTTTTTCTGGACAAATTTTTTTCGCGACAAGTGGAAAACAATTTTCTCCAAAAACTGGAAACAAACTTTTTTTTCCAAAAAAAACCATAGCCCCCCCCCCCCCCCAGAAAATCAAATGGTTGCTGCCTTGTTGAGAAGCCCCAGAGTGTTAAACTTGTGGAGGGAATGTGGACTTAGACATTGTGATATTAGAAATGTTCAATGTGTCAGTGATGTATCATCTTTTATTCTTGTTAAAACAAAATATCTTCATAATGAATTTCTTAATAATTTAATTTTTCGCTTCATTGTTAAGTTTCCGCAATGTGACTCATCTTCCGCTTTCACTTAAGACAATTATGTTTCATATTTTTAGCTGTAACTTTTCATCTCTGTTTGATAGAAAAAAGAAGGAAGTTTTTAACAAGTAGTTTTATCTCTTTTAAAATGAATCCTTTTCCTCTCTATTATTGATTTATAATAAGGATACTGATATCTATAGCCATCCCATATGAAGGATAGAAAAGCCAGCATTTTAATTTAATGAGTGAAAACTATCAAAATATTTGTTTATGTATATTAATCAAATGACATAAAAGTATTCGAACCAAAACCTGATCTAAATTATCATCATGAAATAGATCCTACATTTTTTTAATGTTACAATGAATAACCATTACCCGTCCCTCCATTTCTGTTTTATTTAATTTTAGGTCATTTTTCCCTATTCTTTATAATTTGTGACTATTATTCTCTATTCATAATAATATAACCTTATTATTCTCTACTTTTTTTTCTATTTTTTTTTTGCGGTACATTTTTTTATTATTCTTATTTTTTTCGCCCTTTATTCTCTATTCTGTAAAACCCAATCCAAGTCCTCTCAATTGAATGCATGATCAGCTTCCCAAAGGGTGTCATTCTGCTCATCTTAATTAAATGCGATCAGCTTCCTAATGGATGTCATTCTGTTCATCTTAAGGTGGTACCTAACACTACAGGGAGATCTGTAAAGTCAGCTAAACGTTTTAATTACGTTGTGTTGTAAAGGGAATAATAAGCTTTTCAAAGATCAAAATTGGTGTTTGTCAAACTGCTATATAACCAGTGTAATTTTAGTGAAAGTGTAAGGTACCTCTCAATTGAATGCATGATCAGCTTCCCAAAGGGTGTCATTCTGCTCATCTTAATTTAATGTAAGATCAGCTTCCCAATGGGTGTCATTCTGTTCATCTTAATTGAATGCACGATCAGCTTCATAATGGGTGTCATTCTGTTCAACTTGAATGTACGATCAGCTTCCTTATGGGTGTCATTCTGCTCATCTTAATTAAATGTACGATCATCCAGTCAAACTTTTAAAGGTTGGACCTCAAACTAATTGCAACATAATTGTTTTGTTCCAATTTATAGTATTAAGTCCCAAATATACACAGAAAAAAAGTCCTTTAAAATCTAACTTGAGGAAAAGTCAAATTTTGCTTTTTTATTTCTTATGGAAATTAATATTGGAAAGGGAGATAACTCCTGCAAAAATGAGTCTTTTTTTGGTTGATTTTCTTAAAATTGATGTTCAATTTGAGACATTGATGGGGTTATAAGTTCGTACTTGACCATATTATATAATCACTTGCTCATTAAATGTACAAAACCGAAGTGTTATGGGTATTTTAATTTTTTTAGCACATTTTTTATTAAAGAAATTGCAAATTTATTGCTTAGTGACCATTTTGAAAAAAGGCAGCTACCTTGTTAAAAGAAACTTTAAACCACAAAAAGAATACATGCTTCATTAGTTTTAATCATTTTGAGATTCTTTACCTTGACATGCTGAAAAATCTAATAAATGTTCAACTAATGAATTATGAAATCTGGATTGTTGCTTGATGAAAGACATAGAAACACCTTTAAAGTTCTTTGTTATACTCTAAAGACTGCTAAAATATCAAGAATCAATACATTCTGTTGAATAGAAGCGATAAAGTTATAATTTTGCATGAATTTTTACTCATATTTCTGCCTTTTTTGTAGAGTTATCTCCCATATCATTGCAAATCCCTATAGGAGTTTTAAAATCTTGATTTTTAGTTTACCTTAAGTTAGATTTTAGGGGACTTTTTCCTGTGGATATTTGGGGTTAAGATTAAAACTTAAAATCTTCTATTGCAGTTACTTCAAGGTTATGGTCAAATTTATGCTGGATTGACTGGACTGTCAGCTTCCTAATGTGTGTCATTCTGTTCATCTTAATTAAATGTACGATTTGCTACCTAATAGGTGTCATTCTGTTCATCTTAATAAATTGTACGATCAGCTTCCTAATGGGTGTCATTCTGTTCATCTAAATTGAATGTACGATCCGCTTCCTTATGGGTATCATTCTGTTCATCTTAATTGAATGTTCGATCAGCTTCCCAATGGGTGTCATTTTGTTCATCTTAATTGAATGTACGATCAGCTTCTTAATGGGTGTCATTCTGTTCAACTTAATAGATGTACGATCAACTTCCTAGTCAACGTTTTAATTTAATGGGTGGAGAACATCAAAATATTTGTTCATGTATATTCATCAAATGACATAAAAGTATTCGAAGGCAAATCTGATCTAAATTATCATAATCAAATAGATCCTACATTTTTTTAATGATACAATGAATAATCATTACCCGTCCCTCAATTTCTGTTTTATTTAATTTTAGGTCATTTTTCCCTATTCTTCATAATTTTTTACCATTATTCTCTATTCATTGTATTTTTACTTTATTATTCTCTTTTTTTTCAAATTTTTTGCAGTACATTTTTCGTTCTTCTTTATTTTTTTCGTCTTTTAGTCTCTATTCTGTAAAACACCATCCAAGCCCTCTTAATTGAATGTATGATCAGTTTCCCAAAGGGTGTCATTCTTTTCATAGTAATTAGATGTACGATCAGCTTCCTAAATGGTTTCATTCTGATCATCTTGATTGAATGTATGATCAGCTTCCTAATGGGTGCTTTATTGAATGTACGAATAGCTTCCCAATTGGTGTTATTCTTTTCATCTTAATTGAATATACGATCAGGTTCCTAATGGAAGTCATTTTGTTTATCGAGTGCTCAGTCCTGTGATCTACGCTTGCATGCAAAAGAACAAAGAAATAGAGGCCGTAGATATATACGTTTACTCAAAAGAGGAAAGTTCGTTGATAAACATAAAGTAGGACATTCGTCTCTGCGATTAAATTGTAACCATTTGATACAAGTGTCTTATTACTTTTTGCAAATAGTATTTAGTTTATCCATAAAACTAGTCAAACTTTAAAAATAAACAAATAAAGAAGCGGAAATTGATGATGATTCAAAAACCAGGTAAGATCATTAAGGAAACGTAATGTAACGACTATCAACTGTCTCTTAAAGTTTGAATGCAAAACATTATATACTTTCATAAAATTTAAAAAAGGATATGTCAGTAAATGATCAGTATGCATGTCTGTATCTTCCACCTAGTCTGTTGACAGTTTGAAGCCACTAAACCTTCGTTGATTATACGTCCTAATACGAATGATTTTATTGAAATATTGTGCATATACTGTACCGGTGGCGAGTAGATATGAGATTACAAATGTTTGATCTGTATTACCTGGTGGAAAATATTAATAAGGGCAAGAATCCACTGAAGGTAAACAATCAGTATAATTTTAAAAAGAATATTTACAAAATTGAAATTTAAAGAAATTATTAAAAAAACATACTACATCTTGTATCAATAAATCAACATTTTCATATAATGAATTATAGAGACATATTGTTCTTCTATTAAAAACATACTGGTTTGAATACCTTACAAAGCCTTAAAGGCTAAATCAAATCTTACTATTTTATATTGTCAAGGCATCGTATGAATAACTGTATTGTTGATGTACTAGTAACAAGTCTTCTAATTGTCTAAGCGTTTATATGTCAGCAACAATTAAGACATGCTTCCATTGGCTTTAAGTACAGTTTAGTATGAATCCTTATGAAACATGTTTGGCCGCGTCGTCGCATTTTGTTTGTGCCAGGGCCTAATAAGGAACATCTAGCAATTGTTTGTATTGTGTGGTTATTCTTATTTCGAAAAAATGTATGCTTCAGAGTAAAGTTTGGGGTCCATTTTATTGAACTAGTAAACATTACTGTTCAAGGCTCATTTGAAGTTGTTTTTACTTTGTTAAATAACAAGGTGAAATAACCAGATATTACCAGATTATCACTTTACATCCGCCTCATTTAATTACATATTTGTTTTCAGAAGGTTTAAAAACAATTGCAAAACTAGTTTATTTGTTAAAACAATCAACTTTCGTGACCATCGACGCATTTTATCAAACTTTCGATGTGTATCGCTGCCGCTTGCGGTTGAGACCGGACGATACACCAAGCCGACCACTCCATTATGTGATAGACATTGTCTTTTCTGCAATGACAATTTGATAGAGACAGAACAACATTTTCTAATAGACTGTAATTTTTATTTAGATATAAGAGAAGAACTTTTTAATTATATTAATGCTATGAATAACACTTTTAATGTTTTTAACTCTGATAAAAAATTTGATTTTATTATGAACTGTGATCATGCTCAGGTTTTATTAGCCAAGACATTACATCTTATGTTTAAACGTAGGAAGATTAATTTGTAAATTGTTAATCATTATTGATTGTATAAATGAACTTAAAGGAGTTTTTTTTTAATTTTTAGTATCACGAAAAGTTTTATTATTTAAATATTTCTTTAACATTATAGTGTATATTTATTTTTTAGTTTGAAAAGGATGAACGTGTCTCGTATGTCTTAAAGGCAATAGTTTTTAAGATTTTTATATTATATATGATGATGTATATTGGATCGCGACACTATAATAAACGATTTACTTACTTACTTACTTACTTACTTACTTACTTACTTACTTACTAACTTACTTACTTACTTACTTACTTACTTACTTACTTACTTACTTACGTACTTACTTGCTTACTTACTTTCTATAATCAGAGATATAGAATTGCATGCAATGATAATTATAACGCTTTTTCTTTATATATTTTAGATTCATAAGTATATTAATTTTATATATACTTTTCTACTATCATTAAGGACCATCAACACTAATGAGTTATGCATAGCTAGTTATTTTTAAGTTATCTTTACAAGTACTTGCATTTAACATCAAGAGATATACTTCAAATATAACTGATGGTGGTCACATGCTCTTTGGTTTATACCCATAATATTTCCTTATTGCTAGTCTAAGTTTAAGTTTACAGGAAGCTGGAAATACGTTTTTATTCATTAAATTACAGATATATCATTAAGAGCAGAAACTGATGTGACAAATAATATGTCGGAATTACAAATAAAGAATTATGAAGAACTTAGACAAAGAGAAGATGTAATTTATGATGAAATTAAGACGATGAAGAAAAAAACTGAAATGAACCATTTGGAAGTAAAATCAAGGCACCGATGGTTCAAACAGTTTTTATTGATACTGCTAATATCGGTATTTTCTGCCGGCGTTGCTTCGACTATAACGTATTTAACGGTGTGTGGTAAATCAGAAATTAGAGGTATGTCAATTCATATGCATGATTTATATATATTTATCTATTACAGAAATAATTACAACAATAACATATCATTTCAAAGAAACTTCTATAGCTTGATTTTCGGTAAACTTTTGGACTCCAATTGTTAGAAGAAGAAAAATCATGCACTAGCTCTAGTAAGAAATACCGAATGCGTTTTTTAATATTCTATGGTTTGTCATTTCCAGATTTATTGCATTCTAGATATATTTACAGACCTAATGACAATATCGTGTGTCAAACTGTACTTGCTTCTAACTTAATGCATTCAAATTTTAACCACCCCGTCATTCTTGCATCCTTTTCAGAATGCACAATATAGGCATATAATGCGCTCTTGGCGAATATTGCTTGTTTCAATATTCAGACGCAGTTCACCGAGTTCTTAAATTTTAACAAAATTTAGAATACCTTACAAGTTATTTGCCTAAGAGGACTTCTTTCTTATAGAAAATGACTAAAACGAAATAAGTTATACAAATAATTTCAAGCGTAATCGCTCTAGCTGTGTACGTCTGCTTGCTAAGCTTTTCTTATTTTATACGAATTTGAGTTCGTTCATACGTTTTTCAAACACCAGAAGATCAAAAATGCCTGATTCATAAGATTACACATTCAGATAAATAGATGATATTCTTTCCATCAACAATTCATTTTGTTTTCTGATTGGGTTTAATTGATATATCCTCCAGAACTATAAATTAAAGAAACAGCAGCAAATAGTTTCAATATCTTAATTTATTTATATTGATCTTCAAATTGGGCCAAAGATATAGATTGTTTTCCCTGGTTTCAAAGGATGTTTTGGTTTTCATTGTAGCTCAATTAAAGCAGTTAACATTGGATTTAATTGATATGAAAAAACAGATAAATGACAACACAGATCGGGGTAAATATGAACATATAACATAAACATATAAATCATATTGATAGAACTTTAGTAGTTTTTCTATATGAATGGGATTTTGAAAAAACAAGCATATTCACCTGCAAAAAAAGGTATATTCCCCGCGCCAAACATCGCGTACTTTGACATGTATAATAACGATACAATGTTTGACGTTTAGTTGGTTTTGGTATATAATAATTTTGAACACATTTGCTTTCTCGGAGCATGTAATAAAATAATAATTATCTTTTGTTGTTGTAAACACGTGGTTTAATAGCCTTTTGAAAAACCTACTGACATTCACTTCGACCGTTGAATTCAGTGAATATCAGTGTTTTCAAGTAAATAAAACCACACATTTACCTCATCAAAAACAGTAATTGTATAATATTTACTATGTCTATGTCAGTATCTCTCGTTTTGTGCAAATATGTGCAGACATCTATTTTTGATGAAATCACTTTATTATATATCGAACGACAAAACCTGGAACCTCAAAATAAACTCATCATGAATTCTAGAATACAATACGTATACGTGCATTTTGAAATTACATTAAAGGGTGAAATATTTCCATGATGTTGAATCTAAAAAAAATTCGCACCCTTGTGAAACATGAAACTTTGTAACCTTAAAACTTGCCTAAAACACAAATTAATATGAAATTGCTCCATCATTTCTAAGCGCTAGAACCACTTGCTATTTTTTATTTGCTTTTAAATGCGTGTTGTTGTTGTATGTCTATCCATTTGATTTATGAATTGACTAAAAAGAAGGCAATAGATTCAAAAGGGCCATTCAAAACACATACATCGGAAATAAGATGTATAGTTTTAAAATTGGAAAAGACCAGGGGAATAATTCTAAACAGTTGATAACTAATGCAAGCGTAATCACTCTGGTTGCGAAGGTTTCTTAACAGTTATATGTTAAGCACCCGAGATAAAAATGAAAATTGAACCAATTCAAAGCAATAAATAGGTATACTCGTCACAATTAAACATATAGTATTACGTGGGTGTGGGGACAACTTATACTTGTTAGTAATGAGGAAGGAGAGGATGTTAATTGTTTTTCTAAATGTTAACCCACAAAAGCAAATAATGGTAACACCATACATGCCATGGTTAAAACGACCTTTAAGTATAGAACCACTAGTACCTCTATACGTACTTCAGGACTTTTGGGACGTTCGGGAAGCATTGCGCTGTCATAAGCAGTATTATGTTTATCTAATTTCGAAACTGATTTTGTACTTAGAGATCCATTTGTACGAAGATCTTTGCCTGAAAGGGAATAAATTTTCATTGAAAATTTTTTTTTGACAGTAAAGATTCATTGCAAATAGCAAATTTAAATGTGGGCTGGGTGTATTATCATTAAGTTTTTCAAATCTTTTATTCTCCAAAGGGTGACTGCATAGACATATGGTCAAACCGACAGTAAAACCCTCGCCAAAATAGGTCGTCCGTTTGGCTGTGCGGGATGTATCAAGTACGCAGCCACGTCTGGTAAAAATTGGGACGGTAAATCCAATGTCTCGTGTTAGGAGAGTGTCATGATCTTTGCACTTTAATAACCTTTGCAATAACCCTTTGATGGGTCAGTAAATGGTCCGAGTACACAGTTATTTCGTAGTGCATTTCTTTTAGACAATAAATGAAAATAAAAAAAATCCCACCTGCGCTTTCTCAATAATATTTTTACAGTGTGTTGTACTACTTTTGGGACAAATTATATCAAAATTATAGAAAACTTCATCAGCTCTAACTCAAAATATGGACAATTTTATGTTAAGGGGGTCTTGAAATCTTTTGATAGCTTCCGAAGTGCTAATTTTTGACCTTTTTCAGCTGGACCTAATCACTACTTTACTTAAATATTTACGACCCAAATTTTTTTACAGTGTCATTTCATCCCCCAACTTGCTATATGAGGCATAAAACATGAAGAAATAAATTTGGAAGGGGTATAACAAAAATTGACAAGTAACACACTGTCCACACTAAGGACTATATTCGTGGACAACGAAAATCAAAGGACGATAACTGTGTACTCGGACCTAATAGGATAGAAAAAGTTGCCCAATCTTAATAAAACTTGGTATGACAGAAGCTTAATATATTATAAGACTGCTTACAAAGTTTGATAGCAATAGAATATATATTATAGACACTATGATTAATTCTATATTCAAGTTTGCGTGTTAAATTTTGACGTTAAAATTGAGAAATTTCAACTATCAACATTTGGGGCTTTTAAAATTAAAATATTGCAAAAAAATACTTTTAAAATGCCTTAATATATAATAAATCAGGTATTTAAAGCAATAGAGTACTCATTTGATATATCAGACTTAGGATAATTTTTCAAAAGTCAAATTTATATGAGCCTGTGCCTAAAAATGCAGGTTTTCCAATGAAGGGGGGCCTTACATGAAGACCAAATGGCCTGTTGCAAGGCTAAATTTCTGTCCCTATCCAATTGCAATATACCCTCATTTTCTCGTGGCAGCTCACATGTCTCCGCACTTTATCCTACACATGACCTACATATTGTATTTATTGTTAACATGCATGACATACTTTACACTGGACGTTAAGCAACAAAACATCACTCAATCAATCAAATCTTTGATAACATATAAGTTTTTGGTAAAACAAAACAATGTCAATATCCATAGTTTTCCCCCTAAACATTCCAATATATATCACGTTAAACGGATTATCATCGCATGAGCAGCAGCCCATTTTGTCCGGTTTATTACCAGTCTACAAGCAAAAATAACTTCTAAATCATAAACTGACAGAATCAAATCAGTTATTGGCAGTAAGAGTACTAAAGGTATGTTATTGTTTTCCGCACAAGCTAAGGTATCGTTTAGACATAAAATTACTGTCCATTTAATTACACTTATTTATAATATTCTTGTATAACAGTTTACATATTTTTTCGAAAGATAATAAAAGAAGCATTATATAGATGCGCTCACCTTCAAGTTCCGTGTAATTTTGATAGATTGTTGTCCTGTGGCATAGAAAAAGTAATTGAGTAAAGTTTGAGACATCTTACCATCCTCCTAGTATCAGTTAATTTGTTAAAATTGGCCTGTTTGGAGAATGTACCGTTTCATTGACTTGAAATAAACAACCCTTAAGCTTTTTTGACAACAGTTACCAACCCCTATGAAGCAACCCACCTAGCAATGGCATATTAAAATCACAGTTTAAATTTAGTATTACCTGTCGTATACAACCTGAATTTACATCAAACTGGTAATTTCTCTTTGGACTGTTTCGTGACGATTTTCTTTTAAAGTCACAGGAAACCTCAAATTAAGAAAAAAAATGCATATGTTTTTTTTATAGCTAAATGGATAGTTTTCATTCTACAACTGATGTACATATACTTTTTTTCTGAGGAAAATGCTTTAATTTGTCCACATTTAGAAGAAGTTTACTTTCAGGAAGCAATTCGCCGACATATTTTCCGTATGCAGGGTGACCTGAGCGTAATCCTCCTCGTAAAAATCCGGTGATCGCAATACGCATGGACCTGTCATTAAAATAAACAATTATCTGATTGTACATGTTAAACACGTGGTCAATAACCATGCTTTTTGTTATTTGTTTACTATAAGGTGACAATCGGTAAACTTCGGCTTCAAAACACGGCATTTAATGAGCAGCCATATTTGTTAAATCATAACAGACAGACAGAGAAAACAAACGAAAGTTATACGTTATATTTGCGTAAAAAATGAGAAATTCGTGCACAGAGGACTAAGTTTATGATATATACATGCATTGGTTCAAGAATTGGATAACATTATTTTTCACCACTCACTCGTTTCATATGACTTTAATTTTGATTTCATTTCACATTTAAGTTCATCTCCTTTTAAATACATTGTAAGACATGCATGCTCTTCCATGCATATATTTTAAATTTGTTTAGAGATTTAGAGATTTAGTGATAGTTGTTTGTTCAGTAGTTGCATTTTCAAGAATAGGTAAAATAAATTAATATATCAATTCTGTATTTTCTGGATAGCAGATATTGAGAGAAAGAGATTTCAGGAATGCGTTAATGGCAATTAAACCATATTTTCTCATTTTCATATTTCAAATAAGACCGGTTTATATACGATACACCAAGTCAAATATACAAAAGGTTCCTTTATAAAGTAAAATCACAAAATATTGAACTCCGAGAAAAATTCAAAACGGAAAGTCACTAATCAAATTGCAAAATCAAAAGTTTAAACACATCAAATGAATGGATAACAACTGTCATATTCCTGACTTGGTACAGGCATTTTCATGTGTAGTCTTGTTTACATTTGTTCTTCCAGTGTAACATATTTTTCAATTATTATTAGACATTACCTCATTTTGATATATCGTACTAAAATACGAATCTGTTTTGCAGTTGGTTTCACAGCATTTGGTGAAGGATATGGAAACAGATCATCTGGTTACCAGTTAAAATTCCCTAACTTCGAATCCTCAATTGGTATCTCTAACTTGTCTTCTATTAAGAATACTGGAACTTTTATATGTGAGAAGAAAGGACTTTATCTAGTGATTGTTACAGTAATGGCCTGTTCAAAAGGCGATTCCGTATTTTACATTTATAAAAACAATCAGAAATTTATGTTTTATTTTATCGGGCGTTCAGATCATTTTAAAGAAGACTGTCATTCAGGAACGGGAACAGCAGTGGTTGAACTAGATGTTAATGATACTATGGACGTTAGAAATTTTAATAGCGGTGTTATTTTGTACGAGAATCAATCATCATTTTCCGCTGTTAAATTGAAATGAACAGAGTAGTTTTGTCTGACTCATGTATACACCGTGTGTATAGTAATTCAAACCTAGTATATATCTTGGATGTAGTCAATCGAACCTAGTATATATCTTGTATATAGTCAATCAAACCTAGTATATATCTTGCATGTAGTCAATCAAATCTAGTGTATATCTTACAGGTAGTCAATAAAACCTAGTATATCTTGTATTTAGTCAATCGAACCTTGTATATATCATGCATGTAGCCAATCAAACCTAGTATATATCTTGCATATAGTCTATCAAACCTAGTATACATCTTGCAATGCAGTCAATCAAACATAGTATACATCTTGCATGTAGTCAATCAAACCTAGTATATATCTTGCATTAAGTCAATCAAACCTAGTATATATCTCGCATTTAGTCAATCACACCTAGTATATATCTTGTATTTAGTCAATCAAAACTAGTATACATCTTCCATGTAGTCAATCAAACTATGTATATATCTTGCATGAAGTCAATCTAACCTAGTATATATCTTGCATGTAGTCAATCAAACCTAGTATATATCTTGAATATAGGCAATGGAACCTAGTATATATGTAGGACTCGGAGGTGCGATGGGGACGCTGAAGTGCGATTGTCACGCTGAGGTGCGATGGGCTAAACCGACGTGCGATGGTCCTTTCGCTGAAGTGCGATCGTTTAGCACGACCTTTAGTTGTTGTGACGTTTATTAACATGCCGCAAACATGTTGTACGACCAATAAAATGTCCGGGTCTTTGCTTCAAGTATGTTTCACTGAATTTGGTATGAATTTTTTAAAAATAAAATAAAAATTATTTAAAGCAATCATATTTATCGAGTCGATATAATTTTGCCTTATAATTGAGATGAATTCTGCTTTGTAAGAAAACTCGCACTATATATAAGTCTAATTTTATTGTCCCTACAGTATAAACTTCTGCAACAGGTTAGTCTGCTGAATAGCGGAAAATTAGCTTAATCTCAAGTTTTTCACAGAACTCGCGTCACGTTTCGCTATAAGTCAAACATACATGTACTTGTTGGCTTTTATTTGTTAAAAACTGTTATGATATTATATAAATAGATGAATGTTTATCTTATGAGCAATTTCTCGGCTATGCTATGACGAGAACAAGTTATTTTTGATAAAATGAGATGGACCCTGCGTAGCACTATATAGACCGACACGCTGAACCTTTTTTTTTTGGCGCACTTGACAATTCCTCCAACTCGAATCGCGTATACTAAATTAATGCCATTGAGCCCATTTTTTATGACTTTATACTTCTCCGTGCTAGGCGGATGATAGGCAAATTAGAATTGTATGAAATTTTTAGTAGACCTGACTAAAAATTGAAACCGATCTCCAAAATGCGAAGCTAGAACGCTAACCACTACACCACACCTCATTCAATAAAGTTTTTACTTCAGACCATCGCATTTAGCTGGAATAAACCATCACACTTAATAGTTTCATTAAAGTCAACTTTATAGTTAGACGATCGCTGACAGAGCCACCATCGCACTTCAGCGCAGATATCAATAAGTTAACGTCACAATGTTACAATCGCACTTCAGCTTGTTAACCAACGCACTTCAGCATACACCATCGCACTTCAGCGTGACCATCGCGGTTCGGAGTACCATCGCGGTTCCGAGTCCTACATATATATTGTATTTAGTCAATCAAACCTAGTATATATCTTGCATTTAGTCAATCAAACCAAGTATATCTGGAATTTATTCAATCAAACCTAGAATATATCTTGCATGTAGTCAATCAAACCTAGTATATATCTTGCATTTAGTCAATCAAACCAAGTATATCTGGAATTTATTCAATCAAACCTAGAATATATCTTGCATGTATTCAATCAAACCTAGTATATATCTTGCATTTAGTCAATTAAACCAAGTATATCTGGAATTTATTCAATCAAACCTAGTATATATTTTGCATTTTTCAATCGATGTGGCTGTCATATCTCATCATTTAATAACACTATGCAACACTGGGTTATCTATCATCAAATTGTACGTCAAGTCTATGTACCCGGAACTGAATTTTCTTTGTGAAACTCGATCGCCATGGCAATAAAAAGTACTGTACATTTATCAAAAAATATCTATTTTTTGCACTTTACTCTCGTTGAAACTTCATTTCTGCAGGAATTACTTAAAATTTTATTTCTGAAAAACTCGTTACAAACAGTTGTACATGTATTTAAAATGAAGTGATGCTTTCTTATTTGCGCGAATTCTCTATTTCTTATTACCATTCAACCTGAGGTAAACTTGACAAGTTTGTATCCAATGTATCGAGTTCTGGTTAGATACTGTGACTTCAAACATAATTAAAGTCACCGTTATAAAGACATTGCCAAACACATAGTCATACGGCTGTTGTCATGTTTTGCATTCTAAACTTTAGTTTGCATCATGTATTAGAGTTACGTCCCTTCTGATATTAAGAAAGTTAGTCAATCATTACCAGAAACAAATATATGCTGATCACAATAAAAGCAATAATAGAAACGATATTATAATTTAGAATAACCACGCATGTCTAAAATTAACCAAATATAAACATGCTTATTATTAAAAAGTCGAAAATTGAATCTATAAATGTCACAAATAAACAAAAACATAGAGTACAATCAACACATGTGCACTTAAAGAGTATAAAGTCCCTGCAACAGTTGTTGCGACCGTATTCTGCCTAGTAGTCATATCCGGATTGTCTAGAAGTCATACTTTTTACTTGTTTTTGTTTACATGTCTTTTTGATCGAGTTCAGCCATTTCGAGTGATATTTTATAGTAATCCTATTATGTTTTGTAACTCACTCTGATTTTTTAGGTTTTTTTAAGTTTGGCTCCAAATGAAACTTTTAAACCCGCTACACTGTTATGCCCCTGTCCATAGTAAGGAGCCCGGTATTCAGTGATTGTCATTTGTTGGTGTGGGTCATATGTGTTTCTCGTTTTTTTAATAGGTAAGACGGTTGATTTTGAATTGTATTACACCAGTCATTGTGTGGTCCTTCATAGCTTGTTGTCAGTGTGAGTTAATGCTCTATGTTTAAGGCCGTACTTCGAACTATAATAGTTTATTTTTACTAGTTGTGACTTGGATGGAAAATTGTCTCGTTGACACTTATACCAAATCTTCTTATATCTAATAACCATGATAACCATTTGTTCTGTATCCAAACATGAATCTACCTCAAATAATTAAAAATATCTGAACTTTGAACCAGCACATTAATGTATTAACGTAAACACTGCCGTGTTTCAATTCATTAGCAAAACAGTGTTAGCCAGATTTGTGCCCAGGAACTGCTCCTGTGTTTTTTAGGAATAAAAAAAATAATTAAATTTAAAAAAAGATCTAAATCTATTAAAAAAATACTTTTTGAAACAACATAAGTCTTTAATTGTAAGTTCTTAATGAACACACGGATACTGCTATTATAGATAGACTTGACCAGGACGGATTTAAGGACAGAGGTCTTTGAAAACAACATATAACACACACAAAATTAAAGCATAATCAACACAAACAGTGGTTAAACAAAACTAGAAATAAACTCAAGTACTCCTGAAGGATAAGACGCTCATGTTCCACTAGTTCCGAAATTTGTGTGGATAACGACAATGTTAATCTGGTGATTAGTTCTATGAATGTAAAAATCGAATTTCGTACTTCTAAAACAATAATTTGGTTTTAACTTCATTGGATACGGTCACACCCAAACATTTAAAAATGTTTAAAGCCGGAGAAAAGAAAGTAGAGCATCATAATTGTGTCAGTTACTGTCATCATGAAATGCCTATAGCATGAACCTTTGTCTCAATAGCTTCCTTGTTGATAAAATTCATCCTTTATCAGAGAATCATGATAACAAACATGATTCATTTAAAAATGAAATCATATCAACAGTATGAATATAATATAAGTATTGTTCCACTCGACACTATAGCTTGTCCAGCATTGCTTATAATAAATATAAAACAATTGTGAGTGAAGGTCTTTTTACCTTTTTTACCTGATTATGGTAGTAGGGTAGTTAGTTGATTGGTTCGTACATTTGTTGCATAAAATCAAGTGACACATTGATCGATTGTTTGTTTCTGTAACGTCCAGTGAAAAATAACATACGCAATTTCCTCACTCATGGAATGATAGATTTGCCGTCCTTCAAAATAAAGAGGAAGGCGATGAACAACTTCACCAGGTTTCGTCCGTTAAAAAAAACCAAGCGAAACGGAAATGGGCGGTCTAGAGCTCCTTAAATTTCACATTTCTGGATAAGTGCAGCAAATATTTAAGTCATAATAATTTTAGGCTGTTACAGATACAGGATTTAACACTCCATGTACAAGGTCTACTATATACCGTTCCGTAAAAAGGTAAAAATATCCTTGAATCTTCCATAATGGATTTATCTTTTGTCTAGGGTGTCTCGGAATTTTATAGTTTATGAATATTTCGTGAATGCATTTTGCTTTAATTGTAGGAACAAAAAAAGGACTCGAACGTAACTTAAAAAAAATATCTATGTGAATCTAAAAATTTCCTTGTTTTTCCTTGATCTAAGACCCGTCCTGTGTATTAAATTGAGGACGTAGTCCAGATCATTTCGCTTTTCAAAAGGACGAAATTGTGCATTTATGATAAATATTCTTCACTAGACGTCATTTAATAAATTGCTCAAAATGAAATACATGTATGGGTCTTTCAACAGTATGCAAATGCCAATCAATGAACAATTCCATAAATCAATCAGCCGATCAAACCATCAGTACACCAACATATCGATATGAAGTGTTTGTCGTTTGATATTATGCAAGCCTTTTATTTACAAATAAATCATATAGCATGTTAAATTTAGAAAATATGGAATTACTGTAGTTTACAAATGTGTTCAAAACAGCTTCTGATAAATTAATTATTTTACATTTATTAGTAGCAATTTTATAAACAGCTAATGATGTACCGAGTATTTCAATAGATAAATGAAATCCAGCCTTTTGATATGAATCCTAATTATGATGTATCAACTGTAGACTTTCGACTCACAATAAGCCAATTGTAAATAGTTATGTAAAAGGTCTACGAATTAAAATATATTTATGGGTCAATAATGTGTGTACTGAAAACCGTAACATAACACCATTGTTCGTTATGTTTGGTAAGAAAACAACACGTTATATTTCTATTAGAAAGGTACAAAAGATTATAATATAATGTTGTGTTATGTTAGTAGAAATAAAGACAACATTAGTATACCTCTGCTCGAAAGTCATAAATGGATTGTGAGAAAACAAATCAGAGTCACAAACTAAAACCGAGGGAAATACATCAACTACAAGAGGAAAACAGAAACACTGAAGTTCAACAAAAAAAAACCGGCAATGCAACATACACAGAAACGAACTATAGATAACAACCGCTATTTTCCTGACTTAGACAAGAACAAAATGGTGGGGTGAACTTGGTTTAGTGGCTAGTGAAACCTCGCGCTTTTATGACAATGTTAAATATAAGACTAAAATGACAATGTATATGACAGGAATACAATACAAATAAATACAAAAACATTAAGGACAGAGAAATACACAAATGAACAATACAATAGATAAAGGGAGATGTGGTGTGAGTGCAAATGAGACAACTCTCCATCCAAATAACTACATTGCGACATGCTAACCACAGAATAAAAACAAACACGTAAAACAACACCAAACAGTACACAAAAAACAGGACAACAGAACCACGATATTTCTGTCACACGACTGAATCAACACCACAAAAGTGACGTCATAGGTAAAATTCTTAAATCTCTTGCATTATCTAGCTATGTCAGAATTTTTTTCTAAATCAAACTGTAAAACAAATAAATCGTGTACATATAGTTGCATTAAACTAAAATCTTATAAATGAACTAGGTGATCAATTATCTTTACTTTTACATATGAATGGAAAATAAAAAAAAATCGAATTACAGCAACAGATGATATGACATATAACAATATTCAATCAGAATTACGAATCAACATCATAACTAAATACATGAGAAACAAATATCGTGACAGGTATAATAACAATACGAATTCACACTCATTCACAGTCATATTCGGGAATAGGTCATGTTCGTCATTGTATCAGCTTAGTAAAAGGGGTATCTACCACTCTAAATGGTTGTTAGAAATTACAAATACTTTATATGAATGTGGATTTAATTTGATGTGGGATAATCAAATAATTGCTAAATCTGATAATATTAGTAAGAATGTCAAGAAATGTTTAAGTAATAAATTTATGTTGAACTGGAGTAATAATGTTATGAATTCTGCAAAATGTCTTAGTTACAGAATATACAAGTCTGATTTTTGTTTTGAGAAATATTTAACTGTGTTACCATCTGATCTAAGAATGTATTTATGTAAATTCCGTTGCCTTAGTAATAAATTGCCCATTGAAACGGGGAGATTTTTTAATATTGATAGATCTGAAAGACATTGTAATCTTTGTAATGCTAATGAACTTGGTGATGAGTTCCATTACTTATTCAAATGTACCTTTTTCAACAATGTTAGAGCTAAATTTTTACCTTTAGATATATGTAAAAACCCAAATGTTTTAAAATTTAAAGAATTGATGAATACATCAGATTTATTCACACTTACTGGAATAGCAAAATTTTGTAAAAGTGTTATTAAAACCTTTTAATACATGTGCTTAATCATGTTACTATATTTTGTACTTCCTGCCAAATATCTGTATTAATTATATATACTATTATTGCACCTTTGTTAACCATGTTCTAATGTAAATATGTAAATATGTTCATACTTTTATAGTTTGTTAAAAAATGTTGTACTAACATACATGTACCCCATGTGGGGGCTTTAGTGAAATAAAATGTCTTATGTCTTATGTCTTATGTCTTATGTTACTTAAATGTATTCAGAACAAAAAGTCAGCATTACACTGAAAAGGGTTGAATTCTATCAAAGTACTAATATTTTCGTGTATTTTATAAGAATGAACAGAATTGTACTTCTTTTAGAGTACTGTTTGTAAAGCTCACGAACATTCCGTGGTTTGTTCTAAGGTAACCCCAACATCGATCCTGATAAAAAAAGAACTAAGCACACAAAACCATTATATTGTTAAGCTTTTGAGAAAATTTGATAACTTGTAATGCGGGGATTTAACAGAAATTGCTGATAAAAATGGTTACTAAGTACAACAAAAAATCATTGCTTCGCTAATTAAAACCCCTAACATTTTTGTGATCATAGAATAAAATTGCACTTTGTAAAAACAGCTGTTTCACAAACCACGTCTCTTTTGGAGAGATATATCATATTCAGAATATTCAGAATATGACAGCTGTTATCCATTCATTTGATGTGTTTGAGCTTTTGATTTTGCAATTTGATTAGAGACTTTCCGTTTTGAATTTCCACGGAGTTCAGTACTTTTTTTATAGATATCTTTATTTGTTAACGTGCTAGTTCTCAGATTTGACCTCTATGTTTCACTCATAGAGACATAAATTGAAAATGCAACAAGTACAGAAAACATGGTTGGCCTAAAATATATTTCTTAGGAGGTCCAAAAGTGGCGGTAGGGTTATTATATAATTTTAGTACAAATTTAAAATCTTCAACGCATGTAAATTTTGAAAATATGCCTCACAGTCCTATATTTTGACATTTGAATAACATAGTAGTTCGTATTAACTTACCGTTTCTGGGATACAAATTTTCACGAAACTTCATAGTAATAGTAATTGTTTGCGTGAAAGGGAGTTTCTATGGGAAATTGCATTATCTATATCCTTTAAATAAAAATAATAAGGGGTATAGAAGAGTTACTGATACAAAATAAGTATCCCCGAATGAAAGTCTATGCAATCCAAAACATATTGTTTAGATAAAAACAATAATAAAAGAGGTGCAAGAGTACTGGTGAATCATTTCATTTAGGTTATGTGACAGTTTCAAAACATTGGGCAAGCGATTTATTAGCAGTTGCAGATACAAAAGCATGACAGAATGACGAACAAAAAGACGATGTTTAAATAAAAACGAGTCCTTAACCAATCCAAATATCTCAATACAACTCCTAAGACACAATTCTCCTTTTCTAGTAACAACATAAATCTTCAGAGATGTTGAAATAAGAACGAGTCCTTAGGCAATCCAAACATCTAAATATTATCTCTAGGACACACTCTTTTATTTTTGTAACAGTATATATCTTCAGAGAATCAGTGACCTATCGTATCAATAAATACATATATAGTTTATTTTCATGTATTTAAATATTTGAAATAGTCGGTCAATATTACAATTAGTTTCGTTTTGAACCAAACTATGTAGGCAAGTATCTATTTATTATTACTTCAATAGTAAAATCATACACGCATATATACGTATAGATATTGGTAAGAAATAATTGATTTGATGATGTAATTTAACCTGGTGTTTCGGTTTAGGTTTTATATTACCTAGGAATTATCCTCATCAGGTACCCTAGCCTTACAGCAACGTGATAAAAATAAACGAAAATTCTTGGGCACGACACTCAGTGAATCATCTTTCTGTTTTCTTTATATCAAATTGCGAATATTGTGATATAGCTTAACCTACTACATTCTTTATAAGTTTAGAAGATGTTAAATATTCTTTCAAGTTCTTGTGTTTCTGGTATGCAATAATGGGTGATTTCATCACGAGACTTGATGTGTCTGTTTTTCATAGACATTATCTTAAGGTTCTCACGTTAATCTGTTTACGTTTAGTAGTAAGTTCAAATTGACCTGCTAGCAGGCAATATAATGAATAAGTAAATTCTGTATTACTGATCACTCTATGCCACATGTCTGAGAAAGCAGGTTTATAATCAATAAAGAAATTGTCATATACCTCTTATGTCTCCTTTCTTGTTCATATGTTTTATAAAAGTCACAGTAGCCCTCGAAAAAACATTAGTACTAACAATAATTTTAAAGGCTGAATTTTTGGAACCTGTACAAGACAATTGTGGGTCAAACCATTTCACATTTGAAAAGATACTTGCTTAATATTCCCTTTGACAACAACATGTCTCGATGTCATCAACTTGGGCAATTCCTTTATCATAAATCAATTGCTACTTAAATGACTTATTAAAAGACGTGTTGATTGACGATTTCAAGTCTAAACTTCTTGATCACATCTATGCTAATTCCGTAATCATATGCTCCGATTTTTTCACTCTTGACCTAAACATTGTTTACAACTCTTCTCGAGATTTGCGAAAAACATATTCCAAAGATCTGTTAGAGTACATACAATCTAAGACTTTTTCATTTCGTATAGCATTAAAATAAAAGACTTTTCTATCACACCATGTTCACGAACCTCCTAGTTAATACGATACTTCAGGGCTTGCATTTAATCTCATAATGTCCTTGAACCTCTGCTGTTCCTAAATCGAACATTAGCTGACAACATGACTGCAACACGAAACGGACTAGAATACAAACGACAGTATAAAAAATACAACACTTAGCAAAACTAGCCTGACAAAAAACCAGAGAAGATTACAGGATATACACAAAGGTAAGCAAATCCTATTATATATGTGGAACCCATCGTGTTGGTCAAGTAAGTGTACACCCAATGATATGTATAATTCAGCTATAAAATTTTAAGAATATAAGTAAATATTAAGTTATTTTGACGTGTGCACCAATTCAGCATTATTACAATGACTTAGAAGAGAGGCGACAGATACCAGAGGGACAGTCAAACTCATAAATCAAAAATAAACTGACTACGTCATGGCTAAAAATGAAAAAGACAAACAGACAAATAATAGTACACAAGACACAACATTAAAAACTAAAGAGTAAGCAATACGAACCCAATAAAACACTGGGGGTGATCGCAGGTTCTCCGGAAGGGTAAGCAGATCCTGCTCCACATGTGGCACCCGTCTTGTTGCTCATGTTATAACAAATCCGGTAAATAATCTAATTCGGTAGGTCAAATTCATGAAAGAAAAGGTGATTGTAGTTACGACGTAAGGAACATATCCGATATCATCTGTGAAACGTTTATTCCATAACGGTCAACCAACTCGTGATGCCGTCCGTAAAATTTACGAAGGGATGATTTCAACTTTATCATTTTGAACTCTTGGTTTAATAGCTTCCTTGTTAGTAGCAACGCTATGTCAAGAAAATCATGATAGGAAATACAAGCACGGGAATATCGTATCAATTGGGAGATATATACCCCGTATGCAGGTACTGCTGGAATGTTGCTATTTAGAAATGGATAGTTCACAATGGGAAAGCTGAAATCATCTGTTTTGTCGTAAAGTTTTGTTTTCAACCGACAAGTCAAGATATGGGATCGACTTAACAGTATCTGTTGTTTTCTTTATCTCTAGTTCGATGGGATAGATGCGTTCAACATATTCAGCAAATTTTGAATTAATTAGTGGGAAAACATCATCGATATAGCGGAAAGTAAAGTAACACTATCCTCGGCGACATATTTATTTTAAATACTTGTTTCTTCGTCAATCCACGAATTCGATATTTTATAAACTCAGTTGTATATGAAGATTGTAAATACATACAATGAGCGTTTTCATATTGTTTACATACGTCAGTGACGTCTTCTTGTGTCTCAGTAGAGAATTTTAGATATCTGACTTTCTAACGTCATACATAAAGTATACGTAAGAAATCACAATTAAGACTATATTTGGGATTGAATTGACTCCCTTTTTCCGAAGATTAAAATACATTCAGCTATAATTTCGCCATTATCTTCATATTTATTCTTAATCTAATTAAGATATTTGAATTAAGACAACAGTGTTGTAGGGAAAAATGGTTATTTTCAGTTAGAGAATGATGAATACATTGGACAATTAAAACAATCTTTTGTTGGTTGATGCTGCACGTGTAAGTCTTTTTTGTTTATTAGAAAAAAAAACGATCAAAAACCAGATACAGCCCAATGCCATTAATGGGCTGTTTTCTGCTTTACGGTCTGGTGTGGTCTTTATGAAATGTTTTCGTCTTTCATTTTTTTTTATACTTCGTCATCCTGGGCTCTAATATCTCAGATCGTTAATCTATGTCCTAGCTTAGACTATATCTTACGAGTTATTTATTGTGAATTGTTGCAACTGTCTTTTTAAACTGATTTTTACCGACTGATGTTGCATCGATTTCTAAACTTAGGAGAGCATTTTGAGTCGGTAAACATGTTTGTCCACCACCATAATGTATGCTCGGTCATATGCTACTCAGTGCTTGACTTTGTCGCTGTTTATAATATTTGTATTTGTTTCGCACATGTTTGTTTTCTCGTTTTAATTCCCTTGCCTTTCCCTTTCCAAAATAGAGATTTAGTCAGTGCATTTAAGCTTATATGCATGTCTTAAACTTGGGAAAAAAACAGTTTTGATTTTTTAGTATTTAGTGATTCTGGTAACTTAAAATTATTGACCATAACATCTCGAGAAAAATAATCGTAATTAATAAAAGCAAAGGAAGATAAAAAGAGATGATATCCAGTTTAGGATTCAATAACTGGAGACACTGCTATACATCTGTTATACACCGTTTAAAATGCCAAGGGTTAATTATTGAGTCAAAGCATATTATTATTATATACGATTATAATTGAAATAAAAAATCTCAAAACACAAATATCACCTCACTTTTTTGACCGTCCATCCACGATATTCACACCAAAATAGGTTGTATCTAATTTAAAGTTGTGTTTAACGTTTAGTTATCATAACTAGTATTTTGAACGTATTTTTTCCTCCGAACAAAACAGATATACCTTATTATATGGTCAAGTCAGAATCAACATGTGTGAAATTATGAAAAATCAAATGATAAATATTAAATGTTATGGTTGATACAAAACTTCACGCCAACATATAAATGTGTCGTTTATCTTATATCAAGATATATAGTTCTTGTTTGTTTTTTGTAGTCAGTACATAATTAAGGCAATCTGAAATTTAGCCCTGGGTCTGGACTAAAGCTCAACAATGAAGGCCATACGGTAACCAATAGTTGCTTAAAATCAATTGTTTTAATTTTAAATGTTATAGTGATAATTGGGTTTAAAAATACAATTTTATTTTAACCAAAGACTAAAATTTGCATTTGATAAAAAGAATGAATAAATTGTCGAACTGAAATCATTTGTTTATAATACAAGAACTGCTCGGGTGTTACTTTTTGGTTTTTCTGTAGGTTTTTTAAACAAAGCAAGACTAATACATGTCTGACTTGCTGGTGTCGATATTTTAGGTAATCTGATACTTTATTGTGCCTAGGATCTGTAGATATAAACAAGATGTGGTGTGATTGTCAATGAGACAAGTCTTTGGTTAAAATAAAATTGTATTTTTAAACCCAATTATCACTATAACATTTAAAATTAAAACAAACTAAAGATAACAATGACGGAATAAGGCATAATAAAGGTGAATAAGCATTTTTTATATATCAGTATAGTCCTTTAAAATAATATAGAACATTTATAAGAATTTATAACATTTATTATGAAGATAGATATTTGTCCATACACCTTTCCATTTTGTTTTCTATATGTCTGAGTCTGTCAAGGTGGTCTTGGTACGCTCGGTATGTGTCCCTAGCCATTTCCATGGCACCCTTTTTCTTTGGGGTGGTTGAACTGCTTCCTCATCATCCTCATCATTGGCAATATGGATCGCTGTAAATCTGTTTGCTACGCCAGACGGTTCTTGAGGTTCTTCTTGCGATTCTTGCGGTTCTTCGACCTGATCTTCTTGACCGTCATCTTGAGTGTCATCTTGTTCCAATGGCGTGCTTATCCTTGCAACTATATTTGCAACTTCACGCTCCACCTCTTTACTGGCATTGATTTGCAATTACAAAAAGAAAAATAAATATATGATATAGTTCAACAAATAAAAATATATATTAAATGAAAAACACAAATAAGATTGATGTAATAAATTGTTGATCACCTTAAAAATTTTCTTTTGTTCTAAATTAATGAAGTATAAAACCCTTGAGCGGAGTATTGGATTCATTGAGCGTTTGAAAGACAATTGCGATTGGTCAACTTTAATCTTTAAATTTCATTGTGAAGGATATATAATGTATCAAATGTCATGATGATCGGGGAGAAATTTGCTGTTCACCCGTTTTTTTTTTTAATTTATTGATTTTTAAATGTCAAATTGAAGGTTTTCATTTTTTTTTTAAATCATTATTTACGTGTTAGCCAATTCGAATCAATTCGAATAAAAAAGGAAGAGTGTGTGAACTCGATTAGCGAATTCGATTCGGATTCAATTCGTATTAAATGTCCGTGTGAACGAGGCATAAAATAACAAATTGATTATTTGATATAACAAATTTACACTTTGAAATAACAAATTAATAATTTGATATACAAATAGTCTTCTCAAGTTCATTTTAGCGAAAGATTCGAAGAAAGCAAGTCCATAAGTTTTGGTGTTAGGCTTAGGCAGTAAAAGTCTCAGCGCTGTTTAAAAAAAAGCTGGAAACTTATTCAAAAACAACTTATTCTGAACTTGCATGTCCAAAGTCATTTAGCAACATATAGCTTGAGCGTTTTTCGTCAATTGCAGCCTCTACATATTAATTTTGTATTTTCGTTTCATCTATAAAATTAAGGCAATTAATTTTCTTATTTGATTTTTTTCTCTAAACGGTACATGTTTTGACAAAGGATTTTAACGTAAATTTCCTAAGAGTGACCAATAACTGATTACTGCCATCTCATTTTATCTATGGTGGTTGTCCAATTAGAAATCATACCAAATATTTTTACTTTTATATAATGCAAGTGCGAAACTTGTGTCGCAAAATAGTATTAAAAATTTAGATTGAAGGTCAGAAGTTTTTACTATAACTAAAACGATAGGTTTTGATAGGTAAATTACCAGCCGGGCTGATATGCATAAAGCCACTTAATTTAAGATATCCAGTCAAAATACTATTTTATCGTAGGACATGAAGAAAAATCCGTCCGTTCGGAACAAATCTTAATTTATGTAGTTTTATGCATATCAGCCCTGGGCCTCCACTCCTTGGCATAAAACTAGTCAATAAACGATCGTAATTTTTTATAAATCATTATTTGATATAACAAATTATTATATCAAATATAATTTATTAGTATATATCAAATATCTAATTTGTTATATCAAATTGATAATTTGTTATATCAAATTGATAATTTGTTATATCAAATTGATAATTTGTTATATCAGATTAATAATTTGTTATATCAAATTGATAATCTGTAATAACAAATTGATAATAAAAGAGATATTGTCATGAAAACTTGATTAATTTTCGAAATCCAGGTTTGCCTCAAAAATGGAGAATAGAAGCCGAACACGTGAATTTAGTGCACGGTGGTAAACAATCTCCAATTACCATTTTTTATCACACGTGACCATGAAGTTATATGCACTTATATATATTTTGTCGTTCATACTCTTATTATTATTTCCGTTTATAAACCGAACACCCCAAAATTAGAAAAGGACGCACATACTGCTCTTTTAAGAACGTTTCATATTATGATGAACAGGAGGAGGGGTGGCTAAAAGTCAATCTATTTGTTGAATATTTAAATCGATTATTTTGTTTGTTGGACTGAGCAGGCGTATTTCTTTTGAAAATTCAAATGCATAATTTCATTCATTCTGTCTTTGTTAAAATCTTTTTTTCCAGTTACAATTGGGCCAGAATATATAATTTGATAATTGTCACCCCCAATAAAATTAAAAACAATCTCTTGCCGGGAATCATGTTGTACAATGTAACATTTTTTTTGTATTCTCCATACTCTAATTTTCCAGTAAGCTTCTATAATCCCTATACTTTTATTCCTGGAAAAATCTTCAAGGCAAAATCTAATATATTAATCTAAAGTTATAACTTGTATCTTAATAATGTTATTTTTTTGTCCTGAATATGCATGGGATATTTGCAAATGGACATACTAAGTCAAAATGCTGGATGTGCTAAAAATATCTTTATACTATATATTTTATATAGCACAAAATTTCTATTTCTATGAATTTACGGTATTTTAAGTGAAAACACTCGGGTAGATTTTTTTTTCAAATTTCAAGTCTTTCATATTGTAATGTTGCTTATTATCGGGGTTGTTATGCTCCTGATAAAGCAATTATAATTAGTCATTTAAAATTATATACATTAATTTGTTAAAATATTCCCGAGTATGGGTTTACATCCCAAGATATAATTTTTATATAAAATGATAGATTTCTAAAATTTAGGAGGGGGTCTTTCAGCAATGTTACCATAGTTTATGGGAAATTATGACAAATGCAGGGTATCCAATCACATTTAACGACATTCTGGTGCAAGTAGTAATAAAATTTGGAAGTGTGGCTTAATTTTACGAGAAATACACCAAATACAGTTATAATATTTTTACGCAATTTGATTTGAAATTTGAAATAAGTATGGATAAATTCAAATAAAAAATACACTTAAGTTTACATACCCTTTTCAAGTTTGCCCTTTTCGACGCTGGATCGGACTTTTGGGAATATCGGCTGTCCATAGCCCTAACCTCCTCGACCAGCCTCTTGAACTCCGAATTACAAATTGTCATCCCATCTTTTATAAGCTTCCTTACTTGGTCCGCCATTCTTTTTTTCAGTTTTTGGCCTTCTGTGCACCCGTACAACTCCATAGCAGCTTGCGGCAGTTTGTCACACTGCCTCTACGCCTCGTCTAACACCAAACTCCAATTACATCTGGTTTTGGTGTAGGCTCGAAATATTATCAGTTGTTCTATGAAGCTTACTTCAGTGTGGGATTTTCTGGTCGGAGTAGCCATGCTCTTAGTGGGTTCGAAACGAAATGGTCAAACGGACACGTGGAAAATAGGTAATATTGTCACAAAGGTCTATCATTGGTCAGTACAGAAAAAAAAACAAAAATCGTCCGTGCATGTTTCGGGTCAAAGGTTAAACAGACTAGAATTAAGTAAATGATAATTGAATTATTCCCTATATATACGGTTTCAATGCGCAAATATACTAGATTATTAACAAAAAATATTGGAAGATATTTTGTTAATTTTTTTCGAGTTTTTTTTTTTTTATACAGACAAATATATAGATGTATAGCATAGGTTTGCACATAGAATTTCTTTGGCCTTCACTTATATACACATGTTCATCTATATGTATTTTGAAATTTCAATCCTTAAAAATGAAAGAGAGGGATCAGATCGTTTTTATTTGCTTGCTGTACCTGCAGTACAGAATGATGTTATTGCCACCCCTGCCAGTACCACCTTTTCAGTCGGAAAATGATTCATCTTTTTTTATGATTTTGAACATTCTTATAACATATCTCAGAAGTCTAAAGATGCCGTTACCGTTTTATAATTTTTCAATCAGAAATAGGATTTTAGAACACGAGATTTCACTACCGCTATCTACGAACGATCCGTACAGAATTTTATCAGACAGACCTTTTGAATTTTGGATTGTTTCTGGGGAAACTGTGGAAACGTTTGAAAATTTTTCAACTATTATTTCTCCAAGAGTAAGACATTTTCGTTATGGGAACTGTTTTATCAGTTTGAGAAATAGACTTTTAATGACATTGATGTGGTTACGGCAATACCCCACATATACCGTTTTATCATTGACTTTTGGTGTGAGCGTTTCCGCTGTTGGTAAAACTGTAAACAAAATGTGGATGATTCTTTGGGAAATTTTGGAGCCACAAATTACATGGCCAAGTGTTATTCAATGGAACCAAATGAGAGGTAATTGGCCAGAAATGGCGAATGTTATTGGAGCCATTGATGGTACATCCCACGAGATTTGGATTCCATCTACAGAACCACAAGAAGAGTTCTATAGTGGCCACAGAAAATTCAATTGCATCCATACTCAGGTACGCTTTTGTAAATTTTAACATGCTTTCGATTGATCGGTATGTATAAACACACAAACATATGTTTAGCTTAAATATTGTTTTCGAGCGACAGATAAATATTTGATATTTTCTTACACAGGTGCTTGTTGAGAGGACACTTCCCATTTTCATTTTCTGTGTTTATTTTTAATTTGAAATATATTTTCATTATTTACTTAATTTTTACCTATTTTCGATTATTTTAAGTGTTCCAACTCTTATTTATATGATTGATTTTTTTTAGGTTGCTCCGATATTCCTATTGTTGAAAAATAACCCACACAAAATAAAAAGGGGGAGGGCGGTACTCCGTATGCTCATAAACATCAAACGCGGACCGCGAAGAGGACACCCATACACAGAACGTTACATGTACAACTATGTTTCAAATTACACGGCAAAATGCATATTGAGCATTTGTAGACTTTTCACCAGTCGAAGACCTATATAAACATCTTTGGTTGATTTTTATCGCTGTTGTGATGTTGTCTTGCTGTCGTATCGTTGATTGATACACACACTAGCATTTTTTAATCCGTCAACATGAATATAAAATCATTTAAAGAAAGTATGAAATTAAAATACTAGTAAATCTGCAAATATACATTTTGATGAAATTGAAAATAGAAATCTTAGTTCTTCGCCTCTCTGTCTTTTTAACATATATATTAGCAAATTTACCTGACGATATCTGGATATGGGTATTTAGTCGGATCTTAACACGTATTTGTGATTTGTTTAAAACCGGTTTTAACGAAGAAATGTCGAAATGTTCAGAACTTAATTTAATCTGTTTTTGGGTCAGATGGTGCAAGCATACGATTTTTATTGCGTCTTACACTTTGAGAAGCGAATAATCTTTAGCTACTTTATTTAAATATTGTGTAAAAACGTTAATTATGAGCTATGAAAGTCAAGTGGCTCAAGCATTTTACTGAAGAAGTTTTAAAAAAATGCAAATAAATATTTTAACAGTGGGTTAGATTTCATTAGTCTTTACTATCTATAGATTAACAACTTTTGGTTATATTTATAATTTAGAATCATCATTGAAGGTGGATGATAGATTGATTGGGAAATGAACCAGAGTTATCTGAAGGTAATCACAGAGAGGGACTAGCAAGCAATTTTTAATTGTAGCTTATTTAACGTTAAAACAACTTTCCACTGTAAACAAATGTTACTTTATACAAATATAAGGACCTTGTTAGCTAAATCTACAAATTTTATTAGATATTATAAATTTTGATTACAATAGATTAATATGCTATATAATATATATTTAACTATTTTGTTTTATACTTTTTCAGATAGTTATTGATAACCCAAAAAAATATATGCTATGTCCATTCTGGATTTCTTGGCCACAATAACGATGCCTTCTGCTATCAGCAAATCCGGCAGATTGGTCCAGGACTGGAAAATGATTTCCCAGCACACTGTTTTATACTGGCTGACAGTATCTACCAAAATGCACCACCTCTTGTAACTCCTTTCAAATGTACGGATTTCGTGCGAAGACCAAGACTTGAACAGAAGAGAAAACGGAAGTTTAATCTATTACACAGAAAAAGAATGGTGTATGTCGAACACTTTATAAAGGAAATAAAGACATTTTGGGTAATTGGTGCGCTCTACAGACACCCGAGATGGGAAATGTCATCTATTGTTGAGCTGTGTGCTGCCCTGGCTAAGAGAAGAGCTGATTTGATTAAAGACGTTTACAGTTAATAAATATACTTGCTTTTGAATATGTTTAGATACTGAAATATATCTTAGTTTATGTAATTAGAAGTTGTATCTGTTTGAATTGTTTTCTCAAAGTTCACAAATGTGTTGGTTTAGATTATAAACTTGTTCAATTAGTTTTGTCCATTGACTTTAAAATTCCTATTATTATTTAAAAAGATATATACATCGTTCTACTGTTTAATTGTTCATAAATGTGTCAATAACAACACCTTAGAGGAAGCGGGGCATCTCAAAATTATCAAAAAACTTATATATAATATTTCTTCACTTTGAGCAGACACAAAAATAAATTAGCATCAAAAACTAAAAAGAATTAAAATTTTTCTGAAAAACAAAACTTTTTATTATTTCAAGTGCTCTAAAGCCCTTTTCCATTGCAGAGGTTATACTCAAAAGTGTTTCGATATTTTTGTTTGTTATGATAAACTTTAAATATGGTAAAATTGTTTCTTTTTAAAAATTAAACAAAACTAAATTTAAATTTTGTGATGAGAAAGTTTTATTTTACGTAAGATTTTCATACATGTTGTGTTTGTGTCTCTTCATTTGGGGATTTTAATATTTTATTGTTAATCTTTAAAAATAAATGAGTCTCATGAAATTATTGGTCTCTTCAAAACTGAGTCGATCCAGAGCTTTACATTTTGTGTAAAAAATGCATAATACTTATTGCAGATAAAATGCCTAGACTACAATTTATTGACGGTTTATCATCACTTTATGTAATTGTTGTCGTAAAGTCGCTTTAAAGTATAACTACGATTGTATTACGAAGTTGACAGATAAGAATAAATTGGAAACTAGTGATACGAAAATGTAAACAACAATTACCTATAAGAAATATTTATATGATCTATATGTTTTATTTATATCCCCCTTTGACGCTTTTATACCATGAACATCGATGAGACACTGTAAACGGATTTCATCAATTAGCTTAAGTTCCATTTAAACACGAATGAGTATCAGTAGTGTAGAAGTGTTCGTCATATGCAGGTGCTATTCTTGATTTAATAAGGGATCTACCATTTGGTTTATGTGTTTGGGGGAGGGGGGGGGGAGGTAGGATGAAATATCAAAAAGGCAGGACAGAAATTTGATTTTAAAAAGCAAGGACATGAGTTTCGATTGAATAAAAGGCAGAATGAGCACATGGGCAAAATAGACAGGACCAAAAATAGTGAAAAATAAAAATGCTGGACACATTTTTTATCATGCCCCCCCCCCCTAAAAATCAAATGGTAGCTCCGTAACCTTGGATGTATGGCATTAAGTGATATGTATATACCACTTACATTGTGATGCGGCAACTGGTCTACCATGATAGGAATTAAATTCTATAAATATGAATAAACTAAATTAAATATGTAAGAAAAAAACTTCATCTTATCTGTGAGACGATCGATTTAAAAAAAAAGAGTACTTCAATGTTGGATTACGTTATACAGCCGAGGTTAGTTTCTTTATCGCCCATTAAGTGCCGACTAGGAGCCCCAGCATCTTTCCGCCTTTTTTTGGTTTTGAACTTCTCGGATGGGAAGATGTGTATAGTAATAGTTCTAGATGGGTTTTTTTTTTATCTTGGGTTACAATGCAAAATCACTGGCAGTTCCAGCTCAGATCAACATGGTACTCCTCACTAAATGGATTAAGTAAATTAAAGTAGTTCCGGAACGGAATCGATCAGTGTTGGGAGTTAAGTTATAACGGTACAACTACGAGACAGGGTTTTAGAGGTTGGGGTGCTTTCTGTAAGGTCCGTGTTTTCAAATCCATAAAAGGACTGGACTAGGATGGAGAATTGTCTCATTGGAACTCACACCACATCTTTTTAGCTCACCTGTCCCGAAGGGACAAGTGAACTTATGCCATCACTTGGCGTCCGTCGTCGTCCGTCGTCTGTCGTCCGTCAAATGCAGTTTTTGGCTTATAACTCAAAAACCAAAGCATTTAGAGCAAATCTGACGTGGGTAATATTGTTTATCAGGTCAAGATCTATCTGCCCTGAAATATTCAGATGAATCAGACAACCCGTTGTTGGGTTGCTGCCCCTGAATTGGTAATTTTAAGGAAATTTTGCTGTTTTTGGTTATTATCTTGAATATTATTATAGATAGAGATAAACTGTAAACAGGAATAATGTTCAGCAAAGTAAGATTTACAAATAAGTCAAAATGACGGAAATGGTCAGTTGACCCCTTTAGGAGTTATTGCCCTTTATAGTCAATTTTTAACCATTTTTCGTAAATCTTAGTAATCTTTTACAAAAATCTTCTCCTCTGAAACTACTGGGCCAAATACTTCCAAACTTTAATTGAATGTTCCTTAGGGTATGTAGTTTGTAAATTGTATCCGAAGTTATGATCTATCAACAAACATGGTCGCCATTGCTAAAAATAGAACATAGGGGTCAAATGCAGTTTTTGGCTTATAACTCAAAAACCAAAGCATTTAGAGCAAATCTGACATGGGGTAATATTGTTTATTAGGTCAAGATCTATCTGCCCTGAAATTTTCAGATGAATCAGACAGCCTGTTGTTGGGTTGCTGCCCCTGAATTGGTAATTTTAAGGAAATTTTGCTGTTTTTGGTTATTATCTTGAATATTATTATAGATAGAGATAAACTATAAACAGGAATAATATTCAGCAAAATAAGATTTACAAATAAGTCAACATGACGGAAATGGTCAGTTGACCCCTTTAGGAGTTATTGCCCTTTATAGTAAATTTTTAACCATTTTTCGTAAATCTTAGTAATCTTTTACAAAAATCTTCTCCTCTGAAACTACTGGGCCAAATACTTCCAAACTTTAACTGAATGTTCCTTAGGGTATCTAGTTTGTAATTGTATCCGAAGTTGTGATCTATCAACAAACATGGTCGCCATTGCTAAAAATAGAACATAGGGGTCAAATGCAGTTTTTGGCTTATAACTCAAAAACCAAAGCATTTAGAGCAAATCTGACAGGGATAATATTGTTTATCAGGTCAAGATCTATCTGCCCTGAAATTTTCAAATGAATCAGACAACCTGTTGTTGGGTTTCTGCCCCTGAATTGGTAATTTTAAGGAAATTTTGCTGTTTTTGGTTATTATCTTGAATATTATTATAGATAGAGATAAACTATAAACAGGAATAATGTTCAGCAAAGTAAGATTTACAAATAAGTCAACATGACGGAAATGGTCAGTTGACCCCTTTAGGAGTTATTGCCCTTTATAGTCAATTTTTAACCATTTTTCGTAAATCTTAGTAATCTTTTACAAAAATCTTCTCCTCTGAAACTACTGGACCAAATACTTCCAAACTTTAACTGAATGTTCCTTAGGGTATGTAAGTTGTAAATTGTATCCGAAGTTGTGATCTATCAACAAACATGGTCGCCATTGCTAAAAATAGAACATAGGGGTCAAATGCAGTTTTTGGCTTATAACTCACAAACCAAAGCATTTAGAGCAAATCTGACAGGGATAATATTGTTTATCAGGTCAAGATCTATCTGCCCTGAAATTTTCAGATGAATCAGACAAACTGTTGTTGGGTTACTGCCCCTCAATTGGTAATTTTAAAGAAATTTTGCTGTTTTTGGTTATTATCTTGAATATTATTATAGATAGAGATAAACTGTAAACAGCAATAATGTTCAGCAAAGTAAGATTTACAAATAAGTCAACATGACGGAAATGGTCAGTTTACCCCTTTAGGAGTTATTGCCCTTTATAGTCAATTTTTAACCATTTTTCGTAAATCTTAGTAATCTTTTACAAAAATCTTCTCTGAAACTACTAGGCCAAATACATCCAAACTTTAACTGAATGTTCCTTAGGGTATCTAGTTTGTAAATTGTATCCGAAGTTATGATCTATCAACAAACATGGTCGCCATAGCTAAAAATAGAACATAGGGGTCAAATGCAGTTTTTGGCTTATAACTCAAAAACCAAAGCATTTAGAGCAAATCTAACGATCGGTAATAATGTTTATCAGGTCAAGATCTATCTGCCCTGAAATTTTCAGATGAATCAGACAACCTGTTGTTGGGTTGCTGCCCCTGAATTGATAATTTTAAGGAAATTTTGCTGTTTTTGTTTATTATCTTGAATATTATTATAGATAGAGATAAACTGTAAACAGCAATAATGTTCAGCAAAGTAAGATCTTCAATTAAGTCAATTTGACCAAAATTGTCAATTGACCCCTTAAGGAGTTATTGCCCTTTAAAGACTTTTTTCACAATTTGTTCATCATGTTGACTTGCTTTAAAAAATCTTCTCCTTTGAAACTGCTGTATCAATTTCAGCCAAACTTAGGCTAAATGAGTTTCAGAGTATCTAGTATAAATTTTATATTTTATTTCCTTGTATGTCAAGAAACATAGCTCCTATGGCTAAAATAGAACATAGGAGAAAATGATTATTTTTTTTGGCTTTTGAAGAAAATAGGACGATCCAAAAAACATTTAAATAAATTGAAAAGCCAAAATAATCATTGATGAGAGATTTAACCAAAAGAATTAAGGTGAGCGATTCAGGCTCTTGAGAGCCTCTTGTTATTTATATTGATAGGTTAAAATCCAATTTGTGTGCTTTCTGTGACGTTTTCAAGTTGTGTTATTAAATATCGGCCTAGTGTAGTAGTTCGCAATTCACACTTTAAAGTATTATCGCTGCTGCTGTTGTTTCAGAGCCATATACAAGGTGTTTACATGTAATGCTTTTACTTTCCCTACAGCTCTTGTGCTCACTTCCTTCTTGTGAGTTTTTTGTTGCTGTCGCTACTTGAGGATAGAGTGTTGTTGTTGCTGCTGCTTAAAATACTCATATTAAAGTTTTTTTTAATAAACTGTTTTCAATGCTCCTGCAACTTGAAAATATTGACAACAGCTGTGAGCAGATGTAAAAATAAAAACAGTTGCTGTAAACAGTTTGAAAAATCTCAGAGCAGCTGTGAGCAACTAAAAAGTAATAACCGGGAACAGCTATTGGGCAAATTATAGAGCATTCAGCCTTTTTGATTTTTCTTTAAATTCATAAACATATAAATATAGAAAAGAATCATGCAATTAGTTTGAATGTGATTTACTTTTATCTGATCCTTAAAAGCAGCAAAAGCAAAATCATAACTATCCCTAGGCAGCAGCAGGAGCAGCAAAACCCCATAAGAATAAAATGAGTATAAGAGCAAGCTATAAAAGGGCCCAATATGAACATTTTATCACAATTCAAACAGGAAAACCAACGGTCTAATCTATTTTACAAAAAGAGAAACATTTATCAAACATACCAACAAACGTCAAGCACTTTTCCTGACTTAGGACAGGTGCATATAATATATGCAGCAGGTTTGAACGATTTAACAGGCACCAACCTTCACCCCAAACCTGATACAGCAGTATAACATTACTAACAGAAAAGACGCACTATAAAATATTAATTGAAAATGGCTTTACCATGGTTACTCTTAGACTATAAATAATTGAATGTAATATGAAATCGTGTATCAGTGTTTGTATGACTGACATATCTGCAAATTTACTTTTTCATATGCTGTAATGGCTCTTGCTTTTTCTGCATGAAAGAGAATAAACTTTCAGAAAGCGAAAAAAAAATTAAATTTTGCAGCCATCAGCTACATTTTCTTTTATCTGTTTTGACTCCTTTTATTTATAAAATTTTGATTTAATTCCTTGCAAAAACTTCAAAGTTTGTTCGATTTCCTTTAGTATGTGCTGCAACGCATAAAAAAAAATTTAATTGATGAAAGGGGACTCTACAAAGATCCTTTAGTAACCTAAATAAATGTTCATAAGTTGACAAATAACATTGCACATTAACATAACAACTGTAAACATACAAATGTCATCTTCACCGAAAACTTAAATAATCAATTTGGAAAAAAATGCATCAAATATGTCAACTTAAATAAAAAATTTGTAAGGGTTCCGCGGAACCCAGTGTCTCGCATACTTTTGCTGTTAATTGCAGACTCAACAAAAATGAGGAAAACATCAATAAAAATGTCCCTCTCGATACTGTCTTTTGATTGAAAGAATCTTCCAAGTTTGGTAAAAATCTAGGATAGTTTATGAATCTAATAAATGTTTTATAACCTTTAACTGCAGACTGTATGTAATGTTAAATGGAAGAAAAACTAAATTATAAGTCCATTTATAAGTAAAATACAGAATTTTTAAAAAAAAAAATTTTAACAAAATTTACTTCTGAATAATATCTTATGATCAGAAACAAGCTTTTGTCCAAGTTTTGTAGAAATCCAGGATAGTTTAAGAACATTATAAAAATCTTAAAAACTTAAACTTAGTCCCTTTATAAGTAAAATACGGAAAAGTGCAAATTTATTTTTACAAAATTTTCTTCTTGATACTATCTTATGATCATAAACAAGCTTCTGTCCAAGTTTGGTACACATCATAGATAGTTTATGAAAGTTATTAAAATTTTAAAAACTTTAACCACAGAGTGAATGTTATGTTTCCTCACAGAAATGAAAAACTAAGTCCATTTATAAGTAAAATACGGAAACAATGGAATTTTATTTTTACAAAATTTACTTCTGGATACTTTTTTTTATGATAAACAAGCTTCTGTCCAAGTTTGGTAAAAATCCAGTATAGTTTAAGAAAGTTATTAAAATTTCAAAAACTTTAACCACAGAGTGAATATTTGTGGACGACGCCGACGACGGAATGTAGGATCGCTTAGTCTCGCTTTTTCGACTAAAGTCGAAGGCTCGACAAAAAGGTACTGATATATTTCATTTTATCTATGAAAATTGTATTTTTTTTAGCTTACTGTCAAAAAAATATAAATCTGCCAAACAATCACCGACTTATCATCTTACGTATGCAAAGTCAGTGAGTAAGTTCGTTATACATAAGTTTACACCTGTTTAACGTCTAAAAATGATTTTGGGAAAAGAAAGACAATCCAAATTAATAATTTTCACTTTCATACGTACAATTTATGTTGAAATGACGCTTGAAAGGTATAAATAACATGTAGTTGACACTTCATACATACAAATACCATTATTAAGTAACATTTAACGTATAAAGTAGATACTTAAGTCGCTTGTGTTGTTGTCTCTAATGAGTGAATAATCGACGAATACACGTGTAATTCATCGCACATTATAAAATTTAGGGATATTCGAAATTCTGAGCATTAACATGAAAACTTACCGAATTAATTCATTTTGATCCTTTTTTAGTCTTCCCATATTGATTTTTGTTGTACTTATACAGCGTTAAGTGGTTTATATATGTGTCATAAAATGGACGTATGTATATTTATATTTATCCTGTAATATGTCCTCGTACAGTTACACCTCAAGCCAATACAGCTAATGTCGACCCAATGCGACTGTACTTGAACACAACACATGCTTTATAGGACAACATCCATTTAAATACACTGTAGTATTTATACATGTTCTCCAAGCGTAACTGACGAGGGTCATGGGTTCTTTGTTTTACACTTAAAACGTCCTTATTGCTAGTATAAGTAAACCGGAAGTTGGATATACGTTTTAATCTATAAATTTAGAGATATATCGTTGTATGCAGAATCTGATGTGACAATTGATATGGCAGAATTAGAAATGCAGAATTATGAAGAATTTAGACAAAAAGAAGATGTCACTTACGATAATATTAAGATAGGCAAGGAGAAAATTGAAACGAACAAATTTGTAATAACTTCACGGAACCAATGGTTGAAACACATTCTACTAATACTGACTATATCTGTATTTTCTGCCGGTGTTTCTTCGACTGTGACGTATTTTACGGTGTGTGGTAAGTAAAACAATGATAGCATTTAAATTCGTATGCAGGCTTTGTATATATTATTTTTAATATGTAACATAAGTTTCGTGGCAGAGCAGCTTATTTCAATACTCAAACGCAGTTCAACAAATTTAAATTTTTATTTAAAGCCAATATATATCCATAATAATTTGCTTTAAAAATTAAAATAACAAAAATATCGAACCCCGAGGAAAATTCTAAACGGTAAATACCTAAGCAAATGACAAAATCAATAGCTAAAACACGTCAAATGAATGGATAGCAACTGTCCTATTCCAAACTAGATACAGACGTTTTCTTATAATAAAAAATGATGGAGGTTTTATTCCCCGAGGGTATCACCAGCCAAGTAGTGTTTGTGCTGACATGAATTATCATTGATATGGACATATTTATAAATTAACTGTTTGCAAAACTTTTGAATTTTTAAAATACATGTATTAAGGTTTTTCTACCTCAAGAGTAGAGTACCTGAGCTGTATTTGGCAAACTGTTAAAAAATGGTTGTCCTCAAAGCTCTAGTACTTGATTTGCCCCTTCACACTTTTTGTAAATGCTGTTCGAGTGTCATCACTGATGAGTCTTTTGTAGACGAAACGCGCGTCTGGCGTAAATACAAAATTCAATCCTGGTATCTATGATGGTTATTTAAACCTCTCACTTGTATGAGAGTTGCATGAAATTTCATTATATTGCCGCCTATGTGTGACCAAAACATACAGAAATAATATGCAAAAAGTGTTTTTCCTTTGATCAATTAATGGTGATAAATAGTTTTCTTAAATGAAGTTTCTGTTTATCTGGACTTAGACCTTACCTATAACAGTATTGCAATCTTTTCAGCAATGTTATCATTCAGAAAATGACTTGTCACATAAAAAAAGATGAGACAGATTTTGGGTTTTAAAACATTCGTTCAACCTCCCATAACATAGCTGTATAACTTATTCATGAAAACCTAAAGGTCCTGATATACAAAAAAATCCTCACATAAAGGCTGCTTCACAATTACCTGTTTTTGGGTATGGCAGGGACTGAAATAATAATAGGTGGTTCCTTTTACCGTGGAATATTGTAAGAATTAAAGGGCTTCTTAATTATCAAAAACGAAAAAAACAATTAGGTATCGCAGCGTCCAAGCTATGATTTGAAAATAGAGAGGCTCGTCTAAACAAAGGGCACTTCATCTCGATTGCATACATCTGCTACAAGTATACAAAAAAGTCATATAATTGCTATGTGTATTGTTAACTAACAATTCTGCACAAACTTGGGTGTAACTTTAATAATAAAAAAAAATCTTAATAATCTAAATCATATTCTAAAAAATTTGTTCGCCAAATTTCCTATTTATCTATGACGAATGCAAGTGTAATCCTTCTTGCTTGGAATTTTAATTCACATTTATATGTTTGACACACAAGATTTAAAGGCTAATTAAACCTTAACAAAGTACCTGACTAGTTTCTGTCATAATTAACGGATATTGATGATTGACTGAGAAGACACCAATATTGTTGTTGATAAGTGGCAGGGGAGGGAGTAGATCTTTTAAAAAATATTTACTTAAACATGTTTAATATTGCACAAGGGAGCACAATTTAAAGAATACTGCGCAGCTTTTCAGTTTCTTCTATTCCATGGAAGACTGTGTATGGCAACAATTATAGAAACTACATCAAATCCCAACAAATAATTCCAATTTTCTTAAATCGATATCCGATCTTTGAAATTGAACCGATTGTATTTCGTTTTTTTTAATTATAGCTCAGCTTAAGCAGTTTACAGTGGATTTAATTGAAATGAAATTGATGGATATCGAAAGTAAAAACGAGATAAAGTTACAAGAAATGGAAAATCGATACAACCTAACATACTCTCGTTTACAAAAACAGATTAATGACAGCACAGATTTGGGTATATATAAATTATTATAAAAATCAGGGAATATACTTCCTCTAGCTAAATCCCTCGTTCTGTCTAAATATGCACTGACGTCTGTTAGCTGTGAAGAAAAGGAACCTCATCAGAGCGAATACTAGCATAAATAGCATGAATGACAATAAAGTACTCGCATAAGTACAACAGGGAATGGAATGTAACCATGATGTTGAATTTGAAAATAGTTCTTTGTGAAACATGAAACTATCATATATCTATAACTGACTGGTTACAAGATAAGATGTTTTTTTATTCCAATTAAAGGGTCCATGAAGAGCAAAGTAATTTATTACAATGATTTTTATAATTGAAACAATAATATATAAATCATATTGAATATGAATAATGTAACCATCTCAATTCTTAGATGATAAACCACAGCCGTTCAAAGCCACACACATATTAGGAAGAAAACCAGGCATAACAATTATATCTATTATTAACAGGCAAATATTCTCAAAGTGTTAAATAAAACAATATCTGTACTATATTGATTGTTATCACAGTTCAAAAAATTTATTAATATAAATTGCAATACTTTTCAATACCTCTAGGTTTTCTTGAATAAAAAGCCAATTTAATTTGGCACTTGTGCTTAACTTCTCAAATTTTTGTAGATCTTTACAAGATATATGTGAATAACTCCATCGTTTATCAGCGTTAAAGGTCAGTGGTGTCCTTAGCTATTCGATTTTTATTTGTCTATTTCGATCAATTAATAAAAAAACCAATTATCAAACTATAAGTAAAATTGAAAAACAGCTAATTGTGAAGTAATTCAACTAAAGTAAAGAAAACTAAGTAACTTATTGCTATACAATGCAGTGGTTTTTCCCTTTTATTTAATTCTGATTTTCCTTAACCACTGTAATCACTATTTGTGTCTAAGTTGATGTTGTCGGAATGTCTGTTCATTTTGCAGTATACAGATAGACTTCATAAATCATAAATAAAAAGTTCGTTTATTCATACCGGGAAAATTTGCTTACAATTAAGACTATAAGACTACATTTTACATGTAGTGTTTGGTTTTTTTTCTTTGGTGTTATCTAAAAACAAATATACAGGCATGGATTTTTGGGGCGCCCAAAATTCCTTATGAAGCTTAGTTAATGGTTAATGCATATTTTTATATTTTCTTTAAAAAAAAAAAAAAGAAGCAGACGCACTGCAACATCGGATTAATTTTCATAGATTAATTTAACTTTTTTTTTACAGTCGTTTAACGATGTTTCAACATTCGTCTCACAGTATAATTTAACTTTCATTACAAATATTATTTAAAAAAAATCCAAACGGATTGTGTACAGTCGGCGCACCTTCTAGAAAAAAATGTCTGAGCATACAAAAACTTGTTTATAGACACCTTTTCTGTTTATAGCTTTGATCCACACAACTATGATGGCTCGTCAGAAGGCATCAAATTAGACTTATATGGAATTGAACTAGGGTCATCTTCGGGCAACTCATTATGTAATTCAAATAATTTTTTTTCTACATCTGAAGTTTTTGACGATTATTTGTACAACTATTAACTGCTCAAGAAATAGCATTCCCTTTTTTTAAAACTTTGGCAGTATCAATAATAAAATATATCAGAAAAATTAAAGATATACAAATGCAAACAGAAAATCGATTATGGTTTGATCAACACCCATGCGTTATTTTTCACGGTTGTAGTAGCTAATTGCTCACATAAGAGGTTAATAGATATGCCTATGGTTTCTAGGTAAATTATAGATAAACTCGTCTACACAAATTTGTCATCAAGATGCAGCAAATAGTGTCACTCCCTTATATAAACAGTTATCATATCTTTGAAATTGAACTTATTGTTTAAATCTTTATTTTAGCTCAGCTAAAACAGTTTACATTGGATTTAATTGAAATGAAATTGACAGATATCAAAAGTAAAAACGAGATAAAGTTACAAGAAATGGAAAATCGATACAATCTAACATCCTCTAGTTTACAAGAACAGATTAATGACAGCACAGAAATGGGTAAATATGAATCTTTATAAAAAATCAATAGTATATACTTCCTTTATCTAATTCCCTCGTTCTGTTTAATTATGCACTGACGTCTGTTAGCTATTATCAGTTTATTATATCTCAAAGAAAAAATACCTCGTCAGAACAAATAATCGCATAAATAAATTGCAGTAAAGAGTGGAATGTAACCGTACAGTGGAATTTAAAAAGAGTTTTTTGTGAAACATGGAACTATCATATATTTATAACTATCTGCTTACAAGATGTATGTGAATTACTCAATCATATTGATGTGTCTATTTTGAGCAATTAATTTTTCTTTTTTATTTATTTTATGCATACATTGAGTCTTTCATGACTTGAATCCGGTGTTAGAAAGAGTCTGAAAACACAGCAGGTATTCAACGTATAACCAACGTTGACTATATGTTGAAATGATCAATTTAATTACAACGTTGAATAAACCATGTAAATCATTTTGAAATTTAGTTCATAAACTAAAATATTGTTAGAACATTAACTAATTAAAGAACACATATTAGGATGATGTTCTTTGAATTTAAAAAAAGTTTGAGATAATATTTGTAAATAGTCTGGTCTGAAATAAATTCTGGTGAAGTCGGTTCTTACTAAAAAAATATGACAAACCCACAGGAAGGTCTCTTGATTTAGTGGTATAAATGCTCTCAATTGTTTTCGATATTTTTCAATCAAAACTTTTGTCAACAGCTGTACCAGAATATGTTAATCTCGAAACACATACCATGTTCAGGGATATCATATTGTTACGTCTTTTTATAGCACTGGTAATACTAACGGGAGACTCGCTGTTCCCAATTGTACCACCTGCTCAGAATCAAGTACAATGCCCGACGATGTTTGTATGATTTAAATGGCATAAGCGGTTTGTTGTAGCTTATTGCCAGTATCTAAAACATGTACTAAGGAAGAAACGATCTATAAAAACATGAACTAAGCGAAGACTATTAATCAATTATGGGAGGGGAGAGTATGTTTTTGTTCATGGGACAAACAATTGCATTGATAAAATATTTTGTTAAATAGCATACAGGAAACAATTGGTTTGTCTCCTCCTCTTGATAAACAATTTTTCTTATTTTTACTTTTTGTTAAACTTCAGTGTTCTTGTTGTTCCTTTGTTTTCCTCTTATAATTGATGTGTTTTCCTCGGTTTTAGTTTGTAACCCGGATTTGTTTTCACTCAATCGATGTATGACTTTTGAACACTAGTGTACTACTCTTGTTTTTTTCAACACCTTTAGAAACCTACCATTCATTTAAAAAAAACATAACCACACAAAATACGAATGACCGATGCCCTAAATTCTTATTTATGTTGTACAAAGGCGAATTGTGCTCACGTTAATTTCACATGAACCTCACATGAAATTCACATAAAAAATTCACGTGAGATACACCTCAAACGAGCTTATACAGGAAACTCATGCGAAAAATAATGCATGTGAATTTCACGCGAATTGAGATTCGTGTGAATCTCGTGTGAGAACTTCCACGACAATTGAGATTCATGTGAATCTCATGAGAACGATTTCACGTGAACTTTACCAAAATAAAAAAGGTATTTTTCATAATTATAATTGAATTTGACAATTTTCATATTTTTTTAATAACTTTATTTCATAACTCACGTAAACTTCAGATGAAAAAAAAAATCATGTGTTTTTCACGTAAAATTCAACCGAGTTTTACATTAGTTTCATGTGAAACTCACGGGAACTGATTTCTCGTGAGTTTGATGTATAAGCTCGTTCGAGGTGAATACACCGTGAATTTCACTTGAGTTTTACATGAATTTAAATTCACGTGAAATTGATTTGAGTGAAATTTGCCTGTGTATTCAAATTCATTTAATTTAGATCGTCTTATATGAATGATATTTTACAGTGTTTTGGCACAAGCTTAAAAGAGGGACGAAAGATACCAAAGGGACAGTCAAACTCATAAATCTAAAACAAACTGACAACGCCATGGCTAAAAATGAAAAAAGACAAACAAACAACAGCACACATGACACAACATAGAAAACTAAAGAATAAACAACACGAACCCCACCAAAAAACTGGGGGTGATCTCAGGTGCCCCGAAAGGGTAAGCAGATCCTGCTCCACATGCGGCACCCGTCGTGTTGCTGATGTGATTACAAATCCGGTAAATGGTCTAATTCGGTAACTTGTGTTATTGTTCAATACATACATGCTTTGCACACCGAAAACAAAACAAATAAAATAATAATCTCAGGTGCATCGTTCGTGTAGTTGATGACTATATGAATTTTAACTAACTGATTACTTTATGCTATTCCACACAAATTGATACAATTAATGAAATTTTGTTAAAAACAATCATTTTTTTCAATGGCCTCTTTAAGTTCACAGTTCCTATCAAATGTTTTTGTCTGCCATCTTCAACCTGAATTTACACCGAACAGGTAATTTCTATTCGTCATATTTGTCTTATTGTTTCATTTCGATTTCCATAATTTAATTTTGTTTTTGGTTTACATTTTAATACAATATCTTAAAAAGACTTTGGTATATTAAAAAAAATTTAAGTGATTGTGATTTGCTTAGTCGTAAATAATTTTGTTGCATTTTGAAGGAAAGATGAAATTGACAGTTATATTAATTCTGTCTATTCTGGGTAGTATATAGTAAGATAGAGAGAGATTTACGGACATGTCAATGGCAATTAAACCACATCCTTTTATATGCATTTTCCAAATAAACTGGTGTACTATTCGCCAAGCTTTAATTCAAATATACAACAGTATCCCTCAAGTTTGATCTTCCATTGTTACCAAATACTTCATATTTTGTTATTATTTTTATTAGACAGTACCTAATTTTGAAAGATATATTATACTAAAATACACATGGATTTTTTCAGTTGGTTTCACAGCATTTGGTGGATCATCTGTAACAGGTTCATGTGGTTACCAGTTAAAATTTCCTGTCATCAAATCCTCCGTTGGCATATCTAACCTGTCCTCGATAAGGAATAACGGGACGTTTATATGTGAGAAAAAAGGACTTTATCTATTGATTGTTACAGTATTGGTTTGTTCTTCAGGCGATTCCGCATTTAACATTTATAAAAATTATCATCAATATATGCATACCTTTATCGGACGTTCAGATCTTATAAAAATAGATTGTCATTCAGGAACAGGAACAGCTGTGGTTGAACTTCATGTTAATGATGCTTTAAACGTGAGAAATGCTTATGGTCGTGTTGAATTGTACGAAACATACTCATCATTTTCCGCAATTAAATTGAAATGAAAATATGTTAAAGAACACAAGCTATAACTAATTAACCGACTCTGAAAAAATGATAACACAATCATATTGCTAATAACATAATCGTTTAACGATACTTGCGGCTAACCATAAAAGAGTCTATATTAACCAAATGGCAACTGAACAACACAATAAAAACTTTAAATGATATATGATGGTCAGTAACGCTTTGAATACCCAAATTAATGACAAGTTTTTGATTTGTCTTTTTTTGTATAAAATATAATTTTGCAACAATCAACTACTAAGGCTTTTCTACCTCAGAAATAGATTACCTTAGCTGTATTTGGCAAAAATTTTATGAATTTTGTTCCTCAATGATCTTCAATTTCGTACTTTATTTTGCCTTTTTTTTTTTTTTTTTTTTTAACTTTATGGGATTCGATCGTCACTGATGAGTCTTTTGTAGACGAAACGGGTGTTTGGCGTAAAATCAAAATGTAATCCTGGTATTTATGATGAGTTTATCTTTAAGTTTCTAGACTTAAAACATATATTTCAAGCACCCGACATGCTGCTAAAAAAATCCGAAACAAAATCAATCTTATTAGATAATTTTTGTTTATATGTAAAAAATAAAAATCGCATATCCACACCTGTATAAATAGAAACCTATTATATATATTCAGAAATTAAGAGAAATTTTCCACTTTTCCCTGCAAACTTTTCATTTTGTGTAAATGCTTTAATCTAGTATTAGGCACATTAGCATATCTATTTTTATTTTTGAATGATTTAGATTTTGTGCATATAAATAAACTCATCATAGATACCAGGATTAAATTTTGTATTTACGCCAGACGCGCGTTTTGTCTACAAAAGACTCATCAGTGACGCTCGAATCCAAAAAAAGTTAAAAAGGCCAGCATATTATCTTTTAAAAAAATCGAATTGTGTACTAACTTTACTCAAGTATCATCATTTTACAATATGAAATAAAACCTAGAACAGGTCAAGATACTTAATTGGGACAACATATACCAGTATTATCTTCTACCGGTTATTTTAACAAAGTTAGTCCTAACAAATACAGAATTTTTCTTAACGCATACGTCATGATTTTTTTTTTTAATTTGCAGATGTTTGAAATTGTCTAATCATCATAATAATTTAAGTCATTGACATTTCAAGCTTTTAATTCATACATGAAAAAAATGCAGCACTACAGCAAAAAAGTTATATGTGTCAACTTTATTTGAATGTTAGTTGGATCACAATGTTATTAAATTTAAAAATCATTTGACTTTCAACCTAAGGTATGTTTCTGGTCGATATACGTTTTTATGACATGCAAACAATGAATTGAATAAACGATTTTCTGCCTTTATTTGTATTAAGTGTTTTAACTTCTTTCAGTACATGATGCTTTTGAAAATAGGGGGCAGGGATAAGTATAATTTTAAAAAAAACCGCCTTAATGTTTTTTTTTTATCTAAACAAAACAGTCTTATTTAACATATGTCGTACATTATGTTCATTGTTCTAATAATTTACTGCCGCGATTTCCAGAGAATGGATTCTTGGGGTATAATTATGTGGTTTACAAGCTTGCAATTACAGGTATTCTTTATTTTACAATTCAAGGGGAATTTGACCTTACACTTTTTTCTTCGAGTGTAACTGATGAGTCTTTTGAGGACAAAACGAACGCCAAGCGTACCCAATTGCAAGCCTGGTATCTGATAGGCTTTTTTTTTCTGACGTATCACATTTAAAAAGTGTTGTTTTCAATATAAAAGGAAATACATGTATTACATGTATTAGAGTAAACAGATGGAAATCATTGTTAGGTTTATTTTTCCCCCTTAGGCCATACGTTACATGCATTGTTTTGTCATGTGACTATTTATTATTTGCTAGTATATGTTTCAAGGTTTAAATATTTATGTACGACAAGGACGAATCCTTATACTATCGTTTGTTGCAAATGATCAGTAATTATCCTGTCACGTTATTTCAAAATTTACTATTTTCTTTTTATTTTGTAAATTTTGAATTACTTTTTTCAATTGCTAAGTTTCAACACTAATCTTTAGCAAAAGACAGCGAAAACGCACACATAGCCTTTAAAGGTCTAGACGGCACACTTTGCTGAAGTCGTCTACTTAAAAATCCAAAATATTGTTGGACACAGTTTGCTGTTGTGGTCAAAGAACTTCATCAAAATTTTACAACCCAGTACAAAAATTAGTAACACTTTATTTAAGATAAAAAAATAACATAAGTACCCATACACACAATATTGTATTGCTGTGTCTCCTAAGTTCTTTCAAAAACCTCTTTCTAAGTTGTAAACATCAATTTTATCCGCAAAGAAAGCCGGTGTTTATCGTTATTGTGTAACTAGCTTTTCCATTGTCGGTGGGAATCAGATGTTGATACTTCAAAATTACAAACAGTACATGTACATACAATCTAAGACTTTTTTTTATCTTGCAATAGTATTAAAAAATTCGACTTGTCTAGCCCTTAACGATCCTACTAGGTCAAGGGATTGAATCTCCTATCACAAATGTCCTGATAGAGGGTGAGTCTGGGTTCCTGCTCATAACTCAAAAATAAGCAGAAAACGCCATGGTAAAAACGACCAGGACCATAAAGACAAAAAGTATGCACTTTACAACATAAAAAACTTAGCACTAAGCAAAATGAATCTAATATTTAAGACCTAATATGATCTGGGAAGCTCCGGGAAAGTATGCAAATCGCCCTTCCCATGTGGTACCCGTCATGTTGCTCATGCAAGTACAACCCCGGTGATTTGTTTTATTTTGTTGGTCATATTCTATGAAGAGAGGACAAGATTTCGGTAACGAAAATTAGAATATAGTCGTCTATGATCTATTGACAAGATATTGTATAACGATCAACAAACTCGTGGTTGAGTTTGTAAAATGTTGAAAAATTATGATTTTAATTTCATCACTTGGAATAATTGGTCATTAACTTTATTGTAAACACAATAGGAAATTAAAACTTTCGAATTTTGTTTTCTAACGGGAGATATATTTATAAATAATGATATAGCCGCTGCTTAAAAAATCAAAATATAAATTGATATGGTCAAGTAACATTATTAAAAGGTCGAAACACAATACAAATTATAGTAAGATATTACGTTGACTGGCAGACTATAACGGTTTGGATGTAAAATAGCATTTAATCCGTTTAACACACGCTAAACATGATTTTCGATAAGGCATGAATTGTTAAATCTTGAATAAAAGATTTATGGTCAAGGTCTACTTTTGATGAATGTTATGATAATGCAATAGAATGGAAAATTCAAAGATTCTTTGAAAGAAAATTTCTTGATTAAGAAAATTAATACACCATTGCCTCAAAAAATGAATAGAAAATAAGTGAACAGGAAAAAATGGCAATACAAAATGTTAAAGAGTAAAGAAAACCAGGTGCTAACCATCTAAGTATAAAAGTTGGCTTTAATAAGCTTCTATAAACAAGAGGTCCATTCCTTTTATTAAATTTGAATATCATCCTGATCACTTGAAAAAAATGCATTATAAGAAAAGTCCTACTCGTATTAAGAACTGGACTATATTTAAAGAAAAATCAAGATCGCATAAAACAAATCTGGACTCCAATAAAAAAAATCATGATCGCATGAAAAAATCTGGACTCCAGTAGAGCATGTAGAATAAAAAAAATGATCGCATACCAATCTGGACTCAATTTTTAGAAAAATTCTGATCGCATGAACCAATCTTGACTCCATTAAAATTAAAATCCGAATCGCATAAAAAAATCTGGACTTCATTAAAATAAAAGTCAGAATTTTATTAAAAAGTCTAGACTACATTAAAAAAGAAACCCTGATCGCATGAAAAATCTAAACTCCATTTAAAGAAAAATTCTGATCGCATGAACAAATCTGGACTCCATTAAAGAAAAAGTCACTATCTCATGAAAAATCCCGATCACATGAAAAAACCTGCCAGTGACCTCCGTTTGATGAAAAACACTGATCGAATGAAACAACCTGGACCCCATTAAAAGGAAATTTCTGATCCCCCAAAAAAAACACAATTCCATTAGGGCACTACTCATTGTGACAGAAAATCTATTTTTTTGTGTTAACTTACAGTACCTACATTAGTGCCGTGCCCACTGTAAGACTGCATCCTCTGGTTAGAATATAAATCCCGTAATGACAAAAAAATTTAAAATGATATAAAAAAATTCCTTTTTGAGACTATTATATTTTGAAGTAATGCAGCACACCTTAAAAATGTAGACCGACAAATCATTAAATGGTGTAATACATAATTTGTAACAATTTATTGATCTATGTTTGAATTGTTATATAAACCAGAACAGGACGTAAAAATGAGTGTTGTAAGATGCTTTGTAAGAAAAAGGTCACCAGATCTGCATTTATTTTTATCAATTGAAGACGGCTAAGTAATGAGGCCTGGTTAATTGACATTATATCAGTACATTGCTTCTGCTCACATTATCTTGTTGTATTTCATTTCTGCCCACTTGCTTATTGAGAAGTCTCAGAGTGTTATACTCGTGGAAGGAATTTGGTCTTAGACATTTCGTGATATTAAAAAAGTTCAATGTCTAAGTGATGTATCCTGAATTCATCTTTAATTCTTGTTAAACAAAATATCTACGTAATGAATTACTTGATAATTTCATTTTTCGCTTCCTTGATAAGTTTCCGCAATATGGTTCATCTTCCGCTTTCACTAAAGACAATAGTGTGTCATATTTTTTATCTGTAATTTTTAATCTCTGTGTGATAGAAAAAAGAAGGATGTTTTTAACAAGTATTTTTTATCTTCTTGAAAATGGATCCTTTTCCCCTCTATTTTTGATTTATACTAAAGATACTTATGTATAGCCATCCCAGATGAAAGATAGTAAAAGCCAACGTTTTAATTTAATGAGTGGAGAATATCAAAATATTTGTTCATGTATATTCATCAAATCACCTAAAAGTATTCGAAGGCAAATCTGATCTAAATTATCATAATCAAATAGATTCTACATATGTTTAATGTTACAGTGATTAATCATTACCCCGTCCCTCCATTTCTGATTATTTAATCTTTAAGAACGATTTAAACCAATCGCAATGTTTTGGTGTACGCTTTTGAAAATATTACCCAGAAATCCTTAGGTTCTAAAACGGCCAATTGTACTAGTTTCGTTAGGTCTACATCTGGTAAATCTCCGTACAGCTCTCGTTTCCTTTGTGTATACCTAGTACACTACAATACAGTCATATTAAGTTGAGTGATACGAACTGAGAACGGAACGGATTTGAGCTCTGCGACGGAGATTGAGATCTGGTATCAATAGATCAACATTTTCATATAAACGATGGAGAAATATTGTTATTCTGTTATTAACATACTGGTTTAATCTACCTTATAAATCATAAAAGGCCACATAAAATCCTACTATTTTGATATTGTCAAGGCATCGTATTTTGATGTACTAGTAACACGTCTTCTGATTGGCTGAACGTTTATATGTCAGCAACAATTAAGACAAGTTTTCAATGGTTTTAAGTACAGATTAATTTGAGACCTCATGAACTATGTTAGGCTGCGTCGTCTCATTTGTTTGCGTCGGTCCATAAAAAGGAAATATAACAATTGTTTTTATTGTGTGGTTATTCTTATTTTGGTTAATTTGTATGTTTCAGATGAAAGTTTGGGGTCCGTTTTATTGAATAAGTAACCATTATTGTTTAAGGGTCATTTGAAGTTGATTTTTTTGGTCCAAAAAAAAGTGAAATAACCAGACATCATTGTCGTGGTAGCTCAGGCCTTAACAATAACACACAAAGGTTTATATATCTTAAAAAGTTGAATACGGAATCGCCCAAGATGTTGGTTTTGTTCTACCTCAGGCATAGATTACCTTTGCTGTATTTGGCAACACTTTTAGAAATTTTGGATCTCAATGCTCTTCAACTTCGTACTTTATTTGGCTTTTTTCAACTTTTTTGGATTCGAGCGTCACTGATGAGTCTTTTGTAGACGAAACGCGCGTCTGGCATATATATAAAATTTAGTCCTGGTATCTATGATGAGTTCATTTACTATACATTTAAGGAATGAAGTGATTATATCTATCAGTAAATAAACTCCTTCTTCGCTATTTCTACATGAACTCGGAGCTAATAGACATATCAGTTTTTAACAAAAACAAAAGAATCATTAATTATCAGATTATCCCTTTATATCTGCCTCATTTACATAATTATTTGTAATCAGAGATACAAAATTGCATGCAATGATAATAATAATGGTTTTCTTTTATATATTTTAAATTCATTAGTTTATTAATTCTATATGGATTTTTCTACTATTACATTTTGACCATCAACAATATTGAGTTATGAATAGCTAGTTATTTTTAAGTTATGTTTACAAGTACTTGCATTTAACATCAACTTTGTACTCCAAATGTAATTGTTGATTGTCAAGTGTTCTTTGGTTTATACCAATAATATTTCCTCATTGCTTGCATAAATATACATAAACGGGAAGATGCACATACATTTTCATTTATTAAATTAGAGATACATCGTTAAGTGTACTGAGCATGCGCCAAAATGAATGGCTGTGAAAATTTTAGTAGCAAAATATTTAATGTTTTTGGATTATAACATGAGTTAAAGTTATGACACGACGACGAAGAAGAAACAATCAAAATCAAAATAAGCAATATACTTTTGATTCCTCGTCGTCAGATCAAAACAGTTTTGCAGATAAACGGCAGTGTATAAAACAGTCTACGGAAAAGAAACAGAAAGATATGAATAATTCCTTTCAATACTCACCTTTAACAAGCACACCTGGAATGACATATCAACAGAATTATTCACCTGTTTACCCCCCGCCATCCGTTCCCCGATTTATGACTTATCCCATGTCACCGGGAATCGAAAATACATTAAGAGAACTCTGTCAAAAGGTAACAAACATCGATCTCAAAACGACAAAGCTTGATAAAATAGAAGAACGATTGGAGTTAATTGATAATAGGTTTAAATCTGTTGATACAGAATTAAGCAGTTGTAAACAACGGTTAAATCATCTTGAACAAAACGCCCAATTTCTATCAGATGTACACGACGAGCAAGCTGCGCTGAAGAAAAAACTTGATACAATGACAAGTACAATTGAAAAAACAAAAAACTTCAGTAGTAAACTTTTAGATATCGAGACACAAAACTTTGAAAAAAACCTGCTGTTTTTTTCATTCGATGAGGAACCAGTTAAAATAAATACAAATGATAATTAAAAACCAATTGTTCAGAGAACAATTGAAAGTCTTTCCACATCAAAGAAATTTTGATAAGAAGATAGTTTCTTCATACTAATTCGATAAATAATGGTTTAATTATATTTTTGAGTGATGTAAGGGAGATAAAATGCTACTTCCGGTGAAATGAATGTCACTTCCGGTCTCATATGATAGCTTTTTTCACACTGATTCCAAAAATATATAGTTTCTATATACTCTTGTATGTAGAATGGGAGATAATTGGACACTTCCGGTTTGTTGGATGTCATTTTTAGTCTTCAGTTATCAGTTTAAGTATCTATATATGAAAAAATTGCAAAAAAAACTACTTCCGGTTTTCTCAAGGTCATTTCCGGTTGTCATTTTTCAAGGTCATTTGTCACCTTACCTTTTGTACAAGGTCAAATGCCTTTATGATGAACTTATTTGAAGTTTTAATCAAATAACCTCATATCAAGACATTTTAGGGGCACCAACTCCTATAAGATGCCATTAAATTGTATCAGACATACTGTAGCATATCTTAATAAAAATAAAGCAGACATTTTGCACTTGTTCTTTTATATGTATCTTTCAAAGTGTCAGAGAAAATGCAAAAACAAGCAAAAGTCACAATTGAGAACTTGACCTTGACCTAATTTTTTAATTTAGGACCCATGGGACTCAAATACAAACAATCCATGGTTATATGATTAACGGTTAATGAGTTAAAAAAACATACCGACAAATTTATTCCGTAAAGGTAGATAACTCCTATAAAATTTCATCGAATCGCTTCGATCCAAATTAGCCAAAAATTCCTGAGAATGTATCGAACAATTTGTAAAAAGAATTTTGTCGATATCTTTTTTTGTTACGAAGGAGATGCACTCTGATGATAAACAGTGAATAGGGAGATAACTCTTACAAAAAAAATGGTTCCCCTTAGCAGGGTGAAATTTAAAAGCGCATAAACTATACGATACCATATGAGAAATATCTAAGCGACATATTGCGAAACAAACATTTATCGCAAGAACAAAATTTGGCGGAAGAAAAAAAAAAAAAAAAAAAAAAATAATAATAATATTTAAAAACCAATTCTTCAGAGAACAATTGAAGGTCTTTCCACCTCGATAAATGAATGAAATTTTAAAAACGATGTTAGAAAATGTCATTCCTTGTTGATGTAATTTGGTTTTTCAAATTGATATCTTCAGAAGATTTAATTGTTTTATTATGAACAGAAAATAAGTTTTAGCAAAGGTCAAAATCTAGAACGTCAAATTGACCATGGACCTTGACCTCAATTTCAAGGTCAAAGGTCAGTGATCTCAAATCAAAAGACGCCAGGTCAATCATGTGTATGGTTGTTAAGAAATACTGATTTCAAAAACATAAGGGGAGAAAACTCCTATAAGGGTTAAACGAAACACTTCGACTGAAATAGGTTGAAGTTGTGCCTTATGGTAAACAGTTATTTGGCAAACAAATCATATTATTTACTGTAACAGTTTCTTTGAATAACGATAACAAGCAAAATTCAAAAATTTATAACATGACCTTGACCCTCGACCTTGATCTCAATTTCAAGGTCATAGGTCAGTGAACTCAAAACGGAAGACCGGAGGTCAATCACATGTATGGTTGTGGAGAAATACTGATTTAAAATACATAAGGGGAGAAAACTCCTATAAGGGTTAACCAAACACTTTGACTGACATAGGTTGAAGTTGCGCCTTATTGTAAACAGTTATTTGGCAAACACATCATATCATTTACTGTCACAGTTTCTGTGGCATAACGATAACAAGCAAAATTCAAAATTTAGAACTTGACCTTGACCTTTGACCTTGACCTCAATTTCCTTTAAATGGACCAATGATTTCATATCAAAAGACTGTAGGCCTCTACGACTTATAACGTATGAATTTATCCAACAAATCGCCTATCTTAAATTTTCAAAGGGAAATAACTCCCATAAGATGTCTTCCGATTACTCAAGTCAAATAAAAGCAAATCATTCTCAAGAGTAGACGAACAATTTGGTGAAATCAGTTTGCTAAAATCTTTTACGGTTTTAGAGATATAACGATAACAAGAAAAAAAGGACGCGGGGAGATAACTCCTATAAAAATAAGTGTTCGGTCACACAGGGTGAGTTGTGAAACCCCCATTACTGTACAACATCGTTGGCCAAAAAATCCATTCGATATGTTGTAAGACAAAAAAGCATCTCAGAGGGCAGAAAAAAAAAATAATCAGAAGAAAAACAAAAGGTCTTTCAACGAAAAGTGGAAAGACCTAATAACACCGACAAACAGGGGGAAGGAGACCAAGGTGGTGAAAATGAACGTTGTAAGGAACAAATACTTGAATTCTTAGAAAACACTATGAAGTTAGAAGGTGCGACCAATATACATTTGGAAAAGGTGTTTCGTTTAGGGAAACGAAAACCCGACGCGATTAGACCACGGCCAATAGTTGTTAAATTTAGTCAGCTGTCGGATAGAGCAAAAGTTAAAAATGCATCAGGTCGTTTAAAAGACACAAAGTTCGGAATTAGTCCGCAGTATCCCCGTGAAATTGTTGAACGGCGGAAAAAATTGGTTCCGATAATGCTGAAAGAAAGAAAACAGAATAAAACAGCGTATATTGTAGGTGATAAACTTTATGTGAACGGAGAAATATGGGAACGTTAGGAGTCAGCGGAGAATGTAAATAAAATATCTGAAACCCAACAAAGTGCTATTAATATATGTGCTTGGAATATTTCAAAAGGCCTAGTGCGAAAGCTACGTGATAAGGAATTTGTTCAAATTGTATCTGAATACGACGTTTTATGTCTAAGTGAATGTTGGATCAAATGTCCGGATGAGTTTGAATTAGATGGCTATGAAAAGAAATATTTGGCTAGATCAAACTGTGGTGGTGACGGAGTAGTATTGTTCTATAAAAAATGGCTATGTCAATTTATTGATTTAATTAAATATGAAGTTGATAGTATGATCTGGTTAAAATTTGACAAACGAATTATGCCAAACAATAAAAATTTATATATGTGTGTTATTTACATGCCACCTGATCGAAATGTGCATTATAAAAAGTATAATATGTTTTACAAGAACAAATTGAATTATTTGCAACTTTAGGAACTGTGTCTGTCATAGGTGATTTGAATGGAAGAGTTGGTATAGAACCGGATTTTATTGTAGGAGACACGCTAGATAAACGTTTACTTGACACTATTGACTTTATAAGTTATGTTTCTGATGTTAAAATTACAGATAGATTGTCCGAAGACTTAAAAGCCCCAAATGGTTGTGGGCGTCGTATACTTGATATATATAAATCTACAGGTTTACGAATATGTAATGGTAGATTTGGTACTGATAGTAGTAAATATACTTTTCAAAATAAAAACGGTTGTAGTCTAACTGATTATATGTTGATATCACAAGACAGTATTTTTACTTTAATCAAGGCATTAACTGTTAAAGATTTTAATATGTTTTCATGTCATGCTCCATTAAGTGTTGAATTATATCTAAATGTTGATAGAAAGATTAATGATCGATGTACTTGTGTAAAATCTGTTTACAATAGAGTGAAATGGAATGAAGGGTTTAAAGACGGTCTTGTAAATGACATGCTGACAAATGTTCAAAAGTTTGATGATTTAATGTTAAATTTAACGGAACATGAGAACGATATTGACAAATGTGTTGGCGATTTGAATAACCTGCTTACAGAAATTTGTGAACAATACACCAAAACAGAAGTTGAATTTACAGATTATTGTGAACATTGTATAGATAGTAATGCTAATAAAAGTCGAAAATCGTTTGTTAAAATAGATAAACCGTGGATTTCAGAAGATTGCAAGAATCTTTATAGACAATACAAATTAGCTTTGAATATTTTTAATGCAAACCATTCTAACGACAACAAAATAAGACTAAACTTAGCTAAACAGAAATATAAATGTACGGAGACTAAACTTAAAAGACATTACAAACACCAACAAGGTAATATGTAGAAAAATTTGCAAAGAAAAAACCCAAAGAAATTCTACCAGAAATTCAAAAGACCAAAGACCGAAAACGGACATAAAATAACTTTGGAACAATTTCAGAATCATTTTAAAAACTTAATGTCAAATAACTCAGAAACGGACAAGGCAACGAATACGAGGAACTAGACATTCCATTTACAGATACCGAATTAGAAAAATGCTTGAGGAAATTGAAATATGATAAATCTACTGGGTTCGACAACATCATGAACGAATATCTTGTTGCTGGAAAAACTGTACCGATTCCAATATTGTGCAAACTTTTTAATAATATTCTTAATTCCGGAAATTTCCCTGAAATATGGGTTAACAGTATTATCGTACCTATTTTTAAAAAAGGAGACGTGAATGACCCTAACAACTACCGTGGAATATCTTTAGTATCGCATGTTGGGAAATTCTTCACCTCGCTGCTGAATACAAGGTTGCTACAATGGAGTGAAAAGAATAATGTGTTGACAGATGCACAATTTGGTTTCCGTCCTGGATTTGGAACCGTCGATGCCGTCTTTGCCCTTTATTCCCTTATCACAAATTCTTTGAGTAAAGATAAACGTTTATACTGTTGCTTTGTAGATTACACTAGAGCTTTTGATAGTGTCACACATTACAAATTATGGCAAAGATTAGTCAGATGTGGAGTAACTGGTAGACTTTTAAATGTCATTAAATCTATGTATAGCAAGTTAAAAACTTGTGTAAAACTTAATGGAAAATTTTCTGACTTTTTTTAATGTACTGTTGGTCTAATGCAAGGGGAATCCTTATCTCCTCTGTTGTACTCATTATATGTCAATGATATGGAGATAGAACTTATTACACAAAATTGTAAATCATATGAACTTAAAATGTTAAATCTGTACTTGTTAATGTACGCTGACGATATGGTTTTATTTAGTGAAAGTATTACTGATCTACAAAAGATGATCGATGATGTAAATGTTTATTCAAATAAGTATGATTTGTACATAAATTTGTCAAAAACCAAAATAGTAGTTTTTAGAAACAGAGGGAAAATTAGACCAGAAAAGCAATGGTATATAAATGGAAAGGCTATTGATATATGTAACGAGTTTATGTTTTTGGGAATTTTATTTTATTATACTGGTAACTTTGCAAATACTCAAAAGAAACTATCAGAACAGGGTAAAAAGGCTGTGTTTAGTATATTCAATAAAATACATGATGATTATTATAATCCTGAAACTTTGTTGTCATTATTTGAAACTTATGTAGCAAGTATACTGAATTATTGCTCGGAAATATGGGGATTTCATATGGCACCTTATATCGAAAAAGTTCATTTGTATTTTTTAAAACGTATTCTTAAAGTCAAAATGAGTGCTGTAACTAATATGATTTATTGTGAATTAGATAGATTGCCAATGTACATTGAAAGGCAGTATAGAATGGTCAAATACTGGTTAAAAATTTTGAGTACAGAAAATTGTATATTAAAGAATTGCTATGATGAGATGTATGACAGAAGTTTTATTAAAAAGAACGATAAACAAAACTGGTGTTGTAAAATTAGAGATATTTTGTTTAGATATGGATTTTATTATGTTTGGTTAAACCAAAGTGTAGTTTGTAAAGACATTTTTCTATCGCAATTAAAAGAAAGAATGCTTGGTGCATTCATTAGTGAAGTAACTATGTTTTTTGAGAATTCAAATAAATGTCATTTGTATAGATACATGTATAGTACACACACATTGCAATTTTATTTAGATATACCTGTAAATTATATATACAAACCATACATTTGTAAATATCGTATATCAGCTCATATATTAAGTATAGAAACAGGTAGATATTATAATGTTGATAAAAATAATAGACTATGTACAAATTGTAATACTAGCTCTATTGAAGATGAATACCATTTTATACTTGAATGTAAAAAATATAGTCAAATTCGAGAAAAGTACATAAAAAAGTATTATTGGAGAAATCCTTCTACATACAAACTTATCCAGTTGTTATCTGTCAGAAATATTAAAGAATTGAATAACTTAGGTATATTTTTAAAATCTGCAGAAAAACTTAGAATTTAATTGCAGTAAATAATATTTTTGTTCTCACTTTATTTTTATTATATCATTATATCATTCTCCGCTCGTATTTCGTATTTTGTATTATGTATTATGTATTATGTATTATATGTTCTTTCATGCACACCTTATATTTATATATATTATATATCTCTTGTAAAATTCTTATATTGGTGTAAAATTGTGTATATGTATCCTATAAGCTGTATTGCTTTCGGAATAAAGTATTATTATATTATAAACCGATGTAACAATTAAAATGTCGGAATTACAAATACAGAGTTATGAAGAATTTAGACAAAAACAAGATGCCACTTTCGATGCAATTAAGACGACCAGGGAGAAAACTTAAATGAACCATTTGGTAGTAAAATCAAGAAACCAATGGTTAAAACACTTTCTACTGATACTGTTGATATCTGTATTGTCTCCCGGCTTTGCTTCTACTGTAACAGATTTAACTGTGTGCGGTAAGTCAGAAATTAGAGGTATTTCAATTCATATCCATGTTTTATATATATTTATCTATAATAGAAATATTTACAACAATAAACTATCATTTTAAAAGAATTGCTATATCTTGGTTTCGGAAAACCTTTATTGAACTTTCAAATATTAGATAAATAAAAGATGAATCATGCACTAGCTCTTGTTAGATTCGTCATTTTGAAAATTTAATGGTTTGTATTCCAAAGTAATAGTATTTTAGCAATTATTACATATGGACAGTCTCGTGCATATACTTCTACAGTGCCACTGTACTTGCTTCTGACAGAATGCATTCTAATTTAACCAATCTTCATGCTTGCACTAATTTCAGAATGCACAATACGAGCATATAATGGGCTTATTGTAAAGTTGCTGAATTCAATATTCAGACGCATTTCAACGAGTTCTTAAATTTTATCAAAATATCCGGAATATCTGACAAGTAATTAAGCTAATTATTTTATCATACAAAACGAATAAAACCATAAGCCATTGCAATGCCCAAGCTAGGATTGTTTAATTATATCTTGATGATTTAATTAATATTCTAAAAACCATTGTTCATCCACTTTATAATTTTCTTTTTTTTCTCTCTATGTTGAAACGATAACTACATTTGTAAGAACTATATAAATCTAAAATGTTGACAAGGGAAATAACTCTATAAAACAATTTATCACATTGGCATCGAAATCTAGTTAAAAGTTATATGTTTGACATTCAAGCTATAAAAGTAAATTGAACCCAATTAGGTATAATCGACACAACTGAACCTATAGCTTTAATAGGATGTGGATAATACAACCAATAATGGTTGTTGGTAAGTGCTTAGAGACAGTCGATCGTTTTAAACCTTTTCATTTTCTTGAGAGAGAAATAACACCACATGGATGCACAATAATGACACAGAGATACACAAATAATCGAGAGTGGGACACAGCGTTCCTTATCTTTGACAGTCTTTGTATAGAAAAAAGGTAGAAGAAACTATAGAATGCAATTGTGAAGCCGAGCAAACAGTTTCAATATCATAGTTTATTTATTGTGATCTCCAAATTGTGCCAAGGATATACAATTTGTGTTTCTCTGGTTTCAAAAGATGTTCTTTTTTTAATTATAGCTAAATCAAAGCAGTTAACTTGGATTTAGTTCATATGAAGAAACAGATAAACGAGAGCACAGATCAAGGTAAACATGAATTATAATATCGAATAAATCTAAATGTATCTGCCTAAATTCTTCGTTTCATGAAAATATGTGCAGACACATACATGTATTTTGATGAAATCACCTTATTATATCGAACGACAAAAACTTGGACCTGATCAAAATAAACAGACATGCCAGGATTCATGTGAAAACGTGCATTATCAAATTACATTGGAGGATACATATTTCTATGCTGTGGAATTTGAGAATAGTTCGCACCCAAGTGAAACATGAAATTATTGTAAACTTATAACTTTCTGGAAACAAAAATAAACCATAATTTATACACGGAAGAACCCAGTGGTATTTTTGCTCATAAATGTGTTTTTGTCATTGTTTTATTTTTGCAATAACTCATACATGCAATAGGAATCGTTGATTGACTGTTAACACAACCAGTATTTTTTGTTGATGAAGGGTAAGGGTTGGTAGATTGTTTTGAAACTATTTTACTTTTTTTTTTAAATGAGACAGTAGTGCACAAGATCGATCCATGGGTGCAAAGTTTCAAGTATGGGTCGCAGCGCTCCAATATTTTTTTTCCAGCTAGACTGTGTATTGCAATTAACTTAAAGAATCTGTACATCTCTATTACCAAGACGCAGCAAAAGGCTTTACTATCTCAAATTTGATCTTTTAAACTTAAGCTCAGCTCAAGCAATTTACATTGGATTTAATTGAAAAGATATTGAAAGGAATTACGAGATGAAGAACCAGGAAATTAAAAATCGATACAACCCAACATCCTCTAGTTTACAAAAACAGATAACTGACAGCACTAATACGGTAAATATAAATCATTAGAACAAAATCAGGGAATATACTTCTTCTAACTAAATCCCTTGTTCTGTTCTCATATGCACTGACGTCTTTTAACTGTAATCAGTTTATTATCTTGTTTCTGCATATCATAAGTTTCTCTTGACTGAAAGACAGTTTTTGAAAGAGTCTGCTAACCCGAAATGCACTCAATATTGAACCAACGTTCAAAATATTTTATAATTTGGTTGAAGCGTTGATCAAATTAAATACAATGTTGAACTTTCCCTTTTTAAGTAGCAACATCCGAGCAGCACCTGCATACGGTGTATATATCTCCAATTGATATTCCCGTGCTTGCATTTCCTATCATGACTTTCTTGATATAGAGTTGTTGCTCACAAGAAAGTTATTAAATCAACAGTTCCAAATGGTGAAGTTGAAATCATCCCTTCGTAAATATTACGGACGCCATCACGAGTTGGTTGACCGTTATGGAATAACCGTTTCACAAATGATATAAGATATGTTCCTTACGTCGTAACTACAATCCACTTCCCTTTCATGAATGTGACCTACCGAATTAGACTATTTCCCGGATTTGTTAATTCATAAGCAACACGACGGGTGCCACATGTGGAGCAGGATCTGCTTACCCTTCCGGAACACCTGGGATCGCCCCTAGTTTTTGGTGGGGTTCGTGTTGTTTATTCTTTAGTTTTTGATGTTGTGTCATGTGTACTATTGTTTGTCTGTTAGTCCTTTTCATTTTTAGCCATGGCGTTGTCAGTTTATTTTCGATTTATAAGTTTGACTTTCCCTCTGGTATCTTTCTTCCCTTTTTGTACAAACCATTTAATAATTTGAAAATTTGGATCATTTTCAAATTAATATTCAACATAGGATAACACATATTTGGTTTAGGTCTTTTGAATCTATGTAAAGTTTGAGAGATTCTTTGAAATTGTCTGGTATGAAATAATTCTGGTGAAATTGGTTCTAGCTCAAAATCTGCCAGACTCACAGGAATGAAATAACAATTGTGAATGAATAAGGAGTATTGCATTGTTCGGGAGAGTTGTTGATACATCAATTATGCATCGAATAATGATTTTCATTCTCAATTTCATGTACAATTTTTCCGCAAAAATAAGGTATCGTTTAGCATTAAAAGATTATCGATTTTTTTTTGAACTTGTAACACTATTGCTTTAAATGCAGAACATTACAGAATTTAATACTATAAGCCATATAGCCATGCATTCGTGGTATTTTAAAACATATTTATTTATAGTGGCTTGGGAAACAAGTAATTGCAACTTATATTAACCATTTTCCACTTAAATTATGTAAGATTTGTAATAGTTTCCATTTAATTTATTTTTGTTAATAATTACGCAGTTATGCTTAACTTTAAGTCCCGTGTATAAGGCTTTGCAAGTTAAGTTGATTTTTATCCTGTGATAGAAAGAGTAATGAGACATAAAACCCTACCCTAGGAACAACTTGTGTGCAGAACATGACCTGTGTTGAGAATGTTCCGTTTCATTGACATAAACGACTTTTAAGCTTAATTCGGAAACAAATACAAACCCTATCATACAACCCACTTTTCAATGGCGACGTAAGTACACCGTCCTTTTGTTATGTTATTGCCTGCCATATAAAACCTAAATTTACATCAGACAGGGTATTTCTTTTCGTCATATTTTTCATATTGCTTCGTTTCGATTTTCGTCATTTCTTTTTTTCTTTTTTTTTCTCATTTTTGTACAACTTAATAGGACATGGGTGTTATATACTAAAGGTTTTGGTAATTGATGTTTATTTTGTCGTAAATTGTTGTGCTGCATTTTTAAAAGAAGATAGAAAATATAAATATTTCAATTCAGTCTCTTCTAGATAGTAGATAATAAGAAAATGATATTTAAGAAACACGTCAATAATGGGAATAAAGTCTGTTAATTGGTTGGACAAGTGATATTGTGTCAGTTAAGAGTTATTTAGCCACGACAATAGTTTTGCTACTTTTATATTTTCCCATTGAAAAAGTTAAAAATGATATGATCTTGAGTAAAAAAAAATATAATACGGTGCATCAGTATCCTTCTAGTAAGAGCATTTTTATTTTGACTTCATTGATTTTTCTGCCTTTTTTGAAGAGTGTGTCACTTCAAGATAGCGTGATATGGATTGGCCTCTGGAATATGCATGAATTTATTATTAACTTTCCAATCAGCCTTAATTGTTGTGTTTGTTCAAATTGGCACGTTCTCAAATCCGGCTAAAAGTGTCTTTCTAATAAAACACAGGGTATATATAACTTGTTGTCGTTCTCATATGCACATGATATGTGTCACCGGACGTTAAACCCTAATTCGCTAGCATCATCCAATTGGTTCTTTTCTTCTATTACTTAATCATATGTTGTTTACAAATCATTCATAAGAAGTAAATGGAAAGAAGCTAATGCAGCTATATTTGGTTATCTTAAGTTTTAATTCATTTTATTCCGTTCATTTCCTTTCTACATAAGTTCAGAGGAGAACTGCAGTTGTTCGCATGTAAACTTCTGGCATTTGCCACCAGTATGAGTACATAGCAATCCATTACTCTTTCAACACACAGGGGTGTTTCATGTCTGTATTCTAAAACAATATATTTTTTTATCTTTTTTAGCAATGCATCAATCTCGACTGTCCTTATCTATTATTCTATATTATGCGTCTCCATCCAGATTCTCATGTATACATGTATCATGAGGGTTCGGATTGGGGGTGTTGTTTATTTCTGTATTCTTTAAATTGTTATGTCACTTTTCTCTATTTCTGGTTACCAATGTAGATGACAAATAGGTGTCAGTCATGACATTCACCAGAACCCAAATGATATATGCGACCATTCTTGGATGAAATTAATATAACTTTAATATTACACTTTTTTATAGCATTTTTTTCAGTTTTCAATTTCCATTGTCTTAATTGTTTATTGTTCATTTGTTGTTTCCGTATGTTTCATGTTTCGTTGTTCATGTGTTGTTTCCATATATTTCATGTTTCATTGTTCATGTGTTGTTTCCGTATATTTCATGTTTCATTGTTCATTTGTTGTTTCCATATATTTCATGTTTCGTTGTTCATGTTTTGTTTCCGTATATTTTAGCCGCTCGTCTTGAGCCACCCATTTGATCCGATACCCCATATGGCAATAAAATAATACTTTTATTGCCATTCATTACTCTTAACAGACCAATTAACAGACCGGGTTTGATACATTCGAACCATTAACAGACCATGTTTTAAATACAGATTGATTTATGTCACCAAAATACAGATTTTCGTGTCAATTTTTCACACAATTTCTGATTTGAAACAATATCCTGCTCAGGTGCATCTGTGTACAAGTGCTGTTATATTGACAGTATTGTAAAGTGTTTTGAAACTAAATCAAAGAACCTTTGGGCTCACCAAATATTCATATAAACAGTGAAATAGACAAACAATTCAAAAAAAGCAGACGAAAATGCATACAATAAACACATGAATATATACAGCAACAAACAGCATATTGACAAGACAAAATATGTTAGGTTTTAAGCGCTCAACACCACCCCGTCCCCCTTTACACATATTGTTTTGTGATCCAGATGTAAACTATCTGTCGGGAACCACTTCAAACTGTTTGCGTCTTTGTTTTGGTAAGTGCATTAAAATATGTATATTAGCTACGTTAATTATCTTGAATACGTTGACATTATATCCACATTTCAAGCACTCAATTATCAGATTTCTGGTCGAGATTTTGATAATTGATCATTAAACTGTGTTATTAAATATTATTGTAAGCATGTCATGAACATATTATACCTCAAGGACTTAAATATCCGGATTCAGACAGGGAAACTTATAAAATGAATACATAATTGAGTATCATAATAAAAATTGTGTTGCATGTACACTTTAAGGGATATATTTAAATAGCAATGCGTTGATTATAATTCGTGCGTTGAAATTTCGGCCCGTTTTTTCTACTTCACTCTTGTGTGTGTGTACTTCCCTTTGCTAGTGCTGTTTCTCTTCATTGCAGTAAGCCTGTACCGCCAAAACATGGACAGTTGATGTCTGATGATCATTATGACATATTACTCAGTTTGTTTCTTGATGAAAGGAAACACAGAATGCAACTGCAGCAATATGTCTTAAAACTGGACTTAAAAGTTGACAACTTGGAACAGCAGTACAACAATTGTTTAAGGGTTTCTACAGAACAGTCAGTGATTAGAGCAGACAATGTGACACAACAAATGGAAACAAAATATAAAAACTTGGTTGTAAAATTTGAATCACTGGAACTTGAATTGAAACAGGAGCTAGCTACTTCTAAAAACAAGACCGATATATTGGAAGAGGAAATTGCGAATTTAAAAACAGCTAACCAACTTCATACTTTAGGCAACGTTCAACAGGAAGTACACACTTTAAAAGCCGGTGTTCGATCTTTGGCAGTCAGTACCCAAGCCGGTAGTAAGGACATCCAGTCAATGTATAGTGACCTGAATGCAAACAATCAATGGATTAATGTACTTGAAGGCAATTTGAAATCACTGGAAAATAATCAAATTATGATGTTGGATAATATTACAACAATGGACAATTTTAGTCGGCAACAGGTTATGGTATTTGAGAGTAATATCAATTTACTGAAAATAAAACAGCGTGTGATATTGGCTAATTTGAAGGCAATTGGCAATGATCAGACTAAACTAAAAGCGCAGATTCATAAAGTTAAAGAACAATATCAAGAAAAGGAAGAATACAGTAAGTTTACTGCAAGAATTTATGAGATAGATATATTTATTGTTTATAGTTTCAGACTTTTATACATGTCATGTCCCTCCATTAGGACTTGTGTTATATTCACGATAAAATATGAGATAGCAATAGGGCGATTGTGCAAAACAATATTGATTGATCGACTGTATTTTCTGAAGCCAATTTCAGCACTCTTATCATAGTGGCAAAGTGAGAGAGTATAGGCAGAGAAAACCAGTGAAATGATTATGTACCTAGAGATTTATTTGTACAAAGATATTTTCTTAAAAAAGGAATAAATGAACAATAGCAAAAGTATATGTGCGTAGTGTGGGTAATTATTTAGGCTTTCCAATTTTTATTTACATATAATCTTTTGTAAAGCAAAACAATTTGTTTCCTTAGTTTTCCCCTAAAAAATTGATAAACGTTCTTATATATCACGTTAAACTGATCATGCATTGTATGGGAAGCTGTTCGTGTTAATATGAAGTATCATTTAGACATAACAAGATTTTGTTTAACTTATAACACACTGCATTAAATGCAGAAACTTACAGAATTTAATATTGAAAGGAAAATAGCCATGCATTTGTGGTTTAAAGCCCATTAAATTTCATTGATTAAAGAACATTCCTGTAAACAGTTTTTATCTATTTACTCAGGATAATAAAACAATAATTATGCAGATGTGCTCAACTTCAAGTCCCGGGAAACAGGCTGTGCAAATTTATTTGATTTTGTCCTGTGATAGAAAAGTAATGGTTTAGAGTTATGAGACATAAACCCCTACCCTAGGAACAGCTTGTGTTGCGAAAAATGTTTGGAGAATGTTCCGTTTCATTGACATAAACGACTCTTAAGCTTAATTGGGCAATGGCTACCAACCCCTATTGAACAACCTTTTTTTTCAATGGTGACTTTTTTTTATAAAAATTTTATTGCCTGCAATATACGACATGAATTTAAACCAAACTTGTAATTTCTCTTTGTCATGGTTTTTCGCATTGCTTCATTTCAATTTTCTTCATTTTATTTTGCTTTTATTTTAAATAATAAAACATCTCCTTGATAAGGCATGGGTGTTGTGAAAACATATCAGATTTATTTAGTGATTGTTGTTTGTTTAGTCGTAAATAGTTTTGTTGCATTCTCAAGAAAAGGTGAAATAAATTAAAATATCAATTCTGTCTGTTCTGGATAGCAGATATAAAGAAAAAAAAAAAAGATTTCAGGAACACGTAAATGGCAATCCAACCAAATCTTTATATTTTAATTTTCGAAATAAACCGGAGTCTATAGTATTCCAAAGTTTTTTTTACATTTGTTCCAGGTTACTACATCATTAGCCAATACCTCATTTTGAACGACAAATCATACTATAATACACATTTTATTTCAGTTGGTTTTACAGCATTTGGATCAGGCTCTGGCTCAAGATCATCCCAGTACCAGTTGAAATTCCCTGTCATCAAATCCTCCGTTGGCAAATCTAACCTATCATCGATAAAAAATACTGGGACGTTTATATGTGAGAAGAAAGGACTTTATCTTGTGATTGTTACAGTAATGGTTTGTTCTAAAGGTGATTCCAGATTTTTCATTGATAAAAACAATCAGCTATATATGGATTATTATATAGGACGTTCAGATTCTTTAAAAGAAGATTGTAATTCAGGAACAGGAACAGCTGTTGTTGAGCTTCATGTTAATGATACTTTGAACGTAAGAAATGTTCATGGTGGTGTAAATTTGTATGACAACTGGTCATCATTTTCCGCAGTTAAATTGACATGAACATAGTTTTAAGAACAAAAAAATCTACATTCCCTACTCTGAAATAATAATAACAAAATTGTCTTCTTAACAAGATATATATAAGTGTAAACATTAACCAGACGACAAACAAGCAACAGAAAAAACACAATATAAACATTAAAAGATCAGTAACGATTCGTATACCCCCTACTTGATGATATGTTTTGAATTTGCTCTCGACAAATCAGTGAAATATTCCTAACAAATATAATGTCGAAACAATCAACTCCGTGTTTCTGAAGTTTGAACAGATTAGGCTATATTGTCCATTTGACTTCTATATATTGGCAGAAAAAAATCTTAAAACTTCATTTTTATATATTAATATTTTTTTTCTCGATGTATGTTAATATATGATATATACGAACTCTGACTATTGGCTTCATTTTTTTTGTCAGTAATTTTTAAAAATCCCATTAGGTCTCTATTTAAATTTAATTTTTTGAAGTGTTGAATACCTGATGGTGTAAGTATAAGTACTGTAACGGGCCTTCCAACCAAAACAAAAACAACATATATGTGCTTTTAATGATTGGTTATTTGTACCATTTGACTTTTATATCTAAATATTAAGATGACCTCTACTGACCAGCAAACACGATTAGATTTCATGTCATGTGATTGTAAAAATTGTTTTATATAAGATAAGATTCTGCATTTTCTATTTTCTGTTAATTTTTTTGTTTTTAGTATAAACGAACAGTACTTTATAGTAAATGATATGAACACGAATATTGTTTTATATGTTTACCTTCAAATAGTATGTTAGTGGACATGAGTTATAACAGGATTTATCAGCTATAAACACATAATGTTTTTTATTATTTTCCTAAATTATTTGCTTCCAAGATGTGCATTTTGCACATTAATAAACAACTTAATGTATATTAACTTTAGCCTGTTTTGTAATAAAACTTGTCTTAGCTTCTTTGTCTTGTAAGGCAACTCACCATGATAAAAGGATGATAAGCTTTTGTATAGTAAGTTATATAATGATATAAAATCAATAATCAAAACTATAAAGTGATGATCATTTTCATTGGTGTCCTTTAATATTTAAATAGGTATAGTCACAAGGTGCAAATCAACAAAATTGAAAGCACATGCATGTTGTTTTTGTTTTGGTTTAACCATCAGGTAGTCAACACTTCAAAAAATAAAATAAACATAGAGACCTACTGGGAAACTTTTAAATATTGACCAAAAATAATAAAATTAATAAACAGAGTTAGTATATATCATATATTGACATACATCCATGAAAAAAATATTCATTTAAAAAATGAATTTTTAAGATTTGTTTTCTGCAACTATATAGAAGACAAATGGACAATACATCATGTCCTTAACATATATGACAAACACCCCTACATGTTGCAAATTATCAAACAAATTACATCTCTGATTCTCATCAAATCCCGTTCCCATCAAATAAAAAAAATCATTCTACGTGACGTCATCAGGCATGGTTACCTTTTTCATGACTTCACATAGTATATATCTTGCATTAAGGCGATTATTTATTTCAAACAAAAAATTTCGAGACACTTTTCCTTTGTGAGCTCTATGCGAGAGATTGTAAAGAAAGAAGCAACAATGTCAATGAAATCTATAAATGCCAAAAAATAACAAAACTTAAAAAAGAGCAAAATCAAGATATCTGCTCTTTCTTGCTACATTAGCTGCGACTGTATTGTGACTAGTAGTCAAATAAGGTGAGAATATCTATACTTTATGTAAATCATACTGATTTTAAAAATATCACCCAAATAGAATAAGAATACGAATAAAAGAAGAATATTATATGTCCAATCAAAGGGCCTTTTAAAGAGCTTTAATCACATAACATCATCACAAATGTAATGATTAGCTATAAATTGAGAAACATAAAACAAAACACATCTTTTTAAAATAACTATTCTGTATGACCAGTAGAGATCCAGATAATACAAATAATCTTTATAAAATATACCTCTCACATTGAGTATATTTGTTGTTAATTTGCATTTATCATCTTTGAACTTCTCCTTATCTACAGACTTTTAGATAGATATTACAGTTCGTTTTTGTGTGTTACATTTTAATGTTGTGTTTCTGTTGTGTCGTAGTTTTCCTCTTATATTTGATGCGTTTCCCTCAGTTTGAGTTTGTAACCAGTATTTGTTTTTTTTTTTTCTCAATCGATTTATTAACTTCAAACAGCGGTAAACTACTGTTGCCTTTATCTTTCCCAAAACATTATATGCATCTAAATTTTCTTGTGTAAATAGCAATGCAAAATTCAAAATATTGTCTAAAGAATGAACATAGATACAGTTTAAACGTCGTAAATTTTACGAACACCATCACGAGTTGGTTGACCCTTATGGAATAATCGTTTCACAAATGATATCGAATATGTTCGTTACGTGTTAAGTACAATCCCCTTCCCTTTCATGAATGTGAACTACCGAATTAGACTATTTACCGGATTTGTTATAACATGAGCAACACGACGGGTGCCACATGTGGTGCAGGATCTGCTTACCCTTTCGGAGCACCTGCGATCACCCCTAGTTTTGATAGGGTTCGTGTTGCTTATTCTTTAGTTTTCTATGTTGTCTCATGTGCACTATTGTTTGTCTGTTTGATTTTTTCCTTTTTAGTGTTCTATTCACATAAATTTTGGAATATATAAAAGTCTCGCTCGTTAATGGATGAGCACTTTTTTCTAATCTTACAGCTTGAATACCTTAATCTAAAATCGTTCAGATCCAAATATTAATCAAACCAAAATAGACTTTTAATGGAAAAATAAGTATCGGTAGTAAGTTGACCTTGATCTGATGGTTATACTTTATTTCTATTTTCCTTCGAGAAATAGAAATAGTTTTTTTATAAAGTTTATCTTTAATACATTTTGTGAATTTATATAGAAACTGGTTTTTAAGTTACATGTTTGAATGCCCAGCTTTTGTAAAAAACAATCTAAAGTTCTTTACAGCATATATATGATATGCATCATATAATGCGATGTAATATGTTCTTATAATTGTCTTGCCAAAGATAATATTGTAACAGTGCTAATATAATATGTTGCTTATTTTTTTTATACGTACTGTTATGAAATCCGTTTGAGGAAACTTGTGAAAGTGCTGTATTGTGAGTGTCTGTGTGCCTTACATGTCATATATGTGAATCTTCGGATCATTTATTTTGTAAACTGTAAATTATGTAAAATTTCGCCTAAAATGGAATTCTAATAAATATTACATTAGTCGATTTACTGGTATATTTTCATGTAACAACACTACGCAAAACTGGATTATCTGTCGTCAATGTGTCAGTCAATTCAAGATACCCTTACCTGATTGTTTGTGATACTCGATCACCCTTGGCATAGTTAGTACTATACATTTATCAACAAATATCTTTAGACTATTTTTAACACTTTTTTTCGTTGAATTATTGTGTCTGTATGATTTAATTACAAACTTGGTTTCTTAACAACACATCGAAAACAGTCGTACATGTATTGGAAACGAATTTTATATTGCAACTATTTACAAATCATCTCATAATGAATTTATTGGTTTTCTTGAGTACGTGGTTTTCATGCTTGCAATACTAGTTATTCTTTGTTTTGCAATTCAACCGCAGGTAGACTTGACAAGCTTGTATCCAACTTATCGACTTATGATTAAATGCTACGACTTCAAAAATAAGTCACTGTTATAAAGACCTGGTCAAACACATAGGCATAAGGCTGTTGTCATGTATTGCGCTCCAAAGTTGTGTTTGCATCATGTATTAGAGTTAGTCCCTTCTGATATTAAGTCAGTTAGTCAGCCATTGACAGAGACAAATATATGCTAAACTAGACACAAAAAAAGAATAGGAAGTGATATTGTAGTTTAGAGTGACCACGCATTTCTCAAATCAACCATCTATATGCATGCACTTGATTGAAAAGTCAAATTTAGATTTGATTCCATTAATATATACCGCAACGGTATGTCATCGTGTTTATAAATACAACATTTAAGTTGTTAATGTAAGAGCTGGAACTGAACATACGAATGTTATGTTTTAACTGCAATACCGTCCTATTTTCCCTATACTTAATTTGAATTATCGGATTTGCACTGAGATGTGCCACGTGTGTAGCAGGTTCTGATAATCCTTCCTTATCACATCAGATCACCACCAGTTTTTGGTAGCTTTCGTTCGTGTTGCTTGGTCCTCGAGTTCTGTGTTGCGTTTTGTATATTATTGTTTGTCTTTTTTTTTTTAGCCTTGTGTTGTAAGTTTATTTTTTATTTTTTATGAGTTTGAATGTCCTTCTGGTATTTCCAGCCTCTCAACTACTTCTGCATGATAGATTAAGGCAACAGTAGTATACCGCTGTTCGAAATTCATAAATCGATTGAGAAAAAAAAATCCGGGTTACAAACTAAAACTGAGAAAAACACATCAAACATAAGAGAATTACAACATAACAGAAACACAACATCAAAATGTAACACACACAGAAACGAAATATAATATTACAATGGCCATTTTCCTGATTTGGTACGGGACATTTTAAGAAAAAAAAATGGCCGGTTGAACCTGGTTTGTGGCATGCCAAACCTCCCGCGTTTATGGCAATGCTAGATAAGAGTTACTTCCTTCAATGATAACCTTGTTCGATTTTTGGCAAATTCTATACATACTGTGAGTGTACTTTTTTAACGGTCGGCTCTGTTTATAAACTTGTCAAATACCTTGCTGTTATAAAGTAAAACTTGTATTGTAAACTTCATTTTATTTCGAGTGCTTACAGTGCAGTTATTAATAATCAAATTTTTTATGTAGCATGTCTGATTGGCTGAACTTTTTTGTCTTTTAGCTCGCTCAAAGAAATACTGTTGTCTAGTGACCAGACTTAATTTTCTAGATTTCTCATTGAAAATGGAATTTAAAATTAAATTATAAGTAACATTTTAATCTGTCCATTCAAAATGGCATTGTTGATTGGTGTTTCTCCTATATAGACAGAAAAAGGTATTACCTTAAATCATCAAATATAATTTCTTTAAAATGGACATTATTTCAGTTAATTTCATTCATCGGGATAGATTTACGATCTCGTCAAACATGTGCTTGATTTTAACCCATGATTAAAATATCATACACTTTGTTCGAGAAATGTATTCTTAGGAGTGCACAATTCAATTTACCAGAATAAAATGTAATTAATAAGGAGCTTAACTCCTTTAATCTGACTGATCATGATTAATGTACACGTTTGTGTCTGAGGAAATACAATAGTTTGTCTTTGTCTTGTCATGTATGTAAACCTTATGATAAAAAATTCTTAAAATTATGACAAATAAAGCAAGAAAATTCTTAAAAGACCAGATGAACAGAAAAGACTCACAGTTTTTCAGCTCAAAATTTAGACGGGCTACAGGAACACTTATTTATACAGTACCCAGCTTCATCAATAACTACCTCAACCAAAAACAAATCACCGAAAATCTAACCTGAAGCGGGACGAACAAAAGAACGAACGGACGGACAAACGGGCGCGAAAGAAATCACAGACCGAAAACATAATGCCTTTAAGTTGGGCATACAAATAACACATATTTTCAACAAGTTATATAAAAAAGAAGATGTGATATGATTGCCAATGAGACAACTCTCCACAAGAGACCAAAATGACACAGAAATTAACAACTACAGGTCACCGTACGGCCTTCAACAAAGAGCAAAAGGCCCCGAAATAATAATGTATAACAATTCATGCGAGAAAACTAACGTTTATTTGATGTTTATTTTGATCCTATGCATCATCAGCCCCAGCTCACACGGAAACAACAATAGCTTCAGACAAGGATGTTGACGTACTGAAATATAAATCATTCAAAATAAGTGTGCACATATACAATATTGGAGTGCATAAAAAATAAGTGTGCAAATAAAAAATAAGTGCGCAAACAAACAATGAGTTTGCACATAAACAATAAATGTGCAAACAAACAAGGAGTGTGCACATAAACAGTATGCGTGCACACAAACAGTATGTGTGGAGTGCATTCAAAATCTAATCTTTATAATTGTTAAGATATAAAGTTGTAGGAAATGTAACACATAGCGTAGAAAAGTAGCATAAATTTAAGAAACAAATGCGCCTTTTGAGATTTCATTGGGGTGTAAAATTGGTGCACACAAAGCACATTTTGTAGAAATGTGTGCATTATCGACACTTTTACTGCCCTATCAAATTATTAAAAGAGGTATTCATTTCTTGTAATTATTATCTTTTAAGCTGAGACTATGAACGAATAGTTTAATACATTTTTTCTTTTACTTACTTGTGTATTTGTCACGTGTCATTAGAAATATAACAATTCATTCTAATATAAAGGATACTTTTTTATGACACGCGATTCTTGTTAGCCAATAAAAACTAACGGATAATAACCGATTCTGATGGAACATACATGTAATGCAATTATTCCAAATTTTTGACTTGATTTGCCCAAGTTCAACTTGTAAACAGACATTATGTGCGGTTTTATATCCTTCACAATTTCTGTCCTATTTTTTCAAAAGTGTATTTTTGTTTATAATTGCTTTTTCTGAAACATGTATAAAGCTGACTAGGAGGTGAAGTTTTGCTCATAGTTGTAGATTTACAGAGACCTACAGTTGATATATAGTGTAAAGATGTATCATTATAAGTCGTACCACATCGTCTTATTCTATTTAAATAATGTATTTTATTAAAAAAAATATACAAACGAGAGGAGGATTAAAACAAGAATGAAAGTATTTGATAATGATAATTCATTTTAGTCAGACATGATAATAAAATATTGCCAGTGATCCGTGTGAAACAAAAATATCAATGATTGCAATAACTTAAAAGCACAGACATTTACTCTGTACCCAAGTTTATTTTATCTGCCATATAACCGTGTTTGCATATAATCATGATAATTCCCTTATTTAGTTCATTTGCTAGACATGCCTGTATATAGGGTGTGAAAGGTGGAACAGGATGTGCCTTCACTTCTGAAGTATCTGTGATCACTCCTAATTATTGATTGGGTTCCTGTTGTCCAGACTTTAATTTTCCATATTGTGTTTTGTGTAGTGTTATTTGTCTGTTTGTCTATTGGTATATTTCTTTTTCAACCATGGCATTGTCCGTCTACATTCGACTAATGAGTTTGAATGTCTCTTAGGTATATTTCACTTCTGTTTTGAAAATATATTACCTGAATGCCGAATTACAGACACCATATATTACCTGAATGCCGAATTACAGACACCATATATTACCTGAATGCCGAATTACTAACATCATATATTACCTGAATGCCGAATTACAAACACCATATATTACCTGAATGCCGAATTACAGAAACCATATATTACCTGAATGCCGAATTACAGAAACCATATATTACCTGAATGCCGAATTACAGACACCATATATTACCTGAATGCCGAATTACAGACACCATATATTACCTGAATGCCGAACTAGAGACACTATATATGACCATTATGCCGAACTAGAGACACCATATATTACATCAATGCCGGTTTAGATACACCATGTATAACCTCTATGCCGAACTAGACACACCATATATGACCTCAATTCTGAACTAGAGACACCAAATATTACCTGAATGCCGAACTAGAGACACCATATATTACCTGAATGCCGAACTAGATACACTATATATAACCTCAATGCCGAACTAGAGAAATCATACATTACCTGAATGCCGAACTAGATACACTATATATTACCTCAATACTGAACTAGACACCATATATTACCTGAATGCCGAACTAGACACCATAAATACCTGAACGCCAAACTAGAGACACCATATATTACCTCAATGCCGAACTAGAGACAAATATTACCTTAATGCCGAACTAGAGATACCATTTCTAGTGGAAGCTAAATACGGAGGTGATGCTGCTGCATTCTCCCAGATAACCTCACCACCACGTGTTTTGATCACACCACTATGCACTCCGCTTCTACATACGGATGAACTCTTAAAATAAAATATGCTTTGAAGCCAATATTCGATTTGAGGACTAAATATTGTCACAGTAAGTATACTATGTCGCAATAAGCATGTTTATTTTGTGTCACAGAGGGCAGAGTATAAGTATGATATTTTACAATACCCGATACATCAAACTGGTTCAGCCCTGCCCCATTCTGTATGTGCCTGTCCCAAGGCAAGAACCTGTAATTTAGTGGTTTTCGTATGTAGTTTAATATTTGTCATTTCAGGGCCTTTTATACCCGAGCAGTGACTCATTGTTAAAGGCTGTACGTTGACATATGGCTCTTAATTTCTGGTTCATGTTGTATCTTGTGAAGAATTTTCTCATCGGCATTCATACCGCACCTTCTTTTTATTGTTATAAATAACAATAAACTTTTAATGAGAAATAAAATTCTGATCAGATACATGTCTTTGCACGTTTTACAAGTAGCTTTATTGCAGAAACTTTCAATTATTTCTTTATTGTTGAATACAAGAACAAACTGCATTTCGATAAGGGGACACAGAACGGGTTGGTCATCAATAATCGGAAAAGCAATTTCAAATAGTTTAAAATGATCAAATTTGATTGGTTGATTAACGTTTGACGTATGTTTTACCACATCATAGCTTCCAGTGCCATACACAGGTGCTGACGCCAATGGACAATCGTTCGGGCAATGTACTCTAAAATCAAATATGTGTGTCATACAGATAATATTATGTGAAAAAGGGATTAAATACATAAGATTAAACAAAACAGATTTCCGGTCTTAATTGCGCATGCTGCAAACTGATCAACTCGTACTTGTACAAAAATACTATATCACGACTATATAAAGTCAGTAATGTTTGACTGTGTCTTAATAATGTTGTCCTGTACATATCAACAACTTCTTAAAGTTCAATTATTTATCAAGTCTTCCCTTGGTAAGGTTAAAAAACAAATGTCAAAACGTTAGATGGACTTTCCTAAGTCACTCATACCACATAATCTTACGTCTTTTTAATAAAACAAATATAATCTAGTTAAATAGATTGTATTAAAATTTCAGACTCAACATACCGTTTCTGCATTAATAACAAAGGTTAACAAATTAATTGTCTCTAGAATAACATGTATTTAAACCTTAGGACTCCCAACTACGAAAAAATATTTGTTAACCGGTGTCGAGGAGTAAACCAAGAAAAAATAGATCACGGACCAATCATATTCAAGTATTTGAAGATATACAAATCACATAAGAATTACTAGTATTGCATTTAATCAGATGTTAACTATATTCATAAAACAGAAGATATTTAATTTAAACAAAGTAGTCTACGAGGACGCAAACAAATCTCAAATCATTCTAAAACTTAGAATTTGTGAGATTTTGGTTCATTCTTAAGGTGACCTGAACTAAAATTAATTTGGCTCGTTTAATTTTCTTTAAATTTTGACAAAGTATTTAGTTTGACCCTTTGACAAAAATATAAAAATTTCAAAAACTTTGAACCAACCGTTTAATCAGAAAAATTACACTGGTTATATAGCAGTTTGACAAAAACTTATTTTGATCATTGAGAAGCTTGATATTCCCTTGACAACACAACGTCATTAAAACGTTCTGCTGATTTTACAGAGTTATCTCCCTGTAGTGTTAGGTACTTCCTTAAGCACTATTTTTATCATAGACGATGTTAAGTTTAAAAAAGTTAAATGACGCATTGAAGTTGTCAGAAAAGTTCACTTGCGTTAATAACATCAGCATAGTATATCTTCAAAGTCTGCCTGAGTCTTTTTAAACTATTTAATGTTAAATCATTGTATGGAACGCGATTAATATTCTTTACTATACGTTGTGCATAAAATATTATACGCAACACATTTAATAATAGCCGCAGGATTCAATAGCTTGCTATAGAAATGTTTAAAATGTCTCACCCACACATTAGCTCGCATGGTAAAAACACGGAATCACAAGTAACGGTTCCCTTGTCTTCATATACTGAAAATATATCCAACGATCAAAATTCGGCAATGTTGTAACAATGAAATTAACACAATATATTGTATTTAGTTACATTTTCAAAGGAATGCAAAGGAATTGCATTTTTAAATATATTTTCTAGTCTGCTAAAATATATAAAGAGCACTGTCATGAACGATACCAGGGTTGCGTTCAATATCTTAGCTGCCACGTAGCGCTACCTAGATTTTGGCTTTGAATGTATAGCTAGCCTAGTCGCTGAATAGATCTAGATAGCCCCAAATATTCATGCGCTCTAATGAGGCCAAAATAGCATCGGAATAGGTTTTACCAATGACATCATTTTGATAGGCTAGCTACGTAGCATTTTGTTCAACGTAGATAGATTAAATATCTAAGATATAGCGGACAACTAGCTGCTACGATATCAAACGCAACCCTGGTGTAATTTGAGGGTTACGGAATGTACAATTTAGAATGGAAATAGGGAATATGTCAACGAGACAACAACCTGACAATATAGTAGAAGACAACCCAAGGTCAAAAATGTGTCTGCAACTCAGCGAGAAAATCCAGCACACGGAGGCGGTCTTCGTCTGGCCCTTTAACAACATGTGCATAGTTCAGCGAAAACGGACTTCACACTAAACTCTAAAACATATTTAAATGATGTAAATCAGCTATCAACACTTCTCTTTGCAATCTAGAGAAACCGTTCGTATTTGGAAATGCATTTAATTGGGGAAAACCAATACTGCATTAAAGTTAAGTTCAACACCTTGTCTCAAAAGCCATTGTTAAGGAAACGACCATTTAGAAAAAAATACTCGGATTCCAATTTGATGAAGAAAAAAATATATTGTAGTCAAACAGTTGACAAATAAAGAATATTCTGAAGCAAGATTTTCCCATAATTTTATAGTGTAACTCCCCCCTTTTTGTAGTTAAATCGTTGATCCCTTAGCTTATTTATCTCCTATTATTAGACATACCTACAGCTGTTCTATTGGCAGAACCAAGGTTATTAGACGCAACACACATGTAATTCCCAAGGTCGTTAGGTGACGATACACCCAGGACCAGTAGAGTTCTGTCCGGAAGTATGATGTGTTTACCGTCCTTGACAACTGGTGCCCCGTTGTGATACCACTGAACGTTCAAAGGGGATTCCCCGGTAGCCTGGCAGTCGATTCCAAAGTTGGTGGTAGATTTGCCAACAGCAATGTGTTTTGTTTTGATCTTAACGACGGGTGATTCTAAATATAGAAACAAACAAACATTTATCTAGTTAATTAGGAAAAATAAAGTCTCAACAAAATGTTTTTCTGATACCGTTTTTCTAATTGTATTTTTATATAAAAGTAACGTTTGATAAATGCGTATATCAAGAGTTTATCATTATTAACTCTACATCACTATTTAAAAACTACATGTATGAATAAAAAAAAAAACAACATCTAAAGATACAGAATTGTATGCAGTAACATGAATATCTTTTGATTTTTTTGAACATATTAGTTGAATTCTTGAATATATTTTTTAATTTTGAATCTTTACTATAAGATAAAAAAAACTTTCAGATTTTGATCCAAGAGTAAAACAAATTCCTTAAAAAATTATCTTAATATATAATAAATAAAATAGTTTTGAGAAAGAGTTTTTTGGCTTCAGGGGTAATAAAACAAATAAGAGAGTTAACTCTTGGAAAGTCAACTGATTTTTTTTTTTATTATATAATAAAAGTAAGGAAAATTCAAGCTTCTCAATGATCAAAATTAGTATTTGGGTCATTTTAAAAAAATGTCGAATTTTGAAATTGAAAAAAATATTAAAAGTTACTTATTCAAACAACCCTCTACATAAGCAAATCAAAACAAGCAGTACTTTTAGAACAACATATTAAAAGATGCAATCTTAATGATGTCATACAAGAATATCTTGAAACATATTTTGATCGGTGGTACAATATTTTGTCTATCCTGTTACCATTTTCAAAAGAAATTTTTGGGTATTAAGAAAAGGTTAAAAAAAATGTTAAGCTTGTTTTACGTAGTCTATTAGATGGTTTTCAAGAGAATAAACTTCTATATATATTCATTCTGTAAAATAATAGATTGTTTTCCAATTTTCCAGGTTGTACTGAAAAATGCCTCTAAAAATTGGTTTTCAAAAGTTGTAAAAATTACCACCAGTAATGCAAGTCTAAGATAGCAATTTATATTGTTCGGCATTTTTCACCCTTTCAAATAAACCCAACATCAAGTAAATCCATCATAGGTTACTTTACTTTTCTCTTTATTTCATTGGTAACAGGAACGTACGTTTCTGATATATCACTATATGAAAGTCTATCCTGTTATCTTTTTGTCTATCCTGTTACCGATATCAGTATTGCACCTGCAAATGCTTAATTAGGAAGATTAAGACGTTATAGATGAGTTCAAACAATGAAAAATTTCATTTTGCACCTATATGCTAAGATAAAAAAAATAACGACGTTTTCGTCTACAATTGACTATCCCCTTACTGTAACCATAGCAACCATAGTAACAGGATAGACATAACAGGATAGACAAATTTCTTCGTTTTTGATTGCTGTTGTGAAATAACTACTCCCTTTGGTGAAATGATTATGGTTTTCTATTGTGAATCCGGTTTCCAACACGTTTATAATATTGCAGTTTTTACAAGCATACTGTTGGTGTAATTAATCAAAATTGTTGGTAACAGCATAGACATGAAAAAGTACACTCTATTTTTTTCACTAAATGTCTTGAAATTTCTTTTCTCTACACTGTCGCTCAAGAAACGAGGCGTTTTAAATGTAAAGATTACTTTGTAATTTTGAAATCAACACCGACTGATTCAATATTCATAGGGAAAATAATTTACCGGCTGATTTAAGTAGCGGTAACAGGATGAACATGAACCTCCCGTACGCTGATTGAATTTATTTTGTAGATAATATGTTACATACAATGATAAAGAAGCTACGATTTTTCGTTAGAGTAATAACAAACGTTCTTAAAAAATCTCTTTTGCAGATATCAAGGCGATCAGAAAATCGGAAAAAATCATTTGAATTGTGTTTTTCTGACACTGTATGCACACAAATACCCCCAAAATCGGCCTTATATGCAGTTTAATCTTATCAAAATAGATGTTAGGTGTGTGTGTTTATTATTAATGTTCTGAATCACAAATCCGACAAGCTTTCATTTAAACCATTACAACTGAAATTTCAATTAGAAATAAAAAATTTAGCATGGGTGTACTGAAAATTTGACATTTTTTGAAAATGACCCATTTGTCAAACTGTTGAAATTATTCCTGTTAATAAAATTTTAAGGAAAATATTTTGGTTTAATATTTTGGAAATGTTTTAGTCAAAGTATTCGGTATCCTCTTAATAAAAGGACAAGAGTGTACGAACCTTTTACTTGTAACAGTACCGTGAATGTATCGGTTCCGAATACATTAGTAGCAGTACATTGGTATGGTCCTTGGTCTTTCTTTTCAACATTGATCATGACAAGATCTTTGTCTTTGTTCTCGTATATATTATTAACGTTAGGCTGCAAAAAATATAGACTTTAACTGATGGTTGACTGACGGCAAATATATGAGCGTCCGGATAGGGTATTCTTCATTTTAACCACTACTCTTCTCTATTGTATTTATTTCTACACCCCAGTATTCTATATTCGATATAAAAGGGAAAGACCTTACTGTATTTCTTCTGTTTATTATTATTATTTTTGTCTATTTTCCTTAATTTTCTATATGTTTGTTCTTAAGGTGGTACCTAACACTACAGGGAGATAACTCTGTAAATTTAGCTGAACGTTTTAATTGCGTTGTGTTGTTAAGGGAATATCAAGCTTCTCAATGATCAAAATAAGTTTTTGTCAAACTGCTATATAACCAGTGTAATTTTTCTGATAAAACAGTTGGTTCAAATTTTTGAAATTTTTATATTTTTGTAAAAGGGTCAAAGTAAACGCTTTGTCAAAATTTTAAGAAAATTAAACGAGCCAACTTAATTTTAGTTAAAGTGTTGGGTACCACCTTAATTTTGCGACTTTTGCTCAATTTTTGCGTCTGGCGTACTAAATTATAATCCGGGTACCTTTGTTAACTATGTATTCTCTATTATGTAAATACCAATCCAGACCGCCATATGATACTTGTCTTTTAAAAAATAGGGGCTTAGAAATGGAGTAACTACATTAAAATATGGACATAAAAACAGGCTGTATTACAATCCTTCTGGCCAGCTAAAAGCTAAAATCACTCAGCAGAAATACACTGTATACTAGTACGAAGATCATGCTACTTTCGACGATAGTTCCTTTTCAAATTGAGTGAGATTGTGAGACGTCAATGAGACAATATTTCAAACGACAATTATGAGCGAAGTGTCAACGTACGTTCTTCAACAATATAGACAGTGACTGTACAACGTCAAGCTCAAAATCGATAAGAGTATATATCAACATTTTGCGTCTAAAAAAGACCATTTGATTGTAACAAAATTTACCGATTAATAGGATGTGGTTCCAACAAGTCTTACCGGTGGAGACCACGTTGTTGTTATGAAACTTACATGTGGAGACCGCGTTGTTTTTATGTATCTTACATGTAGAGACCATGTGCTTATTTTTAAACTGACTGGTGAAGACCACGTAGTTGCTATGAAACTTAATGTTGGAGACCACGTGGTTGTTGTGAAAATTATCGTGCTTGAGTCCACATTGTTGTTATGAAACTAACAGCGTCTGACGTATCAAATTATAAGCATGGTACTTTTAATAACTATTTACAGGTGGAGAAAACATGTTTGTTACGATACTTACCGTTGGAGACCACGTGGTTGTTATGTAACTTGTACATGTGGAGACCATGTGCTTGTTTTTAAACTGACTGGTGAAGACCACGTGGTTGTTATGAATCTTAATGTTGGAGACCACGTGGTTGTGGTGAAAAATATTGTGCTGGAGTCCACATAGTTGTTATGAAACTTACAGGGTCTGACGTATCAAATTATAAGCCTGGTACCTTTGATAACTATGTGCAGGTGGAGAAAACATGGTTGTTACAATACTTACCGGTGGAGACCACGTGGTTGTGGGTTTCGGCTCTCCTACAGCATTGCAGTGAATTATTTTAGTTTCCCCAGCTACAGCAGTGATAACACTTGGCATTTGTACCTTTGGAGGGCCTTTAAAGTAGCAATACATCATGAACTATATTATTTATTATGGTGATATATTTTTATTCTTTGAAACCATCTTTCTTCATCAAATTCGTGCTATTTGGATTCGGTATGTACTACACATTTAATTTCGTAAGAACTTTGCCATCGTCAACATCTTAGCTACATTTACTTTATGAACTACTAGCATTGTCAAATTAAATAAAACGACAAAAGTCATTATGAATGACTGAACCGACTTACATTTGTAGTTCAAACTTATCAGGACTGAGTTATCTTCCTCTTTGCTGGTGAAACAAAGAAACAAAATTGTTTCATGCATGAAAAATACGCAAATACAACCCGATCCTAAACAGGGATGACCTTGTATCGCATCATGTTAAAACATGTGCGCCTGGTAGAATGTTACAGATGGCAAACCCAAGACTTTTACATATTTCGTGGACAGGCATATAGCGGCGAAAATCTTGTGTGCAAGTTATAGTGCCTGTTTGAAAACATAGCTCATTCGTATGCTGCATGGAGGGGAAGTAATGAACGCATAAGATCAGAACATCTGTATCTTGTGACTTTATTATTATTCTACCCTATATATATGCATTTTACACCGAACTCTTTATCTACATGAATAGCATGTAAAATCATGCGAGTATCTACTTCGTCGGGCGTACAAAAGTGCAGTTAGCCAATCAGAATAAAGTATCATAATGAAACATACATCTAATGTAATTATTTCCTAAAACAAAACAACGATCTTCAAAATAACTCGACTATTCAAAACATACATATCGACCATACAACAAGTAAAAAGACAAATGAAGTAAGTGACAATTGTCCTAGTTAATGACCTGATAGTGTAAGCTACAAAACGATTAACGGCACGAGAAAAGGCGTGTTTGAATCCAGGCAGAATTATCACTAAATTTGTGTTTTAAATTACTATCAGGGCCGTAACTACCTATGCGGCAACTGCCTCCCCTGAATTTTTGAAGTAATAAAATGAAATATTGACAATATATACACGAAGAACTTGAATTTATATTATAAGCAACATTAGTTTACAGTTTTAACATTGTTATCATGATACGTGATATGTCTGTCATTTTCCGGATTTTTGATCGGAAGTGAACCGTTTCAGTATTTATTTTATTTATTTTTTTCGTGTGGCCGTCCGTCTGTTATTCAGTATTCGTACGAGAACACGTATGAAACTTTGCTTTCGACAATTTTGATTAAAACATAACTATTCACATTTATTTAAGGGCTCAATTAAGCAGAGGAAGTTACCTTTGTATTGTGAATCTTTTAAGATATCGGAAATTCATTACCGGCTGAATCAGCTGTTGGATTGTTTTTTAACGTCTCCCGATCGTACGAGAACATTATGGTCAATGCCTCCCATTTGTTGTAGCAGGGATTTTCTATACTAAGTATATACTAGCATAGAAAGTACCTGGTTGTAGTTATTAACATGTCTGTTCAGCTTTCAAAAATACTGAAATTCAAGGTCCTCGATAAAAAAAAAACATCTTGCGTTCTTTAATCTTGCTTTATATGTTTTTTTAACTTACCAGTCTGATTTCTAACAAAAATATCTTTAAATACAGATAATAATTGTTTGCATAAAAAATGCTCCCAGGATCCAGCAATACTGATGTTTCTTACAGTCACGGTCAAGAAATCAAAGGAAAACGGGTTATTTTTAGCCATTTTACTAAGAGAGAAAAATCGGCGTCACGATGAATTTTAATGTTAATAGTTATAGGTCAAAGTACGGCCTTCAAGACGGAGCCTTGGCTCACCCGGAACAGCAATCTCAGCTTATTTTTGCATAAAAATTGCTTCCAGGTTCAAGGAAAACTGACGTTTCTTAAAGTAAGGAAATCGAAGGGAAACGGGTCATTTTTAGCCATTGACTGAGAGAAAAAAAATTTGCGGGGGGCTGCGCCCCCCAACCCCTCTATCTTGGGGGCCTCAATCGGCGGCCCCAAAACGCCTGCCTCCCCTGAATTCGAACCCCAGTTACGGCCCTGACTATTTTCTTCTCACCGATTAACATTACACGAAATATATTTGGCACACATATGAACCATGTCTTATTGATGAAATCAGAGTAAAAATCTTGTGAAAGTTACGCGCAATAAATTTTCTTTCGTTCAAAATGTGACAAATTTCAGCTAAAAAAATAGTCTTACAAAAATCATGAAATACTTACACTTAAATTATATAAATCTTTTCAGCTTTTGTTATATGATAAATTTAATTTTTGATTTAGATGATCAGTATCATTTGAACAAATAACACAGAAAGCAATAATTTTATTTTTCGTGTTGAAGATGGCCTGTATGAGTAGGTATTTTTGGGTACCCTTAGAAAGCACAAAATTTTGAAAAACGTGACCACGGTAGCTTACGGCGACATTCGTGATTGGAAAATATAATGATTTTCCAATAGTTTGCATATAAATATAGCCGTGTGTTATCCGATAACTTAAACTCGTTCACTAGACGTCTTTTTCGATACCGGGCACCCTACTATTAGTGTACCTTTAGTTATGCAATTATTAGCTGTTTATTATTCTTCGTCACATACCTTGAGTTATTAAGTAAGCCGACTTTGATAATGTCTCTACGCCATTGGAGGCTTCACATTCATATTTCCCGGCATCCCCTGCTAAGGCACTTATAATCTGTATCTGTGATCCATCTGGTATGCCATACACGCCTTGTGTCACTGGTACCCTTTGACCATTAGCTGCTATATGGTACCAGCGAATTGTTGGTTTTGGATTCCCGCCAAATTTACATTCCATTTTTACCGGAAGTCCGGTAAGTATAGTGTGATTTTGCGGAACTTCCAATATTTGAATATGCTCTGAAATATTATTATAAAAAAGCAAAAAAAGTCTCAGATATAATATTCATCAATGGAAATGTTATTTAAAAATGATAACGTGCATTTTCTTTTAAACTCCATACATACGTACAAAAGGGTGTCTCCATATAAGTACTTAAGAATATTATACACCGCATTTGAAAATACCACCGAATGCTGTTTCGTGTGGTATTCTGCTCTTTTAGTCACTCAGTGTTCTTGGAAATTTGAGTAAAATTGTTCTATACATAATTGATTGATTGATAGTCACAAGTGATCTTGTTTTTCAGTTTATAGTTTTCTTTGTTGTCTTTTGTGCACACATGTTTGTCTGTTTGGATCTTTTAGTGTGTCATTGTGTTGTCAGTTTATTCTCGAATTATGAGTTTGAATGTCCCTTTGTCACGTATGTTTTTCATTGTCATAGTCATACAGAAAAGGATGATCATACACGTGATATTTGTTTTTGTGTTTTGTTTTCATCCTCGTGCTTATAAAATAAAACAACTCTTCATAAATTGTGTGCGTAAGGAGAGCTCTTCTTGATTTCTACAAGCTAAGATTAAGGATTACGGACAGAAAAAAAGAGGTGTACACGGAATGCCTGAATGTGCGGGTTATTTTACAGTGAGCACTATCTTTTTGAGGTTATTTCGAATAAACAGAAAAAAATAATTCATTCATTTCTTGTAATTTAATACTAAATTCCATGATAAATGAGTTAATCCAAGTCCAAGTCTGTCACAAATCCAGGATAGTTTAAGAAAGTTATTTAAATTTTCAAAAACTTTGAAATTCAAATGTAATGTTAACTGGCAGAAAAAACTAAGTTCATTTATAAGTAAAATACGGATAAACATATTTTCTTTCTTAAAACTTTACTTCTGGATACTATCTTATGATCACAAACAAGCTTCTGCCCATTCTTGTCGAAATCCAAGATAGTTTAAGAAAGTTATTAAAATCTTAAAAACTTTAATCACAGAGTGAATGTTTGTGGATGCCGACGACGGAATGTAGCATCACTATGTCTCGCTTTGGCGACGAAAGTCTCAGGCTCGGAAAAAAAACATGGTCACATGACTTAATTATTTCCGTGAGCTGAAAGACAGAAACTTCCATCCAAAATAAAATATTAAATGTTAAATACGTACTGAATACCTCTAAAACAGTCTGTTTACTAGCGGATCCAAGTGCATTCGTTGCTATGCAATTAAATATGGCAGAATCCGCCGTAGTCGTATTTGTAATGGTAATGACAGTTCCGTTCACTTCAAACCGACTGCCCAATGACATTGGAGGTGGAGACCATGTGATCTTAGGAGTTGGTGAAGCATTGACGTCACAGACGACTTTCACTGTTGAACCTTCTGTGACCTTTACTAATTGGTTTGTATTCGTGAATGTTGGCTTTGCTAAATTGAAATAAATTAAAAAATCAAAATAATTATACATGTATTTGCATTCCTGTTCAGATGCAAAATAAGTTGTAAATTTCAGCAGTCATAAATTGACTAACATGTATGAGCGCAGATGGTACTTTAAACTACAGGGAGATAACTCTGTAACATCAGCCGGACGTTTTAAATCACTATGAGGCTTCTCAATGATCAAAATTAGTATTTGTCACACTGCTATATATCCCCAACCATTTTTTCCGATTTTTGTCAAAGCGTTTACGAAGTAAATATTTTGTCAAAATTTCATGCCGAATTACTTTTAGTGAAGGTGTTTGGTACCACATTAGTGTATTATTTTGTCTTTATTTCTTGCTAGTATAAAGTGTACAGACTTTATGAACTCCTAAGACGTAATTTGAAAATTAGTACAAGTAATTTATTAACATTTAGACTGTTTCATTATTCACTTAAATGTGTCTGCTTCAATTGACCATGATGCCCATGTACAAATATCTATTTTCATATCTCACCTAAAACATCACAGCAGCTGGGTCCAACAAATGATTTCACGTTTGATGAGGCACCAGAAGGACCCGGTGGTCCAGGGCTGCCATCTTGTCCCGCTGGTCCAGGAGGACCCGGTGGTCCAGGACTGCCATCTTGTCCCGCTGGTCCAGGAGGACCCGGTTGTCCAGGGCTGCCATCTTGTCCAGGTGGACCTGGAAGACCGTCTCGTCCTGCGGGACCTTGCTGACCAGGAAGGCCCATTTCTCCTTTTGGACCCGGTGGTCCTGATGCACCATTTAAACCTGCCGGACCTTGATCTCCCTTCAATCCTGGCAATCCTATATCTCCTTTTATGCCTGTTTGAAATAATTTAATAAATCTTTTGTAGTATTGGATAGAACAAAAACTAAGCAAAAATAGAACAAATCATTTCATGTTCCCCTACGAATTGCATGCTGTATGTAAGCCAAAGTATAAAGGTCAATGAGACTATTGATGTTGGGTTCTTAGAACCGTATTCTTTGACTTTTTTTAGCAGTTTTTTTTTCATTTTTTATAAATTTTGCTCATTATTCTCTATTTTGTATATTTTTGTACCCAATCTTTCTCTTCTTTATTATTTTGGACTATTTTTCTCTGTTCTTTAAATTGATTGCCCGTTGTTTTGCACACTTGTCCAAAATCAATCTAATTAAAAACCGATCTCTCATCGCTCCCGTTTTCTGATATGTCGCGTGGCGACATATCAGAAACAGGAGCGATGAGAGATCGGTTTTTAATTAGATTGGTCCAATATTCTCTATTCTATAGACCCTATAGACTACCGGTCCTCATTAATACATAGTTGTAGGCGATTCTTAATGAAACAGTTTAGAAATGAAACACTTGTATCGTGCTTTCATCTTACTACCACTCGTATTTTAAAGAACAGAAACAGGAAGCAAATTTTTAAGCTGATTCAACATAAAATATAACTAGAGGCTCTAAAGAGCCTGTGTCGCTCACCTTGGTATATGTGAATATTAAACAAAGGAAGCAGATGGATTCATGACAAAATTATGTTTTGGTGATGGTGATGTGTTTGTACATCTTACTTTACTGAACATTCTTGCTGCTTACAATTATCTCTATCTTTAATGATCTTGGCAAAGTAGTTTCAGTGGAAAATGTTAGTAAAAATTTACAAATTTTATGAAAATTGTTAAAAATTGACTATAAAGGACAATAACTCCTTAGGGGTCAATTGACCATTTTGGTCATGTTTACTTATTTTTAGGTCTTACTTTGCTGTACATTATTGCTGTTTACAGTTTATCTCTATCTATAATAATATTCAAGATAATAACAAAAAACGGCAAAATTTCCTTAAAATTACCAATTTAGGGGCAGCAACCCAACAACCGGTTGTCGGGTCAATCTGAAAATTTCAGGGCAGATAGATCTTGACATGATAAACAATTTAACTCAGTCAGATTTGCTCTAAATGCTTTGATTTTTGAGTTATAAGCCAAAAACTGCATTTTACCCCTATGTTCTATATTTAGCCGTGGCGGCCATCTTGTTTGGATGGCCGGGTCACCGGACACATTTTTTAAACTACATACCCCAAAGATGATTGTGGCCAAGTTTGGATTAATTTAGCCCAGTAGTTTCAGAGGAGAAGATTTTTGTAAAAGATTACTAAGATTTACGAAAAAGGGTTAAAAATTGACTATAAAGGGCAATAACTCCTTAAGGGGTCAACTGACCATTTCGGTCATGTTGACTTATTTGTAGATCTTACTTTGCCGAACATTATTGCTGTTTACAGTTTATCTCTATCTATAATAATATTCAAGATAATAACCAAAAACAGCAAAATTTCCATAAAAATTACCAAATCAGGGGCAGCAACCCAACAACGGGTTGTCCGATTCATCTGAAAATTTCAGGGCAGATAGATCTTAACCTGATAAACAATTTTACTCCTGTCAGATTTGCTCTAAATGCTTTGGTTTTTGAGTTATAAGCCAAAAACTGCATTTTACCCCTATGTTCTATTTTTAGCCATGGTTGCCATCTTGGTTGGTTGGCCGGGTCACCGAACACATTTCTTAAACTAGATACCCCAATGATGATTGTGACCAAGTTTGATTAAATTTGGTCTAGTAGTTTTAGAGGAGAAGATTTTTGTAAAAGTTAACGACGACGGACGACGACGGACGCAGGACGACGACGGACGACGACGGACGCCGGACGCAAAGTGATGGGAAAAGCTCACTTGGCCCTTCGGGCCAGGTGAGCTAAAAATGCAAATTATCAACGAAAAGTGAGTTATAACCTGCCATAATCCATTATTATGAGTCCATATTCATGCAGGAGTCTGCAAGTCAGTGTTTGTCGTGTTTTGCTGTATACTAGTATCATATTTGTTTATTTATAATTGTTTGTTGGATATCTGTCATCTCATGGCATTTTATATCTTCACATGCGGTATTGTATATTGATCATTATTGAAGACCGTATGGTGACCCATGGTCATATATAGGTCATTCTCCATGATGAAAAGTCTCATAATCTATCTTACTTCATCTTCATATTTTCATATCTAGCAAATTTAAACAGTAATAATACAGTTAAGGATGTTCGCTTTTTAAAAGACTGTTATAAATTAAAAGTATATAAATAAAGAAAATGAAAAAGCAGAAAAAAATGGAGGGTTCGTGTGCTTGTTTTCGAGATATAAGCCGTTGAAAATTTGGCGGGAAATAATTCTCTCTAGATTTTTCTTTCACTTAACATTGGCACCTTTTTTGTTTAAAAAACTATGAAAAAATAACAAGGATTTCATAAGATTTTGAAATATGGCTTTTTAAATAATATGTAATAAAAATATGAAAAGAAAAGTAGGGGTTAGTGGGCAAATTTTTTTAATGTTAATACATGGATAAAACCAGAGGATTCCGAAAATCTGGCAGAAATTCAAGAAGTAGAGGAGCAAACATCCTTAAGCTGCTTGAAGTCATATTGATAGTTTCAAAGAAGAGAGGGTTAAACATATGTGTAGAACAACAGGACAAGACAGATGGACAAGGTGTTTGCACTATATAGCTCCAATTTCTAGAGTGTGGTATGATGGGAACACAGGAAAAGAGAAGTACCATTTGTTTTTAGGATATGTTTATATAAAATTAAGAAGATGTGACAATAAGGCTACACTCCATCAGAGACCCCAAAGACATAGACGTTAACTACTACAGGTCATTGTATGGCCTTAAACAATGAACTACATCCATGCTGCATAGGCAACAATAAGGGAGCTACAATTGATTTTTATGGGGGGGGGGGGGGGGGGTCCAGGATGAAAAATTTTGTCCTGCATTTTTTTTTAGCTGTAATCTCTGTCCTGCCTTTTTTTTTTAGTTTATCTTGACTTTTTTTTACCTAAATTGTCGTCCTGACTTTTTTTTTTTTTTTTTGCAAGTGTCTCATCCTGCCTTTTTTTTTTACTCAAAACTCCTGTCCGGCCTAATTTTTTCAAATTTCACCCCGAAATGAATATTTTAAAACAATTCCAACGAGGAAACTAACCACATGATTGATGAACAAAACAATGAACACAAAACAACTATGATACACAGTTATAAACGACAACCACTGAATTAGGGGGGCTCTTTACTAGGGATAGGCATATACGGAATTATTTTGGAGATATTAATAATAAATTTATTTGCAAAATACACTCATATTGGTCAAGCAAACACAAATACAAACATATCAGATACAGATAGCGAAAAATAACAAATACAAACGTTTTCTTTTTTTATAGTTATAAATAGAAATGTAACCTTTGATGGACATTGGCCTCATTTTCGAAATTCTAAAGATTACTGTATCAAATCACCAACTTCTATCCAAAGCTCAGATTCAGGATTTAAAAGTTATCATGATATGAAATAAATTTCAAAAGGGAGAAAAACTGTTGAAATTACAATGGGATCTATATAAAATTTAAGAAGAAATAAAAAAATTGTCAACCCTATCCGATGATCAATAATCTACTATTCATCTTCAAACTTTTTTGATAATCGATAATAATTCGATAATAGAAATGGATGCATAAGGATTATCGTCAGTACCACAGGCACTTGTCTCAGAAAAAAATCCTTTATACCTTTATATAGAATTATATTAAGGTATATCCTATAGGGGGAGAAAATTCTGAGAAAAGTGCCTGGGGTCAGTACTGACAATTATACAATTTTCTATAGAACTATTTATAAAGTTACAAACCTGGTAAGCCAGTGGGACCTTGAACGCCAGGATCACCTTTAGACCCAGTTTCTCCTTTTTGTCCTGGTTTACCGTCAGGTCCTAAAAAGTATGAAATATTGTATTATAACTTCGTTAATAAACTTTAAAATATCTCATAACAAGAATGTGTCCATAGTACACGGTACTCGCACTATCATTTTCTGTGTTTGGCATTTAAATTAGTAAGATCATATTATCACAGGGAACATGTATACTAAGTTTCAAGTTGATTGGGCTTCAACTTCATAAAAAACTTCCTTGACCAAATTAACCTGAAATGTACACTATCATTTTCTATGTCCAGTGAACCGTGAAATTGGAATCATAACACTAATTTGGCATTGAAATTAGAAAGATCTATCATAGGGCAAATGTGTACTGAGTTTCAAGTTGATTGGACTTCAACTCCGTCAAAAGCTACCTTGACCAAAAACTTTAACCTGAAGCGGGACGAACGGACGGAAGGACGAACGAACGGACGGAAGGACGAACGAACGGACGCACAGACCAGAAAATATAATGCCCCTCTATGGTTGAAATGGTTGAAGTCAATATATCATAAACTTCTTTTTCTATCTTTTAGGGTTAGTTTGCTGTAATTTAGAATACTACATGTGAACCACTATTTTGTTTTTTACAAACCAATTTGCATATTAAAAAATAATAAATATAAGTTTTTTTAATTTTCATATTAATCAAAATTTGTCGTAAAATTTGTTTTGCCTTTCCTGTACAACACTTTATGAAGTTGGTGTTTAAAATATATAATGAAGCACAATAACCGATATTATTAGTTACATAGTAGTTACATAGTGTGTTAGTGACCTAATACGGTATATATGGTGTCAGTAAATTCCATGTGGGGTGAGAGCGAAGCTCGAATCCCCATATGAAATTTACTGATCCCATATATACCGTATTACGTCACTAGCACACTATGTAACGAATCTATCTTACCGACTATCTTAACGTGAAAAATTTAGAACAGTGACCTATCAAAATGAGCAAGTCTTCATTACAGTTAGCATTAACATGATTAAGAAACTACTCCATTGATTCTACAAAAACAGATGCCAACAATGACAACTTTTTAGTGTTTTATGAATTTATTTCAATCTTAATCATCAATTTCTTCGTCTGTAGAAACCTTTAAGATTTTTTCTCAGTACTGGTTTGTTTTTCTAAAGGGACGTTACACCACTACTAACCGTGTATGAAATAAGCCCCACCTCCCTACTACAAATGTACCTTATATGGAATATAAAGGGACGTAGCTCCACTACTAACCGTGTATGAAATAGCCCCGCCTTCCTACTAACCTAATATCAAATATACACGGTTTCCACGAGGACGCTTTTAACCAATCATATTTCTAGAAATGTATAGGAGGTAAGATAAAACAATATGTTGGACGGCATTATCACAGAAGGTTCAGCACTTTAATATTGCTGTAGTTTTGAGGTTTCTATGAAATTTGAAAATATAGACAATTCGAAGCTTAAACTTTGCCACCTTCGCTTTTCACGCCAAGAAAGGACTGGACTCTTTTATCCCTACTTTTTCATACTTTCAATCTGAATGGCTAAATTTATACATTTTTTTTGTCTCTCGAGTCTGAGATATCACCTAAATCCCATTCATATGCCATATGATTAAATCTGATCCCAAGCAGAAATGTAACATTTAATAAGGGTCTGGATGGGGTTACCAGAATAGAGAACAATGGACAAAAATTCAGAATAAATAGCTTAACATAATGAAAAACAGGTCAAGTAAATTAAGTATAGAGATTAATTGGGTGGTGAAGTATAAAAAGAGAAAGAATAATGGACAAAATGTAGATTCGAATACCAAAAAGGTTTTAAAAAAATACAAAAGACACAATTCAAGGATCCCCCTCCCCTAGTATAGACCCTTTATTATTGTTCAAGACTAAGAGAAGTCTTACCTGGCATACATAGTTTGCTATCATTGGCGCAGTATTTGTCAAACAATGTTACCTACAAAAATAGCAAGGCACTGAAGTTAAGTACTTGATTAGAATGCACAATTATTTGTAATTATGATTTCCAGTTCGAGTTAAACCCCCGAAACGTTCTACAGCGACGCTTCGATAATTGCATATTTTTTGTTTTACTGGACAATCCATACTGTGCATAGTAAAAGGTTAGTATATAACAACGACAGACACTTGTTTCTAAAAAAAATGATATATTTAAGAATATATTTTTTTTTTCAAAAACAAGTGCCTGTGATAACAACGGAAAATAGTCCAAGAAAACACCATTCTTAATCCTTTGTCCAAAGAGGAGCACAATTAAAATATACTAGAACACACCCGCAAAATCGCGGGCATTCAGAACGTGGTTGAAAGTATGTAAACTGTTGTAGGAAGAATTTTGTAAAAAATTTTGTGACTGGAAAATTTAAGGAAAGGTATCAAAAGTCATAGGTGCTTGGGGATAGGACAATTGTTCTTGTCCCCTTCCTCCTTTTTTCCAATTTTCCATTTTTTTTTTGTTTTCTATTAGTTTCAATATGAACATGCATTACTATAAATAAATGGTAGTTGCTCTTTACTATCAATTCTCAGTTTATAAATCAATGATTTTTTGTAAAAGATTTGATGACTGGATAACCTCAGAAAAGGTATGAGGTCATACATGTAGGCACTTTGGGACAGGACTTTTGTTTTGTTTTTTTGCCCGGCTTCTTCTTCTCTCCAATGTTTCCATTTTTTTTTTGTTTGTTTATCAATTTTACTAACACAGGAATAATGTTAGCGCTTATCTGTATATTATGTTCATTCATTCCTATAAAAGGGGTCTCTGACTCATTGGTGTTTCGATCCCGGGTACCACTTACACTATGTACGTAAGACATTCTCATTTTTGTAATTTACCATGTCCCGCTAGACTTCATTTCCCGTTTTCACGGCACAATAATTTGACTATCACGTGTCACACTGTAACTGCCGTGGATAGTTTTGCTGTAGTTTGTGTTACTCAGTCTTAAATAATTATTATGTAGTATTTTGAAGACTGGTGTTTTCCCATTCAACCCATTTTTACTATAATTTTGTTGGTCTCTATTCGACTTAATTTTTGTCTTTGATAGTTACAATATTGATGATTCTGTAGAGTTCAATTGAAATATAACGTAATATTCTAATTTTGGATGTAACACGTCTTCTGATTGGCTGACGTTATTTTGTTATCAGCCCATAGACATAATTTAGTCATGTGACCGTGAGGTCATCAACTTTTTTCATGGTTTTCTACGGTTTAAAATTGAATTTAGAATTAAATTATAAGAAATGACTGTAATATTTTTCTCTCTATTCGAAATAACATAAAAAATGTGGTGCACACTGAATAACCCGCTACTCTCGTTATTCAGTGTGCACCAAATTTTTTATGTTATTTCTTCATCCAGCAGTAATGTGCCGTACACTGCGACAGAGCTAATAGATCATGGAAACACATCCTAGGATGAACAAACAAGATCATTTTTTATACAAAATAAAATTCATAAAAGATGTCTGGCTTATTTGTACACTGTCACAAATCATTTGAAATTGTGGCTGTACATGCCTTCTACTTATAAACGAGGACCGAGGATATTTTTTGTATCGGTTGTTCCATTGATTTCAAATAAAACGGAAACCATGTTGGTATCTTCGCGTAGTTGAAAATAAAAGTACCTCTGCGTTTGCCAGCTGTTCAAATATTTTAGCCATCTCGTTTCCTGTTGACGTTTGTCGCCCCTGTCTGGCAGTTCCTTTCGTATGGTCCAGATATATTGCAAAGTCTTTGAGAACTTCTAGTGCCGTTTCTTGACATGTTACTCGTATCGTTTGTGTCTAATAAAAAGGAAAGTTGATTAGTTTAAAATACTAATGTTCTCTCTTTCTCATGCAGACCCACACAACAAGCAAACTTGTATAATAATTCATTCACACAGTAATAACAGCATTTTTCACTGCGAGTGTAATACAGACTCGGGTATTACACCGATGGGACAGTTTTTAATTGCACATGTAAAAAAATAAAAAGTGGTTATCATGCTGCCTTTAAAAATTTTAAAATATATAAACTAAGTGTTCAAGACTCTTGGTGATAAAATGACCAGATACTTTCAAAGACAGAAAATAACAACCATATTTTGAATCTTGAAGGGGGAATGTAAAACAAGAGGCAATTAACTGTGTGTGTTATAAAATCGTTCAAATGTCTTAAAACTAAACTGTGGAAAGAAGATTGAGATTAACTTTTAAGTAGGGAAATACGTTTTACTAACAGGAATTATCACATTGGTTCTAGGAAATGGAGCGTAATTTTCGATAATGGTGTAATTATCACAACAACTGCGTACGAACATTTGATCTGACAATTTATGTCAAACCATGATATTTTCCTATCAAAAGACGTACACCATATAAACATGTCTCTGTATCGTGAAATCCACCATTGCACAAGGGCAAGTATGGTTCTTGATTCAATGTCTAATTTTTAAGTACCTTTAATTGTTTCGTATTTATTTGTTTTATCATTTTTTCTTAGAGGATTTGTAAAATAAGGTTACTCTAACATTTACGCTTGCATGTGTGGTAGTTGGATCATAATGCAAAACAAATCATTGTCGTCCTGGGTGCCGAAAGAAAGAACCATCCACGGTACTTTAACTTGATCAAACGGTACAAGATTTATCGTTTTTGTGAAGCAGTACCCAAGATAACTTGGAAGGAAGTTCATAGAAAATTTTGGTATATTCATAAGTTTTTATTGATTTCAACTTGAACTCATCTTCGTTTACTTTTGTTATTACTGCCACGATGAAAGTGCAGTTTCAGCATCATCAACTTAATTTACCAAAGATATTTATAAAACAGCAATCTGGGTATTTTTTAAAGATTGGGTCTAACCTGTAAATCCGTAAGAACTTTTATTTCAATATGAGTACTTAACCCGGGTGCGCACTTATAATACCCAGGATGACAATAACCTGTTTAGCAATAACAACATTTAAAATGTTCGATAAAATCCTTTTTGAGAAGTTGTTTCGGAATATTAACAATTTATACATGGCTAATATGCGGAATGCATGTTTCACCAAAGGTAGTGCACACTTACTTGTTTTGGTTGTAAATTGTTTCCATAACTTACTAAGGTATTTTGATCCAGAGATCGCTTATGGTTCTCATGTTTGCCTTCTACTGTATTCCGTAACACTTCAAGGAATGATTCTGTCTGAAAATATAAATGGGATTGTTATTATAATAATTGTTATTAATCAATACCTTTAGGAAAAAAATATTGATAATTAAGTGCCAATGTGCCCTAGAATAGAATCAGTCAGTAATGAAAACATGACAAACAAATATATAAATGACATAAATAACGCCTTTAGTTTTTTCGTTTGAATCGTTTTCATTGTCATTTCGGGGCCTTTTATAGCTGACTATGCGGTATGGGCTTTGCTCATTGTTGAAGGCCGTACGGTGACTTTAGATGTTAATTTGTGTGTCATTTTGGTCTCTTGTGGATAGTTGTCTCATTGGCAATCTTACCACATCTTCATATATGTATATTTCAACATGTAACGTACGTTTTTTTTTCTCCCGTTCTGTTATTTTAAGATATGTTTTGGTTGAAATGCAAGTTAGAAATTACCAATTAATGTGGTACCTAACAATACAGGGAGATAACTCTGTAAAGTCAGCTAAACGTTTTAATTACATTGTGTTGTAAAAGGAAATTCAATATTAAGCTTCTCAATGATCAAAGTTGGTGTTTGTCAAATTGCTATATAACCAGTGTAATTTTTCTGACAAAACGGTTGGTTTAAAATTTTAAAATTTTTTATATTTTTATTAAAGTCTCTAAGTAAATACTTTGACAAAAGTTTATGAAAATTAAACGAGCCAAATTAATTTTAGTGAAAGTGTTGAGTACCACCTTAAGAGGTTCTCATGTTTAACTCATGAAATAGTTTCAGTATTTGCCAATAATCTAACCAAAAGTTATATAGGGATTTCTCAAATTATCCTTCATGAATAAAACAAAATTTATATGCAGAAATGTATTGCTGTTTTGGTGACATTTTGTAGATTAGTTCCAGAAAAAAACTGAGTGTACCATTTTCTGTTTTCTTTTGATTCCACAAAGCAGTGACCTATAGTTTTTAATTTCTGTGTCATTTTGTTTCTTGTGAAGAGTTGTCTCATTGACAATAATTTGATTTGCAGCACTGATTTTCTTTTATAAATATACACCCCCCCCCTCAATTTATCATTTCTTGGATCGTCTAGATAATCCAGAAGAAAACATTTTCCCTTATTCACACATTACACTATTCTCAAAGCAAAGTATATTTTTAGTTCAAAAAAGTGTAACCTTTAGACTTCTATTTTAGCTAAAGGTCTGTGAGTTTGTATACTTATTTGCATTCATAGAACATAATTATGGAAATACAAAAATATTTACCACATATTTAATATACATGACTTTGAAAATACATAATTATTGTATGGAGTGTATAAAAACAAGCCACGTCCGATGGGAACTTTGGATATTAAATACGACGAGCCGTGTATAAAGCGTACCACGGCGCTCTTCTGCTCTACCTATTAACATGTTGACATACTGCAAGAGTACTCGTGTCACTACATAACAATCAACTTTCTTCAGCGATAGTCCATATGTCCTACCAAGAATCTTGGTTGACCCATTTTAAGTACCTAGTACAGAGTGCTGCTCCGTCCTGCATTTGAATGAACTATTTTCCACTGAACGCTTTGCAAATGATTAACCTTACGCTAGGAAAAACCAAAAATGAAAACAATATGGAACCAGTAGAAACACATATACACTGTACCTATATGAACCTAAGATATACATTGTCAATCAAATCATCTCTTACATTTTGAAAACCTGTCTGCTTTTCCAAATCCTGTATCCTGCCAAACTGGTATACGGTCAATGTAATAAATGCTGAAAGATGGAGAATAGAGACCAGTACTAAACTGTAAACAACAAGTGAACTATTCTCCTTGGCTCCCTTCATTATGTAATGTCTGACCAAATAACATTTGGAGGAGTTGTGACCTGGAGAATTTCGTGTTATCTAAAACTATTTGATAAGGCAGACACTTTGAACTTAGGTTAGTGTGTGGTACTAAACGATGCATTTCATTCATAAGTCCATTTTTAGAACAGTAATTTAGTACTTAAATCATGCAGGATTGAATTCCATATTGATAGAACTTTTAAGTACAATGTATGTTTTTCTATATTTATTGGATTGTTTAATGACCTGCGAAAAAGATATTCACTACGCAAATCGTCACGTGCTTTTACGTGTACATGTATACGTTTGATGTACAATTGGTTTTTGTATATAATTGTCATTTCTTACATTTTCTCTCTTGGAATACACAATAAAACAATAACTGTCATTTGTTCCGATATATGTCGTTAAATTGACTTTTGGCAAAGCTGATATTCATTTCGGCTGTTGACCTCAGAAGATGTGGTATGATTGCCAATGAGTCAACTATCCACAAAAGATCAAAATGACACAGACATTAACAACTATAGGTCACCGCACGACCTTCAACAATGAGCAAAGCCCATACCGCATAGTCAGCTATAAAAGGCCCCGATAAGACAATGTAAAACAATTCAAACGAGAAAACTTACGGCCTTATTTATGTAAAAAAAATGAACGAAAAACAAATATGTAACACATAAACAAACGACAGCCACTGAATTACAGGCTCCTGACTTGGGACAGGCACATACATAAATAATGTGGCGGGGTTAAACATGTCAGCGGGATCCCAACCCTCCCCCTAACCTGGGACAGTGGTATAACAGTACAACATAAGAACGAACTATAAAAATCAGTTGAAAAAGGCTTAACTCGTTTGTCAGATGGACAAAAATACAAGTGGACGTGGCTCGGTACTTATACATCCCGACACCAAAAGACACAAGGAACAGATCTGAGAGTACTCGCAGTTATCTGACAGCTAGTTCAAAGCCACTAATAACTAATAAAAAAAACCATGCAAATAAGACTAAACTATCAATCCGTACACATCCAACATCCAATGGATTTAGTATAAAGATGTCATAAACAGCCAGAGAAAAACATGACCTTGTGCAATGCCAAGTTACAGGTATCGACAGATTGTAGATCCATGAATATGTATATGCATATAACATACTAGTAATATTTAGTTAGCTTTTAATTTACTGATAACAAAATCAATATTTATACCAATAAAAACAATATTCAATGATCTTATTACAGTGTTGAATAGGACTGGTAACCTTGTAGAATAAGTTTATTTAAAGGAGCGACAAGTTTACATGGATCATTTCTAAATTTCCGGGCACGGTTAACATTTCCGTAAAAATGAGGATGTGCTATCCCGTTTGAAATAAGTTTTCTACAGGTACAACCAAACTTCAAAACCAAATCTTTATATCTATAGAAAACTTTAGTAAAGGTTTTAAGTAATTTATGGTAACGATATCCCTGGTTTAATAATTTACCAGTAATACATAGGTTGCGTTCGTTAAAATCAAAAACGTCACAACAGACACGGGCATAGCGAACAAGTTGTGAAATATAAACACCGTAAGATCTTGCCAAAGGAACATCAGTTTTTTTCTTAAAAAAACGTTTAAAAAAAAAAAACAATAAGTTAAAAACACATATTTACCTCATCAAAAGACAGTACTTGTATTATATGCTTTGTATTTTTTTCCGATATTATCGGTTTAGGAAAAGAGACAGCGACACATATATTTTCATTTTGTTTTTTTAAATGCTTTGGGTGCGGGAGTTTCTATCTACATTGAAGACCCATTGGTGGCCTTTGGCTGTTGTCTACTTTATGGTCGGGTTGTTGTCGCTTTCAAACATTTCCCATCTCCATTCTCAATTTTGTTTAAAAAGACATTTATAGAAAAGTTCCCCCCCCCCACTCACAATTGCTTAGTATTCGAATATTAGGATTCATATTGTTTATATTTTTTCAGAGGAATCAGATGTAAGTGGTTGATGTTGTCAATGTCCACAGTTTTTTTGGGATTCCATGAAGACATATTTTGTACTTTCCCTAATAAATATTGCCGAGTGGGATTCCGTCTTTGGGAACGAATCACAATGCAGGGTACTAGCTCTTTATTCACCCACAAGTCGGCAGTTCAATACAATAAACATAAACAAATTGGTAAAGTCCAAATATAAAATATCAGTGTTACAAATTAGTTATTCTAAACCAAAAAAAATGTATCTATTAATATAATTCGTTTTATATACTAGTAACTTCTTTTTGTTCTCTGTGAGTTTAGAGATGGGATGGAGTGTTACAGATTAGAGCATAAAGGGGGGACATAGAAATAATAAAGAAAAAAATGGACCAAAAAAAAAAAAAATAGATCGATCGAAACTTTAATATTAGCACTTAGTGGCTTATTTGATAAAATATGAAAGTAACCTAGTAATCTAACCCTTATGAATGATAGAAGTTGAATATATATGCCAATGAGACAGCAGTCGTCAAACGACACATATAATAATCTTAGACATCTAGATGACAGCAAGCAGGTGTTATGCGTTTGTTTTTCTACATTTGCTAGAGGTATAGGGGAGGGTTGAGATCTCAAAAACATGATTAACCTCGCCGCAATTTTGCGCCTGTCCTAAGTCAGGAGCCCCTGGCCTTTGTTAGTAATTTTAGTTTCTTGTGTGAAATTTAGTTTACTAGTATGACGTCCATTATCACTAAACTAGTATACATATTTGTTTAGATTCCAGCTGAGGGACGCCTCCGTGTGCGGGAGTTTCTCGCTACATTGAAGACCCATTGGTGGCCTTCGGTTGTTGTCTGCTCTATGGTCAGGTTTTTGTCGCTTTGAAACATTCCCCATTTCCATTCTCAATTTTATGTGTCTAAACAATGTTTTAAGCTCTAAATCATCGTTAGTCCATTATAGTCATATTCTTTTATAGTGAGACCTAAAGAGCATCGGCGGTTATAACCATTTTTAAGAGGGGGTCCCAATCTAGGAGAAAAAGGGGATGGGGCGACCCTTGAGAAAAAGGGTATTCCAACCATATGTCCCCAACCAAATGCAACCCCGGACCCCCTCGATCTGCCACTGAAAAGATATTATAAAGAGAATATAATTAACCGTTTTAATTACGTACAATTAAAAGAAACGAAATTCGTAAAAAAATATTTCTGACGCATTTAAAAAAAAAACACAAACATGCTCTCGTATACTATACTAGTATCTGTAATCAAAAGATACACTTTAAAACGCGGTGTTTGTAAATATACAAATAATGTATAATCAGTATGGAAGTAAACGTGCGTTATCTTTAAAATTTATAGATACACTGTACACATGTGCACTTCCTACGTGTAGTTATAAAGTTATTAAGGCAACTATAAACCATATCGTTACATTGTACTTAAAGATACCATTGAACGTTTAACAGAATCCCGCACATGGCAGGTGCGCTTGACTTAAATCTTAATTGACTGGGATTGTCAATTTTCCTACCGAAGGGTAGTGGTTCTCTCTGGACAACTGACTTCCTCCTCCAATAAAAACTTATCGCTACGAAATAACGCTATAGTGCTGAAAGTAGCGTTAAACATCAATCAATCATTTCTTATCTGTCAAAAAGAACTGTGTTTCTGTCATAAGTTTGGACGATTGTTTGTAAGAAACTAAATATAGATATATATTCTGTATCTCAAACAAATAAAGCGGGTTTAAACATATCCATTTTCACTGGTTGTCACAATATTGTTCATTACAACGTTCTCTCGATTTTCGTTTTGTGTGTTTGTTATAATTAAATAATGCACAAAAGCGGAGACATTTTTTTTATTATAGTCTTACTTTTGAATTGTTCGAGGACCATCTTTATGTAAAGTGTATGTCTCGAGTGCGGTTGAACACGGGTAAATCACCGGTCCGATCAAACCGTCCTGGTATGCATCATGTACTATTTGCCACTGGATATTAAAGTCCAATCCGGTTTATCAATGTGTATCCAATTCATCCCTACTAAAATGTTCATCCTTTGGTGAAAAGGGGTGTTTCTGCATGTGTAGTGGTAGTGGAAAGAATGTGTGACTCAAAGATATGACCGAATAAAGGTGGAAGAATATTTGTTCCATCAACATATATTATTTCTACGTATTAGGTTCAGTTTATTTGCTACTTGTAGTAAATTCGTTTTTGTGACTAATAACATTAATCAGTTATGGCTAGTAAAGCAGGCGATACTTTGCTGCGTGTCAATTTGGTGCAATGGGGCCTGTTTCTCTCAATAGCTTTAAGCAAGCAATAGGCTAACTATATATATGGTGTATGGTGGTATTGCAGAGTGTACATGTTTCTCTGGTAGGGTTCCTCTGACCATGATATAGAAATGCTCACCGATTGCACATTATCCACACAAATGTTAATGTAGAGATACATGTATGTTATAGCCTTGTGTATAACAAAGTTTCCTCCTGACCTTCTGTTAAAAAGAATTATTTACGTTCATAGAATAATGTAAACAAATATAGACAGACCGTTCGGGGACTAATCAAGCAGACCCGATTACCACGTGACAACAATTATTAGTGTCAACACAGTTGGAGTGAGTAAAATCAATAACATAGTTGGAAAATATTCTTGTTTATATGTGTTATTTCAGTTTACCGTTTCAAATTTTATGTATTGAACCCCAATTGTCTAGTATGTACATGCGTTTAGCTACAGAACTTTCTTTTTTTTTGTTGGTGTTTTGTCACAAGTTTTCGCAAAATGATTTGTCCTGAAGGTCATTGGAACTCAAAACAGTAAAATTTTCAGTTATTTTTTAAAATTATGTTTTTTGAATGTTTGATGCTGAATTTTGTTTATGCTATTTCAAATATGCAAGATTCGTTGATAATGTTCATCATAACAACTTCATCTTCATCAGAAGGAATTAGAAAAAAAATTACCGTGTTTACACCGCACAATATACTCTTAGTACAGTCAAACCTATACACCAAGAAAAGTTTTTAGGCATGGTCCATGGCCACTCATTTACACAGTTTAAATCACCAGTTGATGTGTTGATATGTATTGTCCAATTAATCAATATAACTGACTGCAATTATTTACGTATAAACATGTATATAACATCTCAATCTTTTTGGGTTTATTTTGACACCCTCTGTGCATGGGAACGAAAAAAACGAACCTCAAAATCCTGAAAAAAATACAACCTTCTTGTTGAAAGTCTAAATCTGTGTCCCAATCCAATATACCTCCAATTCCCCGAACTTCATCCTAGACGTCCTCTATTACAGGACCTACCTATTGTATTTATTATTAATTTGTTCTCGTTCTAAACATGCATGAAATATTTGCCACTGGATGTTACACAAACAACAATCATTATCAATCAATCAATCAATCTATTGTCCTTCTTTTGTCCATATTCAATCAATACAAAAACAGTACCACACAACACTTTGTCAATCATCTGCAACTTGAGAAGGTGTATCTCAAAGATTTGCCCCAACTTTTTTTTAATTTTCACACGTGCAGGAACGGGGAAAAATCCCTAAAAAATCGGAAAAAAAGGATTTGTCTTTCTGAAACACTTAATACATTAAGCTTTTATAACTTGAATGAAACGTTTTCAACGGCCATGTTTGACCTTTTATAATTTACTGTAAATTCAGAAATTATTGCATGCATTTATTATTGCGATTTTGTCATTTTACACTTGAATGCGATTTTAATTTTTACGATTTTGAGAAAAGTCATGCTTAAGTCAGTTCAAATATTACAAAATGCGAGTTTTAATTATTGCGTTTACAACTCAGTCGCATTATTCGCAATAATAAAAACCTCGCAATAATTTCTGAATTTACAGTATTCTTACGAACCTTTAGGTGTTTAATATTAAGGAATTGATAAAGATGGTGTGTTTTTACAACACAAACAACATTTCAAATACGGCTGCCTAGGCTCCCGCTATGGATTCAAGCATTTTCATGCTTGTTTTGGTGGAATTTTCCTATGATCTATTATGTTTATGCCATTGCAACTGAAGTGTTGGGGCATATTGTTTTACTTCCGTCCCCCCGTTTGTCCTTCCGTCAGTCCAGTATATCTAGGTATTTAAGATAGATGAAGTTTGAATGCTAGAAGGTTTAACCATCCTAGTACTAAACAAAGTTGTATAGCCGTAAAACCAGGCAGGTATGGGCTTTGCTTATTGTTGAAGGCCGTACGGTGACCTATAGTTGTTAATGTCTGTGCCATTTTGGTCTTTTGTGGATAGTTGTCTCATTGGCAATCATACCACGTCTTCTTTTTTATATTGTAGTCAATTCTTATCAAAAGCAGGATGGTCCATCCTCCCGTTTACAGTTATATTGTTAATAAAGCCCGTTCTTTATTCAGTACTGTAAATGTGTGTTCATTACAACAAATCCAGTATTTTGATTGGCTGAATTCCGTCCCACATTTTGCATTTAAGGGGTCCAGTGAGTAAAATAGAAACATTAATACATCACAAATGTACATTATATATTGGACCGTATAAACTCAATTCTAGACACAGTCATTTTCTGCTGAACAAAATGTTGGAGATCAGTTTACAAAAACTATGCAGTGAACGAAGATATTTTTGTAAAGGCAATTCCAAAGTAACGAAAAAAGCAGATGAACAGGAGAAACAATTGAATTTTATTTAAATTCTAGGTGATGTGCTCAATCAACCAACCAGGTATCTCTCATGACAAGAAATTAAAAGGCAATACTGGAACAGCTAAGGATGTTGAAATTGACGAAAACCAGAATGAAGCGCAAGCTATAGATTTAAATTTAAAGTCGAAAAAAGACGACCTCAACTATGTTTATTATTCAGAGGTAAACAGAGTAACTGCTTTCAAATACTGTTCGAAATGTGTATATCATAATATTCTGTACATGTGTCCACTCAGATTCCAAATATCTTTAAAAGTTATTCAACATAATGCACTATGCATAAAATCTTTATTTCCATACATTTTAGACACAGACACGTGACACCTTTGAGTTGCACAAAACTTTCATTCTACTACATTTACACCTACCAGACTTACAAATGCCTTTCTTACACGGACAATGCACAAAACTTTGCCCTCCACTCAATGATAGCTTACGCATATCCCTCTCACACTCGTATCACTCATTGGGACTTCAGTCAAGTTTTTGTTGGGGTTCGTATTGCTTATACTTTAGTTTTCTATGTTTTGTCATGTGTACTATTGTTTGACTGTTTGTCTTTTTCGTTTTAAGCCATGACGTTGTCAGTTTATTTTCGATTTATGAGTTTGACTGACCCTCTGGTATCTTTCGTCCCTATTTTATAGTTGCATTTGCAAGAAATTAAACCTGGTTTCTAGTCAAGTATCGCTTTATTTGTCCAAATAAGTCTTTAATTTCAATTTTATAGCCGCCATGTTCATTCATATTCATCACCACGCCTGCTATGTTTTTCTCATCGGCAGGGCCCATATCAATTGACAGAATAGGTGATTAATCAATTATCATTGTTTCTGTTTCTAACTCAATTGTTTGTGCATTGTTGTCTGCTGAATCATGACCATTCAATTTACCATCAGTTTCAGTGTTTGTGTCCGTCTCTGACATTACTTTGTCAGTTTAAATTTCAGTGTCAGTATTCTGTCTCGGTAAAAGGTTCTTCACTATCAGTATTATTGGATAGAGAACTTGCTTCAAATATTGCTTCTAAGTATTTTTCTGTTTGAATGCCAGGTAAGAATACCGAATAATGTTTATTGACTACATGCTTAACCAAGGTAAGTATCGTTAAATTATTAATTAAATGGTCTTATCGGGGCCTTTTATAGCTGACTATGCGGTATGGGCTTTGCTCATTGTTGAAGGCCGTACGGTGACCTATAGTTGTTAATGTCTGTGTCATTTTGGTCTTTTGTGGATAGTTGTCTCATTGGCAATAATACCACATCTTCTTTTTTATATTAAGGTGGTACCCAACACTTTCACTAACATTAATTTGGCTCGTTTAATTTTACAAAAATATAAAAAATTAAAATAATTTGAACCAAGCGTTTTATCAGAAAAATTACACTGGTTATATAGCAGTTTGACAAACACTAATTTTGATCATTGAGAAGCTTTATATTGCCTTCACAACGCAACGTTATTAAAACGTTTAGCTGATATTACAGAGTTATCTCCCTGTAGTGTTAGGTACCACCTTAACTGTATCAAAAAGGTATCACACTAACATGAATGGACAACAACAACAAATGATAAACATATTATTGAGGATGTGTTGTTATAATAGAATAATTACATTAGATGTGTGTTTCATTATAATATTTTATTCTGATTGGCTAACTGCACATCACGTATTATTAACTGTAACAACAATAAATGATAAAAATATTATTGAGGATGTGTTGTTATAATAGAAACATATTTTTATTTTCAAATTTTGTACATGTTTTAAAAAAACCATTTTTTAGCAATATTTTGTACATGTTATTACATGTACGATGTACTTTTGTACATGTTATAACTTGTATTTTTGCATTGTACAAATAATAACTTATACAAAATTTTTGTACATGTTATTACCAAAATTTGGTACATGTTATAGCCTGTACAAAACCACAACTTGTACACGACATACATATATATATAATTTTTGTGCATTAGTATACCAGTCTAATCTACTATTATATCAATAATAATGAAGTGCAAGTGCATGGTGGACACGTCACTCCTCTGTAATAATTCGATTTTTCTAATAGAATGGGTTTGAGTAGGCATTCGTATTTTCCCGCAAAAAATGTTTTATAATCCATGAGATATCGTTCCATGAGATTGCAACTGTTCTTGAGATATTCTACCGCATTCGTGTGCATTGATATTAATGATTTTGTACTTATATGTATATACATATAACAAAACATTTTAATATTATTAATTTATCTTCCTTAAAAAGTATTTGATGAACATTCGTTGAAGAGATGAATTTATAAAAAGCGACAAGGAATGTTAGTTTGCACTTGATAATGTCTACGTATTCATCATGTTTATAGATCGGTTAAAACCCCAAAACGAATATCACGTATTTGGAAATCTAGGCGATAGCAATACACCAGAATGTCCTCACGTTTATCCGCTGTAAAAAGGGCAGGGTAGAGTTTACAACTGATAAAAATGCAGGACATCATTTTTCATCCTACTCCGGGATCCTCCCCCCCCCATAAAAATCAAATGGTAGCTCCCTGAACGACACGCATACATAATAATTGTATATCAAATACACCATCTCTAATTAAAACATATGATCTATTCTTTGGTTTTGCCCAATATTCTTTATCTTTGTTTTTCCTTTATAGCGTGTATTATAGAATCATAATTTCGTTGTCAGTAACAGTGATATTGTTGGCTTTTTTCAAAACTACCTTTACCCTTTTTTTTATTTGGAAAATATGCGTAATTTTCATCAAATTGGGAATTTTAGAATAAACCATAAATTTGACTGAAACTTTAATTTACAGACCCTATTTCAAGAGTCAAACCCTGCTTTGAAATAAGACCCCTTTTTGTCAGTGATGATATATAAATAGACCCTCAAATCTGCACATATATAGTAATGTTAGGCATGAAAAAAGTATAAATGAGTGTTTTTCAGTTTGAATTTATGCAAAATTACTACTGAAACTGCACTGTTTGGGAAAAAAGTTGTCTTTTTGGGAATAGTTTTAAGCCATTTTTTTCAAATTGGGATTCTTCTCAAGGGGGAAAAGCCTTTATTCTCCATCAATTTAAGGCAAACAATATCACTGAGTAAACCCAATCTAAACCCTTATGTATTTTTTTTCTTCATTTAAACAGATCCGCTTACAATTTGCCTCTTCAATAAAATTTCACTACTAGCATGTTAGTTAAAGTCCTCAGTCCAGTCAAACTGGAAGTACTTAACATTCAATGGCCAATGTCAAGTTATTTTTAATCTGACCTGTATTTAACACTTAGGGCAGTGTGTAAAGGTCAACTTTGACAAAAGAAATATGAAAGTGTTTCAGCCTTTTAAAGAAATCGGAACGTATAAGTACAGTCAATTCAGATATGTATATATATGCGTCCATTATATTACGGCGTTTTTAAAAATGAAAAAAAGTAAGATTAGGTAAGAAGGCATGTTGCCCGAATGAATGTATCTGATTTACACCAAGATATTCTTGTCAATGCAGAATGCAAAATAGTTTCCATAACAAAGAAGGGGGTCTTTTAGCGATTTGGCCACATCTTATTGAAAAGCGTGATACATGTTACTGTAAATGCAGGGTGTACAATTTTATTTAACGACGTCTTGGTTTAAGTCAATATAAAATTCGAAGCGATTTTTTTTCGTTTTTGCAAAGTATATCCTGTTGCAATCAGTTTCGAAAACAAAATCTGAATTCAAAAATTGTTTTTTTAATTCCTTATTGCCAGTTGTATAACCGGAATGTTTGGAGGACTTTGGAGATCGAGATTGCCATTGATATTTTGTTTTCCAATTGGAGAGCAAAGGTCTAATATGGAAAGTATAGACATTTAAATCATACATCAGGCCGCAATATTTCTCTTTTAACGATTGTTTTACATATATGACGATTATTTGTCACATGGAGTCTATATATGACTATACGGTATGTTCATTGTTGAAGGTCATACGCTGGACTATAGTTGTTAACTTTCATGTCGTTTTGTCTATGGCGGAGAGTATAGCAATTGCGAATACCCACATCTTTACCAAAAAAAAAGGGGGCTGATTGTCTAAAAGGGGCACCGCTCCAGTCATGCTTCAGTTATTACCTAAATAATTAGCCATATTTTTTTCCCAAAATGGGGTACTAGACCTTCTGGAATTTCCTCTAAATCCGCCTCTGAGTAGTCTCATGCATCTTCTTATTTTTATATTTAAAAAATAATAAGGGATCTACCATTTGATTTTTATGGGGGGGGGGGGGGGGGGGGCTAGGATGAAATTTGAAAAAAATAGGCAGGACAGGAGTTTTGAGTAAAAAAAAAGGCAGGATGTGACACTTGCAAAAAAAAATAGTCAGGACGAAAATTTAGGTAAAAAAAAGTCAGGATAAACTAAAAAAAAAAAGGCAGGACCGATTAGAGTGAAAAATAAAAAGGCAGGACAGAGATTACAGCTAAAAAAAAATGCAGGACAAAATTTTTCATCCTAGCCCCCCCATAAAAATCAAATGGTAGCTCCCTAATACGAATAATTTTCTAAAATATGTAGATATAGGAAGATGTGATGTGAGTGCCAATGAGACAACTCTCCATCCAAATAACAATTTAAAAAAGTAAACCATTATAGGTCAATATACGGCCTTCAACACGAAGCCTTGGCTCGCACCTAACAACAAGCTATAAAGGGCCCCAAAAATTACTAGTGTAAAACCACGTGCCTTTATTGCTATCAGAGGCGGATTTAGGGGAAAAAATTTGGTTGCTTATTTAGAGAATCACTGAAGCGTGACTGGAGCGGGCCCCCTCTTAGGTCAGTCAGTGGGCCCCTACTTATGAAAATTTCTGGATCCGCCACTGGCTATGATGACCTTCGTTTAATTGTACATGTACTATTGTTAACCATTAACATTTAATTGTCTATTGACCTCGGTAGTAGTTCATCGAAGCGATTATTTGTCCTGTGGCTGTATAGGTCATACAAATAACAAGAGGCTCACAAAGGAGTCAATTTATCACCTTTGCCATATTGGTAGGACCTATTACTTGGCTTTAAATAAAACTTGTGAAAATATATTAATGGCAAACAAACTCCCCCTCTATCGAACCTCTTCGGTTAATAGACGGTGTGTATTTACTAACTTTCAACAAAAACGGAATTGGACAGTTCAAGGAGTTTCATTTCTAATCTCATTAAGGTAATCATGTATATTTATTTAAAATGCAACCACTGTTTATCATTTGTTTTTGTTGTGAATAATTTGTACAAATGGCATCAGAGAGTACTTATTGTCTGTTTCATGACTGTTTTAAATATTTTTAAGTCAAAAGTACAAGACCTATATATGACAATGTTCAAAAACTCAGATTTTCATTCATAAAAAGCAAAACTGTCCTTCAAAAACAGCTTTGGAAAGAAACAAATAAATTACGCGTCTTTTACACTTAACCTACAAACTAATTCATAAACTGATTACATAATATGGCCTTGTACGATGTAATTGCTTTGGAAAAGATAAATAAATATTTGTTTTATGATAGGGCCCCAGCAAATTTATCTTACAATTTTAACTTGATGAAAACAGAAATTAACCGAAAGTTGTCAATTTCACACAATTATCTTAAACAGAAGTTTTAACACCTACAAAAACAATTAATATAAAATGGACAATTGTAATTTTTTCCTATATATATGAAATTGCCGACAGGTACACGTTTAAGTACGAGATTTAAATCTGTTTAGCGTTTGTATGGTCATCTTAATTGACTTGTTAACTTTGAATGTCCCTCTGGTACATGTATCTATCTTTCGACCTGTAGCATCTTCTTCCCTCTGGTATATTCGTCCCGCTGGTATCATCGTCTCTCTAGTATCTTTCGCCCTCTTTTACACTAATCATAGCATTTAGTGAAGCAAAACAGAAACAAACTTACATTTATCATAGTGGACAAACATGTGTTCTCAACATTATGGTGACAGAAAATCAAATTTACGTTTCAACTGAATTTCGCATAAAAAAAAAGCAAAATACCGAAATGTTTTATTTTTTTTTAGAAATTCAGATTTTTTTTTTTAGAAATTCATTTCTGGATCAAACACGTCGCGGTATGAAAGTGTCAATCACACGTTCACATTTTATTTTAAAATTTTAGTGAACCTCATTCTTAGTTGTAAAAAAAGATAAAAGAGAATTACAAAATATAAAAAGGCCGTTAAATTGGTAAGGGATTATCATGATTATATAAACCTAAAAATGATAAAATTTGTTAATACTTTGCCAAAACGTAGTATATATTGTGATATGCTCAGAAATATAATAAAAATGATAGGTTAACGAGCATATTCTCAAGCTACAGATTATGACGAAATGACGCATTTTGTATGGATTATACAGGAAAAACATCATTATGTATTAGAAGCTATTAAACTAAATGACAGGATTGTAAAATAAAATATTGGATGATAGTTTTTAGAAAATGCCAAAAGAAAAAATTGAGTCACCGTACGTTTTTTTTTCGACTAAAAGATAAAACAGGAAAACCTCATGTAGATTCCTTCCGAAAATACACTATTTCAGAGTTACCTCCCTTAAAATACTAATTTGAAACATAAAATCAAGCAAAAATAATCAATGCTTGTAATACATTAATGTCTATAAATTAAAATCTTTGGTTCTTTTTAATGAAAAATCACATGCGTTAACTGAATTTGTTATCAGATTTTGCTAATTTGATTAACAAATATAACCTTAGGTTCTCTGTTATATATATACAATCCAAGATGGCGAAATCAATCTATGCCTCCTCCCGAATCTGAAGTATTGCAACTTCACATGCAAGATATTTCTATACATATGTTCCTGTACAAATGAAATAAGTAACTTTTATTGATGTCTATTTAAAGTATTTTTCTATTTAAAAAAAAATGATAGGATGCATATCTGAGGTTCAAAAGTGCTTTGTATACTTTATGTTTAAAAAGTTCAAAGTCACTCTGTTAAAGTACAAGTAGTTTTTCATTTACGTTTTGTTAATGTATAAAATCACGCACTAAGAACGATAACTCTAAATTATTATATAACTTCAACCTTGACTGAAACAGATACTAAAGTACTAAAGTAAATTTAGGTGAAGGCCGGATAATCCATTACTTGATAGGTGGTAAGTTAGTTTATATATTCTCTCATATATGTTATATATTTAATAAAAAGAAATATCATATAAGACCTTTTGACGGAGGAGATAGTTCATCATTGTCACTATAAATGTCTATAATTAACATTTTTATGCATTTGTAGTATCGGTGTTAAATATTGATTTATTATACATTTCACTTTGTGTATATAGCTTGCTTTTATAACATGGACTGTCGGTGAACCTTTCAGTAAATTTAAACCACATGTCTTCACAATACACAATTGTTTTTTTTTCTTTATGTTTCCGATTCGCATGACATTTGTATTTCAGACAACTTCAAGATTTGCTCAATTGTTATCTAAATTGATTTTTGCGTCAAATTTGTGACCTTTTTATAAATTTTTCCTCAACTGACCTGTATCGGTTACTATATTTGTCCTTTTTTTTTTATTGTAGTTAAATCCAGTTTATTCTTACTTTTGCTGCTTTTTAAATGCTATATGTCAGATATAAGAAATCAATTCAGGAATAGGTGAAATGCGTGAATAAACCAGGGATAAAATCGGATTATTTGTAAAAAAAAAATCGCAAAGTTTATTAATTTCAGGTAAATATTCATCAAGTTGCCATCTGTTTTTTTTTTTATATATCAATATCCGATTTGCATGTACTTTTTATTAGCAGAAATTACATAAACGTCCAGCAATTTGAATTTATTATATTTTTTTTTTGTTTTTTATAATTTCTATTAAACATGGCAGTCTTTAAAAAATTGTCCTGTATCTTCATTCTGTTTAAAAAAAACTTATATTACTTTTTGAAAATTAATTATATACTTTGTTTATATACTTCCTCGTTTATAAAAAAATAATCTTAGTCCATGTTGTCATTGAATGAATTCATATAGGGGTCAAGGCAGTAAATCATTCATGTGAACAACAAAGTATTTACAACATGTCGGAAATTGACAACTGCTTGATCAGCAGAATTAACTTTGACCGACATGTACCGTATTTGGACACAATGCTGGACTGCTGTTTTTTTTATATGAGTGTTTACAGAATTGAGTGGATAAAAAAAATAGGATACTGAAAAATCTATGAACATATAAACCAAAAAGAATAATTGGATGCTAAACAATTAAGAATAGATAATAAAGGGAGGGGGAGGGTATAGAATAAACAGAAATGGTCTCAACATAGAAAAACAATGGAAATGGTGGACCTGTTTATTCAAACCCTAATTCTCTGTAATAGATGGTTTGTCATGTGTACCTTTTATCTGGCTGAATTACATGCTACATGTCTGTTTGTGAGTTATCAAAAGAATGTACTTCTAAACCTGTGTAATTATCTATCAGACTGGAATTTTAATTGTTACAGTCGGACTACTAAAATGTGTTGGTTGACCGGTTCCCATATTAAAAGAGGCTCTTAAAAGAGGCTATGCGATAATAGTAATGAGCCCAGACGTAAGCAGAGATATTTTTTTTATCGATTGATGCTAAAAAAAATCCAAAATTAGAAGACATTGGTAATGTTCGGAAAATAAGAACACAGGATAACATATGTATAAACTACTGGTATCGTAATCATGGTAATGTAGTATAGATAAAAGCAAAACATATTTAAAGAGTACAAAAAGGTTGAAATTACCAGAGAACTATAATACACTATATGTCTCTGAAATTACTTTTAAAAAATTACAACATAATTTGAGGTAAGGAAAAGGGGGTCCATACTCCTGTGCTTTAAGTTTGCCTGTGCTTAATCCTTCAATCAGAAGCAATATTTAGAAGGAAGCAGTCTATCCAAGTTAAACACAAGTTGAAAGCCGATCGGTGACCTATAATTGTTACATTCTGCGTCATTAGGACTCTTGTGGAGAGTTCTCTCATATTGACAATTATACCGTATCTTCTTTTATGTATAATAAAAAGAACTGAACATTGAAGTAGTTAATACATATAAAGTACGCAAATACACCGTTTGCGAATTCACAAAATTACGATTTAACTTTTGTTATATAATTACACTATGTATGACCCAGTATATATTTCTACTAAAATTTAAATTATAAATAATGATAAATGTTGAAAGTATACATTTAGCTTTAAGGCAAACATTCTTATCAAACACACTCTATATAAATAACAATATTATATCTACTGTACTCTGATATTTAAAGGAACGGAGATTATTCTTTTCAAAGTTGTAAATACAAAAATACGGTCAGTTCAAAAATAGCATTGAGTTGTATTCTCCGTTTCAAGATTAAAGGCGCGAAAATTGTACTTTTATTTTCTATATTAAAACTGATTATATTGCCTTAAATTATTTTCAAGTGTTTCTGACAAATGATGTCAAACTCGATATAACTATAACATCATTCTGGTAAATATTGTGTTGTAAAATTATGCCCTTTATGGGTTCTTGATTAGATTAATAAAATTCTTATCTTATCTTATCTTCTTATTCGAACTAACAATATCAGTGCCGGTAAATATAATTACGAACACTACCTTTTGATTAAATCGCATAATCATAAATGTAAACCATTTAGTAATATATATTATGTATATAGTGGCCAATAATAAATTAGCAGTGCTATTTTCAAACGCGCTGTAGCATTGGAAACCTTAAATATCCTACATACAGCATGCCAGGATAATAAAATGCATGTATGTATTAGTATATATTTGTTTAGGGGCCAGCTGAAGGACGCCTCCGGGTGCAGGAATTTCTCGCTACATTGAAGACCTGTTGGTGACCTTCTGCTGTTGTTTTTTTCTATGGTCGGGTTGTTGTCTCTTTGGCACATTCCCCATTTCCATTCTCAATTTTATATTACATGTATTATTGTGCATGCTATTTTGTTTTCGCAAAGTAAACCTGAACTTTGCCAATTTTTCAAGAAGGCCTTGTACTTTTTATAGACACATAAAACCCTAGATTGTGAAGTCAACGTTACTTCAAAGACGTAATTTCATATACAATATGATTTTGGCTACTTCAAACATGAAAGTATTATGTTTTTATTTTTACTTATTGATTCAATATTTTCTTAAGTTTTCAGCGAAATCAATCAACGTACGCGGTCGCGATACTGGAACGAGTTTTTATATTTTTGGTCTAAACGAAGTTACCTAGGTAACGCTCAGTTTCTTAGGCTTTTGTGGATAGCCTAAGATCCTTGCTTCCTGCTAAACAGAAGTACTAGATTGGGTCAGGATGTCATGCTCAGTAACATGGACCCCGCGTTGGAATGTGTTTGTATTCATTTATTTGGATGTTTGGAGGTATGAAATGATAGACCTTGCTTTTCTATTTTCAGAATATGCTGTCTCCATTTCAAAAAGAAAAGTTGGAATTTTACTTCAGATTCTTCGGTAAGATTTTCATTGTAGTGTTTTTAGGGAGCTACCATTTGATTTTTATGGGGGGGGGGGGATGAAAAATTTTGTCCTGCATTTTTTTTTAGCTGTAATCTCTGTCCTGCCTTTTTATTTTTCACTCTGTTCGGTCCTGTCTTTTTTTTTTTTAGTTTATCCTGACTTTTTTTTTACCTAAATTGTCGTCCTGACTTTTTTTTTGCAAGTGTCTCATCCTGCCTTTTTTTTTACTCAAAATTCCTGTCCTGCCTATTTTTTTCAAATTTCATCCTAGCCCCCCCCCCCCCCCCCCCCATAAAATTCAAATGGTAGCTCCCTTAGACAATATCAAAATCAATTAAACAAAGGAAAGCACAGTAATTAAAGTCGCCACGTCGAACTGTTAACAGTTAAGACCTTTAGACATGATAGATATTTGATGTTTTCCTATATTACTTCAGAATAGAAAAATAGTAGTTGGGCGCAGATTATTCATAATAAGAATCCTCTGGAACCTGTACCTCAGATTTTTTTAAATTTCATTGTTCAGCAAAATAAATATATGTAAATGTGTCGTTTTTGGGGTTTTGCTTTTTTTCTTGTTGTTTTTGTTTGTTTGTTTTTTTGTAAAGAAAGGGGGTGTACATGTTTTAATGTATATCTGCGTATTACAAAATTCGCTTAGGATTGCCTATAGTGCGAGATTGTTAAGTGGCATAGGATATAATTCTTTTTATTTTCATAGTTTCATCATTAATTTGATGTCTGGTGTTCCAATTGGAAGCTTTTGTCAAATATTAGTCAGATGTATCCTTATTTTTATTAGTCGAACTTTTTCGTTTCCTCATTCCAAAGTCACACTCAAATGCATCTACTTTACTAGTCTAAAAAATTATGGCGTCTTGAAAAGCTATTTTAATTTTGTCGAAGAACTTTTTTTTTTAAATAGCCTTTCAAGGCGTCATATGTAATTATTTGGACTACTGTTTTACCAATCCTTAGTATCTCTGTATCGTTTATCTCCTTTGTAGGAGAACCATTAATTTGGATGAAAAACTTGTGATCTGCATTAATCAATGTATTACAAGTGTAGAATGATGACAGTATGAAAATTATTTAAAAATGAATTTGGATTTTTCTTTATTTTGTAGATACAAAGGGAAATAACTTTCTGGAATATAATAATATCGGTGAATTTGGAGAGGTAAGTGTTTACATATAGCAGCTAATTATAGTAAGACGTGAAGAGGTCCAGTTTCTACTATAGTGAGGGTCTGGATGGGTTTCTTTATTATTATCTTCGAATAGACAATTTCGCTCAATTCTTTATCTGTTTTGCTCAGTATTCTCTATTCTTTACATTAATAAAACCCTAAAATTTAATTCATTTTCTTTAAATTCGGGATCTCGAGCCCATGATTTCATGTTTTTAACACGGGATTTTGCCACCCCCTCTCTTTATTTATTGGCCTTTATTCAACACCTTTTGGTCATTATTCTCTATTCTGTTTACCTAATCTAGACCATCATAATCAGTTTGTCAGACTGACATGACTAGGATATAGCCGAGTGAGGTGTTAACTTGCAGTTCATAATCTACAGGGATGGATCAAGCGATTTAAAAAGAGATGGGGTATTCAACCTCATATGTACTAATTTAAAGGCACTGACTGAAAAACTAGAGGCTCTCAAGGGCCTGTGTCGCTCACCTGTATTTACTGATGCTTTGGAAATCTTGTAAAATAAGGTTAAAATCATAATTTATAGTTTTTGTTATTATTAGATGCTATGATTATATCTATGAGTAAGCAAATAACAAAATTTGCTCTAAATGCTTCAGTTTCAGAGATATAAACCCAAAATTGCATTTTTCCCTATTTACTAATTTTAGTCATGTCGACCATCTTGATTCCTAGGCAGGGTCATCTAGATACCCCCCTAATGATGATTATATGGATAAGTTTTGTGAAATTTGTCTTAGGAGTTTCATCAGAGAAGATTTTTGTAAAAGATTACAAAAATTTACGAAAATTTGTTAAAAATTTACTATAAAGGGCAATAACTCCTTAAGAGGTCAGCTGACCATTTTAGTCATGTCGACTTATTTGTAGACATTACTTTGCTGAATATTATTGCTGTTTACAGTTTATCTCTATAATTATATTCAAGATAATAACCAAAAACTGAAAAATTTCCTTAAAATTACCAATTTGGGGATGTCGTCTAGCAACCCAACAACGGGCTGTCCGATTTGACTGACAATTTTGGGAATTTTTGAAGAAGAAAAAAATATGGTTTTATGAATTCAATCTACTTAGTTACATGCCTCAAAGACATATGCTATACCAGTTTATAAAGCCTTATATGTCAGTATGTGTATATATACAGGTAATTTGAAATTTGTAATTTTGTTGAACACTTAATTTCTTGATTTTCCTGAACCCATGAAATCCACAAACGAATTCGGCGGTACCACGATTTCCTAAGGAGTACAAGAACTTATTAATATCCAAAGGACAAATTTTGTATCCTTCTATGATATTCAATACAGTGTTTGTTCCTTGAAAAATTATTATATACTGTGTAAATTTTAATCTTTAATTTTTCAGAAAATATTCAAATTTACAAAATGGTCACCAACATCAACTGCAGCTCAGGAATTTGGAGAAGTTCATGAGACATTCTACGAAGTATTAAAAGAAAAGGCTGGAGAATATTATGATGGTAGGTGATATACTACATATATACATTTGGGATGTTGACAGGGTTTACAGAATAGAGAAAGGGCAAAATATGCAGAAAAAAAAGGAAGGAAAAAGAGGAAAAAAAGGTCAAAATAAAGAAAAGGCATAACAGATACTAAAATATAATGAATAGAGAATAACAGCGAATATTTATAAAGAATAGAGAAAAATGGCATCCGAAGGCTGTTATTTGAATGATACCATTAAAAAGTGTGGCCTTATGTTACAGCTTCCTACTTTTGTTTTACATATTATTTTCCTCTTCTGCAGATAAGGTAACCCTGTCAGAATGGTTGGCGTTATGGGAAGCTATCATACCAGGTTGTATGAGTATGATGAACTGTCCAATATGGCTGCGACTTCTACCACGATCTCTCTTTAGAATCATTGACAGAAAAGGTATGTACCAATATCCTATTACTGTAATTGAATACATTTTGACAATAAAAAGAAAAAGACAAAAATACCGAACTTCAAGAAAAAATCAAAACGGAAATACCATTTTCAAATGGCAAAATCTTTATCAAACATATCAAACGAATGGATAACAACTGTAATGTTCTTGACTTGGTACAGGCATTTTCTTACGCAGAAAAGGGTCGATTAAACCTAGTTTTATAGCTAGCGAAACCTCTCACTTTTATGACAGTCGCATAAAATTCCATTATATTGACAACCATGTGTGGACAAAACAAACAGACACAATATGTTTCCCATACTTTTGACATCTACACCAGTACCTTTTGATATCTAGACCAGGTCAGTGGTATAGCAAGGCCATTTTTAAGTTTAAGCACACACCTAGGCAAGTGATCTGAAGGCCCTTCCAGCGTTCTGAGGACAGAAGACCTAAGAGTAGGAGGGCGAAATCCCCGAAAGCTCACACTTTATCTTGAAAAAGTTAACATTTCTGTAATTTAATATTCACCAATAGCAACATGCTTTGTCGATTGAGAACAATTCTTAACTACTTAAGAGATGATTTCAGCTTCCCCATTTATATGTAGATACATCCAAGTAGAACCTACAAATGCAGTATGTATCTCCCAACTGCAGATCCTATTTAGATCTACAGCAGTACCTTTCGATATATTTACCATATGTCCTATTGATATTTATACCAGAATCAATTGACATCTATCCCGAGTCTGATCCTATTGATATTTATACCAGAATCAATTGACATCTATCCCGAGTCTGATCCTATTGATATTTATACCAGAATCAATTGACATCTATCTACCGAGTCTGATCCTATTGATATTTATACCAGAATCAATTGAAATCTATACCGAGTCTGATCCTATTGATATTTATACCAGAATCAATTGACATCTATACCGAGTCTGATCCTATTGATATCTTTACCAGAACCTTTTGAAATCTACATTGATATATCTATTTAAATGTATAATCCGATAACAGTATATCAGTTACTTGTGAAATAGAAATATCGTTCTGCCCTACTTTGGGGAATATTTTTTTCGATCTGTTCGTCCGTTCTTCCGTCTGTTTGTTTGTACTTTCATTTGTCTGTCCTGCTTTATGTAAAAGTTTTTGTTCAAGGCAGTTTTTTATGAAGTTGAAATCCAATCAACTTAAAACTCAGTACACATGTTCCCTTTGATATGATCTTAAAAATGTTTTGGTAAAGGTAGTTTTTTATGAAGTTGAAGTACAATCAACTTGAACTTAGCATACACGTCCCTTTGATTATAATGATCTTTCAAAAGTTAATGCCTTATTAGAGTTTTTACACAAATTTAACGGTCAACTGAACATATAAAATGATAGTACGAATGGGGCATCCGTGTATTATGGATACATTCTTGTTTTGTGTATTTACAGAAGACAATGTAATTGATGAAGAAGAATTGTGTGACTTCTACATTGAGCTTGTCAATTTACAACCAGAAGAGGCAAAGAAAATAGCGAAGAAAGGTTATGAAGAAATGACAGATGTAAGTTAATATTGAAGAAACAAGATTATTCTAGACCCTCATTACTAATATGAAAAAACAATAATATGCAAGGCTGTTCTTACAGGAGGGTGTTATTGGGATTTATTGAATAAAAAGTAAGAGACAAACAGAGCAGAATAAAGATAAAAACAAATTTTAAAAAATACGCAAAAGTAGTTAAAAGTAAAATAGCAAAAATACTGAACTGCAAAGAAAATTCATATCGGAAAGTCCTGTATCAAATGGCAAAATAAAAAGATCATCCAAGAGGATATTCCGTGGAACAGTTTTACATACAAATCAAATGCTACAGTGTTCCTTATAGCGAATCTCCGGCGCAGAGATCACATATCCGTTCCGTTCAATACTTTGTAACACTACACTCAGTGCAGTATTGCAAAGCATTTATGGAATGGATAAGAACTCTGCGCCGGAGATTGCCTTATAGCAGAAGAGGGAGGACCTTGTTTATCTGGGCGATATCATATGATAGCCAGCTTGTTCTTTGTATTATATGTATTCTGAAAATTGAGAAAGGAAATGGGGAAGGTGTCAAAGAGACAATAACCCGACCAAAGAGCAGAAAACAGCCGCTTTTAGAATTGCAGAGTCTGCTATGGATATAAGAACTTTATATATAATTGTTTAATATAATGTGGATATTTTAGTGCAGAAAAAGAGAATGGTCACATATGATGACATCATTAACATGTTGAATTTACGTATTAGACCTAAAATACTATTTCAGGTATAGTTTTTGTTTCCTCTCAATCAAATATAAGGGCATATGTTGTCACTGTCAATGTCCTTGTATTATTTGTAGTTACAATTTGGAGTTTAGTATGGTGTTCATTATCACTGAACTAGTATATATATATTTGTTTAGGGGCCAACTGAAGGACGCCTCCGGGTGCGGGAATTTCTTGCTACATTGAAGACATGTTGGTGACCTTCTGCTGTTGTCTTTTCTATGGTCGGGTTGTTGTCTCTTTGACACATTCCCCATTTCCATTCTCAATTTTATTACTTTTTTTCCTTGCCTAAGCTTAAAGTTGCTTGAAAAGTTATATGTATGTACTGTAGCTAAAAATTTTTAAGAGTGAGCGGGTTGCTGATTGTAACACCAGCAAAAGACAGACAAAATCCTAAATAAATAGTTGCAATTCAAAGAGAAAGTCAATTTTAATATGACTTATTTGTTTTCAAATGGCTATTGGCCTGTACTTATTATAACTTTACACTTTCAGTATGGACGATATCCATTAAACTTAGAAGGATATGAACAGATCTTTTCTAATTTCTTATTCGGGAGAACACCCTACGGACCAGGAAGATATATATTTGGTTGTTTCGAACATAGAGTGGAGAGCACAAAATTCAAGCTTATTCAAAATGCACCAGACATGGAGGAAAAGGCTAAACAAAGACAAGACAGTGGTAGGGCAGGGATGGGACATACAGGGACAAGACGACCAAGCTTGACCAAGAAAAAATCTCAAAAATGATATTGCGCTATTAGAAAATGATGAATTTGTATGGTTTAAGGGGTAATAGAAATGTGATGATAATTTTGAGATCACCTGGCGTAAGGGCCAACATGTTATATTTTTACACCATATCTCAATTGATAATGTTGTATAGTGAAACCTGAACTACTTGAACCAGATGAGCAATGCAGATTATACTGTAAGACATATATATCATAGCAAAAAAGATTTACCCACATGCATGTCATATATTCTATTGATACAGTGATTTTCTGCTAAAAAATAAACAATTGGCCAAATACATGCAAGTTGTATTAACATGATTAAGATTAGACAAATAAAAAATATCAAGTAATGCACTAAAACAGACGTTTGCCCTCTGTTTTACACATAGACATTGCACATGACATATGTCATTGTAAGATGTGTTCTAATTTGTATACAAGTCGTTGATCTTTTTCAGACTTCATTTTGTATTTGTTTTCAAGTTGATATGGAAGAGTTGTGATCTGTATTATTTGTTTAAGATATCATGCCTCAGTAGTTATATGTTCACATGTTGAATGGAGCTGTAATTTGATAATAAAAGTTAAAAAAAATATTGTTAAACAAGTAGTATAGATATACCATTTAAATGTATTTTGTTTTTGGAAGATCACAGAAGAACAAGACTTTCTTCGAAACGGAAATGAAAGGACTATTTATTGGAATGCGTTAATTGGTAAATGTTTTCTTTGTCGGCTTTTGAAATATAGTAAATTAAGGAGGTACCCAACACTTTAACTAAAATTAATTTGGCTCGTTTAATTTTCTTGAAATTTTGACAAAGTACTTACTTTGACCCTTTGACAAAAATAAAAAAAATTAAAAAATTTGAACCAACCGTTTTATCAGAAAAAATACACTGGTTATATAGCAGTTTGACAAACAATTACTTTTATCATTGACAAGCTTATTATTCCCTTAACAACACAACGTAATTAAAACGTTTAGCTGACCATACAGAGTTATCTCCCAATAGTGTTAGGTACCACCTTAATATAGCTTAAAAGTGTATCCCCAATTCAACTATAGATTAAAGAAAGTCATAAAAAATTCATTCAATTTATTTAATTTCATTGAAAGCAATTTAAATTGGATGATATATTTTTACTGCTTTTGACAAAAACAAATATTTGGTTGCTTTTTTAAGGATAATATGGCATTATGCATTTAATTACAACAAATTTAATTAAGAATTTTATATCTTTTACAAAATGTGGAGATTTGAATTTCAAAAATATAAATGATTGACATATCTGGTAAAAAGCAATATAAATATAATATTCAATATAAAAATATTTATTTATAGAAACTACTTTTTTGTACAAAGGTTTTACAGTTTAACACGTCTACCTCAACTTCAGACAAGGAACTAATCTCCTGTGATGCAGTACATGGGAATAATACCTGAAATTTTCTGTTGTTCTCAGACTGTATCTATACACATATTTCGAGTTCTGTAGCATTGCACTGAGTAACCTTTTTTTTTTTTGCTTACAGACCTATAATGATATTTGCAAAACCATTTCTTTTGATCTATGAAGGCATTTTTTTCTATCATGACACTACAAATCATACGGAAATTCTTTATTTCAAATGCAACAGAACTCGAGATTGGTGTATTTTTTGAAGTAACATTTCAAAACTTTTTCAATATATTTGTGTTTGTTTTTGTTATATATCTATATAAATTTGTATATGCATATAAACGTTACATTATATTATTTGTTTGTTAGCCTTTCTTTAGATATAATTTCAAAAGTCAATTTCAAAACTGTAATACAAAGTAGGTTATCCTCTTGTTAATATGGGAATATTTTTAATATGCAAAAAAGTATGCAAGGGTAAATTTATTTTTAGAGGTAATTTCCTAATGTTTGTAGATTTAAGAATTTGGTTGGCTTGCAAGCTTGCATGTTTGTATAAATGTTTGCAATTAAGATTGACATGTGCAAACAATATAAAAAGGCACAGTCAAACCAGTATACATTACATTCAGATTTGAATTGACATTATCGAATAATTAAATTTAAAACTATCAACAGGTTTAACTCCGCCTACTTATATTGTTTGCAGAAGTCAGTCTAAGTTACAATGCTTGAGTAAACGTCTGTACAAACACAAACAAACAAAGCAAGCAAGCCAACAAAATTTTAATCTACAAGCATAAAAAAATTAGCTCTAACAAAAAACACTTTATTTCTTTATATAATTCAGTTTGATTGCAAATATATTTGAATCAAAATATGTTACAAAGTGAATAAATATACCGTTGAAAGTTGGAATCGGAATATGAGTTTTGGGAAAGGACCACTCATTTGGTTTAGCATTTATAGTCGTTTTGTTTTGACAAATCAGAATTTGTTTCTGTTATACGTTTATTACGTTTATTAAACTAGTTAATTGTCGGTGTTTATGCAATTTTGTCTATAGATAAAATTTAATAATAAAAAAAAACAAAAAAAAAACGCGTGCACAACAAGAAATTACATGATGGATAAGATGACAATTTAGACAACCATTTTTGAGAGGAGTGACTAACATTTTGCTAGATATGTTAACTTAATTTCGATTCTGTAGATAAAAAAAGAAACCCGAATCCCACCAAAAACACATTCCGGATCTCAGGTGCTCCTGAAGGTGTCATACCACCAATTACTCCCTCAAATTTAGAACGTATGTGAAAGTAGGCCTACTCGGACAAAAAAAAGTGCATTTGATGTCATTGTTCACCTAAACTAACTAACAAATTTGCAGAAATGAAAGTTTTGTTGAAAGAGAAATATATTAAGACCATTTTGAGCCAAAATTTACCTGTCTATGAGTTTGCATTAAAAATTGAGGATTAATGCGCTCCATAGTATACTAATTTAAGATTTCCAGAAAACCAGGGGTTATTTTTAGTGGTACCTCCTTTCGGAAGCTCTCTGCTTTCTTATATGATTTTGAATGTATGTTGAAAATTGGCATGCAGAAAGGTGACACCTGTACAATTCAGGATATACCTAGTTTCTATGAAGTTAAACTTAAGGTAAAATATTTAGAAAGCTGTGAAAATTGCAAAATTTGGTTGAACAGATAGGGACTTTTAATTGGTGGTATGACACCTGAATGGTAAGCAGTTCTACAGGTGACACTTGCTCTATTGCTCATGCTACAAGTACATATTTGGTGATAAGTCTCATTAGTCTACGCCAAAAAATGACAATTTATTCATATGTATATTCGGTTGAAACATGGAAGTATTATATTGACAGGAACTACAACGATTTATTAGCACTTATTTATAACCCGGGGAGCTCTGTAGAAAAGATATGGAAACTGACTAGTTAGTATGTTATCGTTAATAGCCCTTTGTGACCATGTGCGATGCCGCCGTCCTAAACTGACCAGACATACTTCTTATCATCACGTGGTTTTTATTGCGAAAGGTTATCTCTAATACCTGTCGGAAAACCCCTTTGTTTATTTCAATCTCGTCTGTGGTCTTTCAGAATTATTCAATTTTTCAAAACAAATCGACTGATGTACAAAACAAGAAAATCGGGCGAGAACTTTGAATACTACAACGTTTTGAAATGGTGAGTGACAATATTTCATTAGTTTGTGGGTTAAGTTTAAATCGTAATTAAGGTGTGTTCCGGTTACCGCCGGTTAAAAATAAATATATTTGATAAAAATAAATACTGTGAAGTTTCGAGGAATCTATATAGTTAAGGTACTGGATAATCCTGGAAAGTAGAAATTTCCAGTTTAAAATACGAAAATTAATCGAACAAGTACCAACATCAACAAAATACAGCAGAAGAAAACAGAGATCTCACTTCGTTGTATAGCTATTTATATAATGTTGGTTAATATCTTTTTAATTGTGAATATAAAAACTTCATGTCTACCCGCAATTGAAAGACCTTTCCGATCATATAAAGCCATGGTCAGTATTTTATCATTTGAACATGTATGACTATGCCAATACTAGCCAAGATTTAAAAAAAGTCTTATGACGTACCCGAGTATTGTTTTTTCACAAGGACAAATCTTAAAGTTATCAACTTCTACTGTAAATCTAATACTTTATATATTCACTTAAAAAACAAGGTTTAATGTCTATATCAAAAACGTAAACTGAAACTGTTTTACAGTGCACTTAACATATACATGTCCAGAGCTCCAGATAAGCTGCGTATTTGCGTGATCACGCAATAGAAATAATAAAAAACCCAATGCAATTACCCATTGCAGGGTTCAATAACCCAATTAATTCAAAGGAAAACCCAATTATATGCCAAAACCATGAGTTCTCAACCCTTTTATTGGTTACCGTTTGCGTTATTTACCCTTATCTGTTTACAGTCGTCGCGTAAATCTATTTTTATAATATTTATAATTGGAAATTTCCTTTCGTTCTAAAAATAGATCCCTGCATCAAGCCGCTAAAATGGGTTCTGTTGAAGTTTTCGCTTGCTCAATAGGTACACGTGTTTTTGAAAACATTTCGATCTTCTCGGCGTTTATCCAATTAGCGTGTGTCATGTAGTCATATTTTTTCGCATTGCTTGGAATTTATCATAACATACATTGAATTAAAACGAAAGTGAATGTCCGGTAAAAATATTGAATAGAAGCATGTTTTCTGCTTCTTTTGAAAAGCTGAGGGAAAGTGATGATGATAACAAGACTAGGAAGCGTCCATCGAACGCACAGGCGTGTGTGCGTACCTTAACGAGAACATTGCTAATAAACACGGGGTTTCGCCAAAAACGAAATCAGTTGGAAAAAATGAAATGGCCAAATCAATTATGACATGATAAAGCATCAGAAACCAAAAGTTCTAAAAAAAGACAACTAAACCCAGATTTATGTAAATTGAATAAAACAAAAACATTCAAGTATAATTAGAGTTTATATTCTATTTTTTTTTCATTTTACGGTTAATTAATGAATACACACACAGGCACTGGTCTCAGAATTTATTATATAAAGGTATAAGACGAGTGCCTGTGAATACACATATCCGTTTTTGTGAGAAAATACAAAACTGGCTGAAGGTTTGAAACGGGACACAAATTAAAACTATAATTGCTCCTCAGTGAATAAACCAAATAAAACAGCTAGCAAATAACCATAACCCTAACCCTAAACCAAATAAAACAGCTAAACAAAGAAAGAAACATACAACATGACATATTTAAGATGGAAAAAAATCTGGGGTCGATATTGCCTAAATATTCAATATTGTGTTGATGAAAAAACCCAATACATTAAGGAGCTTGGTGGTGAAAAACCCAATTTGGTATTAACTTGAGGGGTGAATTGGAATTGATAATGCAATTAAAAAACTTTATCACCCAATTATATAAGAAAATGGTGGGTAAAAACCCCAATTTGTGAATTCTTATCTGGAGCTCTGCATGTCCATGAAATCAGAATTCAGGGATGTATATTTGGCAGTCAGGATATTTCATATATAATTATATACGATGATCCATTAAAAACGAACATTTCAATTCTTTTTGATGAAGTTAAAGTAAAATCTGGACTTGTATACTGCTCTGAGACTGGAAGGCTGATCGGATTTTGTGATTTGGGGTCAATAAACAATGCCATTTATAATTTTTGTATAAGCGAAACATCCGAGCCAGATATTGCCACACACATTTTGGCTATTATGATACGAGGCATATTTTCTCGGTTGGAATTAATGATTGTATGTCTCGTTCACATTCATCTATACACGTGTGTATAAACTGTTTCCTTAGGATTTATGACAACATCCGCTTTCTTCGTGTATTTCCGTACCCCGGAAACAACCGACACATGACTTTATCGCAATGTGCCACACGCTGGTGTATTAATATAGTGCCATGTTTCAAGTTAATTAACATGTCATTAAATGGTACGCGGCATCGCAGATGAACCGTTTGAAGTCGGGTCGTAGTAGTTCCTGTCAATATAATACTTCTATGGTTGAAAGGATTGCCAAATATAAATGTACAATACGAAAATTCCTTCGAAATGCGATGCACCCCTCGAGAGCTGCAAGGGTACAGTGGAATCCGTTTACACTCCCTATAAGGATTAATGGAGATGCGTCACTGACTTTTATACAATCCATCACCACAGACAACTCCAACCCAACACCAAGGGAGTGTTAGGACACCGAGAAGTTTGTTATTATGTTGGAGGAGACCGAAGTACTCGGAAGAGAAACCGTGATTGGGCTTCTCGGCTGAAATAGACAAACCGAAGAGATATCTACAGATTGATCTCCAGGTCAAAACCGGAGTCAACTTTGAACAACCGAGTCTCCCAAAACAATTTAGTTTAATAAACAGGTGTGGGTACACAGGGACTCGGTTAGCAGATTAAAATTTTGTAAATCAATGTTTTTAATTTATTTTTTATTATTTCCTGTCTATTTGCATTACTTTATTAACGTATTTAACGTTGCCATCACTATTTCTTTGTTTTCTGGCAATGTGCAGTTTATTATCCATATCCGTATACTGAAAAAACCTAAAGGGATCTAAGTCGCCATCTTGAATTGCCTTCCCTACTTTAGATAAAAAATAATTAAAAATATTAATAAATTACTATATACCTCACAACAGCCCTCATTTTCTTCCAAAATTATTCTTCTATCACATGCATATTTTGATTTGTGGATTAACAGAACCCTTACGCAGCTTCAGTTGCATTCGTGTCAGAATATTCAAATTTCCCGGCGAAAGCAACGTAACTGGCAAACATGTCGTTTTCAGTGAGATAGACGAAATGGGAGATAACTCTTGTCATTCGGAAACTTCCGGGTTGATGCGTTTACTACAACGATAACTCCTTATAAACAGACGAATGCTGTCCCCTAACTTGATACCTACGCCACACCAAGATATCCTTCATATAAATTAAATGTCAAACAAAAATGTCTTTGAACAGTCAGTGCATGTGTTGTTTCAATATCAGATTATCCTCCTATCCTTCCGCCCATTGAAAATATGAAATGGTTGTCCCCAAACTATCGGGTTTTATTTCCATAAAGGAATGCGACTTTCTGACATCGTCCTGCTATTTTTCAAATCATAGATTTATGCAGTACAACACTTATATAATCAGAGGCGTATTTATGGTAAAAAGGGGCCTTCTGAATGAACTTAATACATGCATGTATGATAAATAAATAGACTTTTTCAAAGTATTAATCCAAGTTGACCTACCAACTGGCCCTCCCCCTATTTTTTACATCCTGGTACTGTTTGTAAACCTTATAATTCCCATTGATCGTGTCAATATTTTAAGTAACTTCTTCATTTTATTGATGTGTCTACGAAAAAGTCAATGATTTATGGTACCCCGTTTGAAGAAAGGTTCTATTCGTTAACATGGTTAATAATTTTGCGCTCGATATGTAATAATAAATCAGGGGACAGCACTCGTCTGTTTATAAGGAGTTATCGTTGTGGTAAACGCATCAACCCGGAAGTTTCCGAATGACAAGAGTTATCTCCCATTTCGTCTATCATACTGAAAACGACATGTTTGCCAGTTACGTTGCTTTCGCCGGGAAATTTGAATATTCTGACACGAATGCAACTGAAGCTGCGTAAGGGTTCTGTTAATCCACAAATCAAAATATGCATGTGATAGAAGAATAATTTTGGAAGAAAATGAGGGCTGTTGTGAGGTATATAGTAATTTATTAATACTTTTAATTATTTTTTATCTAAAGTAGGGAAGGCAATTCAAGATGGCGACTTAGATCCCTTTAGGTTTTTTCAGTATACGGATATGGATAATAAACTGCACATTGCCAGAAAACAAAGAAATAGTGATGGCAACGTTAAATACGTTAATAAAGTAATGCAAATAGACAGGAAATAATAAAATATAAATTAAAAACATTGATTTACAAAATTTTAATCTGCTAACCGAGTCCCTGTGGTGGGTACAGGAGATGTGTATGGGAGGATGAAAATTACTTCGGTTACTGACCAATAACACTACTAGTCTGATTAAAATTAAGTTCTCAGCACATTCATTTTCTGATAAGTCGCAGGATGGGATATAAATAAACGATATCAAATGAGAGGTTTGATTTTAAAAACACTTTTAAACTATTAACCTGTCAAAAGAGAGAATTGTAGTTTGGATTTACAACTAGACATAGTGTATATGTATCTGTATATTCTAAGTGCTCCTTATGTGTCTGTTCGTTTATCGTTTTGTCGTTGGGTTGCTTACATACATACCACAAAAAGTTACGCCCATCGAATACATCAACCACTCAGTTATTCTTTAAATTCCGCTTAGATTTGATAATTACCACGTGAGCGGTATAGGGAAATATTTTGCACAAAAAGATATTTCATTATAAGTGTGCAACCATTTAACTTCAAGTGGGGGTATGGTTTTGTGTCCGAGTCACACAATTGTTTTTCGCACATTAAGTTTATCAACTATGTTGGAAAAAACAATATAAAGGAAAAAATATTAACTTCTGTTGAATCGCCATTTTGTTGTTGGTATTTGACCAAAGATGAAATATTAAATAAAAAAATCACTAATCATTTTTTATTCTTAACAATCCCCAGAAGCTTTTAGATAAAATAATTTCGTAAGTGTTGTCCATGAACATGGCATTTGACATAATATTTGTTTCTTTCCACTATCCTCCGGGTCCTTTCTACGCCCTCGCCATTTTGCTAACATGTGTCGAACACCAACTAGCATCTCCTCGAAGTGTCGCTTCTCGTATGTTTCTGTGAGAACTTGTACCAATGCGTTGATGAACCAAGATCCGTCTTTTCTATGTCTGACTGATAAATGCCCTGAAATTTAGTGTATTAACATTAAATGTCGACAGGAAACTCATAAATTGTGTATATTTTTTGAAACCGAACTTGGGTTTTAAAAAGTATACACAACTTGGTAGACAATGGTAAAAGGGGGGTAGATTGATTGATTGTTGGTTGTTTAACGTCCAGTGGCAAATATTTCATGCATTTTCAGGACGATGGGAAAGGGGGGCGGGGGGATTTTTGCCGGAGTCGTATGTCCAAACACCAATTGTAACCAAGTCAAATTATCAAAGACGGAATAATATCAAAATTCAATGAAAATCTTTTCAGTCCAAATGGAGATTAATATGAACTTTCTTTTATGTTATAAATTTAATTTCCAATAGATCTCACAATTCAAATTTTGATGTTTTTTGCTTTGCCCAAGAGAAGAAGGATAGCAGTTAGCGAAACTGGGTTGATAGAATATATAAAAAAAATTGTAAGGGTTCCGCGGAACCCAGTGTCTCGCCTACTTTTGCTGTTAGTCGCAGGCTCAACGAAAATGGGGAAAAATTTGTAAAAAATTTCCTCTAGGCGCTATCTTTTGATTGTAAGAAGTTGTAAAAATCCAGGATGGTTTATGAATCTAATCTGAGACTATAAAATATTTAATAAATGTTTTAAAAACTTTAACAGCAGACTGTATGTAATGTTTACTGGAAGAAAAACCAAGTCTATAAGAAATATACGGAAAAACAGGAACTATTTTTTTACAAAATCTCCTAGACTCTAGCTTTTGATTATAAACGCGCTTCTGTTCTAGTTTGGTACAAATCCAGGATATTTTAAGAAAGTTATTACTATTAAAAAAAAAACTTTAACCACAGAGTGAATGTAATGTTAACTGGCAGAAAAACTAAGTCCATTTATAAGTATAATTCGGATAAACAGGATTTTTTTTTTACAAAAATTACTTCTGGATACTATCTTTTGATCATAAACAAGCTTCTGTCCAAGTTTTCTTAGAAATCCAGGAAAGTTTAAGAAAGTTATTAAACTTTCAAAAACTTTTAACCAATGAATATTTGTGGACGCCGCCGACGACGGAATGAAGGATCGCTGTCTCGCTTTTGCGACAAAAGTCGCAGGCTCAACAAAAATCAATTACGAAAAATAACTTTTTTTTTATTAAATTTTACAATGAGAATGATTGACCGTAGGAAGAATCTAATTACTATCAATTGCTTTATCATCAGAGGTATTTTTAATCAAGGTTTATTATTATTTCAAAGCCTGCATGATTTCTAAATTATAAAAAATCGCTTTGGTCATCACAGTGTTAACAGTCTTGATATGGGATGGGGAATTCTTTATTCCTGCAGTGGCGGATCCAGGGGGGGGGGGGGGGGTTCCGGGGGTTGGAACCCCCCCTTTTTTTGGACGATCAATGCATTTGAATGGGAGCATATAGTTGGAACCCCCCTTTACTCTGGGTTGGGAACCCCCCCTTTTTAAAATTGCTGGATTCGCCCCTGTCCTGTGGCACTCTTTTCATGCCTTGTTTCTCTATTTTCTATTCTTTTATCCGTTATTCTTTATGTTTTAGCACCACATTATTCTTTATTCTTGATCGTACGCTTATTTTATTAAATCTATATTTATTTGTCCGTTTTTTTCCATTCTGATCTTTTGATCATAAACAAGCTTCTATCCTAGCTTGGTACAAATCCAGGATAGTTTAAGGAGGTATTTTAAAACAAGGTTTACCATTTTGTCAAAGCATGATTTCTAAATTATACAAAAAATCGCTTTGGTCATCATAGTGTTAATAGTCTTGATATGGGATGGGGAATTCTTTATTTCTGTGGCACTCTTTTTATGCCTTGTTTCTCTATTTTCTATTCTTTTATCCGTTATTCTTGATGTTTAAGCACCACATTATTTTTTATTCTTGATCGTAAGCCTATTGTCTTTTTTATATTTATTTGTCCGTTTTTTTTTTCAATCTAAAAACCCCAACCATACCCTTTCATGAATAATATCTTTAAAATTTGAGCAAAATACCAACCATCCGTTGTTGCATATGCAATAAGAATATCGGCATCCTTTGGCACAGTTACGCTGTCAATAAAGTCGTCTTCAAGTTCCATTTCATCGTCTGCTACGTGTTCTGTTAATTCTTGGACTGGTTTTCCTCTGCAGGCCTGCACAATGAATATTTTCGGCTTATCTACATAATTGAATAATTGTGTCGAATAAATCAGGTTATTATTGAATAACTGACGAGCACAATGGAATAACGGAGGTTTTTATGGAATAATTATTGTAAATTTGTGTTTACGTATTTACTATCGTAAAGGCAAAACGTCAGTTTTATATATGTAATTCTTGTCGAAAACAAATATTGTATCGGGGTAGGGGGGGGGGGGGGGGGGGGGGGGGGGTAAGCGCATACAAACATGTGAAAGTCGGCCACATTTCAATTTGTATGTGCCTGCCCCTATTTTAGGAGTTAGTAAAAAAGTGATTGTCGTTTGATCAAGTCTGTCATTTTTTTTTAATTGAATTGTTTAATATAAAATAAGCCGTTACTTTTCTCGTTTGAACTGCCCAGCATTTTACTTGTCGGGGACTTTTATAGCTGACTGTGTGGTATGGGATTTTCTTATGGTTGAAAGCCGTACGGCGACGTATACTTGCTCCAAAGTTGTTTCATTGGCAATGATTCCTTATCTCAATTTATACCACCGAAAATACTACTGAAGCAGTTTGTTACCCTTAAATGTCGGTTTTTGACACAGTATAGCATTTTTTGTCTTCTATCTACATCTATTACAGATCTATGAAAGAAACTGTAATCACACAGAAACAAATTTCAGTAATACGAGATCTTAAAACCAAATGATATAAACCATTTATCGACTCTTTATTAATAATAGGGTTATTGTCCTCAAATTATAATATTTGACAAGTTGCAGCTTTTTATTTTAAAGGGTCCTTAGCTACGAGATATATAAAAAAAATCCAAGATATGATTATTTTTGGTCGATCATTAATGAAAGTGAAATAGTGAATTAGAAATTCACTTTAAGCAATCAATATGGTTCAATTTTGTCAAATTTAGCTATGAACCATTGATGATGAATTATTCGATTGCAAGTGAATAATCCAACCTCATTGAATCCGTATTCATGTGAACTTCAATTTAACCCCTTGGCTAGAGATGGATAACGCATGTACATTGTGTGCGTTTAGTAATTTAAAGGAAAAGAATGTCAACTTTGAAAGTGAAATAAAGGTAAATAATTGATTCGATCCACACCAAAAAAACACAACACATTCTTATAAAGGTAAAAACGATGATTAACATATATTTTTAATCTATAACATGAAAATTCAAAAGACCTAGAAAAATCTAATTCCACGAGTTTTATTCTATTTCTATCTATATTTATGTTTATATCGCTTACATATATATAAATATGACCATTGGGGTGTTCGGAGTCAAATCGATGAATCGAAGCTACATATCATCGAGCCCATGCCCAGTAAATTGTTTATCTTAGACCTTTTAAAAGAGGTAGGGCCCATTTGTCCTGATTTTTTCCACAGAAGGGTCATTTTCAAAAAGTGCCGACAGTATAAAATTTACTATTATAAAAACACAATAATAAAAAGGCTTTTTGATCAATATCTCGATTTACATATATTATGATATGTGTGATAAATATTTAATTTAACTCTCAAAAAGGATGAAAGTTCAATATGCGGAATTAAGGGTGATTTTAGGTGGGAAAAACAGGGAATCCCCCCAGAAGGACATTTCAAACAAAAAAAAAAGTTATGTTTTTCGTGACTGTTGTGATTTATACTACTTTTTCCCTAAAAAAATGATATTGGTTTAGTATGTCCTTATTACATAAAATACAACTTTTTAATGAAATTTTTATAACATCGCTAAATTGTACCGATATAGCTCTTTAATAAAAATTATTGTCAAGCATCGCCGTGGCTCTATCAGTAGAGTAGAGAATTTAGTAGACTATTTAAAAAAAATATTAGAAAAATACATCTCTCACTATTTTTATCTTTTAAATCAGAGAAAAGAACATTTCTTAATAGAAAACTATTTTATATTGGACAATCCCGTTATTAAAGTAACAGATAACCATGCAGAAATATTATATTAATTATAAACATACGGCTAGTATCTCAACTTACATTGAATTTCTATATATTTGTAACTGACTATATGTAACTGTCTGTTTGTGACACCAGGCACTGTCTGGTGAATGTTTCATTGTACATATTTGAATAAAATTTTATCAAGAGAAAAAAAGCAGGGATTTTTTTACTACCAATGAGAGAAGATAGGGTTTGAATCTCACTCAGACTTTTTGCATTTTTTGTGTTGTTATATTAAAGTTTAATGTTTCTATCATATTTTTTTCGGATGTTTGCTAAATTCATAGAGTCATTCTGGTTCATTTTGACTAGTATAGATCATTTTATTAAAGAAAAAAATAGTGTACATATCGCTTATTGTGTGCATTCCTATGACTATCCATACTCCTGACTTACTTTCTTTTCATACGTTTACATTTATAACATATATGCAGGGAACAACTGCCGTCAAACTGAAGTACAGTGTAGGTGCCTGTACATAACCAATAGCACGAGAATTGATTCTGTAGCAATGAGGCCCAAATGTTGCGTGTGTTATATACACATAACATAAAATAAGGCCATGGTATACAAGTTTCAAAACAATACAAACAATTTTTCGAAACCTTGTTTGAACATGGTATTATATTTAACAAATGCAGTTTTGGCGCTAATTTACTAACTGTGTAGATACTAGTACTGAAATTTTTACCACCGTCCCTTCACTGGTACCTACGTCATCAGAAAATAAGACAACACCACAGAACAAACCAATTACACTACAAATCGTGATTGTAGGTAAAACATCAAGAAGATGTTGCATCTCTATCGCAAACAAAGGGCCGATTTGTTAAAATGCTAGAAAAGGCCATATAGCATGTGCCAGTAACACAAGGTGTTCGATGACCAACTGATGTAAGATGTTCTCCGGTTAAAATGTATATTATCTTATCTTATCTTATCTTATAGACGATAAAACCTTAAAATATATAAAAGAAGATGTGGTATGATTGCCAATGAGACAACTATCCACAAAAGACCAAAATGACACAGACATTAACAACTATAGGTCACCGTACGGCCTACAACAATGAGCAAAGCCCAAACCGCATACTAGTCAGCTATAAAAGGCCCCGATAAGACAATGTAAAACAGTTCAAACGAGAAACTAACGGCCTTATTTATGTAAAAAAATGAAGACCAGAACAAATACAGATATACATATATTCAGAATGAGAAAAACAACTTCCCATTTGAATTTGTTCGATATTATTTGGCTTCTTGACAAATTACGTGGTATGGTATGCGCATAAAGGGTGTTAACATTTAAACAAACTCAATGTAAAAAAAATCAATAGTCTTGACCTTGTTTTTTTGTAGGAATACCTATTCAAGGTATGGAAATAGATGATGTGACGTATTTTCATGTACTATAATTAGCATCTATCGGGCTATTTAAAACATGATTAATCTATCTAATCGAATGTGAAAAATTCAGGCGAAAATGGCTCTAGCTCTTTGGATAAATGTTTACATGGTTATTAATCAAATATAAAACTTTGAGTCAAATCGGTGAACATGAATTTGACAGCTAGTGCCCCTTTGACAATTATAAAAACAGCCAAGTGATCACATAATCACAAACCCCAAGAGGATGCTCCCATACGATCGATACTGATTTCGATGGCACACATGTTTAAAATGTCAAGAACGAGGGTGGCGCATATGAGTATCTGGTTTTTTTTGTGAAAAAAAATTCGGTGTATCTCCTTTGTCTAAATACACTTACCGATGAAATCTCTAAATTCTGTGTTTTTAAATTGGGCTGTTATGTCGTTCATCTTGATTTTTTGTTCATCAGTGGTCCAGATGCCTTCCTATTAAAAATGTATATTTAAACGCGTTAATTAGTACCTCATGGTGTATAGATAGATTTATTTGATCTAATATCAACATAAAATATTACAAAAATAAAGAAGTATACAACGATTCAAGCAGACGTGCATTTTGGGAGCATTGGCCGTTGTTAGTCTTGTATGCTTTTTAATCTTTAGTTAAGTTCATTTTTATGTTTTGGAGTTTAGTATGACTTCCATTTTCAAGAAAGCAGTACACAATTTTATTTAGAGATCAGCTGAGGCCCACCTCCATTTCACGGCGGGAGTTTCTCGCTGCGTCGACGACCCACTGGTGGCCTTCGGCTGTTATATGATCATGATCATTGGTCGGGTTGTTGTCTCTTTGACATAGTCCCCATTTCCCCATAAACTTTATGTATATGTTCCAGACCATATGAGTATTTGGACCGTACGCGTACGGTCCGGACCGTATACGTATACTCGTACGGTCCGACCATACGCGTACGGTCGGACCGTATGAGTATACGCGTACGGTCCAGCTGATCATACGTTTTCGGATCATATGGGTTAAATTTAAACAAACATTTATCAAAATCTTTATTTTTAGTTATACAAATTGTTACTATTACAAAATAGATGGCCGATGATAAAGTGAATAAGCGAACAATTGAAATTAAATATTTGCTTAATTGTATATCCGTGAAATCTATTTTGTTACTCTGTCCGAAGGTGACACTTGCTTCTAATAAGAACGTCGTGTTTTTACATTTACATGTTTTGTTAATGCATGTTCCTTTGCGTATGCATTTCTTTTGTAAAGTTCATAAATATTCTAAAACAATTGTCCTCCCACATTATGTTTACTTCCGATAACTTCAATTTCAATGAGCATACTGAGCTGCAATTAATGAAGTACCGGCCTGCAAAATACAGGAGATTAACAGATTAAATAAGAGTGATCTTTTTAAATAGTTAAAATATTAAGTTTTTATGTCAAATGCTGTTGAACTTTTTATATTAATTGGAGATATAAGTCATGTTGATCTGTTATATACATTTGTATCTAATAAGCTTGACCAACTTCTTAATATCAGTCAGACCGTACGCGTACGGTCCGACCGTATGCGTATTTTGAAAAAGTACGCATACGGTCCAGACCGTACGCGTACGGTCCAAATACTCATACGGTCTGGAACATATACATACTAAAATCATAAAATCTTAAAACAATTGTTGATACAATGTACCTTATCTTGATTGTCCATGACATGGACTGAATTACAAAACAGAGAAATTTTGACCGAAAATAAAAGAAAGAGAAGATTTGGCCGAAAGTTAGAAAAAAAAGGGCAAACATGATTGTGGAATGGAGAATGATAGGCCAACATTAAAAAAAATGAAATAAAATAGCCTTAGAATTTAAAGAAAAATTACAGAAATGCAAGCAGACATCCCAATCTTGCTCATGAAATTATTAAGTTAAAGTGTATGTAATGAAAGTGTATGTAAATATATATATGCGTTTGATTGACACCTGATCATGATTTAACCGTATACCAGATTAATAAAATAATGAATTAATTTTCAATTGTATTTTTAAACAAGGTGTACAAGGCCATTTTATATACTGACCTCACCGCCATGACTCATAACAACACAGATAAAACAGTAGTATTTCTTAGCCTCGCTTCCAGTCAATGTTTGTTTTGTTTCGGACAGAGTCTTAACTAACTCATCTTTCGTCATGTCCTCCTTCACATTGACAGTGAAACCAAGCTGCCCACAGAAGAAACTTTGCAATGCTGATATGTCTCTCTCACTGCCTGTAAAATTCAGTTATTAGTTATTTTCCCTCAATTTTTTTTTTATGGTGTATCGGCTAATTTAGACAATCGACAGTTATTTCGAGAATCCGCTCTGTTAATTTTTTTGGGAGTATTTCCCTATTATTTTATGTGTTACCCATTATACTCTGTTTTCAATTATTTGACCTGTTTCTCTACCGTATGTTTAAAAGTTATTCACCTCTTAACATTAAACAACTTACGGCCATTTATCGAACTTTTATAACAGAATACATCTAACGTAATTTTTAAATTCTTACATTTAACGTACCGTGTTGTTACAAATAGTGATGTAACCGCACGTGAATTATTCGTACTTAGTCGTAACAATTCATTAAACCATCGTAACACGACCCGAATGAAACCGTAAACACTAAGGCACTCGTAATTATCCGTAATTAATCTGTAATCAAATCGTTAACATTAACAAATCTTACCTCTTGTTACCATTCATTTATGAATTCTTGCGAGCAGTTTGTTTTTTCGAGCAGTTTGCGATACTAAAGGATTGTTACTAGTTTTTTTACGCAAAATTAATTTGTGGACAATCGTTGGAAGATTTTTCGCGTGTCAAATTATTTGCATCTCCTTTACGGAACTTCGAGAGTTTCTGCGAGTTGTTACCAAACTCCCCGGCAGATCCAGCTCCGATCCGCATACTACTCTACAATAAGTGATTGATAGAGTAAAGGGAAAACGGTAGTATTACATTTTCCTAGCATTAGGTTGGCCTTTTGTGTACCCGAGACAGGTGAAGGAAGTCAACTTAGGAGCGCCGTGATTGGATGTAAGGGTACAATATATTTTTTTATTTATCTATGAATAACTGCAGTGTTTATATTTACAATATAAATTTAAAAACCTATTGAAATATTTTCTAGAGAATTATTCGAAAAGGCTTTCAAAATTTTATAAATTTGCTGCAAAATGACGGTGGGCATGGATAACATAACCAAGCTCCGTTTGAAATTGGTCATGATACTATTTGGCTTCAATTTTTAAAATAGAGTAATAAAGTACTAACACCACACATAACTGTTTTATCCAGGTTTTTATTATAAAAAGTGTTAAAATTAGAAAATGTTAGTATTGTCGCCTATGGCAGAATAAATAGTATCGCTTTCCCTAAAGGAAAATACTAGTTGTAACGAGGTGGTTGTTTTTACGGATACCAGCGTACGTGTTATATATAGATGATTGCGATTGACTACGAGTTGGCGATCCTTATGGACTCTTTAAGGAATTTGTGTATGTGACGGGGGCATACTGTTCTGAAAGTTTTGTGATGTATACCGATCCAATCGCAGACAAAATGCCCTTTCCAGGGACGCTTAAATCAGACATGTAATGAGAGTTTTGTTTTCTAGAATATGTATAATTCAAACAAAAAGTACATTTATTTAAAAGTAATACTTTTATTCAATTTATCAATTTCAAGGATTAAGTACCATTGTGACTTCGAAAAGGGTCCGACAGTTGTCGTTTTTATGCTTTCTATCAAAAGAGGTCACCCCCCAGGTTTTTTGGGTTCATATATCCATTTTTTGTTTTATTTTGAATGTAGTGTTATGTAATCTACCGGTATATTGTTTGCATTTTTTTCTTTTTTCATGTTTTCTATGATTTTGTTAGTTTCTATATTTGACCTTTGTATTTTGATAGATCTATTTGGTATATTTCGCCTTTAATTTGATAACAATTGCTTCATATTATGGTTAATACAGATAACCAAAATTCAACAATAATGTGTTCTACTGCTAACAGCTATATATTAAATTTAAATTACCTGACCGTCCCTTTGAGATGACATTTAAAATCAACATATATCCTTTTTGTCCCCTTTCCTTTTCATACCTATTGTCATCTAGAATTTGTTTTCCTGTAATAAGACAAACAAAAAAACACCAGATTGTACACGTGCATGTAACATTATGCCTAAGCCTAATTGTCTATTACCGATTTGATTATGTATTACACTTTTTACACAAGTTGTTTTTCTTCGGTAATTGCAGACTGGTTCCGATCCGGACAAAATCGCCTGCAGTCCATGTAAATCTTAATATTAAAGTAAACAGTTAAATATCATGCGTGTTTATCAATTTTTAATGAAAAAAATAGCTTGATATTAAAGGATTAACTATAATTGTCAATATAAAAAGATTTGGAAAGACTTAACGATTCCACACACGCACATTACACACAGATTAATTTGATGTTTCCGCTAGCTCTTTATTGTCAATGAAAATATATGAACTTCGAAAGGGGAGTAACTCGTACAAATGAATTTCGTTAATAACAGGTTTGATTTACGGGAATATGAAGGCAAAGCGGAACCTGTCGATATTTTCCTATTGCTTATTCAAGATCAATGACTAAAATGAATCATGTCAGCATAGCATTATCATAATCGTCTAAAATGATATATGCAATTAAAAAATCAACACAATCTTACCTTCTTCCAATTTTCTTTTTTTCGTTAGTTTTCCGTCGGCTGAATGTTGACCTTGAAAAAGAAACAAATGAAGCAGTACGTACAAAATGTCATAGGGTGAAACTTTGCACATTTATTTCTTATCTCAGATCGGTATTTAATTGTCCACATTAATTTACTATGGTCAAGCGTGTTAAGTATTTGTAGATTTATTGTTTTCGTGAACTTTAGTAGTCTTATAACATATGACTTCGCATTCTTATTCAATTTTTAACGTTTTTATACTGATATTTTCATTTTTTATTTTTTTTGAATGCGGTGGCACATTGATAGTAAAAAAAAATATCAGAACAGTAAATAGAAATAGTAAATAATATGCCCCCGAGGTCATATATTATAGGACTAGAACTTTAGCAGACTTTCTGATTGACCGTTAAATTTAATGTATGATGCAGCTGTGTTTTAACTGTAATCATTTCTAATTAGAAGCCGTATAATTTATGTTTGTGTTTCCTTGTTTATATTCTGCCCCTTTGAAAGCTGTGTTATATGTATAATCCAATACACGTTTTGATAAAACGTAGATTATTGTTCCGAAAGTACGATGAAACAATACATATATGACGAAAAGTTACTTCCGGTTCCAAAGGCCTTTACGATGATAAAAGTTAGGGAATGTTGAGATGCGAGAGAGTTGGATAGAGTTAGTAATAGAGAATGGATGTGTCTTTATATTAACAATGTAATTACTGCTAATGTATATAAGAACTTGTACATAATAAATATGTATATATTAACGTGAGTTTTTAAAGCCAGTGCCTTAGAAGAGCTCCTTGACAAACACATTACATTAAAATTTGTTACTTACAGATACGAACAAAGCAAATGTTGATATATTGATGACATAGGTCATCAAATTACATCGGAACTGAAGAAAACCAAATGTAGAGAGAATTCAGAAAACTTTAGGTTTTTATCCCAAAAAATGTCAATAGCTTTTAACCAGACAGGGGATGATACAAATTGTAAACATAAGAAAATTATTCTTAATTATAAGAAAATTATATTATATGTTCACCCTTCAAATGATAAATATATATATTTGTCTATAAAAAAAAAAAAGAAAAAAAGAAGAATGTTATGGTGGAGGGGGAGGACAGGGGTAAGGGAGACAGGGAGAAAGGGGGTAGGAGAAAGGAGAAAGGGAGCAGGAGAAAGGAGAGGAAGGCTGGGAGAAAGGAGAAAAAGTTGGAGAAAGGAAAAAAGTTGGAGAAAGGAGAAAAAATTAAATATCTCTCCTTTTGAAATTTTTTCTAATATTTCAAGAAAAAATATCTCAAAAGGAGATGTTTTATTCTAATGGGAGAAAGGAGAACGGGGGTAGGAGAAAGGAGAAGAGGGATGGGAGAAGGGAGAAGGGTACCCCCCTGTCCTCCCCCTCATGGTGGCCTTCGGCTGTTATCTGCTCTTTGGTCGGGTTTTTGTCTCTTTGACATGTTCCCCATTTCCATTCTCAATTTTATATAAACACACAATGACATACCTTGATTATTATAACATGTACTTCCGGACGCTGTACTTCTGCCGGAAGCAGAAGTTCCTTGTTCTCTTGACAATATTCTCTGAATATCCCATTCAGTTGGTTCAATCAAATCAGCCACAACACGAACGTCATACTCTCTTATAACACGTTTCAAGTATTCGTAGTTTCCAGGACCTATGGTTCCATTTCTTTCCAAGGCCTCTAAAATGTCCATTATATGCTTGGCTTCCTTTCTTACCTTCGGACTCAGTTTTGCTTTTAGTCTGTTGACAAGCTGTTCATATCTATCGGCTTCAAACAGACCAAACTGCTCGTTAAGATCTGATGTTAATTTAGCATGCAATTCTTTCGCCTCCTCTTTTGCGTCCATTTCTACTCAAGTAGCACTACTAGCACCAAAAACACAACACTTGATTATGTTTTATGTGTGGGTGTCCGAGCACGGTCTATTTTAAGACGAGGAACTAATTTATTCTGACATGTGAAAACTATATTTTGTCATTGATTTTTATTGTGTACACACGACTTTTAATTTTAAATAAAACCATCGAATAAATGTGGTCTTAAGCAATTCTTTATTGGGCTAGATTAAATACTGAAAACATAAACCCATTGCTAAAAGAAAGTTATACATTAAGTAAACACCTTGATTCACAAGGAGTTTATACTTGGTCCACTTTTATAAAAGATTCAACACAAGAAATGAATATTGATATACAAAAAGTAATGTCCTGTCAAAATATGGAACAAGTTAACATTAAACTAAAGACTTGGATTAAGAATATTACAAGTAAATTTTATTCAGAACTACTGGAAAATAAAATTAATAGTTTGAACGAAAATAACAAACTTTTTCTTTACAAAAATATTAAAGTCAAACAATACCAAGAATTTTATCTAAAATATCACAATTTTGAAACTAGACGTTTATTTACAAAAATTAGAATTAGTGACCATAATTTGCTCATTGAGAAGGGCAGATATCTAAAAATACCTCGAGACAATAGAACATGTCCAACTTGTCCACTGTCAAATTAATAATGTTTTACGTATAAAACTTTTTAATGACATGGCAATAGATAATCCTATGTTTTCAAATCTATCTGATACTGAAAAACTAGTAGTCCTACTAAATCCTTCTAATATAAACCAAGTGAAAAAAACAGGTTCCTTTATAAAACAGTCTTTAGAGCTGAGGACAGGGGACTCTTAGTTACTTTTACTTGTATATATATAGATATGTGTGTGTTTAACTCAGTTATTTTATTGTTGCTGTTACTTTTGTTTATGTCACAAGTATAATGTTACTTATATGACAAAGAAAGATTATTATTTAAATGAACTTAATTTTTTTTTTGCTATTGAGCAATACACTATGCTGTTGAATATTAATCAGAAAAAAAATTGTAGAAAAAAATCCTTTTAATTTCTGAAATCTGAAATGAGACAAATTTTACACCCCTAATCCCCACCCCCTCCAGCATTTTTTCACCTCCCCGTTTCCTTATTAAAAAAATAATTTCAATTCAAATTTCTAATGGAGCTGGCAACAATAACTACTCATTTACATACACCATAAAACATTAAAATATAAAATGACATACATGTACATTCATGGTTAAAATTAATATTAATAAACAGTAACTTATAAAAATATATTTACTGCTACACATCTCAAGGCAATCATCATTTCTTAATACATAATTTTCAAGCCGTATAAGGGAGGTAATCAAGTAATCAAACATACAAAACAGTGTTTTTTAAATTTTAATTGTATTACCTCCCCTTCGCTGCTTTGAAATTTTTTAAATTGTCCTGTTACCAAAAAAAACCCTTGTTTTCCCCCTTTTCTCCCCCTAGTTACCAGATGATTTGAACCATACCCCGCCCCCATAACCATCTCTTTGTAGTATGGAAACTTGTGGTATAATTTTAGAGATGTATAAACTTAAACACAATGTATTGACTGAAAACTAAAACAATGCTTATTTTGGCCCCAAATTCTTACACTTATAGGACCATTACCCCCAAAATCAATCCAAACCTTCTACCCGTGGTATTAAACATTTATGGTACAATTTGATTTTCAGAGCAATTGAAATGCTTATACACAAGTTGATATCCTGAAAGTATAAAAATGCTTGTTTTGGGCACCATCATCCCCAAAATCAATCCCAAAATCACCCCAACCTTCCTTTTGAGTAACCTTTTTATAAAATTTCATAGAGATCCATTAACTTGAACTAGTTATTGTCCGGACACCAAATGTGTCTTCGGACGACGACGCAGACGCAGACGACGACATCATACCATTATACGAACGCAAAATCTTTTGCGATCGTATAAAAATAAATGATAGTATCGTATTTCAAAATATTTTCATTTTTGGACTATCATAAATGTGCATAATATGTACGGAAGCCATTTAAGACCTTTAAAAAATATAATTCAAATTCGACTTCACGAATGCAAAAAGTTGATCTAAATCATATAATTCATTATCATTTATTAAATTCTTGATAATAAATCTGTAAAACAAGTTATCACAGATTTTTGTAATTCGTAATCACGGATTAAAATCGTTTTCATAGATTTTCGGATTTCGACTATAGTAACGAACTGTAAAACGAAATTATGACTGAAATATATGATAACGAATTATTCAAGACATAGTGGATCATACAATCTACAAGTTAGATTAAATTCAGTGACTACGTTTTTTTTGGTTTGTGTTTGTTCTTTACTCAGAGGGGTTAAACTCTTCAGTGACATCGTGGCATGCGATATTTGTAGCAGCATAACCCACTCGGCCACTTCTGGTAGAACGAACATTCATGATTACTTGTACAAATATAATTGTCACGATTGTACAGGTAATTACTTGTCCATTTTTTATTGAGATAAAATAACTTTTACAAACTAGTATTCTACCTTGCCCTATTTGCTGTTCACAACAAAACTTTTCCTTCAAACACAAAATTTAAAATAAATGCAAAAGTATAAACTTGTAACATGTAAGTACTTTTTATCTTTCACATGTGAATACTGAATTATTAGAAGATTGTATTGCCATCTCACAATTTATTTATTTCATCGTGAAATTTCTTTTCTACGATGTTTTCCATTTGTACACTTACTGACACAAAATCAAAGTGGTCAAAGATCTTAAAAATATATTGCGCAATACTACATGTAATTAAAGAATTCTTCTTCAACTTTAAAAAAAATGAATTTTGAAGAAAAATATGAATCCCCTTAAAAAGTTTGGGAACAAAAATGTTCCCCCCTTTTTAGAGCAATTACCTCCAAACTCAATCCAAGTCTGCCCTTTGTAGTATGAACCTTGTAGTACAATGTCAAAGAGATCCATTCACTTGAACACAAGTTATTGTCTGAAAACTACAAACATGCTTTTTTTTACCCCTAATTCCTAAACTGTTGGTACTATAACCCCCAAAATCAATCCCAACCTTCCTTTTGTGATATTAAACTGTCTTCTTAAAGTTTACAGAGATCCATTCTCTAAAGCTAAAGTTATTGTCCGGAAATCAAATGTGTCTTCGGATAACACAGACAAAGACGACGACATCATAGCAATTTACTAACCAAAAAAAAAATGTTTGCGGTCGTATAAAATAGTTATCAAAGGTACCAGGATTATAATTTAGTACGCCAGACGCGCGTTTCCTCTACATAACACTCATCAGTGACGCTTATATCAAAATATTTATAAAGCCAAACAAGTACAAAGTTGAAGAGCATTGAGGATTCAAAATTCAAAAAAAGTTGTTCCAAAATCACGCACAAAAGCTAAGTATATATGTTTATTCCTTTTTTGGTACATGTCCTTTCTAAAATTCATATGTTTTGGATCAGGGGCAGATCCAGCCATGTTAAAAAAGGGGGGTTCCTAACCCAGGACAAAGGGGGGGTTCCAATTACATGTCCACATTCAAATGCATTGATCGTCCAAAAAAAGGGGGGTTCCAACCCCCGGAACCCCCCCTCTGGATCCGCGCCTGTTGGATGTTGTCTAAAACAATAACATATTTCAAAGTTCCAATGACTTCTGACCTGTTTTCCAACAATCGTAACTATTTTTATATGTCCAATACTTTTATGCTGCCTGGGAAATAAATCAAGCGTAAACAGATCTGGAAAGGTCAAACTCGTCAATGCGCCTCTATCATGTCTATTGTGCAAGAAACAAACAGTACCAAGAACTGACTCAAACTTGCTGTGATTATTTGTCCCATTGTTGAAGGCCATATGAAGTTTTGATTTTGAGATGAGGTTCATCAATAAAAGCGCTGGATGTTTGGTTTTTAAGCAATATGCATGATTTTGTGTCCACAATTTTTTTTTATTTTCTAGAGGAAAAAGTACCATGGAAACTCCCTGTATGCTCCGACAACCAGCTGCATGATCAGTAAACAGACGATAAAGACTTCCGTTTCCATATTTATTACTTTTTAACGATACAAAATGTAAAAGTTAATAAATAAAAAAGTAATATTAAAAAATCTTTAAATTAAGGCCATCGAAGTGTTTGTGTAAATTGTTCTGAATAATTCAAGTTCTGTATACAAATATCTGTGTGTATATACAACATTACATTTTAGACAAAAAAGCACTACTCGAAAGTTCCATTTTATGCAAAAGGGAGAAGTGTTAGTAGCATGCACCGGATTCCCACAACGGTACATGTGTGATTAATTTATTGTTGGTTGCAAAATGTGCAGTGGAAAATATTTCAGTATGTATGATAAAAGTCTTTTTTAGTGTCTATTTTAATTTACCCTTACACTTATCCAAACAAACAAGGAACCACGATTTATCTTTTTTAAATCAAATATAGATATTAAAAACAAATTTAGAAGACACATTTCAATGCAACAACTTCTCCACCTTCCCTCTTCCATGCTGTGACCATCTTAAAATTCATCAAATGACTGCTCCCCACGGTTAACAAACATGATAAACATTAAAATAAAAAATCATATGACATCATGAAACATTATAAAAAGACAACAGAGATCTCATATATCATGTATATGAAGGCTATAAAAAGAATATAAAAATTTCAAAATTGAACCAACCATTTTATCAGAAAAAATTCACTGGTTAGATAGCAGTTTTACAAACACTAATATTGATCATTGAGAAGCTTAATATTCCCTTAATACCACAATGTAATTAAAACGTTTAGCTGATTTTACATAGTTATCTCCCTGTAGTGTTAGGTACCACCTTTAAAAATCTTTTTAAACATGTTGAAAGGAAAAAGATACAATCAAGTAAATTAAATGTTTCCGGTTATAGAGTACATGATTTGTTTTTCATTCATTCATTCACTCTATTTTATTTATTTTATTAAAAAAATAAAAGCTTTTTTCCAGTCTCTAAAAATTGAAACTTTTCCATGTATTATACACAAGATAAAATAAATGTAATTTAACCGATCTATTGGCACACATTTCTTTCCTCTAGTTCTTTATGTTTAAAACAGGTACAAATGCCAGACTTGCCGAGTACAACAAACACCAATTATATCCAAGACAATACGTGTTTTTCACCTTATAAATAAATAGCTACTGTAGGATCAAATAAGTCAATGTTTTTAAAAAATGACAATGAGCGAAATTTATGGGACTTAATAATTTTTAAAACGGGAAATATGCGCCATACAAGTCACGTGGCATGCGACTGCACGATGAACATGCAGACGATCAGAATTGAAAAGGATGCAAATTGATCCAGCAATGCACATGTGTATATATGAAAAAAAAATCAGTTATATCATTCATTATGTTCATAAACAATATTGATAAAGAAGTTGTAAAAAACAATAACGAATTCAAATTCAAAGAAAAATGGCAAATATAAATTCAAAAATAAAATCATGCATAGAGTGTTGTGTACTGACAAAATAGAAGCCATTTAGTTGCAATATCACCAATCTACATTTACGTTCTCTATCACAAGTAAAACACGGATTGTTTCATTTTTGCAAAGGTTTCATGTGCTTTTTTAGCGCAGCTATTTTGACGCAGCCGTCAATCAGTCTTGGTGCCGGAAGTGTGTCGCTTAATGTCGTACATCCAGAAGTTGAAGGGTCAAACATTATTAGATCTTTACAAAGCGTATTACTTTCAATTTCGCCACCAAGAACGATAATGTTACCTTGGTAATGAATGACGCCGAAATGAATTCTCTGATAGGCTGTTAGTCTACCAACGGTTCGGCAATACGTTTTCCTACTTTCTTTTGTGTCTTTGCAAAACTCAACTACACGGCCATCATAGAAAATCAGGAACACTCTACTGTTAACAGTAACGGAACGTGTAAGCTTACAAGCCATTGGAATTTTGGCATCAAGCTTACATGACTGACGCATGCGTGTATCAAAGCACTGAATGAAAGCGGTGTCTTTCCGATCGTTCTTTTCACCTCCGAAGGTATAAATACTCTCACCAACCACTGCTGCTGAAAATGAACTAATTGCAATTGGTAGTTGACCTACTTCTGACCATTCGTCTTCGCGGATGTCGTACAACTCGATACTTGAGAGCATGCGCGAACCATCTTCTAATTTGTTGTCGTATCCGCCTAAGGCATAAAGGCCACCAGTTACAGCAACGACAGAATGTCGGCGCCTTCCGCTTTTCATCGTTGCCATTTGAACCCATTTGTTCTTGTCTGCGTCGTATCTCAGAAGGCAATTTTGCATTGACCCCCCACCTGACACGAAAATATCATTCTTGTAAGTGCATGATGCAAACTCTATACCAGGATCATAAGGAAGGGCAGATAACTCAAACCATTCCTTACTCTGGAAACTGTAACATATGACCTGCAGACTTCTGATGTACGGTGGAGTTGTTGATTCACATCCTCCTAAGAGGACAACCACTTCTTCTGTTCCAGACGACAGACGATATCGTGTCTGCTTGTTGCAAATGTCCTGCTGTCGAGCAGGTAGAAGATGGTATTTCTTTGCTTCGTTGATGTATTTCATTGTCTCTAAATCATCTTTGAGAAAGTCATGTCGGTCCTCGATTGTTAGTAAATATTCCGGATTTAGGAAAGACAGGCGAATGTTTTCGAAAAGATTGCCGCAAAATTTCTTCCGTTTTTCTAAATCGTGTTCAAGCCACTGGAAAACTGTATCACAGAGTCGATCCTCGCTATCGGTTTGTAAGTTGTCCTCTTTCATTATACTCGCAAGCTCTTTGCCTTCTAATTCAACAAAGTCACTAGTTTTACGAATTTCTTGGTAGTTCGCAGCAACGATTTTTATTGCATGGTTAGCAAGGTTATGGCAGTCATGAAATGAAGCAAGTTTCCAAATTTTTAAACAATTTTCGGAGGTTATATGTGGATAGAGAAAATCTTCACAAATTTGCTGTAGCATTTTGATTTGCAAAACGGATGCAATACTGAGAATTTCGACGCCATTGTCTATCGTGAGTTCAATATCGCCGCTGTAAACAAACTTAATCACGCAATCAAACAGATCAGGATCCATTTCCGGAAAAGTCACTTCACCACTTACACTTTCGCGCATGCCTGAAGAAAACATGGCGTCGAAGTATGTGGATACTGCTGCCAACATAAATTTGTGACATTTGAATGTCTTCTCTCCCACCAGAATTATGACATCTGAATGATCTCCAGTATTCCATAGACGTTGGATACCTTCGAGTAGTCCCGTGGAGTAAACCTTCTCAGGGGAGATAATCACTTGTGATGACATGCTTGTATCACAAATATCCTAAAATAAAAAAAAGGAAAATTCAATAAAAAATTCAAAACATCAGTAATTGTTTTGCTCATTGCTGAAGTTTGCTTTGTAGTTGTATAAACCCTGTCATGTTATCTTCGGCAGATACATGACAAAATGTTAATAACTAAACATATCTATACTCAATATAAGTTGCAAAAACTTTTTTCCCAATCCACTATAGATAAATATGTTTAAAACTAAACATCTCTTTGTCATTGTATTAGTCCTTCGTACACTATGTAGGATAGACGGACTAGTGTATGACAATGCCCGACATTTGTTGAGTTTCTGTTGTTCGTAAATGATATGTCAAATATATATCAAAGCAATGTAACCTCCCCTGTGTTCGGGAGATTGTTGGTTCTAACCCTGCAAGTTCAAACCTACAACTTTAAAATTGGTATTTGCTGCTTCTAAACTAAGCACGCGCCATCATGGAGTAAGAGCAAACACTGGTCAGCTCAGTATCAGAATAATGTTTCCCGGTCAGGTAACTTGCCTTCCGGCTTTGGACTGTTTCCTTTTGAAGAAGCAAGTAAACATTTCAGTTTAGCGTGTCTGTTCAGTACAGAACATTTTTTTTTACCTCGCCTCCGACGCCGATATAACACTTTAAATGTCTCGCCATAGCGAATTTCGACGCAGGCGAGACAAAACATAAGCAAGACATTGAAGTTACTATTGAGATAGACACTTACAGGGCACCAGCTAGCTGTTTATATTTTCGTTTCAAATTAAAAACAAAGTACAAAGTCGACGAACTTTTTTAAACTAGAATTTTCCATAATTATTCAGTTTTCGTTAAAAAAAAAACACTATTCCAGGAATTAGACATGATACAATCGAAGTGATTGTAATCGGAAGGATATTCATGGTCGAACGTTGATCAATCGTTAACAATAATTATTGTGTTAAAATTTATGACTTCCTTCAATACGATGTCCTTGACCTAAAAGGGTGAAGCTGCAAGTTGTAAACAAAACTATTTATACATATATATATATAATCAATATAAGGAAACAGACCCAGTTTCCGTCGGGTTTGAGTATGTTTATACAATATATTTATATAAATATATAGATATGGATATTCACATTTTAAATTGTATAGATATGGCTATTCACATTTTAAAATAAAGTTCCTAATTGTATGTTTAATTTGTCCCATTTTCTTTGATTGAGACAGGACTGTTTAACGTCCAGTAGCAAGTATCATTATGCTTATTCGGAAGTCTAACTGAATATAAATATACCATTCTACACCATAGCCTTATTTCGATTCCGAGTCGACCAATCTTTTCTCCGATTTCTAAAATATGGCATGATTCGCAAATGAATTTTATAAACGCTAATTTAAAGGTCTTTGGATGACCTAGGTGCGGATCGAATCCCACGATCTCCTACGAGCGCGCCAGCACGTGACCATCGACCATTTTCAATTTCTTTTAACTTAGATCCTACTATTGGCGGGAGTATTAAGCCGTGTAATACATTTAAAAGTATATAGTCAATTTGAGATCAAGAAATCTTCGAAATGAAGAGACGATGATGACGGTGTTTAACTCGTAAGTCCAGTTACAAATATTACATGCATATTGGGACGAAAACAAATTGAAAATAATTGGATCTTTCATTATAAAAAAGATAAAGCTTTTTACACAACATATAATTTTACGCCAGACGTGCGTTTCGTCTACACAACTCACCAGTGACGCTTACATCAAAATGTTTATAAAGCCAAACAAGAGAAATTGTCAACATGAGAAACAATTAAATTGTCTTTTTATAGCTGACCATGCGGTATGGCCATTACTCATTGTTGAAGGCCATAATCTGACCCATAGTTAATGTTTGTGTCATTAGGTATCTTGTGAAGACTTGTTTCATTGGCAATCGTACACAATTTCTTATTTTTGTAATTCAGTATGCCCCTGCGAAAGGCTGGATACTTATAGCTAAAGTTCAATCGTTTCTGACTCTTTATCTGATGAAGACAGAAGCATCATCAGTGAGAAGCATTCTTTTTGTCTTTTTGTCTGTTTTATAACCTTTGCCCACTTATCATGTAACATTTAACTAACTCACCCTTAATGAAATTTCTGCATCCTCGCCCACGCCTCGTATAGAGGAACCTCTACTCCGCGTGGACAACCTGGAACGAAAACTTTTCATCAGAACAAATATTTACAACCAACTGCCTAAAACATCCATGGTAAATCAGGAAATATTATTGTGAAGCTTGATAGAACGAGGAGGGAGGAAGTCAAAATACAAGTATATCCGGTGATGTATGCTTTGTTAGATGTAAAATGATTCAATGACCCTAGCTACATTCGTATTATAGTTACAAGTGTTTATGGAAAGTTGTAGTAAATTTTAAAATCGGGCATACAATTGTATAGATGTGGATTTGTTTGTCCGATAAGTTCGTATAGAATCCGTGATTAAGCGGACCAATATATCCCAAACGATGAATATGTGAACACCAAACTTACTGTACTTTATTTTTTTTTATTTTTATCTATTTTCCTAAATGATGTAAATTGAGAGAGCTTCAATATATCAAATTTACAAGTGTTTATACATTTGTAGATGGTTGCAGTAAATTTAACCAGATGCTCCGCAGGGCGTAGCTTTATACGACCGCAGAGGTTGAACCCTGAACAGTTGGGGCAAGTATGGACACAACATTCAAGTTGGATTCAGCTCTAAATTTGGATTGTGATTAAATAGTTGACACAGCATAGGTTTCTGACACAGAATGAATGTGTTCTAATGAACTTAAAATTTTTGTTTTCTCTTAGAGCAATTCACTATGCTGTTGAATATTAATCCTCTCAAAACAAGAATGTGTCCTCAGTACACGAATACCCCACTCGCACTATCATTTTCCATGTTCAGTGAACCGTGAAATTGGGGTAAAAACTCTAATTTGGCATTAAAATTAGAAAGATCATATCATAGGGGACATGTGTACTAAGTTTGAAGTCGATTGGACTTAAACTTCATCAAAAACTACCTTGACCAAAAACTTTAACCTGAAGCGGGACAGACGGACGGACGAATGGACGGACGAACGAACGGACAGACGGACGGACGGACGCACAGACCAGAAAACATAATGCCCCTCTACTATCGTAGGTGGGGCATAAAAATGTTTGAAGAAATTTTCTTTTTTATTTATGAAATTTCAAATGAGAAAAATTGAACCCAATTTTTTTAATCACATCCCCCTTTCCCTTATTCCAAAACTAATCTCAATTAAAATTTCTAATGGAGTTTGCAACAATAACTACTCATTTAAATACATCATAAAATATTAAGATGTAAAAAAAACTGCTTGTTATCACTGAATGTTATTTATTATAATTTATCAGTTGGTAGTAAAAAGTGAATATACATTGTATATTGTATATAACAAAGATTTAAGTTGATTCTGGACAAAGAAAGATAACTCCAATTAAAAAAAAAATCTTGCTATTGCACAATATTTTGCAATTAGATATTTCTTGCTTACTATTCTGGACAAAGAAAGATAACTCTAATTAAAAAAAAATTTGCTATTTCACAATATTGTGCAATTAGATATTTCTTGTCATTGCGCAATACTGTGCAATTGAAAAGACTTGCTATTGCACAACACTTAATATAATAATTTTAGATCCTGATTTGGACCAACTTGAAAACTGGGCCCATAATAAAAAATCTAAGTACATTTTTGGATTCAGCATATCAAAGAACCACAAGATTTCAATTTTTGTTGAAATCAGACTAAGTTTAATTTTGGACCCTTTGGACTTTAGTGTAGACCAATTTGAAAACAGGACCAAAAATGAAGAATCTACATACACAGTTAGATTTGGTATATCAAAGAACCCCATTTATTCAATTTTTGATGAAATCAAACAAAGTTTAATTTTGGACCCCGATTTGGACCAACTTGAAAACTGGGCCAATAATCAAGAATCTAAGTACATTTTTAGATTCAGCATATCAAAGAACCTAACTGATTCATTTTTTGTCAAAATCAAACTAAGTTTAATTTTGGACCCTTTGGACCTTAATGTAGACCAATTTGAAAACGGGACCAAAGGTTAAGAATCTACATACACAGTCATGACCGTTAGATTCGGCATATCAAAGAACCCCAATTATTCAATTTTGATGAAATCAAACAAAGTTTAATTTTGGACCCTTTGGGCCCCTTATTCTGTTGGGACCAAAACTCCCAAAATCAATACCAACCTTCCTTTTATGGTCATAAACCTTGTGTTTAAATTTCATAGATTTCTATTTACTTATACTAACGTTATGGTGCGAAAACCAAGAAAAATGCTTATTTGGGTTCCTTTTTGGCCCCTAATTCCTAAACTGTTGGGACCTAAACTCCCAAAATCAATACCAACCTTCCTTTTGTAGTCATTAACATTGTGTTTAAATTTCATTGATTTCTATTTACTTAAACTAAAGTTATTGTGCGAAAACCAAGAATAATGCTTATTTGGGCCCTTTTTTGGCCCCTAATTCCTAAACTGTTGAAACCTAAACTCCCAAAATCAATCCCAACCGTTCTTTTGTGGTCATAAACCTTGTGTCAAAATTTCATAGATTTCTATTAACTTAAACTAAAGTTATAGTGCGAAAACCAAGAAAATGCTTATTTGGGCCCTTTTTGGCCCCTAATTCCTAAAATGTTGGGACCAAAACTCCCAAAATCAATACCAACCTTCCTTTTGTGGTCATAAACCTTGTGTTAAAATTTCATAGATTTCCATTCACTTTTACTAAAGTTAGAGTGCGAAAACTAAAAGTATTCGGACGCCGGACGACGACGACGACGACGACGACGACGACGACGACGACGACGACGACGACGACGCCGACGCCAACGTGATAGCAATATACGACGAAAAATTTTTCAAATTTTGCGGTCGTATAAAAATCGGGCATACAACTGTACATGCTGTATATGGGTGGATTTGTTTGTCCGATAAGTTCGTTAGAAATGAATCCTTCATATAGTGGACCAATATGTGTGATCGCCTAACCATGCTATCCAGCTTTACTTGATATTTTTATATAAAACAATCTGTTTTCCTAAATTGAGTGAGTTTTATTACAAATTTTAGTGTTTTAGTTGATGGCAGTGAGTTAACTTCAAAATCGGGCACAACTGTATGGATTAGGATGTATTCGTCCGCTAAGTTCGTTTAGATTCCTTGATTAAGCACGCCATGGATGTATCCTAAAATGTGTATAATTGAACACCTAACCAGTTATATTGATATTTTTATATAAAACAATCTACTTTCTGAAATTGACTTTGCTTCAATATATTTACAAGTGTAACAGTTTATAAAGCTTCTGTCATAAACTGTATATATAATAAGCTGTGTACTGCTATTGTAAACGTTTTTATGAATCATTTTTTTTCTCGTTTCGATTTTTTTTCGGACATAAACGCAGAACCATAAGCACTATGTCCACGAGTTTAGCCAGCCAAACGTGTTGACTTATTCTGAGTTTTGAAAATGTGTAGGATAATAACATAATGTTAATTTCATTGAATTTATTTCAGAAAAAAAGAAATTGTAGGACATTTACTTCTAAACAAAGCATGCAGAGATAAAAAAAAAATACTCTTTCATGTATTCGTTTCACAGCAGGTCAAGAGACTTTTAAGATTTTTTCTTTTGAACTGTTTCACATACAAATTTTTATCATGACGGGTCCTTTTACACGTACATATGATTAAACGTTATGGGTTTTGCTCATATGCAAACTTTTGAATTCTACAATGCTTTGATTCTCGTTTTTTTTTCTAAATAAAAAAAAAAACGCCCGCCAAATCCTCCAAGGTTGCTGGTTTTACTCTTATACATGTATAATACCGGTATGCCAAACCGTATTTAAATGTGGGGACTCGATAATAGAAATTTAGATATCAGAAATCCTAGTAGACTATCAATATTCTACAATGTATATATCATTTTAAAAGGAACATTTAATACTAGTATTACAGACACATGCACTTATCTTAAACGTATAATTACACTTGTGTGTATTGACGTACCGTACCATTTTCGAGGTTACTCGGTACATATCAATCTGAGCATACGGGATTTCTACTTAATATCATAAAGATATACTATCCATGATAAGTTATACATTTACATATCTAGTAATAGATACACATTTTATTTATGTTCACAAATGTACATGTATAAAAGTATTTAGGAAGCAACCATTTAACTTGAAATAAAAAAGGTTGGGAGAGAGGGGGCGGGGGTATTATGTTTTTTTTCTCAGTGAAGATTTTTTTTCGCTCTTTAGGCGAACATATTTATTAATTTTTTAAATTATTATTTTTATAATTTATCACTATAAGTTGGTTTTTCTTTTGGTTTCGGGGGGGGGGGGCATTCTTATGTCATCTGCATTGCAGAATATTTCTGCATTTTATTGCGCTAATGGACCGTGCGAGGGCTGTATAGCCAGTCAAGGTCGTTTAAAAGGTTAAATACTTCTATCATTGTTTGGGCTTTATCCCTTACTGAAAAATCAGCCTTCTGGCGAACTGTTGCGGCATATCTGCCGCAAACACTGCGGTAAGGTTGCTGCAAATAGTTTGCGGCAACTTCACCGCGACTTTTTACCATGCAAATGAAGGTTGCGGCAGACTTGCCGCAAAGTTTGATAGCCTTAAATAGTTTGTGGTGAACTTCTGGCGAATATTTGTGGTGAACCTCTGGCAAACTCTGATAGCCTTATATAGTTTGTGGCGAACTTCTGGCAATTTTTGTGGTGAACTTCCGGCAAACTTTCAAAGCCTTATATAGTTTGCGGTGAACTTCTGGCAAATCAAGTGATAATGATGCCCTATGACTACCTTTATATGTTTATTCTTTTTTTCAAAACTGTACCTCTTATTCAAAATGATGCACATGTGGATCAAAATTAATTATTATGACCAATAACTGATATTTACCTGCTCATCTTCTGATCAAATTAAATTTTTAAAGAAATGTGAAAGAGAGAAATAAAAGTTGTGACCACAATAAAAACAATGTAGGTACATGTATATTTATAAATTTACTCAGTGCATAATTCAGAATGAGCTGATTAATTTCTTAACAGATTCATATGTATGAAAAAATCAAGAACAGATCTGTCTTCATAAGGCCAATTATAAAGAAACTGGGATTAACATGATTAAGGCATTACAACATAAAGCATAAAATCATATCTAAAATATAAATCTGACAAATGTGATTAAACAATATAGAATTACAAATTGTTTTAAAGACCTTTCCTGTAAAACATCATTATCCACAAAGTTTAAGATTACAACTGTAATGATCTTTCTCTAAGGGCAAAAAGAGTGTAACACAATCGTTATTTCAAAATGGGGGTTCTTTGACATAATTTTTGTACCAATAATAGCAAATTAACATGCAAAAACTGTCTAAATTAACTTACAAAGAGATGATCAATGATGCATGGCCTGTTCCAGGAACTAATTGAATCATATATAACTCAGACATCTATCATATACAAATGTATAACATCCATTTACTTTTAACATGAAAACACCAACATTAAAAAATCCCTCCTATTTCAAATTCAAAGAAGCAGGAAGTCTGATTTTAGTACAGGGAGCATGCTCAGTATGCTATAATGTTTGCGGCGAAGTTCCAGCAAACTTTAGGACTCCTTTAAAGTTTGTTTACAAATTTCCTTCAAATTTAAGAAAGTTAAGAGTTTGCGGCAACCTTGCGGCAAACTTTTACATATGTTTGCCAAAAGGTCGCTGCTAGCGGCGAACACTGGTGAACAACTTTCAGGTCTTCTGGCGAACTAAAAAGATTGCCGCAAGGTTGCTGCAACCTTACCGCAAGGTTGCAGCAATGTTTCTCTTTTCATAAGGGATTGTATATCAAAACAGTGCAACAGTTTTGTAGCAAGGTTTTAAATTGTATTTTTGATTACTAGTAGTTTATAGTCTAATGACATGATCATGATAATACATATGCAGTTTGGGGGGTAACAAACTTTTTTCGAATATTTAACAGGATTTTATTTCTGACCATTTATTCGGGCTAAAAAAAAATGCATTGATTATATCCACTTCATTTGAAGTTTAGTGCATGGATAGTTGTCTCATTAAATACAAAGCATATCACATCTCCTTATCTCGACATTAAACAGACCTACAAGGTGGGGCATAGAAAGGACACAGAAGGGAACATAGATAGCTTAGATTAGAGGGACGCAAGAAAGGGCAGAGACGAGAGCATTACAATTGTAGAGGGAAACATATCTATGGTAATGGAGGAGTGTAGAAAGGTCATAAGGGGAACATTAAAAGGGTAGAGTGAAGCATATAAAGGGCAGAGGGGAGCAAAATGTAATGCAGATCAGAATGAAGAGGGGAGCACAGAATTAACAGGAAGATCATAGAAAGGTAAAGGGGAATATGGAAAGCACGGTTGGTGAATAAATAACGAGAGAATAGAAAGGACAAAGGGGAGTACTAGTAATGAAAGGTTAGAGGATGAATAGGCAAGGCAGATTGAAGGACGGAAAGGACAACAAGAGCACAGAAAGGGCAAAGGGGCGTTTAAGAAAGGACAGATGACGAATAAACAGGACAACTATAGCATAGAAAGAACAAAGAGGAGTATATAAATAACATAGGGAGAAAAGAAAGAGCAAAGTGTAGTACAGAAAGAACAGAGGGAAGCATAGAACGAGTAGAGGGGGTATAGAAAGGACAGAAGCGACTTTAAAAGGACAAATGGCGAATAAACAGGACAAGAAGAGCATAGACAAGGTAATGGGGAGAGTATATAGGGTAGAGTGTAGGGTATAAGAACAGAGTGGTATAGAAAATTGAAAAGGCAGAAGATAGTTAATAGCAAGGACAGAAGGAATCGTAGAAAGAACACAGTGTCATCAAAAGGGCTGAGTGTAGGACAGACAGGACAGAGAGATTTTGAAAGAGTAAATTGGAGCATGGAAAGGGCAGTGGTGAGAATAGAAAGCGAAGTGTCGGACAACAAGAGCGTACAAAAGGCACATAAAGAGGACAAGGAGAGCATAGCAAGGGCAAACTAGTCACAAAGGACAGATAGCAAATAAAGAGGACAACGAAAACCTATAAAGGACAAAGGGGAATATGAAAAAGACAGATAGTGATTAAACAGGACAAGGAGACATAGAAAGTGCAATAGGGAGTATATAGAAAGGGCAGAGAAATAAAATTATCAGCAGAGTGAAGGACAGAAAGATAAAAGGGCAGTTTAGAAAGGACAGACTGCGATTAAACAGGACAACAAGAGCATATAATAAAAGATAAAAGGGAGTAAAGATTTGACAGAGGGAGAAGAGATAGGGAAAAGTAAAGGACAGAGGGGACCATAGAGAGAGAAAAGACGGCATATTACAAAGGACAGAAGTAATTTAGTCTAGAAAGGATAGGTTGCAAATAAACAGGACAAGGAGAGCATTGAAGGTGCAAAGGGGAGTATAGAAAGGACAGAGGCGAATAAACAGTACAACAAGAGCATATAAGAGTATAGAGAGGACAGAGGCGAATAAACAGGACAACATGAGCAAAGAAAAGGCAAAGGTGAGTAAAGAAAGTACAGAGGCAAATAAAAAGGACAAGATGAGCATATAAAGGGCAAAGGGGTATAGAAAGGACAGAGGCGAATAAACAGGATAACAAGATTATAGAAAAGGCAAAGGAGAGTATAGAAAGGACAGAAGCGAATAAACAAGACAATAAAGCATAAAAAGGGCAAAGGGGAGTATAGGAAGGACAGAGGCGAATACAAAGGACAACATGAGCATAGAAAGAGCAAAGGGGAGTATAGAAAGGACAGAGGCGAATAAACAGGACAACAAGAGCAAAGAAAAGGCAAAGCAGGGTATAGATAGAAAGGACAGAAGCCAATAAACAGGACAATAAGAGCATAAAAAGAGCAAAGGGGAGTACAGAAAGGACAGAGGCGAATACATAGGAAAACATGAGCATAGAAAAGGCAAAGGGGAGTATAGAAAAGACAGAGGCGAATAAACAGGACAAGAGCATATCAAGGGCAAAGGGTAGTATAGAAAGGCCAGATGAGAATAAACAGGACAACAAGATCATAGAAAGGACTGAGGCGAATAAACAAGACAATAAGAGCATACTACAGCAAAGGGGAGTATAGAAAGGACAGAGGCAAATAAACAGGACAAGAGCATAGATGGGCAAAAGGGAGTATAGAAAGGACAGAGGCGAATAAACAGGACAACATGAGCATATAAAGGGCAAACGGGAGTATATAAAGGACAGAGGCGAAAACACAGGACAACATGAGCATAGAAAAGGCAAAGGGCAGTATAGGAAGGACAGAGGCGAATAAACAGGACAACAAGAGCAAAGAAAAGGCAAAGCAGGGTATAGATAGAAAGGACAGAAGCCAATAAACAGGACAATAAGAGCATAAAAAGAGCAAAGGGGAGTACAGAAAGGACAGAGGCGAATACATAGGAAAACATGAGCATAGAAAAGGCAAAGGGGAGTATAGAAAAGACAGAGGCGAATAAACAGGACAAGAGCATATCAAGGGCAAAGGGTAGTATAGAAAGGCCAGATGAGAATAAACAGGACAACAAGATCATAGAAAGGACTGAGGCGAATAAACAAGACAATAAGAGCATACTAGAGCAAAGGGGAGTATAGAAAGGACAGAGGCAAATAAACAGGACAAGAGCATAGATGGGCAAAAGGGAGTATAGAAAGGACAGAGGCGAATAAACAGGACAACATGAGCATATAAAGGGCAAACGGGAGTATATAAAGGACAGAGGCGAAAACACAGGACAACATGAGCATAGAAAAGGCAAAGGGCAGTATAGGAAGGACAGAGGCGAATAAACAGGACAACATGAGCATTGACAGGGCAAAGGGGAGTAAAGAGAGGACAGAAGCGAAAACACAAGATAAGATGAGCATAGAAAGAGCAAAGCGGAGTATAGAAATACAATACAATACAAACTTTTTAATTGTCAATTATGACGCCCAATAATTTGAGCAGTACAATTAAGTTCAATTTCATACAAGTGATTACATATTGATTACATTGATTATTTAACAATTAAACAAAGTCAAGTCTTTTTTACCCAAGAAATGACAGAGGCAAATAAACAGGACAATAAGAGCATAGAAAGGGCAAAGGGCAGTATAGAAAGGACAGAGGCGAATAAACAGGATAACAACAGCATAGAAAGGACAAAGGGGAGTATACGAAGGACAGAGGCTAATAAACAGTACAACATGAGCATAGAAAGGGCAAAGGGGAGTATAGAAAGGACAGAGGCGAATACACAGTACAACATGAGCATAGAAAGGGCAAAGGGGAGTATATAAAAGACAGAGACGAATACACAGGACAACATGAGCATAGGAAGGGCAAAGGGGAGTATAGACAGGACAATAAGAGCATAGAAAAGGCAAATAGTAGTATAGAAAGGCCAGATGAGAATAAACAGGGCAACAAGATCATAGAAAGGACTGAGGCGAATAAACAAGACAATAAGAGCATACTAGAGCAAATGGGAGTATAGAAAGGACTGAGGCAAATAAACAGGACAAGAGCATAGATGGGAAAAAGGGAGTATAGAAAGGACAGAGGCGAATAAACAGGACAACATGAGCATATCAAGGGCAAAGGGTAGTATAGAAAAGACAGAGGCGAAAACACAGGACAACATGAGCATAGAAAAGGCAAAGGGCAGTATAGGAAGGACAGAGGCGAATAAACAGGACAACATGAGTATTGACAGGGCAAAGGGGAGTAAAGAGAGGACAGAAGCGAAAACACAAGACAAGATGAGCATAGAAAGAGCAAAGCGGAGTATAGAAATACAATACAATACAAAGTTTTTAATTGTCAATTATGACGCCCAATAATTTGAGCAGTACAATTAAGTTCAATTTCATACAAGTGATTACATATTGATTACATTGATTATTTAACAATTAAACAAAGTCAAGTCTTTTTTAACCAAGAAATGACAGAGGCAAATAAACAGGACAATAAGAGCATAGAAAGGGCAAAGGGCAGTATAGAAAGGACAGAGGCGAATAAACATGATAACAAGAGCATAGAAAGGGCAAAGGGCAGTATAGAAAGGACAGAGGCGAATAAACAGGATAACAACAGCATAGAAAGGACAAAGGGGAGTATACAAAGGACAGAGGCTAATAAACAGTACAACATGAGCATAGAAAGGGCAAAGGGGAGTATAGAAAGGACAGAGGCGAATACACAGTACAACATGAGCATAGAAAGGGCAAAGGGGAGTATATAAAAGACAGAGACGAATACACAGGACAACATGAGCATAGGAAGGGCAAAGGGGAGTATAGACAGGACAATAAGAGCATAGAAAAGGCAAATAGTAGTATAGAAAGGCCAGATGAGAATAAACAGGGCAACAAGATCATAGAAAGGACTGAGGCGAATAAACAAGACAATAAGAGCATACTAGAGCAAATGGGAGTATAGAAAGGACAGAGGCAAATAAACAGGACAAGAGCATAGATGGGAAAAAGGGAGTATAGAAAGGACAGAGGCGAATAAACAGGACAACATGAGCATATCAAGGGCAAAGGGTAGTATAGAAAGGACAGAGGCGAAAACACAGGACAACATGAGCATAAAAAAGGCAAAGGGCAGTATAGGAAGGACAGAAGCGAATAAACAGGACAACATGAGTATTGACAGGGCAAAGGGGAGTAAAGAGAGGACAGAAGCGAAAACACAAGACAAGATGAGCATAGAAAGAGCAAAGCGGAGTATAGAAATACAATACAATACAAACTTTTTAATTGTCAATTATGACGCCCAATAATTTGAGCAGTACAATTAAGTTCAATTTCATACAAGTGATTACATATTGATTACATTGATTATTTAACAATTAAACAAAGTCAAGTCTTTTTTAACCAAGAAATGACAAAGGCAAATAAACAGGACAATAAGAGCATAGAAAAGGCAAAGGGCAGTATAGAAAGGACAGAGGCGAATAAACAGGATAACAACAGCATAGAAAGGACAAAGGGGAGTATACAAAGGACAGAGGCTAATAAACAGTACAACATGAGCATAGAAAGGGCAAAGGGGAGTATAGAAAGGACAGAGGCGAATACACAGTACAACATGAGCATAGAAAGGGCAAAGGGGAGTATATAAAAGACAGAGACGAATACACAGGACAACATGAGCATAGGAAGGGCAAAGGGGAGTATAGACAGGACAATAAGAGCATAGAAAAGGCAAATAGTAGTATAGAAAGGCCAGATGAGAATAAACAGGGCAACAAGATCATAGAAAGGACTGAGGCGAATAAACAAGACAATAAGAGCATACTAGAGCAAATGGGAGTATAGAAAGGACAGAGGCAAATAAACAGGACAAGAGCATAGATGGGAAAAAGGGAGTATAGAAAGGACAGAGGCGAATAAACAGGACAACATGAGCATATCAAGGGCAAAGGGTAGTATAGAAAGGACAGAGGCGAAAACACAGGACAACATGAGCATAGAAAAGGCAAAGGGCAGTATAGGAAGGACAGAGGCGAATAAACAGTACAACATGAGCATAGAAAGGGCAAAGGGGAGTATATAAAAGACAGAGACGAATACACAGGACAACATGAGCATAGGAAGGGCAAAGGGGAGTATAGACAGGACAATAAGAGCATAGAAAAGGCAAATAGTAGTAAAGAAAGGCCAGATGAGAATAAACAGGGCAACAAGATCATAGAAAGGACTGAGGCGAATAAACAAGACAATAAGAGCATACTAGAGCAAATGGGAGTATAGAAAGGACAGAGGCAAATAAACAGGACAAGAGCATAGATGGGAAAAAGGGAGTATAGAAAGGACAGAGGCGAATAAACAGGACAACATGAGCATATCAAGGGCAAAGGGGAGTATATAAAAGACAGAGACGAATACACAGGACAACATGAGCATAGGAAGGGCAAAGGGGAGTATAGACAGGACAATAAGAGCATAGAAAAGGCAAATAGTAGTATAGAAAGGCCAGATGAGAATAAACAGGGTAACAAGATCATAGAAAGGACTGAGGCGAATAAACAAGACAATAAGAGCATACTAGAGCAAATGGGAGTATAGAAAGGACAGAGGCAAATAAACAGGACAAGAGCATAGATGGGAAAAAGGGAGTATAGAAAGGACAGAGGCGAATAAACAGGACAACATGAGCATATCAAGGGCAAAGGGTAGTATAGAAAGGACAGAGGCGAAAACACAGGACAACATGAGCATAGAAAAGGCAAAGGGCAGTATAGGAAGGACAGCAGCGAATAAACAGGACAACATGAGTATTGACAGGGCAAAGGGGAGTAAAGAGAGGACAGAAGCGAAAACACAAGACAAGATGAGCATAGAAAGAGCAAAGCGGAGTATAGAAATACAATACAATACAAAGTTTTTAATTGTCAATTATGACGCCCAATAATTTGAGCAGTACAATTAAGTTCAATTTCATACAAGTGATTACATATTGATTACATTGATTATTTAACAATTAAACAAAGTCAAGTCTTTTTTAACCAAGAAATGACAGAGGCAAATAAACAGGACAATAAGAGCATAGAAAGGGCAAAGGGCAGTATAGAAAGGACAGAGGCGAATAAACATGATAACAAGAGCATAGAAAGGGCAAATGGGAGTATAAAAAGTACAGAGGCAAATAAACAGGACAGCATGAGCATAGAAAGGGCAAAGGGGAGTATAGAAAGGACAGAGGCGAATACACAGTACAACATGAGCATAGAAAGGGCAAAGGGGGGTATAGAAAGGACAGAGGCGAATACACAGTACAACATGAGCATAGAAAGGGCAAAGGGGGGTATAGAAAGGACAGAGGCGAATACACAGTACAACATGAGCATAGAAAGGGCAAAGGTGGGTATACAAAGGACAGAGATGAATACACAGGACAACATGAGCATAGGAAGGGCAAAGGGGAGTATAGACAGGACAGAGGCGAATAAACAGGACAATAAGAGCATAGAAAGGGCAAATAGTTGTATAGAAAGGCCAGATGAGAATAAACAGGGCAACAAGAGCATAAAAAGGACAAAGGGAGTATAGAAAGGACTGAGGCGAATAAACAAGACAATAAGAGCATACTAGAGCAAAGGGGAGTATAGAAAGGACAGAGGCAAATAAACAGGACAAGAGCATAGATGGACAAAAGGGAGTATAGAAAGGACAGAGGCGAATAAACAGGACAACATGAGCATATTAAGGGCAAAGGGGAGTATAGGAAGGACAGAGGCGAATAAACAGGACAACATGAGCATTGACAGGGCAAAGGAGAGTATAGAGAGGACAGAAGCAAAAACACAAGACAAGATGAGCATAGAAAGAGCAAAGGGGAGTATAGAAATGACAGGCGAAAAAACAGGACAATAAGAGCATAGAAAGGGCAAAGGGCAGTATAGAAAGGACAGAGACGAATAGACAGGATAACAAGAGCATAGAAAGGACAAAGGGGAGTATACAAGCGACAGAGGCGAATAAACAGGACAACATGAGCATAGAAAGGGCAAAGGGGAGTATAGAAAGGACAGAGGCGAATACACAGGACAACATGAGCATAGAAAGGACAAAGGATACATATAAAGGACAGAGACGAATACATAGGACAATATGAGCATAGGAAAGGCAAAGGGGAGTATAGACAGGACAGAGGCGAATAAACAGGACAATAAGAGCATAGAAAGGGCAAAGGGCAGTATAGAAAGGACAGAGGCGAATAAACAGGATAACAACAGCATAGAAAGGACAAAGGGGAGTATACAAAGGACAGAGGCTAATAAACAGTACAACATGAGCATAGAAAGGGCAAAGGGGAGTATAGAAAGGACAGAGGCGAATACACAGTACAACATGAGCATAGAAAGGGCAAAGGGGAGTATATAAAAGACAGAGACGAATACACAGGTCAACATGAGCATAGGAAGGGCAAAGGGGAGTATAGACAGGACAATAAGAGCATAGAAAAGGCAAAAAGTAGTATAGAAAGGCCAGATGAGAATAAACAGGGCAACAAGATCATAGAAAGGACTGAGGCGAATAAACAAGACAATAAGAGCATACTAGAGCAAATGGGAGTATAGAAAGGACAGAGGCAAATAAACAGGACAAGAGCATAGATGGGCAAAAGGGAGTATAGAAAGGACAGAGGCGAATAAACAGGACAACATGAGCATATCAAGGGCAAAGGGTAGTATAGAAAGGACAGAGGCGAAAACACAGGACAACATGAGCATAGAAAAGGCAAAAGGCAGTATAGGAAGGACAGAGGCGAATAAACAGGACAGCATGAGTATTGACAGGGCAAAGGGGAGTAAAGAGAGGACAGAAGCGAAAACACAAGACAAGATGAGCATAGAAAGAGCAAAGCGGAGTATAGAAATACAATACAATACAAACTTTTAATTGTCAATTATGACGCCCAATAATTTGAGCAGTACAATTAAGTTCAATTTCATACAAGTGATTACATATTGATTACATTGATTATTTAACAATTAAACAAAGTCAAGTCTTTTTTAACCAAAAAATGACAGAGGCAAATAAACAGGACAATAAGAGCATAGAAAGGGCAAAGGGCAGTATAGAAAGGACAGAGGCGAATAAACATGATAACAAGAGCATAGAAAGGGCAAATGGGAGTATAGAAAGTACAGAGGCAAATAAACAGGACAGCATGAGCATAGAAAGGGCAAAGGGGAGTATAGAAAGGACAGAGGCGAATACACAGTACAACATGAGCATAGAAAGGGCAAAGGGGGGTATAGAAAGGACAGAGGCGAATACACAGTACAACATGAGCATAGAAAGGGCAAAGGGGGGTATACAAAGGACAGAGATGAATACACAGGACAACATGAGCATAGGAAGGGCAAAGGGGAGTATAGACAGGACAGAGGCGAATAAACAGGACAATAAGAGCATAGAAAGGGCAAATAGTTATATAGAAAGGCCAGATGAGAATAAACAGGGCAACAAGAGCATAAAAAGGACAAAGGGAGTATAGAAAGGACTGAGGCGAATAAACAAGACAATAAGAGCATACTAGAGCAAAGGGGAGTATATAAAGGACAGAGGCAAATAAACAGGACAAGAGCATAGATGGACAAAAGGGAGTATAGAAAGGACAGAGGCGAATAAACAGGACAACATGAGCATATAAAGGGCAAAGGGGAGTATAGGAAGGACAGAGGCGAATAAACAGGACAACATGAGCATTGACAGGGCAAAGGAGAGTATAGAGAGGACAGAAGCGAAAACACAAGACAAGATGAGCATAGAAAGAGCAAAGGGGAGTATAGAAATGACAGGCGAAAAAAGAGGACAATAAGAGCGTAGAAAGGGCAAAGGGCAGTATAGAAAGGACAGAGACGAATAGACAGGATAACAAGACCATAGAAAGGACAAAGGGGAGTATACAAACGACAGAGGCGAATAAACAGGACAACATGAGCATAGAAAGGGCAAAGGGGAGTATAGAAAGGACAGAGGCGAATACACAGGACAACATGAGCATAGAAAGGACAAAGGATACATATAAAGGACAGAGACGAATACATAGGACAATATGAGCATAGGAAAGGCACAGGGGAGTATAGACAGGACAGAGGCGAATAAACAGGACAATAAGAGCATAGAAAGGGCAAATAGTAGTATAAAAAGGCCAGATGAGAATAAACAGGGCAACAAGAGCATAGAAAGGACAAAGGGGAGTATAGAAAGGACTGAGGCGAATAAACAAGACAATAAGAGCATACAAGAGCAAAGGGGAGTATAGAAAGGACAGAGGAAAATAAACAGGACAAGAGCGTAGATGGGCAAAAGGGAGTATAGAAAGGACAGAGGCGAATAAACAGGACAACATGAGCATATAAAGGGCAAGGGGAGTATAGAAAGGACAGAGGCGAATACACAGGACAAAATGAGCATAGAAAAAGCAAAGGGCAGTATAGGAAGGACAGAGGCGAATAAACAGGACAACATGAGCATTGACAGGACAAAGGGGAGTATAGAGAGGACAAAAGCGAAAACACAAGACAAGATGAGCATATAAAGAGCAAAGGGGAGTATAGAAATAACAGAGGCGAATAAACAGGACAGCATGAGCTAAAAGGGCAAAGGCGAGTATAGAAAGGAAAGAGGCAAACACACAGAACAACATGAGCATAGAAAGGGCAGAGGGGAGTATAGAAAAGACAGAGACGAATAACAGGAAAATAAGAAGCATACTAGGGCAAAGGTGGGTATAGAAAGGACAGAGGCGATTAAACAGGACAAGATCATAGATTGGCAAAAGTGAGTACAGAAAGGACAGAGCCGAATAAACAGGACAACAAGAGCATAGGAAAGGCAAAGGAGGGTATAGAAAGATCAGAAGCCAATAAACAGGACAAAGAGAGCATAACAAGGGCAAAGGGGAGTACCAAAAGGACAGAGGTGAATACACAGGACAACATGAGCATAAAAAGGGCAAATGGGAGTATAAAAAGGACAGAGGCGAATACACAGGACACCATGAGCATAAAAAGGACAAAGGGGAGTATAGAAAAGACAGAGGCGAAAACACAGGACAACAAGTGCATAGAAAGGGCAAAGGGGAGTACAGAAAGGACAGAGAGGAAAAGACAGGACAATATGAGCATAGAAAGGGCAAATGGGAGTATAGAAAGAACAGAGGCGAATAAACAAGACAATAAGAGCATACTAAGGCAAAGGGGAGTATAGAAAGGACAGAGGCGAATAAACAGGACAACATGAGCATAGAAAGGGCAAAGGGGGTATAAAAAAGACATAAGCGAATAAACAGGACAACAAGAGCAAAGAAAGGGCCAGGGAGGATATAGAAAGGACAGAAGCCAATAAAAAGGACAATACGAGCATAAAAAGGGCAAAGGGGAGTACAGAAAGGACAGAGGCGAATAAACAGGACAACATGAGCATAGAAAGGGCAAAGGGGAGTATAGAAAAGACAGAGGCTAATAAACAGGACAACAACAGCATATAAAAGACAAAGGGGAGTATAGAAAGGATAGAGGCGAATACACAAGACAACATGAGGATAAAAAGGGCAAATGGGAGTATAGAAAGGACAGAGGCGAATACACAGGACAACATGAGCATAGAAAAGGCAAAGGAGGGTATAGAAAGGACAGAAGCCAATAAACAGGACAATAAGAGCGTAAAAAAGACAAAGGAGAGTACAGAAAGGACAGAGGCGAATACACAGGAAAACATGAGCATAGAAAGGGCAAAGGGGAGTATAGAAAAGACCGAGGCGAATAAACAGAACAACAAGAGCATATAAAAGACAAAGGGGAGTATAGAAAGGACAGAGGCGAATAAACAGGACAAGGGCATATCAAGGGCAAAGGGGAGTATATAAAAGACAGAGACGAATACACAGGACAACATGAGCATAGGAAGGGCAAAGGGTAGTATAGAAAGGCCAGATGAGAATAAACAGGGCAACAAGATCATAGAAAAGGCAAAGGGGAGTATAGAAAGGACTGAGGCAAATAAACAGGACAACAAGAGCATAGAATTGGCAAAGGAGGGTATAAAAAGGACAGAAGCCAATAAACAGGACAATAAGAGCATAAAAAGGGCAAAGGGGAGTACAGAAAGGACAGAGGTGAATACACAGGACAACATGAGCATAGAAAGGGCAAAGGGGAGTATAGAAAAGACAGAGGCTAGTAAACAGGACATTAAGAGCATATAAAAGGCAAAGGGGAGTATAGAAAGGACAGAGGCGAATACACAGGACAACATGGGCATAAAAAGGGCAAATGGCAGTATAGAAAGGACAGAGGCGAATACACAAGACACCATGATCATAAAAAGGACAAAGGGGAGTATAGAAAAGACAGAGGCGAAAGCACAGGACAACAAGTGCATAAAAAGGGCAAAGGGGAGTATAGAAAGGACAGAGAGGAAAAGACAGGACAACATGAGCATAGAAAGGGCAAAGGGGGTATAAAAAAGACATACGCGAATAAACAGGACAACAAGAGCAAAGAAAGGGCAAAGGAGGGTATAAAAAGGACAGAAGCTAATAAACAGGACAATACGAGCATGACAAGGGCAAAGGGGAGTACAGAAAGGACAGAGGCGAATACACAGGACAACATGAGCATAGAAAGGGCAAAGGGGAGTATAGAAAAGACAGAGGCTAATAAACAGGACAACAACATCATATAAAAGGCAAAGGGGAGTATAGAAAGGACAGAGGCGAATACACAGGACAACAAGAGCATAGAAAGGCAAAGGAGGGTATAGAAAGGACAGAAGCCAATAAACAGGACAATAAGAGCGTAAAAAGGGCAAAGGGGAGTACAGAAAGGACAGAGACGAATACACAGGATAACATGAGCATAGGAAGGGCAAAGGGGAGTATAAAAAAGACAGAGGCTAATTAACAGGACATCAAGAGCATATAAAAGGCAAAGGGGAGTATAGGAAGGACAGAGGCGAATACACAAGACAACATGAGCATAAAAAGGGCAAATGGGAGTATAGAAAGGACAGAGGCGAATACACAGGACAACATGAGCATAGAAAGGGCAAATGGGAGTATAGAAAGGACAGAGGCAAATACACAGGACACATGAGCATAACAAGGACAAAGGGGAGTATAGAAAAGACAGAGGCGAAAGCACAGGACAACAAGTGCATAAAAAGGGCAAAGGGGAGTATAGAAAGGACAGAGAGGAAAAGACAGGACAACATGAGCATAGAAAGGGCAAATGGGAGTATAGAAAGAACAGAGGCGAATACACAGGACAATATGAGCATAGAAAGGGCAAAGGGGAGTATAGAAAGGACATAGGCGTATACACAGGACAACATGAGCATAGAAAGGGCAAAGGGGGTATAAAAAAGACATAAGCGAATAAACAGGACAACAAGAGCAAAGAAAGGGCAAAGGAGGGTATAGAAAGGACAGAAGCCAATAAACAGGACAATACGAGCATAAAAAGGTCAAAGGGGAGTACAGAAAGGACAGAGGTGAATACACATGACAACATGAGCATAGAAAGGACAAAGGGGAGTATAGAAAAGACAGAGGCTGATAAACAGGACAACAACAGCATATAAAAGGCAAAGGGGAGTATAGAAAGGACAGAGGCGAATACACAGGAAAACATGAGCATAACCAGATGCTCCGCAGGGCGTAGCTTTATACGACCGCAGAGGTTGAACCCTGAACGGTTGGGGCAAGTATGGACACAACATTCAAGCCGGATTCAGCTCTAAATTTGGATTGTGATTAAATAGTTGACACAGCATAGGTTTCTGACACAGAATGAATGTGTTCTAATGAACTTAAAATTTTTGTTTTCTCTTAGAGCAATTCACTATGCTGTTGAATATAAATCCTCTCAAAAAAATGTTTGAAGAAATTTTCTTTTTTATTTATGAAATTTCAAATGAGAAAAATTGAACCCAATTTTTTTAATCACATCCCCCTTTCCCTTATTCCAAAACTAATCTCAATTAAAATTTCTAATGGAGTTTGCAACAATAACTACTCATTTAAATACATCATAAAATATTAAGATGTAAAAAAACCGCTTGTTATCACTGAATGGTAAAGATTATTTTAATTTATCAGTTGGTAGTAAAAAGTGAATATACATTGTATATTGTATATAACAAAGATTTAAGTTGATTCTGGACAAAGAAAGATAACTCCAATTAAAACAAGAGGCTCTCAAGAGCCTGAATCGCTCACCTGAATTTTTTTGGTTTAATCTCTCATCAATGATTATTTTGGCTTTTCAATTTATTTAAATGTTCTTTGAATCGTCCTATTTTCTTCAAAAGCAAAAAAAAATCATTTTCTCCTATGTTCTATTTTAGCCATAGGAGCTATGTTTCTTGACATACAAGGAAATGAAATATAAAATTTATACTAGATACTCTGAAACTCTAAAACTCATTTAGCCTAAGTTTGGCTGAAATTGATACAGCAGTTTCAAAGGAGAAGATTTTTTAAAGTAAGTCAACATGATGAACAAATTGTGAAAAAAGTCTTTAAAGGGCAATAACTCCTTAAGAGGTCAATTGACAATTTTGGTCAAATTGACTTATTTGTAGATCTTACTTTGCTTAACATTTTTGCTATTAACAGTTTATCTGTATCTATAATAATATTCAAGATAATGACCAAAAACTGCAAAATTTCCTTAAAATTACCAATTAAGTGGCAGCAACCCAACAATGGTTTGTTTGATTCATCTGAAAATTTCAGGGCTGATAGATCTTGACCTAATGAACATTTTTACCCCATGTCAGATTTGCTCTAAATGCTTTCGTTTTTGAGATATAAGCCAAAAACTGCATTTGACCCCTATGTTCTATTTTAAGTAACGGCGGCCATGTTTTTTGACGGATCAACAATCGAAGCACACACTTTGTGCAGGATAATCTAAGGAACAATCATGCTAAGTTTCATCCAAATCCATTCAGCAGTTTCAGAGCAGAAGATTTTTTAAAGTTGGCAAATATGATGAACAAATTGTGAAAAATTGTCATTAAAGGACAATAACCCCTTAAGGGGTCAATTGACAATTTTGGTCATATTGACTTATTTGTAGATCTTACTTTGCTGATCATTTTTGCTGTTTACAGTTTATCTTTATCTATAATAATATTCAAGATAATGACCAAAAACTGCAAAATTTCCTTAAAATTACCAATTAAGTGGCAGCAACCCAACAATGGTTTGTTTGATTCATCTGAAAATTTCAGGGCTGATAGATCTTGACCTAATGAACATTTTTACCCCATGTCAGATTTGCTCTAAATGCTTTCGTTTTTGAGATATAAGCCAAAAACTGCATTTGACCCCTATGTTCTATTTTAAGTAACGGCGGCCATGTTTTTTGACGGATCAAAAATCGAAGCACACACTTTGTGCAGGATACTCTAAGGAACAATCATGCTAAGTTTCATTCAAATCCATTCAGTAGTTTCAGAGGAGAAGATGTTTGAAAAATTGTTAACGACGACGACGTCGACGACAACGACGACGACGACGACGACGGACGCCAAGTGATGAGAAAAGCTCACATGGCCTTTTAGGCCAGGTGAGCTAAAAAAGTCTTGCTATTGCACAATATTTTGCAATTAGATATTTCTTGCTTACTATTCTGGACAAAGAAAGATAACTCTAATTAAAAAACAATTTGCTATTTCACAATATTGTGCAATTAGATATTTCTTGCCATTGCGCAATACTGTGCAATTGAAAAGACTTGCTATTGCACAATACTTAATATAATAATTTTAGATCCTGATTTGGACCAACTTGAAAACTGGGCCCATAATAAAAAAAATCTAAGTACATTTTTCGATTCAGCATATCAAAGAACCCCAAGATTTCAATTTTTGTTAAAATCAGACTAAGTTTAATTTTGGACCCTTTGGACTTTAGTGTAGACCAATTTGAAAACAGGACCAAAAATGAAGAATCTACATACACAGTTAGATTTGGTATATCAAAGAACCCCATTTATTCAATTTTTGATGAAATCAAACAAAGTTTAATTTTGGACCAACTTGAAAACTGGGCCAATAATCAAGAATCTAAGTACATTTTTAGATTCAGCATATCAAAGAACCTAACTGATTCATTTTTTGTCAAAATCAAACTAAGTTTAATTTTGGACCCTTTGGACCTTAATGTAGACCAATTTGAAAACAGGACCAAAAGTTAAGAATCTACATACACAGTCATGACAGTTAGATTCGGCATATCAAAGAACCCTAATTATTCAATTTTGATGAAATCAAACAAAGTTTAATTTTGGACCCTTTGGGCTCCTTATTCTGTTGGGACCAAAACTCCCAAAATCAATACCAACCTTCCTTTTATGGTCATAAACCTTGTGTTTAAATTTCATAGATTTCTATTTACTTATACTAACGTAATGGTCCGAAAACCAAGAAAAATGCTTATTTGGGTCCCTTTTTGGCCCTTAATTCCTAAACTGTTGGGACCTAAACTCCCAAAATCAATACCAACCTTCCTTTTGTAGTCATTAACATTGTGTTTAAATTTCATTGATTTCTATTTACTTAAACTAAAGTCATTGTGCGAAAACCAAGAATAATGCTTATTTGGGCCCTTTTTTGGCCCCTAATTCCTAAACTGTTGAAACCAAAACTCCAAAAATCAATCCCAACCGTTCTTTTGTGGTCATAAACCTTGTGTCAAAATTTCATAGATTTCTATTAACTTAAACTAAAGTTATAGTGCGAAAACCAAGAAAATGCTTATTTGGGCCCTTTTTGGCCCCTTATTCCTAAAATGTTGGAACCAAAACTCCCAAAATCAATACCAACCTTCCTTTAGTGGTCATAAACGTTGTGTTAAAATTTCATAGATTTCCATTCACTTTTACTAAAGTTAGAGTGCGAAAACTAAAAGTATTTGGACGACGACAACGACGCAGACGACGACGCCAACGTGATAGCAATATACGACGAAAATTTTTTCAAATTTTGCGGTCGTATAAAAAGGGCAAATGGGAGGATAGAAAGGACAGAGGCGAATACACAGGACAACAAGAGCATAGAAAAGGCAAAGGAGGGTATAGAAAGGACAGGAGCCAATAAACAGGACAATAAGAGCGTAAAAAGGGCAAAGAGGAGTACAGAAAGGACAGAGGCGAATACACAGGAAAACATGAGCATAGAAAGGGCAAAGGGGAGTATAGAAAAGACAGAGGCTAATTAACAGGACATCAAGAGCATATAAAAGGTAAAGGGGAGTATAGAAAGGACAGAGGTGAATACACAGGACAACATGAGCATAAAAAGGGCAAATGGGAGTATAGAAAGGACAGAGGCGAATACACAGGACACCATGAGCATAAAAAGGACAAAGGGGAGTATAGAAAAGACAGAGGCGAAAGCACAGGACAACAAGTGCATAGAAAGGGCAAAGGGGAGTATAGAAAGGAGAGAGAGGAAAAGACAGGACAACATGAGCATAGAAAGGGCAAATGGGAGTATAGAAAGAACAGAGGCGAATAAACAAGACAATAAGAGCATACTAGGGCAAAGGGGAGTATAGAAAGGACATAGGCAAATAAACAGGACAATATGAGCATAGAAAGGGCAAAGGGGGTATAAAAAAGACATAAGCGAATAAACAGGACAACAAGAGCAAAGAAAGGGCAAAGGAGGGTATAGAAAGGACAGAAGCCAATAAACAGGACAATACGAGCATAAAAAGGGCAAAGGGGAGTACAGAAAGGACAGAGGCGAATACACAGGAAAACATGAGCATAGAAAGGGCAAAGGGGAGTATAGAAAAGACAGAGGCTAATAAACAGGACATCAAGAGCATATAAAAGGCAAAGGGGAGTATAGAAAGGACAGAGGCGAATACACAGGACAACATGAGCATAAAAAGGACAAAGGGGAGTATAGAAAGGACAGAGGCGAATAAACAGGACAACAAGTGCATAATGTAGAAAGGGCAAAGGGGAGTATAGAAAGGACAGAGGCGAAAACACAGGACAACATGAGCATAGAAAGGGCAAATGGGAGTATAGAAAGAACAGACATGACAGATGCGAATAAACCAGACAATAAGATCATACTAGGGCAAAGGGGAGTATAGAAAGGACAGAGGCAAATAAACAGGACAGCATGAGCATAGAAAGGACAAAGGGGAGTATAGAAACTCTATAGGAAACTGGAAACCAACCTTTTTTTCCAAAAAAAATCATTAGCCCCCCCCCCCGAAAATCAAATGGTTGCTGCCTAACAACTTGAAAATTGGTATTTGCTGCTATTCTGCAAAGCATGCATCATTAAGAAGATAAAACATGGACTGGTCAGCTTGAAGTCAAATAATGTGTTTGGGTATCTTCTTCTTCTTTCAATACAGAGTCAGACTTTTCTTGAGTGTATAATGACTCTTGCACGTAAAATCATGGTCTCTATGGTGATATGACACAATGTAGGAGATCTTATGTATCTATAGCCATTTGTAATTTGTAAACTAAAACATTCAAAATCTGATACAGCTTTTCAGTCTAGTACACATGTACAATGTCGTGATATGTATGTTATACCATAAACATCAATGGGTTGTTAGACTAATCCTTTGTCGGACTAATGGGACGTTTGCTTATCAGGCAATGACAGATCCAGAACTTTTCATAAGGGGTGGGGGCACTGACTGACCTAAGGACGGGCCGCTTCAGTCATGCTTCAGTGATTCTCTATATAATCAATCAACATTTTCCCACAAAATGAGAGGGGGGGGGGGGGGCAGATATGTCTGTGTCGGGGCGACCCCCTATTTATCATATTGATACAAATATTGTACTGGCATTAAAGTCAGTTTAGAAGAGGGTAGTAGTAATGCCTTTTACCGTCAGGGGTCAAACGATCATTTTAAGCTACCGTTAGCGTCAACTTGTTTTGTTTTTTTACCCTGATTCGTCAAACTATCCTTACTGTTTTTCGTCAGAAGTCTCAAATAATTAACGTTACTGTCATTTTTGGGGAAAGTTTAACATCATTCGTCAAAATCAGTCAATTTTCTTATCGTCTAAAAGAAAGTGTACATTTTATGGTCATGCAATTACCGTTAACGTAATTTGGCAAGAATTTTTACCGTGATACGTCATGAAGGTATCCCCATTACCACCCTCTTAAAGGTATTGGGGGTATGACGTTTGGATTAGATCTGGTTCTTAATTGTTCTATTAATGTGAACGACATTTCTGATAAAAAATTTGTGATGATTTGGCATAGTGTCCATGATTAATGTTAACAGCCCACTTCAATGCCAATATATTGCCCCTAATGAGGGCCTCCTTTGTTATTTAAATAATATTTCTAAACTATAATACGAGGATCCGATGACATTAATACGAACCTCCTTAACGATATGATCTGCATTATTGTGAATTACAGGACCGAAAACAGTTTAAAGTTATAATCGTATCTTTTCCAGTAAAGAAGTTTGGAAAAGGGGGGGGGGTGCTAGTTAACAACTTTTTCACCCCAGGATGAATCTAAAACAATTTTTAAATAATATTGGGTACGTACCTTTCGTCCCTCTTAATATCGGATAGAAGAACTTGTTAAGATGTACCAAACTACGACTACTCATACATAATTTCAATATTTACAAAAATGTATAATCATTTTGGAACAAAAATAGACATTCGATTATCTCCCTTTGGAAATTTTCACCTGTGTATTATTTACCTGTATGATATCCGGAAATTTCTATTTTCGTTATTAATTTATAATTCGGAATTATTTTACCTGCAACCTGGTCCTCAGAACAATGAATATTAATTATTTTATGAATGAAATTATCTTTTACTCTGGATTTCGTCAACTTCCTGATGGAAATAGGGGGACATCTCAAGGTTTATAAATAAAATTGCCAGACAGTGAGGGTCATGAGGGGAACGCTCAGAACTGGTATGCTTAGGGATGGTAATTTTCTCTCATTGGGAGGACTAACATGCACTTGGAGAAAACATCTGAATTTTTCTTTCGTTTTTGACGCCACCTAAAAGATGGAAAATATGTTTTCAGAAACATGGAAATTTAACTCCAACCCCCCACAAAAAAAGGAAAAAGTTTCAATATTTTTATTCTTTACATCATATCATATGTATAATGTGGAAAAAATATCAGCACACCGAAGGCAGGTTTAATTTACATTCTACACAAATATCTATAAAATATGGTTGATTTAAGGTGCCATCTAAAACAATTATCCAAAGTGGTTAGATTTACAGAAAAATGTAAAATTTCAACAAGGCTTTGGTTGGTTCATGTTTATATTCGAAAAAACTGTCAGTACATCTAAGAAAATAATATTGAACAAAATTTACAGTAAAATGTGGAAAAATTATCAATACATCGATGGCAGGTTTGGTGTATGTTTATATTCGAATGAACTGTCAGTACCTCTAAGTAAATGATATTGAACAAATGACCGATTTAAAGTATCATCATTGCAATTATCAAAAAAGTGGTAAAAGTTACATTAAACTGTAGACAAATTATCATTACACCGATGACAGGTCTGGCGTTAATGCTTTCAACAAATATGGTCTATTTAAAAAATTATCAAAAAAGACGTAAAATTTAGTCAAATGTAGAAAAAAATGGCAGGTCAAGGGACGGGCCGGGGTGTATGTTTTTTTTTCTTAAATAATAATCTGGTCCCCAATTTGATAAAAACAAATATAATGGTCAAGATGATGACAAAAAAAGTATTCTGAATCCAGATTTTCTCCATATCTTATTGCGTTAACTTTTGATAAAAATGATTTGAAAAATAAAGAAAACTTTTCTGACTCAGACAAAAAATATATCCCCTCTTTGAAGGTAAATGTTTAGTTTTGCTCCCTAAGTAATTTTTCATTTGACATGTGTTGCTCTATCGACTGACTATCATAGAATGATTATCATATGACACATAGCATAGACATATAATGCAGATAACTTTATTGCAAAATTTCTTTTTTTAAACAGTTATAATTACATTAGATAGATATAGGAAGATGTGGTGTGAGTGCCAATGATAGAACTCTCCATCCAAATAACAATTTATAAAAGTAAACCATTATAGGTCAATGTACGGCCTTCAACACGGAGCCTTTGATCACACCTAACAACAAGCTATTATATATAAAGAGCCCCAAAATTACTAGTGTAAAACCATTCAAACGGGAAAACCAACGGTCTAATCAATATAAAAAACGAGAAACACGTATATTTCATAATCAAACGACAACTTCTGTACATCAGATTCCTGATTTAGGACAGGTGCAAACATTTGCAGCGGGATTAAACGTTTAAATGGTACCAAACCTTCTCCCTTTTCCTGAAACAATGGCATAACATCACAACATAGAAAAACACACGATAAAAATATGATATGTCTATGCCATATAACCTGCACTCGAATCTATTATAAAATAGAGGCGCAAAAGATACAAAAGGTACATTAGACTCATAAGTTAAAAATAAGCTGACAATGGAAAATAAATTAATCGAACAATTTGTGGGATTAAATATATATTTTGTTGTACTTTAACGCATTTTTTTTCAAATATGGTAATGAACATTTGCATCAAAACGAAATATAAAGCTCCGTGTTGAAGACCGTACATTGACCTATAATGGTTTACTTTTATAAATTGTGACTTAGTTGGAGAGTTGTCTCATTGGCACCCATTTGCTTCCGCGCCTCATACAAAATGTCAAGGCTTTTACACCCCAATGAAGTAACTAAAAGAAGTATTCTCGTTACATTGAAGACCTGTTGATGACCTTCTGTTGTTGTTTTTTCTATGGTCGGGTTGTTGTCTCTTTGACACATTCCCCATTTCCATTCTCAATTTTATTGAATTCTTAAATAAAAACAAATACGAATTTCCAGTTTTGTTAATAAAAAAATGTTAATCTGAGGAATATATGAGTGAATAGTGTATAAGTATGAAAAAAATGAACTTGTGATATGGCTTGTACCGATAGAATATAGTCCCTGTAACTTCTGTTCTATATAGATATAAAAAGATATGGTATGAGTGCCAGTGAGACAACTTTCCATCAAAGTCACAATTTGTAAAAGTAAGCCATTATCTAGGTCAAAATATGGCTTATTATCTTGAAATCTTTAATTATCTTTAATAAACAGAGCATTACACCAAAAGTGGTCAGCAATTCTAAATCATCAGTCGACTAGTTAAATGTAGTCACTGCCCTTGATTGATAGAAACTTTGAATAGCACTGAATTGATAAAAAAAATACAGGATCTGCAAATAGGTCAGTGTAGATGGCATTGTCAGTTGTTACATATGAAAGCCATTGCCCTTAAATGGCCATGTTTAAAAGTGTACGACAATATATCGAGAAGATAGAGAAAAATTAAAAAAGAAAAATAATCAACAAAAATGAGATTTTAGTCATGAATTATACTGTAGTCTTTATATCCTCTAGCAACTTTTAATTTCGATACCTTGATACATGTAGCAACGATATTATTTGCCTTTAAGCTTGATGTATATCTTGTTATACATATAAGTGATGTCGTATCCACTTGGCATGTTTCGTTTTGGAAAATTAACTGTACCCTCGGACTAATTGTTTTTCTTAAAAAAAAAAAACCCCACCTTAAATCACTATGCTATATAAATTTTAGAAACGTGTTTTTTTTAAACACAACAGTTCATATCTTTTCCACAATATTAAAGTATATAAAAATATCAGACAACTTTGAACAAAACCAAAACCGCAAAAGACTTTATTTGAATACATGAAATATTAAACAGCACTATTTACCATTTAACTTCAAACAACCACGCTTTATTCATTTGATTTGCAACTAACAATGTATTGGTAGATTGGTCATAATGCAGAGCCTGTGGATTATTGGTTACATAGTGTGCTAGTGACCTAATACGGTATATATGGAATTTACTGACCCTATATATACCGTATTACGTCACTAGCACACTATGTAACGAATTTATCTTACCGACTATCTTAACGTGTAAAATTTAGACTAGTGACCTATCAAAATGAGCAAGTCTCCAATACAGTTAGCATCAACATGATTAAGAAACTACTGCCTTTGATCCTACAAAAAAACAGATGCCAACAATGACAACTTGTTAGATTTAAATGTGTTTTATGAATCTATTTCACTGTATCATCACTTTCTTCGTCTGTTGAAACCTTTAAGATTTTTTCTCAGTACTGTTTTGTTTTTCTAAAGGGACGTAACACCACTACTAACCGTGTATGAAATAAGCCCGCCTCCTTATTACCTTATATGGAATATAAAGGGACGTAACTCCACTACTAACCGTGTATGAAATAAGCCCCGCCTCCCAATTAACCTAATTATATATTAAATATACACGGTTTCCACAAGAACGCTTTTAACCAATCATATTCCTAGAAATGTATAGGAGGTAAGATAATGTAAAGTCCATCGTTGAATGGTAAAACTTGTTTAAAGTGTTGTCCATCAGGAGAGATGGCGACCAAATTATTAGAAAAATCCTTCCCACTACAAACACGATACCATCATTGTCTACTGAGATATCATAAGGCGACCTAAGAACACGTACAGAATTTACAAAACGTCCACAGTATTTTACCGTGGTAATCACAGCATATTACTCGGTCATTGTGTGGGTCAGTGTAGAACAGTTTGCCACGAAATGTTGTAACGTACGTGTATGCATATTGTGATATTTTGTTGAAGGAAATACGGATTCATCATTTAAACTAATCATTTACAATCCACTTTTACCTGCACAATAAATCAAATGCCCATCCTTGCACACTACTCCATGATTTTCTTTATGAACTTTGATTGCTTTTTTTCACTTGTATTGTCTTTAATTTTTCGAAATTGATCCGCCAGATATGAGTTCTAATATCTTTTTTCTGTAATAACAGGTTAATATCATCCTACCGGTAGGCAGCACAGAACAACTGCTGGTGTTTATAAAATCTGTATAGTATAGATGCGTGTCTTTAACGACAGAGTAAGGTTGTCGATTGTTCTGCTTATAAAGGCTATCATTATCTGAGTTTGTCTAGGCATCCGGTTTTGAATCAACGAATCGCATTGATCAGAACTGACAGTGATATCGCAAAACTTATGCACGCTGATCGTGAGTTCCTGTGAAGTTCGGTTCATTTTGAATGAAATATTGATTTGACTCTTGTTGTCGATTGCAAGCGATTGAGCATATTTTTCTTCGGCTGGAATATCTTTTTCAATATATTTCAAAACCAAATATGTTTGAAGTTCGGAAGCATGTTGTTTAATGTTAGCAACAACACCTTGGTATTCTGTGATCTCTTTTTCCTTTATACTGAGAGATCAACAATTTTTGTATTTTCTTTTTTCTTTTTGTTCGACTGCAATTAATTCTTTAATCATATCATCTTGAAGTTTATCAAGATGACAATTTAACTCGGTCCTAGTTTGTTGTATTTCTGCTTCAATTTCTCTTAATTTCTTCTTTTCTAGCAATGTTAAATTTTCTTTTCGATTAAGCGTGATTCGTTTGATATTTTCGACAATTTCATGCAAGTTTTGTTCGATTTCATACAAGGCATTCGAAGTTTTGATGTTTTTTTTTTATGATTTCATTAATGTCGGTTAAACCTTGACAATTGTGAGATTTTAAACATTTCTTACAGCATGGGCAATCATGTCTGCTACAGAAAAGCTCGTATTCGTATTCGGCAACGGAAGCAGTTTTGTGGTCTTGTGTTCCTTTTGAAATACTGTTATGTTCCTTACAATCTCCCCAAAGTCCTTTATCACAATCAAAACACCAGACTACTGATGGTTTGCTTATCTGACTTTTATCACATACACCACAAATTCTCTAATTACTGGCCATGATTCTGCAATAAATATCAAAAAGGTTTATGAAGTAGATCATGTAAATGGTAACATTATATTCTGACAGGTATTTTAATTATAACTACCATGCTCCCCTCGCAATATCACATGTCTGTGTTCAGTGGACCATGCAATTAGAATCAAAAGAAATTGTCTCATGCATATAATTTAATATAAAGTACATCATAATTTGTAATTATGTGTACTCAAGTTTCCTACTTGTTGGTGTGAGAGGACATTAACAAAGGGAAAGCAATCAGAAGTACAATAAAACAGATATTTCAATAGTAAAAAAATAACGAAAAACATCTGATTTGGACTTGCGTTGTTTTGTTTACATGCATACCGAAGAATAATTGATAATGTTTTCTATGAAAGCCAAGAAAAGTATGACGAATGGATTGCAAGCACAATGAGTGATGTAAACTTTCAGGATGAATGGTACATATAGAAATTACTCAACATAATCTAGTTCAGGATCAAATATTAATCAATCATATATTCGCAGAAGAAAGAGCTTGACTAAAATATTCATTGTACATCGAGTGTTGTAAAATTTCAAGCTATCGCGGCAATTGGAAGTTGCCGCATGGCTGATGTAGCAGCTGTCTACGCAGAAATAATCAATAGCATAAAGGTGTTATCAAACACTAGTCTAACGACTGCTATTAATTTGGCTAGTTTAATTTTCATAAAATAAAGGCAAAATATTCCATTTGACCCTTTAACACCTGTTAAATGTGTTTGAGTTAGGAATTTGCAATTTTATAAAGGACTCTCGTTTTGAATTTCCTTTAGAGTTCAATATTTTTGTTTATTTTACTGTTTTTGACAAAAATATACTTTTTGTTAAAAAAATATGAACTACACACTCTAGCGTAAAAAAATCATTCGATATATAGTAGTTTGACAAACACTTATTTTGATAATTGAAAAACTTAATATTTCCTTAATTAGCAATAGAACGTAATTGAAGCATTCAGCAGATCTCACAGTTATCGTACAGCAGTGTATTGTACCATCCTAAGCTCAAACATATAATAAATTCCTTCCAAAGAAGCTTAGAACTTTCGTGGCGTCACATTTATGGTTTTAGATTTATGACCTTTTTTTAAAAAAAATATGCAATTGGGGGCATCATCTGTGTCCCATAGAAACACTCTCCATTCATTTAAGACATTATTTATCCTTTGGTTATATTTTTGATATTTCTCTTTATTTAAGTTCATTTTCTCTACTCTATAAACCCAATCAAGACGGGTTTTTTTTTAAATTTAAGCAATAATTGGCGTGTACTCATCTATTTATAGAGAATCCACGGTTGTGTTTAGGAAGGAGTTTTTTCTAACTTTATCAATGGGGTGTAATTTTAAGAAGGTTATTTGATAGTATGTAAAAGGTTATTTGATAGTATGTAGAAAGTTATTTGATAGTATGTAGAAGGTTATTTGATAGTATGTAGAAGGTTATTTGATAGTATGTAGAAGGTTATTTGATAGTATGTAGAAGTTTATCTGTTAATGCATATGAATCATACATTCTCTTTTATGTCGGACGGTAAAACAAATTATCATACATGTATGAATGATCCCTTGTGGTAAAGAGTTATTGTAGAGACTGTGTGAGTAGCTGATATCTGGAAAATACGTGAACGTGCCATGATTTTCCTATAAATCATATGTACGGGTAGGGATTTTTTCAACATTTGATTTGTATGTTGAGATCCCAATTCCTGTGAAAAGATCAATGTCAATATGTGTAGGGCGTTAAACAACACTATTTACTTACTACTTGATAATAATGCTCGTATGTCACCACAAAACATTATTTCATAAACAAAAAGAAAACATCTGGGAAGTTCAACAAAAGAGAACAAAGAAGGTGGAAAGGTGAAACACCATTGGTAAATATAGTAAAACGTTCCAAATAAACTCATCATAGATACCAGGAATGACATTTAATATTAACGCCAAACGCGCGTTTCGTCTACAAAAGACTTATCAGTGACGCTTGAATCAAAAATGTTATAAAAGGCAAAATAAAGTACGAAGTTGAAGAGCATTGAGAACCAAAAATTCTTAGGTAATCTATTCCTGAGGTAGCACATATCTACCAAAGGATGGTTAATTATGTGACACATATATTTGAAAGAAAAAGCTACATCTAAATAATGGCAACAGTACTATACCGCTGTTCGAAAGTCATAAATCGATTGAGAGAAAACAAATCCGGGTTACAAACTAAAACCGTGGAGGACACATCAACTCTAAGAGGAAAACAACGAAATTAAAGGAACACTGAAGTGAGCAAAAACGAAGCGACAATACAACAAACACAAAAACAAACTATGAGATAACATCTGCCATTTTCCTGACTTGGTACAGGGCATTTTTAAGAAATAATGGTTGGTTTAACCTGGTTTTGAGGCTAGCCAAACCTCGCACTTTTATGGCAATGTTAAATATAACACTAAAATGACACCATTACATGACAGGAAGATAGTACAAATAATAAACAAATAACATTCAGGACAAAAAAATATCAATACAAGAGTACATTTCGACTTGCTAACCACAGAATTAAAAAGAACACGTAAAACAACACAGGACAGCACACTAAATACATGAATGTTGGATAACAAGCACAACGACACGTCTTATATCAATGCGAATTCACACTCAGCAAAACTGCTATTTAAAACATGCATGTTGGATCAAGTTGAAGATGATCAACATTTCTTATATGAATTTTCAATTATAATTATTATATATGAAAAGAGTGTTATATAAAGATTGTAATTATTTCGATTTTTTAAAATAAAATACGTATATCTCATTTATAAGATAAACCAATGTAATTAAAGAGAAATGATTACTGCATCATTCGGATCCGGTTCTCCTTTCCCGCATATCAACGTCACATGACTCTTCAGCATAACATTGCACTAGCCACTCTTGTAAATATGTAAACGTTTCAAAAACCCACCGACCTCCCTTGCAATCTTCCATCTAATACCAATTCTTTTGTCTGCTGCTGTTTTATTTATCTTTTTAGAATAACCAGAACAGGTCAGATCTATAACTTTTTGGACAAAAAAGAGGAGACAAACAAGCCGATAGATTTGATAGCTGAATCATACGTTCGAGAACTATATAATATAATATGTTAATGCTAATTTTCATGAATGGCTACCACTTTTATCTTAATATTCAGACACCAGCAGTGCGAAAATGAAATTATCAATACCTGTCATTAGTTCATCGCCTGGAACGCATTTAACATTTGACTTTATTTGGATAAAGATCAACATATGTCTTGATTACTTGATTTTAATTGTTCATTATTTTGTAATAAATTCATTCGTCAGAGTCAAAAAGAATGTCGGGATCTGGCAATATTAAGGGGTTATGATCGTTTCCCGTATTTGTACGTCGGATCAAATTAAGTTTTTACTTTCCTGTGGTACCGCAGGAAGTTCTGTTGAGACCATCTAATGTCTATCCTGAGTGGCCGGTTCTAAATTGGTACCAGTTCGAGCTTGACTGTTGGTATGGACTATGTATTCAGCGTGCATATAGAGTTTTATGATATAGAAACTGTTAATCTTTACTCCCCTGAAACCAGGGGGTGATGCAAATAAGACCCGACGTATTTGGGGATCATAACCCTCGTTCTCTTTAGGCTGAACCTTGAGGAACTTGAGCATCCATTGCTACCAATGGTGCACAGATTATCAGTTAAATCAATCATATAAGCATTCTGTAAACATGTCAGATCTCGTCATTCTAAGTGAACTGTGTCCGTTATTTCCACATTAGTTATTTGTTTGTTAAGTTTTTGCCTGAAACTTGATTCTTTGATTAAGAGCTGATTATAAGTTCAGTTGGGTTTTTAGCTATTGACAATTATTGGAACTGCGAGAAATAAATATTTCAAACTTGATATAGAACAGATACAATTAAAGCTTTATGTGACCCAGTTAGAATATTTGCCTAATAATCCATTTATTTTGCTTTCTTTTATTTTTTTAACATATTTTTATGGCGCTGATCTGGTTGTGGCCAAAGGTCATTAAATTAGGTTGATTATGATTAAATATTTGTGTCTCTCAATTATAAAAAGAATCATTGTAATGCTTTACTTTGCTTGTCATTGGCTTTTATTGGGATACACACACGGTAGGTATAGTATCCGGCTAGGATCGAGGTTGTTCGAGTGATTCGGTCTTTTTTCGAGTGTAGTTTGGGCTTTTTCGAGTGATAATACATGCGATAAGTTCAATTAACTACTATTTCGTAATTATAATAGTTTTTACATTACTACCCATCTTATATTGAATACTTTACATGTTTCGATCAACAAAGAAGCAGAATTTCCTTGTATCTAAACCAAAAATTCAATAGATATAGGAAGATGTGGTGTGAGTGCCAATGAGACAACTCTCCATCCAAATAACAATTTAAAAAAAAGTAAACCATTATAGGTCAATGTACGGCCTTCGACACGGAGCCTTGGCTCACACCGAACAACAAGCTATAAAGGGCCCCAAAATTACTAGTGTAAAACCATTCAAACGGGAAAACCAACGGTCTAATCTTAGTAAAAAAAAAACTAGAAAATCGAGAAACGAGAAACACGTTCAAATTACAAAAACAAACGACAACTACTGTACATCAGATTTCTGACTTAGGACAGGTGCAAACGTTTGCGGTGGGATTAAACGTTTTAATGGTTCCAAACCTTTTCCTTTTTTTCTGAAACAATAGCATAACATCACAACATAGAAAAGCACACGGTAAAATATCAATTGGCAGGCTTAACTCAATCAAAAAACGTAAATTAATACACTATGAACGAATACATATGATCTGCGATATCTGAATGTTTATTATTGTCTTTTTTTTCGAGAGCAACTGTGAAATCGTCCGGGTTTTTAGACAAATGGTCCGTTTTTTTTACAGAAAATTTGAATAAGAAAAAAGGTATTCTAGACTTTAAAAAAAATACTTTTCTAGTTAATACCTGTAATTTAATGAATGAAAATATTATTTATTCTCAATGAATCATAATACTACATTGATCAAAACTAAACTTTTTGAATTTAATGCAAGTTTTCTGTTCGGAAATCGTTCTACCACAACTTTCCAGTATTAAATTAGAAATTATTTTATCCTCATTAAAGGGTATTTAGAACAAATTAAAATGCAGGAGAATCGTACTCTTTTTAACTTCATTTCATGGTACTTTTGTTAGTTTAAACATCTTTATTAATAGTTGATTGGGAAACAAGTTATTGCAACTTATACTCAGCCTTTTCCACTTTGGTACTTTTGTTGTCAAAGTAATTAAAAATTCGTGGTGAACCATGGAGTTTTTATACGGGACGTAGTATGGTACCCCGTTGTCCATTCGTCCATCGTCAGCATGTCAGACAAAAACTCATAAACGCTGTAACCAATTTACATGAAACTTCGGTGAATTGTGTATTTATAGGTTTCATAACGAGTGATAATTAGATATCGATTGATATCAACTCGAGTTATTTAATTTCAATAATAATAAAAAAGCCTATGGCGAGTTTTTTATTATTGAAATTAAATAACGAGAGTTGATATCAAGCGATATCTAATTCTCACAAGTTGTTAAACCTATTTCTCTTATGGCAAAAAGTTGTATGTGCGTGGCCTATTTGTTGGGAGTTGTGTTGCTACGGCCGTTTTTCTTTGCAACGCGTACTGATCTGTATACTTTTTGAACTAATATGATTTTATTTTAGTGTGTTGTATGTTCTTGTGTGAACAGAATACTGTTCCATTGACTCCCAGATATATCTTTTTTTTTATATTTTTATAGGTTTCATAACGAGTGCACGGGTTCCTTTCTTTATTTCTTCGTCCATGATAAGATTTATATTAGATAATGCAGACGATAAAGCAGACGAAAATTGCGAAAACCGGAAGTAAACAATCAGTTGTCAATAAAAAAAAGTAGTCCCGGTATGACCTTTTCCAGTGAATAATGACCTGATCAACGGCCAATGAAAATATTGGAAATTTACGAGATAAGCCAATCAAATTAACGTAATTTTGATATCACTTTTTCATATCAAATTCCGTACGGTGTGATACGAAAAATATCTATTCACGTGGGAGTTAGACAACAGGCCCCAACTATAAGAGAATGATCTATCATCCATTTCAAATTTTAAGAAATATTGATTTTTGAGTTTTAAGATTTTATTAAACATTAAAGAGTTTCTTAAGAGCATATGTCACTCACCTTAGTCTATTTTCTGAAGTTCATGTCAAACAAAGGGCACTCTTCAACATTAAAAACAAGAATAGTATTCATGGCAAAATCATCTGTTTTGGTGATGGTGACTTGTTTGTAGATCTTATGTTATTGAACATTCTTGCTGTTTATCTTTATCTCTATCTATAATGAACTTGGTCAAGTAGATTCAGACGTGTAGATTTTTGTAAAAGTTAAGTTTTTGACATTAGAAATTATTTATAGGTGTCATAACGAGTGAGCATGGATATAGCTTTTTATCAACTCCAGTTATTTAATTTCAATATAATAATAAACGAGCCTAATGTGGAGTTTATTATTACTATTTTGATTAAATAACGAGAGTTGATATCAAGCGATGTCACATTCTCACAAGTTATTAAACCTAGTTTTCTTAATACGACCAACACACTGCGTTAAACTAAAAATTTCGAGAATCTTGTTCTAGCATTTTGCACACGAAATGTACATCGTCGTAACCTTTGAAGGTCATCAATGGCCTTTCGCATAGCCAGTGAAAATGTCGAAATATCGTATAATGATAATGTATAAGGTGCCAGACCACCAATTAGACATTTCTGTAAGTTCAATAATGATGACTTTTATCCTAAATATTTCATCTGGAACCGTATATTTGGAATGACCACGAATTTGTCATATTATAATAGAAATAATCCATTGGGTTATTTTTAGACATGGTATTCCCCATCTGCCATGGTATTTGCTAGCAAATACCCCGTATATGCTTAATACCCCAGCACATGGAATTTCCTAATGACAAATACCCCGGCAGAGAAAAGTAAATCTTAATACATAGAAATTGGTAAAAAATACCATGTCTCTTATCCAATCAAAATACAGCATTATGACTTAAGGTGGAATTATTATTTCTAGTATTCTATTCTATTCTAATATTTCAGTAATACAAATACCTGTATGTACGTCTGAATCCAAATTATTTATGCGTACATTATATTGTTGACATTACGAATATGAACTGAACATGAAAGTTATAAAATATAACAAACAGCAAATTATATACAAATGAACGAATATTTATAACATGTAAGTGTTAGAACACCATTATCAATCTGACAGATGCTATGGTTCATGCCTGGAAAAGTACTTGAAACTTTGTTTATCATTTTTAATCGTAAATACACTGAACAAATAGCATTTTAACTATAGGAAATTTGTTTAATCACTCGAAAAAAAATTGGACACACATGAAAAGCCCAGACTGCTCTCGAAAAAACCCGAACATAAATAAATAAATTTAGTCTCAAAATGTCGTTTTCAATGAAATTACAAGAATTTTTGTAAAGTGTCTGTATTTCTAATGATATATAGATTCCACGTATGAATTTCCTTCAGCATTAGCAGCTAGTGTTATGTGTATAAAAGCGGCTTTACTCTATACTTTGGAATTAAAGCATTTTAATGCTAATTTTTAACTTTTTTTAACGAAAAATGATGTCGGGTTAGTAAAATCTTTCTATATTAAATACTATCATACATAATATAACTTTGTATATTAAAGACAAGCGTCTATATCACGTCTTGTTAGAAATGAAGTCTGTTTGTTTACATTTTTGTTCATATTCACTCGACAAAAAGTGATCACACTTGAAAAAGCCCGATCAAATCACTCGAAAAACCTCGATGCTAGCTTGACACTTTACCAACCGTCGACGACAGACTTTAAAAAACCCAAAGTCGACAAAAAGATAAATATGAAACGTAGACATTAACATTTTCATTTTTCTTTAAAAATGTTAATAAAACAATACAAGGTTGCTGATTAATAAACTTGTACCAGGTACTATATGCACCAAATATATATATATTGAGTTTTAATAAGCATATCAGACATGTAATTTTGAAAAAAATCAGAACCGCGAAAGACTTTATTTGAAAGCTGAATACATAAATTATCAAACATCGCTATTTACCATTTAACATCATACAACCACGCTTTTTGCATTTGATTTGCAACCAACAGTGTATTGCTAGATTGGTCATAATGCAAAGCCTGCGGATAGTTCAGTCCATCGTCGGATGATAAAATTTGTTTAAAGTGTTGTCCATCAGGAGATAAGGCGACCACATTGTGAGTTATCCTTCCCACTACAAACACGATACCATCAATGTCTACTGAAATAGCACAAGGCCACTTAAGAACAAGGAAGTTACGGAACGTCCACAGTATTTTACCTTGGAAATCACAACATATTACACGTCCATTGTGTCGGTCTGTGTAGAACAGTTTGTCACCAAATGTTGTAACGTATGCATATTGCGATAGTTTGTTGAAGGGAATACTGGTAATGGATTCATCATTTAAACTAATCATCTTCAATCCACTGTTACCTGCACAATAAATCAAATGTCTATCCTTACACACTACTCCATGATTTTCTTTATTAACTTTAATTGCTTTTTTCACTTGTTTCGTCTTGATGTCGATTATTTTAATCTGATCTGTAGAGCCTGATGTAACGGCAACCGATTCATCACCAATAAATGCAACATCAAACGTGTCACCTATTTTGTTTATTTCGAAATCCTTAAAACCGTCAGATGTGAGTACTAATATCTTCTGTTCGTAAGCACAGGTTAATATCATCCTACCGTTAGGCAGCGCAGAACAACCACTGGCGTCAAAAAAATCTGTATAGATGCGATTCTTTAACGTCAGAGTAAGGTTGTCGATTTTTCTGGTTGTAAATGCTATAATAATCTGGGCTTGTCTGTGCTTCTGGTTCTGAATCAACGAATCGCATTGATCAGAACTGACAGTGATATCGCCAAACTTATGCACGCTGATAGTGAGTTCCTGTAAAGTTTGGTTCATTTGGAATGAAATATTGGTTTGACTCTTGGTGTCGATTGCAATCGATTGAGTATATTTTTCTTTTGCTGAAATTTCTTTTTCAATATGTTTCATTACCAAATATGTTTGCAGTTCGGACGCATGTAGTTTGATGTTAGCAACTATACCTTGGTATTCTATGATCTCTTTTTCCTTCGTGCTGAGAGAGTTCAACAACTTTTGTATTTTACTTCTTTCTTTTTCTTCAACTGCAATAACTTCTTCCATCAAATCATCTTGAAGTTTATCAAGATGACGATTTATCTCAGTCCTAGTTTGTTTTATTTCTGCTTCAATATCTCTTTTCTTCTTTTCTAGCAATGTTAAATTTTCTTTTCGATTGACCGTAATTAGTTTGATATTTTTGACAATTTCATGCAAGTTTTGTTCGATTTCATACAAGGCATTCGACGTTTTGATGTTTTTTATGATTGTTTTAATGTCGGTTAAAGCTTGACAATCGGTGTGAATTTTAAACATTTCTTACAGCATGGACAATCATGTCTGCTACAGAAAAGCTCGTATTTCTCACTATGTAATTTACAAACTGTTGCATTTTGCAGGACTTCGGTTGACAGCTTCCCGTATTCGGCAATTGAAACGGTTTTGTGGTCTTTTGTTCTCTTTGAAATACCATGATGTTCCTTACAATCGCCGCAAAGTCCTTCATCACAATCCGAACACCAGACTACCGATGGTTTGCTTATCTGACTATTATTACATACACCACAAATTCTCAAATTACTGGCCATGATTCTGCAAAATATAAAAAAAGGTTTATGTAGAAGATGTATGGATACATTGTATTCTGATAGGTAACTACCATAGGTTTATAATTAAATTTGTTTTTACCTAACCGTTGGGTTAACGTCAAGTTGGAAAAATTCAAAGAATGAAATAAAAACAAACCTGTGTCTATTAACCCTATTTATTAAAAATCATGTGCCGCTCGCCTTAACACATGTCTGTGTTCAGTGGACCATGAAATTAGAATAAAAAAAATAGATTGTGTTATATAATTTAATATAGGGCACATCACAATGTGCATTTATGTGTACCTAAGTTTCCTTCTTGTTGGTGTGAGAGGATATTAACAAGGAGAAAACAATCGGATGTACAATTTAACAAACATTGCAATAGCCAAAAACATAACAAATGAGCCAGTCCATGCGAAAAGGTACAAAAAGTCCTTTAGACAAACTTAATAGGACACGTTATTAAAGTTTCTTATATAAAATAATTTTGAAAAACGATTTTATCCGAACAAAAATACATGAATGTAAACATTTATACAATTGTCTATTCTATACCGTATTTGTCAATTAAAACAGAAAAAGACGTAGAAATATCTTATTTTATGGTTTTTGAGCAAGTGTAAAATTATTTGTTCCCCGGACTAATACTATACTGACCAGAAACTTTAAAAAATTGCGACACTATATAGACAAAAAGTCATTAGTTTTAATCAGTTCTACAGTTTTAAAGAAAGTAAGATAACATTAAAACATGAGGGAAAATCGAAAAAACTATGTCATCTTGTGTTTAAGAAATTAAAATTTAAATTTAAGTTAAGTTATTAAAAGTTATTTAATATTATATTATATAGATCAACCGTCCTTGTACGGAATTCGAATCGTTGTCCGGTTTGATTGCATTTATATCGGCAAAGTATGCGAGAGCATTGTCCACACTGCAGCCGGAGTTAAATTATCAATTGGCAAATTAAAACATTTAAATTGTGCTTTGAAAAGGATTGCAATATATGAAATAGTTCATTTAAAATCTTAACAAAACAAAGGGCGGGGGGGGGGGCTCAGCACTTGATGGTGGGTATAGCTTACAGCTTTAGGATATGAGGAAAAGTAAATGTGTTTTATAAATCACAAGTCTGCTAGCAATAATTATGCACACGTTTTAGAATTTCGTATATTTTTTTGGGGTACTTTTTCGCATGGACTGGTTCAAATGGTTTGGACTTGCGTCGCTTTGCATACAACTGCTGGAGGTTACATGAACAACGAAGAATAATTGATATTTGTTTTCTATGAACGTTAAGAAAGTATGACGAATGGATTGCAAGCACAATGAGTGATGTAAACTTTCTGGATGAATGGTACATATAAAAATTACTCAACATAATCTAGTTCAGGATCAAATATTAATCAATCATATATGCGGAGAAGAGCTTGACTAAAATATTCCTTGTATATCAAGTGTTGTAAAATATCAAGCTATCGTGGCAAACCGGAAGTTGCTGCATGGCTGATATAACAGTTGCTAACTCAGAACAAATCAATACTACCAAGCTACTACCAAACACTACTAGGTATGCAGATCCACGGTTGGGTTTAGGAAGGAGTTTTTTCCTAACTATATCAATGGGGTTTAATTTTAAGGAGTAGTTTATCTGTCAATGCATATGGGTCATACATTCTTTTTAATGTCGGACGGTATAATAAGTTACCATACATGTATGAATGATCCCTTGTGGTTAAGAGTTATTGTAGAGACTGTGTGAGTAGCTGATATCTGGAAAATACGTGAATATGCCCATGATTTTCCTATAATTTATGTACGGGATTTTTTCAACACTCAATATCTGTCTGGGGTTGGTTCCTTGAGCCAAGATAGACGTCTGTATCAACATTTGATTTGTATGTTGAGATCCCAGTTCCTGTGAAAAGATCATGGTTCATATGTGTAGGGCGTTAAACAACACTATTTACTTACTACTTGATAATAATGCTCGCATGTTACCACAATACATTATTTCATAAAGAAAAGAAACATCTAGGAAGGTAAACAATGTTGAAGAGAAAATAATAAGACAAAGAAGGCGGTAAGGTGAAAAACTATTGGTAAATATAGTAAAACGTTCCAACATATCTACCAAAGGATGTTTAATTATGTGACACATATATTTGTAAGACAGTGTTACATATAAGTAAAGGCAACAGTACTATACCGCTGTTCGAAAGTCATAAATCGATTGAGAACACAAATCCGAGTTAAAAACTAAAACCGAGGGAGACACATCAACTATGAGGAAAACAACGAAATTAAAGGAACACTGAAGTGAACAAAAACGAAACGACAATGCAACAGACACAGAAACAAACTATGATATATCAACTGCCATTTTCCTGACTTTGCACAGGGCATTTTTAAGAAATAATGGTTGGCTGACCCTGGTTTGGAGGCTAGCCAAGCCTCGCACTTTTATGACAATGTTAAATATTACACTAAAATGACACCATTACATGACAGGAAGATAGTACAAATAATAAAAAATAACATTCAGGACAGAGAAATAACAATACAAGAGTACATTTCAACATCCTAACCCAAGAATAAAAAAGAACACGTAAAACAACACAGGACAGCACACTAAATACATGAATGTTGGATGACAAGTACCGTGACACGTCTTATATCAATGCGAATTCACACTCAGCAAAACTGTTATCTAAAACATGCATGTTGGATCAAGTTGAAGATGATCAACATTTCTTATATGAATTTTCATTTATAATTTTATAAGAAAATAGTTCTATATTAAGATTGTAAATATTTCGATTTTTTAAATACAAGAGCTTATTATAAGTTCAGTTGGGTTTTTAGCTATTGACAATTGTTGAAACTGCGGGAAATAATTATTTCAATCTTGATATATAGAACAGATACAATAAAGCTTTATGTGACCTAGTTAGAATATTTGCCTAATAATCCTTTTATTTTGCTTTCTTTTATTCTTTTTAAACACATTTTTATGGCTCTGATCTGGTTGTGACCAAAGGTCATACAATTGGTTGATTATGATCAATTATGTGTGTCTCTCAATTATAAAAACAATCATTATAACGATTTACTTTGCTTGTCATTGGCTTTTATTGGGATACACATATATCTAATCGACGACAGACTTACAAAAACCAAAGTCGACAAAAAGAAAATATGAAACGTAGACATAAACACTAATTATTTAGTCCCAATATATAATATTGATGACTTTAGGAGAAAAAATAATACGAAGACGACATTCAAACTAAAATACATTATCGTTCAACACGCTCAAAGTTACTTACTATAAGGGATGGTTTATCATGAGACGCATTTGTTAGAAATAAAGAGTTTCATCTTAAAATCTTACGACATGGTTTTTAAGCATTATTGTTTTAATGAAAAAATCAAGCTTTTAAAACTTTAATGTACCAGTTGGCCAACCATGTAAAAAAAGAAAGGATAACTTATCTGAAAGAATTAACAATAAGTGCAAAGATATCAGAGAAGGAAATTAAAGTCAGATATGGGTAAAACTTTTTTTTTGTCTAATATTTCAATGGAATGTTTTCTTGTACAAACAAATATTTTGAATCGAACGATTTTATCGGTAGGCAAACATTATGTAAGATCAGAATAATTAAACATCCTCCAAAAGTACAAACTGATAAATATGCAATAAACTATTAACACCAATTTAAAATGTTATGTGAAACATGCATTTTGGATAAAGATGAATTTGTTCTAGAAAACCTAGAGGAATTGGTATTTTTGAACATCATATCAATACATATTTTGAACATTCAAAAGTATCCGTAAAGTTTTAAGTCCAGAAGCACATTTATCTTTATTTTTTGTTGTCTACAAGTATTGACCATACTGGAGACAGTGTATACGTTGCATAAGTTTAATACCCCTTCAAATGAAGTTGTCCGAAGATATCAAGACCTACGTATAAAACATTGTTCATATTAACATATCTTCTAGAAAATATAGTTCAAAACGAAAGTTGACAAAATGAAAATAAAGCTAAAATTAACAAATTAAAGTACACATTAATAATTCAAAATATTTTGTATGCATTTATGAGTTTGGCGGGGTAAATTGTAGCTGTTTTATATCGATAATAAATGAATTAAAATACCCACCATAAACGTCATAAACGGCCTTATCAATATGACATTTCTTTTGGAAAGGAATGTACTTAGTCACATGATTTAAATACTTCAATTCAGGGGACATAATTCTTGGTATCATTGGATATAGGTATTTATTCGTCTGCAACTTTATATAGTATTATATATCGTGTACGCAGATAGTGTGCATATACACACACACCTGATATTAATTTTGTTTCTTTTGAATTTGTTTTTAAATTGATGTTGTTTATATGAATTAGTTTAAACTTCTTTTAAATCTGCATTTCCCTTCTGTAACTTGAACTGCCTTTAAATGGTCATACGGGTTCTAGGTGGGTTTTGCGGAATAGACAATTGTGGGCAGAATAATTGGTAACGAATTTGGTCCTAATTTATAAAGAATAAAAATTAATTGTCAAAAATCAATAGGAATAGATGATAATTTTCAATAGAAAATAGAAAATAATAATTAATACAAAAACTTAAAAGTCCAGATTTTTAAAAATTATCCCAACTTTGTGTAATGATACTCCTTATCATCTGCATTCCTTATACAGTGATTTTTTAATATTTTCTGGCAGTCCATTTTTCCGATGGTCTCTTTGGTTCTTTTAGTAGTTTTCAGACACTTTTCTACTTTACGGTCTTTATTTTTTTTTAAATCTCACAGAATTGAGATAAATATTTTTTTTGCAAGAAACATTTGCATAAATGAAAAGTCTTATTTCCATGGAATCAGTTTTATAAATATCTTATCACGTGACTATCAATTCAGAAATATCAGCTGTCTGAAATGTTCCATAACGATCCTATATATTATAAGCGCAGTTTTATATCCATAAACCTAAGTAATATTAAATATATTCAATTACCATACCATACTTCTGATTGTTTTATGCATAATGGGACCATGGTTCGAATGAATCTGTCAAGTATTCTTTAATATCTTATATAATAAGTATTTTACTCTATTCCTTATAAATATTGCCTAATATTCTCCATTATTCTAATTAATATCTGTACCAAGTCCGGAATAAGACAGTAGTTTTCCATTCGTTTGAGCTTTTGGTTTTAATATTTGATGAGCTACTTGCCTACTTTCATTTTCCCTTTTTATCATTTTGACCCATTTTTCTGTAGTATTGATACATTATTCTCTATTCTGTAAACGTCAACTAGACCCTCATATATACTAGTCTGTAACAAACCTAGGGTTACTATAAACTGTTTAATCATCATTCAGGAGGAGTGGAATCAACGGCAGTGTGAAGAAACAGATTTGTAATAAACATAACAATCATATTTATTTCAACAGTATTTTGACTTCTTCTTTCAATATGATAGACATCAAATACACATTCATCATTCAACAGATAAAGCAATTATAAATCGGGTGGTCAATATAAAAGGTAGTTGACGGTTCAAGAGATTGATTCAGAATGACATGTTGTTCTACAGGCTCCTATTTATGTGTTTTGGCACTTACTGTGACGTTAGAGTAAACATCTAATCGTCCAATCAAAAGCAACGTTTCTTACGTCTTTTGGCTTGAAACGTTCAAGAAGACAATCAGATTTCGTTATTATTCAATAAATACTCATTATTGAGTTGTCCTCATTTTGTCCTTCTTGTCCGAATTTTATTTAAAAGCGAATAAAACCAAAAGGACATTTCTACATAATGCTATATTTAAACGGACAGTAAATTCCTTTCTCGATACGGCGTATGAACTTGGGTGTAATTTACATAACCTTACGCATTAGATATAATGCTTAAATGAGATCAATGAAAACCCTGTTCTATCATAAATAAAGACAATGTTAATGAAAAGGGAGGCACAAACATAATAAATACGCAATTTATCTGCATTGATAAAGTGTTAACTTAAACAAATAATAATATGAGATCGCAAAGTGAAAGTACAGAACGGTGTCATGGCAGATGTAAACAAGTTGAATCTCACGACGATATTTGTCAAAATAAACCACTATATGATGGGACAATCAAAGTATTACATAGGTAAACATTACCAAGATAAACATATAAAACTGGCCCTTATCACTTGCAAAGTACAAATAGTTTAAATCATGAGTATGAAAGTCAATGCATTTATCAGTGTTTGTGCACACCCGAGAAGTTCACCACCCGGCAATATTCAAATAAATATATGTGTCATATACAATAAATAATACGCTAAATAATAACAATTATAAGTCCAGATTTGTCACAAGTCAATAAAAAAGGCAATAGTAGTATGCTGCTGTTCAATAGTCATAAATCGGTTTAACAGAAATAAATCCGTTCATAAACCATAGACTGAGGGAAATACATCCATTATGAGAGAGAACAAACCGAACTGCTTCCTAAGCAAACGCCAACATACATAGGAACGAACTATTTGACAACTGACATATTTCTTACCTGGTTCAGAACATTTTAAGACACGATAGAAGGGAATTTGTATGACAAGATATTGAATACTAGTACTGTGGATTCACTTATTTTTGTGGGAACGAATTTTCGTGGATTAAGGAAAACTTACGTGTTTGTGGATATTTGATTTCGAGGTTTTACCGAAGTCTGTTAACAAGCCTATCAAAGTTTTGTTATTCTTTGAACATTTAATTACATAGTTCACCTGCATCCACGAAATTCACAAACAAATTGGTTTCCAACGAAAAATAATGAATTTACATTATAGCATATTTGCATATTTGTTTAAAACAATGACTTGGTAAGCAAGAACATCAATCGATCCCGCTAGTGTGAGCTGATGATGTCAGTATCAACAAATACAATGTAATTATTCTTTTTATCGACAATTTATCTTATTATAAATGTATTGTGTGTTGAGAATATGCAGTAAAATACAAAACTTAGTAATACTATTTTTATGTGTACAATATGTTGGAATAGTTGTTCGGTTAGATGAATGAAGTCGCGTGCATGTCATTGATAAAATGATGCGGAACTCCTACGTTGTGTTTTTTTTTTAAACGTTAACCAGCACCACACAAAGATTTGATAAATGTTTGTAGAAAAAAGCACAACGACGTAACTTAAGATTTTGTTATTTAATTCAATCGATTATGTAGACATTAACTTCACTTCTTGTTTTTTTTTGTATCAGAGCAACCATTGTACTTTCTATATTCTTTGATATTTTATGCAATTTTTTTCTTTTCTCTGTTTTTATCGAATGTTAACCAAAAAGAATATAAATGATTGATTATTTTGTCTTAGATACATGGTTTTTAATAAGATATTATTGTGTTTTGAACTAGATGTCAGTACTCTAAGATTTGTACTTCATGTCTTGTTATGTTGCCTAATTAGTTAAAAAAAAAAAAAAACAACGAGAAAAATTATGATATAAACATGAATTAGTTTCAGTGTTCTCTACACCCCCTTCTGCAATTTGCCGGGAAGTTGAAGAAGTAGCTACAGCCAAAGAAGCTGAAAAAATTAAGTCCATATATTTTAAAAACTTATATCGCAACACATGAGAATCTTATACTCATAATTTGATAAGATGTCTATCTGAATGTGCTTTAATGAAAAAAGTTAGAGATCCTGCATACTGCCGGAATTTTCAAATTTAAATGATATTGACCACCTTCCAATACAAAACTTTGTTGTTAATAGGGTCAACACTCTCTTTTACAATGCTTGTGTCTGAAATATCTTTTCTCCGTCTATATAAAGCCATTAGAAAATTTCTTCAAACATATATATTTCACCATTATGAAAATGATATCATCCCAGCAATCTGTCAGTCAATTATATTCATCAAAATAACAGCTCCTTATTTTTCTTTGGAGTCTCAAAATAATACAGCTCTACAAATCATACCTGTTTATTACCCTTTAGTCAAGATATTTGGAAAAAATATGTAAAAAAAATCCAACTGTACTATTGGACAGTCAATGGAAAACTTTTACAGACAAACAACATCAAAATATCAGAATTCAACAAAGCAGTATTAAAACGATGTTCGGCAGTTCAGCAGTTATATAATGCATTTGAAAAAAAAGCATCTGGTAATTTAGCAAAACGCAGATATTTATTTTATTATCTGCCTTAAGGTTAATACAACTGTCAATCTGTGACACGTTGTCGTGTTTATCGAATAACATGGCCCTATAAAAAAGAAATTCTTAGAAAAAGGAAATATGAGATGAGATAAGAATAATTCGGAGAGAAGAGCAACATTTTATTAAATAATTTGGTCAATTGTCCTTACCTTAAGGTGCTGAAACAACTTTACTGTCTTTCAGTAAAAAGAAAAATACACCGATTGTCCAATATTAATACCCAATCGGCCTACTTCATTGCATATATCTACAAATTTTGAGACAGATTGGCAATTTATGTGTAATATAAAAAAGAAGATGCGGTATCAGTGGCGTAGCCAGGGTTAAAATGATGTGGATTCCTTTGCCGAGCGGAGCGAGGCGAAATTTTTTTTTGACTATTTTATGCAGAAAATTATATTTTTTTTCAGACATTAATTGTTCCCTAGAATCCGACACTGGTTAGATTTTTGTTTAATTTCAAAATACCCACCAATTCATATAATTATATTTCAAACAAAATTTTAATGTTTTCTCGAAATTCTCCAAATTGAATGTAATTCATAATTTATTTATTTGATGTAAAAGTTTCCCACCAATCTTATATTTGACATCTCATAAACGGCCTCATCACAGCGGCACTTCTGTATAAAGGAACTGAAGTGATCCCCTTTCCGAGCATTTCTCAAAAAACGGCCCCATCACAGCGGCACTTCGGAATATAGGAACTGAAGTGATCCCATTAACGCGTCGCAGGGGACATCATCGAAATACCTGGTGTCCGTCCATCCGGTCTTGTTTGCACTCTCATGTGTACAATTCTTGCCAGATTTTTATATCATCAGCAATGACAATTTCGAAAATAAGTCCTAAGCTTTGACCTTTTGAAATATAAATTATAACGTAAATCCCATTGCATTCAGTTCTCTAAAGCTTTTATTTCTCCATTAAAAATAAAAAGGAAAAGGAAAAACATTATTTTTTATTAGTTATTGCCCTTGTTCCTTGGTTACATAAAATATGTGCAATGCAGGGGACATATGAATTTTGTTCTTTTATTGAAAATAAAATTAATATGTGGACCTAGATAGAAACTGGAATTTACTGATAAGCCTAGGAATGATCAGGTTTTTTTTCACGTCGTCTTTCATGTCACCGGAAACGATATCAGGATATGGTGGTTTAGTTGTCAGTTATGTTGTTAGTCAGTTGTAGAAGCAATCGCGCGCTCCGCTAGGCTCAATTTCAGATGAAACATGTCCGAGGATCTGTGCATCGTCCTCTGCACTTGCTGTAGCCGACGACGCAATCTTTTTACGAAAAAAAATGGAGAACACTTTTCTGCGATTTATCCATCTTGTTTTATTACATGTACTAAATTATCCTTAATAAAAGACCACGCATACTTCATCGGAAATAATTGGATGTTATCCTCATATCCTAACCCTTGTTACATACGGATACCTCCGAGTTTAACTGCTGCGAACATATCTTTATTTATAATTTTTTTCCTGTCAAAATGATGTGGATGCTTGAGCATCTGAGCATACATGCAAGCTACGCCACTGGGTATGATTGCCAATGAGACAACTATCCACAAAAGACCAAAATGACACAGACATTAACAACTATAGGTCACCGTACGACCTTCAACAATGAGCAAAGCAAATACCGCATAGTCAGCTATAAAAGGCCCCGATAAAACAATGTAAAACAATTCAAACGAGAAAACTAACGGCCTTATTTATATAAAAAAATGAACTGTTTATAAGGAAAAAAAGGTGATGTATTAAATTAGCCAAATCTTTTAAACAAAACCAACTATTTATGTTTTTATGATAATTTTTCAGCTTGGTCATTTAAGGGGAGATAACTCTTATATAATTATTTTTTACACTAAAGTGATAGTGAAATGTTTATATTCTACTCGTAGCAACAACAAAAAAAACGAGTTCGGAGACACCATATCTTCATTTTATTTTTACGCATACTATAAAACTTATTTTCTAACATTTTACTTTTAAATTCTATCTCATAGATTTCTTTTTATTCTCAAAAATGTGTTTTTGCATCAATCTATGCAAATTTTGAAGATATTGAACGACGTTTAGCTTGAAAATTGGCACAGTGACCCATACTTATTATTATGTTAAAAAAAAGCATTGGGAAATCTTCGTTTTGGAAAAGTATAAACAAAGCATATCAATCTGAAAAATATATTCATCAGCCACCGTCAGTAATACCTTCAATTTCAATGGGAAATTGTTCATCATGTGGCACGGCGATAAACCTTAAGGGTAAAATAGATTTCATTTTTGGTGTGCATAAAGACTCAATGTCACATTTCCCGAACAAACCTGAGAAATTACAATGACATTGATACTTTTCTCTTTTGATGACTGGTTTATATATCATTCGTGTTAGCCTTTTAGATCAACAAAATGATTTCCCTTATGTTGAGGATTTAACCCACATAGCAGTTGCTGCATACCTTTTATTACACACACTGACTCATGTTTCACATGCACTGTGTTAAGGATCACAAAACATCTTACTCTGCATCCCTTTAACATTATGCCAGATGGATGCAAAGCTACCAAAAATACTGACTACTTCAGTGTGTGGGCAAGGCATATTGGCTACTTCAGTGAAATGAAACAAACCTCTATATTCTATAAACATGCTTCTTATTGCTGGTATAGCTTGGGCTTGGACTATTTAACTTTATTTAACTTTGTTGGTTTCGGTAACTTTTTTTTACATATTCTTAATTTTGTTTTACTGGTTTTTACTGAATGATACACACAAAAAAAACCCAGACTACTAAAGACAGCTTGAATAGTATCTACTGTTTACGGTTTATTTTTTTGAAAGATTCAAAGGGCCAAGAAGAAATGAAACGATTAGAAACATATGATTTGACTGTTGACGAATGAAACAGGACATAAGTGAAGGCATCCATACTTTAATGTAAGGATCATTTGAATATTTACAAAATAAAATAATTTCAAGAATCGATTTAAAAAAAATATACAAATACATGTATATAAAAAAGATATTTCTATATTTTTTTTATCATTTGTTTATACTTTGTTCTGTTAAATAGGTTTAATCAGAGGGTGTTTTCAATCGGAGCGTCACTGGTTAGTCTTGTGTGGACGAAACGCGCGTCTGGCGTATTAAATTTTACATCTGGTACCTTTTGTGTTACCTATTATTCGTGTGTTTCTCTGTCTTACATGTTTTTCTATTTATTTGTATTGTAGTCCTATAATGCAATGTTGACATTTTAATGTTATATTTAACGTTGTCATAAAAGCGGAAGGTTTGGCATGCCACATAACCAGGTTCAGTCCACCATTTTTTTCTTATAAAAATGTCCTGTACCAAGTCAGGAAACTGCCCATTGTTATATTATAATGTTCAAGTCATTGAAAAATTGACACTATGTGCATCTTTAAATAACAGATTTAAGGAATATTGGTCAGTTGGTAAATTTGTTCCGTTCTTTCAAAATGCTGTGTCTCAAAGTAATGAGCTTCATTTAAAACACAAAGTCTGCCTAAAAATATTGCTCGAACTTTTAAGCGATTCAGCATTGAATGAACATGAAGATATTGTGAAATGGTTTACATCGCCATTGTTCAGCTGTAGGGAAAACATTTTTGAGGCCCTAATTCATTTCATGACCAATGCGATGAAGCCTGTTTACACTGATATATCTTACAAAGATGCAGAAAAAACATTGGAAGAGGCAAGTGAACGAACAAATCACTACAGAAATAGGGATCATTATTAAGCAACATGGGGATTATTTCAATGATAACAAACAATGTATTTTTATTGCCAGGTGTCTTGCAAAACTTGGCTTCGACTTCGAAAAACTGCAAAGGTCATATCGTCATCATGGTCATGGCGATTACTCTGTTGAAGACTTTTTCATCGCCATTACCCAAAAAACAGTGAAGTCTTCCGCTTCCCAAGATTTGCAGTTTCAGATTCAAATGATCGAACGTTATTTCTTCCGTGCTTTGCATATATGTAAATCTGTATACAAGAAATACAATGAGCTACAACTTCATCAAGCATTTGTCGATGAATTGTCCAACTGGTGTGAAAAAACTCTAAAAGAGACTGGTGATCAAATTGATTTGGGCACGGCTTTACTAATAGCAACGCTAGGATTTGATTTTCAATTAATGAAATTTAGCACTGATATTGATCCATTCTCGTCTATTATTGAAGAACAATTTAAAATCTATGCATTAGTTTGGAATTTGCAGAACGAAAATTCATTTTCCGAAGACCTATCTTGTTACCATGTCATATCGGTGCTTAATTCGGTATTTATAAAAACAGTAGAAACACTCGAAGAGCAATTTCCGAAAAGCATTGAAGAGGCTCGATCATACATATTTTCTCTTCGCTCAAACATACTTACTCAATTACAGAATACGCGCACCAAAAACTTGGTGCAGAGAGAATGTATACTGTTAGAAATCATTTTCTCAAAGGCTTTTCAAAATATGACAAAAGACAGAGTTTTCCAATTAAACTCAAGCGGGGAGTTTCGAATACTGGTTGACGACATGGCCTCTAGTTTAAACAAATCTTCCAAACAAGTAAGCCTAGATTCCAGACCGATACCGCCCAATCCGGATCCTTTCGTTGTATTTTTGAGAGAATGCGTGTTGTCTTTATGGCGAAATTCACGCACACAGATGGTAAACAGATGCGAATCAGATACAGGGCATGAAATCAGGGTTTTTGACGAATTCTTCAAAAGAGAACTGGAATGGTTGTGTTCTTCCTCTTTACGTTCTTGTTTAGTGACTAAACCGGGAGACATCCGATCTAATATAGTCCAGAACCTATGCAATCAGTCAACAGTCATTTGCATAGATGTTGAAAGATTTTTAGCTGTGCACAACTCTAAGTGGAAATGGTTCATAATGAGACTTATCTCTATTTGTCAATTTTTATATGACCAGGCAAACCAATTTGTTAATTCAACGTTCTCTGCATTTAAAGAAATGTATAAGAAGGATTTCAAGTTTGAATGAGATTCTTATTTACATGAGGTTGAACAAAGTTTCAATACACAGGAACAATCTCATTTGACAATATTTACATTCAAGAACATGCCGAGGCCAGAATGAGTTTATCTGGTCGCTTAACGTTTGTCGTCTGTACCTTGTTCAAAGATTTATCTTTCATTATACTGAGCAAATGTATTTTATTTAATAAGACTATTTGAATTAAACTATTTTAACTTATTAAAAAAAAAAACCAGAAACTGTTATAACACACATACCTTTTAATCCAAGATCTACAAAATTACAAATTAACTGGAATAAACTGACCCCTAAGGAGTGCATGTTTTTTTTTCGAAACTACTCGTAAAGTAAATTTGGTCAAAAAGATGTATGTTTTCAGATATAAGACAAAAACTGTTCCAAAAAGATCAATAAAACTTTAAACTGCACTCAGAACATCTAACTACTAGATGACGATTCTAAAACAGTTGGCTTTCATTTTAGTTGTTTTTCTTCAAAAAGAGGTCTTATGGGAGTTATCATGGTTTTAGGTTGCACTTTGTAAATACAGCTGTTTCTCAAAACACGCCTCTTTTGGGGAGATCTTGAATAATCATAGAAAAATAATTTTGTTTACATACTCGTTCCCAGTTATGCTCTCTGTTTTTCATCTCACAGAGACATAACTTGGGAATGTTACCAGTACATTTACATGTGCATATTGTTTACATTGAGATCTGTGGTAACCTTTCATTCGAGGTAGGGGTAGTTAAGAAAATTAGCGTTAGTTTAAACTCTGAGAAGTTCAGGGCATATAAACGTTGAAAATATGCCGTACAGCCATATAAAAAATTTGTGGTGCAAATGAACTTTCAATTCTAGGATAAGATTTTTTTTTCAAAACTTCATAGTAAAAGTAGTACAGTTTGAGCCGTAAAAGGAGTTGCTATGGAAGATTGCATTGCCAATATTTACAGAAATGCAACCTATAAGCTGGATTGTCATTACATAAACAATTTTAGCCTTTCGTCATTTATATTTATATGTTTTCTTGAAAAAGAGGTTCGAAACGATACCCGAGGGACAGTCTAACTCATAGAGCGAAATTAAACTGACGACGTCATTGTTAAAAAGAAGAAAAAGACAAACAGATTAATAATAATTCACAAAACACAACATAGAAAACTAAAGAATAAGCAACACGAACCCCACCAAAATCTGGGATTTATCTCAGTTGTTCCGGAAGGGCAAGCAGATCCTGCTCCACACGTAGCACCTGTCGTGTTGTTCATGGTATTACAAACCTGGTAAATAATCTAAATGAAATTAACATGATCCAAGAAAACGAGGTCAACGTCATATAAACCAAACCAGAAATACATGTACACCTTACAATCATTCAATACACTAAATATAATTGACCTATTGCTTATAGCTTCTAAAAAACATTCCTAACCAACAAAATAAACATTGAAAATGAACCATGAAAATGAGATCAAGGTCAAATGAACCTTGCAAGGCAGCCATGTACAGCTTACATTCCTTCAATACAACAAATATAATGACCAATTGCTAATAGGTTAAGAAAAACAGACCAAAACACAAAAAAATAACACTGAGCTATGAATCGTGAAAAAAATGTCAAGATAAAATTTAACCTCTCAGACTGACATGTACATCATAAGTTATTTCCGTACACCAAATATAGTTGACCTATTGCATATAGTATTACATGTAGAAAAAAATACCAAAACTCAATAAAATACTTTGATGAGCGCAGCCTGATAAGACTATAGAGGTCGAACCCTGAACAGTTTGGCAAGGTTGGACACACTATTCAAGCTTGTTACTGTCTGCATTTGAATTGTTATCAAAGTTTTGACATAATACAGGTTTCTGACACAAAATAAATGTGGTGAAAGATCTTAAAAATTTGTAATGGGTTGACATTTTTTTATTGATTTTCAATTGAAGATTTTGCACAATACTGATCAATTGGATATTTCTTGCTATTGCGCAATACTATGTGATTGGTGATTTCTATTTCTTGCTATTTCCCAGTATTCTGCTACTTCGCAATAGGATATTTCTTGCTATTGCACAATACTGTTCAATTGAAAATTTCTTGCTATTGTACAATACTGTGTAATTGATGATTTCTTGCTTTTGCACAATGCTATTCAATTAAAGATGTTTTGCAATTGCACAAAACAATATTAATTCCATTCGAAATTTCTTGTAATTGTGCTATTGAGCAATACTGTGCAATTGAAGAGTTCAATAGTGTGCTTTGGCGCAATACTATGGAATTGAAGATTTTCTGCTATTGTACTATACGTCATATAATTTACAGAACATGTTTGGTGTGTATTTCCTGCCATATCAGTATTTTTTGTTTATATATATAAATCAGACAGAATCAGTGTAAAATGGAAAATTTTAAGAAAAAAACACCAAAAATTATGAAATAAATCAAAGCACTGTAAGCGCTGTATGCAGTCATCCCTCTTTAAGTAATTACCCCTAAACTCAATCCCAGTTTTCCCTATATACAATATGGAACCTTGCAGTACAATTTCAGAGAGATCCATACACTTAAACATAAGTTACTGTCTTGAACTAGAAAAAACGCTTGTTTTTGACCCTGAATTCCTGAAATTTGGGGCATTCACCCCCAAACTCATTGTCTTCATTCCATTTGTGGTATGGTACCTTGCATTACAATTTCAGAGAGATTGTCTGAAAAGAAGAAAATGCCTGTTTTGGACCCTTTTTAACCCGTAATTTCTAAATTGTTGGTACCATAACCCCAAAAATAAATTACAACCTTCTTTTGTGGTATTGAACCTTCCAGTAAAATTTCATAGCGATCCGTTCACTTTAACTTAAGTTATTGTCTGGAAACCAAATGTGTCTTCAGTACACGGATACTGACAATGACATCATATCAATTTTGATGAAAAAAATATTCTGAACTCATAAAAATATATTGATCACTGAACCATGAAAATGAGGTCAAGGTCAGATGACACCTGCCAATTGGACATGTTCACATTACAATCATTCAATACACCAAATATAGTAGTCCTATTGCATACAATATAAGAAGACTAGACCAAAACACAAAAGCTTAACTATACCACTGAACCATGAAAAATGAAGTCAAGGTCAGATGACACTTTCCAGTTGGACATGTACACCTTAAAATCCTTCATTACACCAAATATACTAGACCTATTGCTCATAGTCACTGAGATATGGACTTGACCACTAAAATTAACCTTGTTCACTGATCAATGAAAAAAGGACAAGGTCTATTGAAAACTATGACGGCCATGAGGACCTTGCAAGGTACGCACATACCAAATATAGTTATCCTATTACTCACAATAAGAGAGAAATTATCAATACAAAAAATCTTAAATTTATTTTCAAGTAGTCACTGAACAATGAAAATGAGGTCAAGGCTGTGAACATGTGACAGACGGAAACTTGATAACATAAGGTATCTATATACAAAGTATGAAGCATCGAGATCTTCCACCTTCTAAAATATAAAGCTTTTAAGATGTGAATTAACGCCGAAGCTGCAGGATCACTATCCATAAGTCAAGCAGCTGTCTGTGACAAAAGTCGCAGGCTTGACAACAAATTGCACATCATAGATATCGCAATTATACAATATCGAACATTTCTGATTAACTTTGATTATAACATTTGTGTCAACTTTTCCATTAACTGCTATGAAAAATCACACTTTTTTTCCAACTTTACAAAATTCACTATTTTCATGCAAGCAACCACATCCAAATTTATCAGTTGTCAAATCTTGCTCTTTCGGATATAGAAAATAAAATCAAGATTATCCCCCACTATAGATAAGTAATGATCAGTCATAGGTTAACTTAAACATTGATTACACGTTAGAACTAGAAATAACAAAAAAATCATTTAAAATATTTTTATCTCTGAAATATACTTAGATAAAAAAAATTATCATTACAATTGTTTGATTAACAATAATAGTAGCATGCATCATGCACATATACTACTTAAACATTTCATAAGGATATAAATCCATATTAAGGAATGTGATTTTAAAAGGCAAAATATGACAAATAAGATACAAAGAAATCATTACATAGTTTAATCTATTTAATGAAATTAGAACAATTCTGATTCATAGGATCACCTGAATACTATTAATCATTATATACTGTAAATTCAGAAGTTATTGTGATGTTTTTATTATTGCGAAAAATGGAACAGGGTTAAAATCGCATTAATTTTAAATGAATTAAACAGGAATTTTCTCAATATTGCAAAAATTTAAATTGCATTTTAATCTTAAATGACAAAATAGCAATAATTAATGCACACAATAATTTCTGAATTTACAGTAATAAATGAAATAATTATTAAAATGACATAAAAATTACAGAACTTCAAAATGGTGGCATACAAAATTTAAATCTTAATCCTGGTATTTATGATGATTCTATATTGAATTCACAAAGTTTGTGCTTGGTATGAATTTTATACCTGTACAAAATTAATTACAAAAGCATACATAATCATACATTTCAAATAAAAAAAAATCAGTTTATTTGGACACACAGTAATTTATTTAAACTGTACATACAAAATCAAACAATGTATTCATTTAATAAGTTCAGAGTATTAATTTGAAACATATCTTTGTCTTTGTCAGCTTGATAAGTTCTCCATTAAAGAATCTGCCTGCTTCAACTCTGATAAAAAAATATAATAATCATGCATAAGTTATCCTCACAACACAGATAAACTAAATAATCCTTTTCAATATATAAAACTATAATTATTTGTTAAAATGTTCAGCAGCTACAAGAATTTTAAGAGGAATTGTGCACAGCCTGCTACAAGCATTAAATTTGGCATAAACCTTCCACAACCATTACTCTTTAATTTCAGATAGAGATGCATTTCAAAAAATGTCTCACTTCCAGTAAAATCCAATATGGCGGACATTAGACTTAAATTAGCCAAATATTAAAGGCTTGTGTGTGAAAAGCTGTTATAATCATGCTACTATCATTATATTTGGCACAAACCTTTTTTCTGTGTTACTTTTTGATACATCATATGGATTACATGTCTTTAAAAACTAGTAATTTGATTTAGTTTTATGGTAGAAGTAAATTTTAACAAGAATGTGACCAAAGTACACATATGCCTCACTCGCATCATTTTCCATGTTCAGTGGACCGTGAAATTGGGTTATAAACTCTAATTCAGCATTAAAATTAGAAAGATCATATCATAAGACACATGTGTAGTAAATTAAAGTTGATAAGACTTCAACTTCTCCAAAAACTACCTTGACCAAATATTTTAACCTGAAGCGGGACAGACTGATGGAAAGATGAACAAATGGACACATAGAACAGAAAACAAAATGCCCCTCTACTATTGTAGGTGGGGCATAAAAATAAAAAAAATATTCCACTTACATGCATTGTCTTTTTTTTTATTTGATTCAATAGATATTAGAATTCGGTTTTAGGAGGCAAACCAGATGCTCCCCAGGGCGTAGCTTTATACGATCGCAGAGGTTGAACCCTGAACGATTGGGGCAAGTATGGACACAACTTTCAAGCTGGATTCAGCTCTAAATTTGGAGTGTGATTAAATGGTTGACACAGCATAGGTTTCTGACACAGAAAGAATGTGGTCTAATGAACTTATAAAATTTTTTTGCCTTTGAGCAATTCACTATCCTGTTGAATATTAATCCTCTCAAAAAAATGTTTGAAGAAATTTTCTTTTTATTTATGAAATCTGAAATGAAAAAAAAACCCCCCCCCTTTCCCTTATTCCAAAACTGATCTCAAATCAAATTTCTAATGGAGTTTGCAACAATAACTACTCATTTAAATACATATTAAAATGTAACAAGAATGTGTCCCCAGTACACGGATGCCCCATCCGCACTATCATTTTCTATGTTCAGTGGACCATGAAAATGGGGTTAAATCTCTAAATTGGAATTAAAATTAGAAAGATCATATCATACAGAACATATATACTAAGTTTCAAGTTGATTAGACTTCAACTTCATCAAAAACTACCTCGACCAAAAACTTTAACCTGAAGCGGGACAGACGGACGGACGGACGGACGAACGAACAGACGGACGGACGCACAGACCAGAAAACATAATGCTCCTAAATGGGGCATAAAAAAGTGCTTGTTATCACTGAATGGTAAAGATTAGTTTTAATTTATCACTTGGTAGTAAAAGTGAATATACATTGTATATTGTATAAAACAATGATTTAAGTTGATTCAACTACTATTCTGGACAAAGATAGATAACTCCAATTGAAAATTTCTTGCTATTGCACAATATTGTGCAATTAGATATTTCTTGCTTTTGCGCAATACTGTGCAATTGAAAATTTCTTGCTATTGCACAATACTGTGCAATTGAAGATTTCTTGCTATTGCTGAATACTGTGCAGTTGAAAATTTCTTGCTATTGCACAATACTTAATATAATAATTTTGGATCCTGATTTAGACCAACTTGAAAACTGGGCCCATAATCAAAAATCTAAGTACATGTTTAGTTTCAGCATATCAAAGAAGCCCAAGAATTCAATTTTTGTAAAAATCAAACTTAGTTTAATTTTGGACCCTTTGGACTTTAACTTTAACTTTTGGATTTGGCATACCAAAGAATCCCAATTATTCAATTTTTGATGAAATCAAACAAAGTTTAATTTTGGACCCTGATTTGGACCAACATGGAAACTGGGCCAATAATAAAAATCTAAGTACATTGTTAGATTCAGCATATCAAAGAACCCCAAGGATTCAATTTTTGTTAAAATCAAACTAAGTTTTATTTTGGACCCTTTGGACCTTAATGTAGACCAATTTGAAAACGGGACCAAAAATTAAGAATCTACATACACAGTTAGATTCGGCATATCAAAGAACCTCAATTATTCAATTTTTGATGAAACCAAACAAAGTATAATTTTGGACCCTATGGGCCCCTTATTCCTAAACTGTTGGGACCAAAACTCCCAAAATCAATCCCAACCTTCCTTTAATGGTTATAAACCTTGTGTTTAAATTTCATAGATTTCTATTCAGTTATACTAAAGTTATGGTGCAAACACCAAGAAAAATGCTTATTTGGGCCCCTTTTTGGCCCCTAATTCCTAAACTGTTTGGACCTTAACTCCCAAAATCAATCCTAACCTTTCTTTTGTGGTCATAAACCTTGTGTTTGAATTTCATTGATTTCTATTTACTTATACTAAAGTTATTGTGTGAAAACCAAGAATAATGCTTATTTGGGCCCTTTTTTGGCCACTAATTCCTAAACTATTGGAACCAAAACTCCGAAAATCAATCCCAACCTTCCTTTTGTGGTCATAGACCTTGTTTCAAAATTTCATAGATTTCAATTTACTTAAACTAAAGTTATAGTGCGAAAACCAAGAAAATGCTTATTTGGCCCTTTTTTGGCCCCTAATTCCTAAAATGTTGGGACCAAAACTCCCAAAATCAATCCCAGCCTTCATTTTGTGGTCATAAACCTTGTGTTAAAATTTCATAGATTTCCATTCACTTTTACTAAAGTTAGAATGGAAAAACTAAAAGTATTCAGACGACGCAGACGACGCCAACGTGATACCAATATACGACAAATTTTTTTTTAATTTTTTGCGGTCGTATAAAAACGCTTCTCTATGAATGTGCCTGCCCAAGTCAGGAGCCTGTTGTTCAGTGGTTGTTGTTTGTTGCTATGTTCCATATTGTTTCGTTCATTATTTTTTACATAAATTAGGGTGTTAGTTTTCTCGTAGAATTGTTTTAGAATTGTCATTTCAGGGCCTTTTATAGCTCACTATGCGGTATGGGCTATGCTCATTGTTGATGGCTAAATGGTGACCTATAGTTGTTTCTTGCTGTGTCATTTGGTTTCTTGTGACAAGTTGTCTCATTGCATTGTCCATCTTTTAAAAAAAATATATGTGAATACAGGAACATGAAGAGTACCACATAAAAGTGTAACTTACCATTTAATAAAATTCTGAATTTATCAGCTGTAACAGTAAAAGTGACTGGTTTGACATTATCTGTATTGGGATCCCTAACCTTTAACCTCAGTTGTACACAGGGTTCATCTATACTCTTCAAGTGACTAGAACTTAATATGTAGTCTACTCTCCATTCAACAGAGTCTAACTGTGACACTGAAACAAAATTCAAGTAAGTTAATGTTAAGTCTGTTTTTCTTATGTTGTGCTCTTACACTAATATTCCAGGTAAGGAAGAGGGGTGAGCACTCACAAACATGTTTAACCCCACCACATTGAACGTGCCTTTCCCAAGTCAGGATCCTGTATTTCAGTGGTTGATGTTAGTTAATGTTTGTCATATTTTTTTTTTGGTAAACTGTTCTTTTACTAACATGATAAATTTGTTTTCTCAATTTTATTGTTTCATATTTCCCATGTCAGGGCCTTTCACACCCCACCCTACAGTATTGGTTTTTCTCATCATTGAAGGCCATACCGTAGCCTATAATTGGTTACATCCACTTCATTTGAACTTCAGTGGTTAGTTGTCTTATTGGCAATCATACCACATCTCTTATTCTTATATTTATATAATTTGTATCTCTGTACAATATTTTATTTAAAGATGGTAGACTAATTGAAGGACTTAATCAAATTTATTTGTAGGTATAGTGGGTCTCATTGGGGTCTAAGCGTGACACTGGATTGCCGATTTTTTTGTAAGCGTGACACGTGAAAGTCAAACTATCGTGTTGTGAAAATGGGAAATAAGGTCTAGCGGGACCTGGGAAATGACAAAAAAATGAGAATTGCTTACGGACATAGTGTAAGCGGGATACAGGAATCTGACAAAACAGTAAGCAGGATCCGGGATCGGAACCCCCCAGTGAGACCCCCGGTATATGTACTGGACTAGTATTCTTTAACTTGGATCCTATTCCAATGTTTTGTTTTAAAGTGGTGTGGTATGATTGCTAATGTCAGAGATATCTATCAGGAAACTAAAGGACTAGTGTGTTAACAACTTTAGGGCACTAAAAGTACTACGGCATGTATTGGTGTTTCTCAATCTGAAGTTTTCTATGTTATGACTTGTATACTGTTATTTGTCTTTTTCATTTTGCCATGGTGTTGTCAGATAAGAGTTTGAATGGTCTTAAAGTATTTTTGATATCTCATTTATTAACATGTAAAAATACAAGTACTATTGATTACAGATGCGTGCATATGTTTGTGTCTTTACCTTCACACATTAATTCTTAGAAAAAGTAAAGTGAACCAAAGCCTACATGTGTATTTGATAGTCATATGGTAGGATACCTAAAGATGATTCCTTGTGGTATGCTGCAGTTGTCTATCACACAATAAATAAATCAAAGAGATTAATTAAAGAGCTGAATAGCTCTGAGGGGAAAGACCGCCCTTGTTTCTATTTCATTTTGGGGGGGGGATTATCTTTTGATAGTCTTCATATAAAGAATGAAAAAAAAGAACAGCTAGAACATGTGGAAGGTTGTCACTATTGGAATCAATTGTTGTTTAATGTAATTTCATTTCTATAGTTTAGGATTCAATTTAGACCAATGGAAGAGATCTGCATCTTCTAAATCTAAATATTCAATTAAAGTTGATAGTTAATTATCTAAAATTCAACTAATTGAATTCTGTCATTTAACAACAACTACAATTATTTTTGAAATCTTAATAGTGTACGACTGAACTGCAGTCAGGGCCATTTTCCATTTTTTGTGACAGTACTCTTAAGATTTTTATTTTTTTTCTTAAGAAAGTTAGGACTGAAAAATCTATTCAGTTTTAAATTTCCATTGATAAAGTTCCCAGTTACATCTCTCATCACAGGGATACAGGTACTAATAAAAATAACAATATGATTGATGTAAACTGTGGGAAGCTTGTTTCCAAATCCTACATTTTGAAATATTTGTAAAATTTCATGAATAAATAGGTTTAAACTACAAAATGCAACATTTGTAAAATTAAAAAGTATTGCATGTTGATGTTTGAATCATCTACAGCAAACATCATTATGTTTAAATTTAACAAATACTATTTTTTAATAGGTGCACAATCTTTGAGAATGATTTAAATAACCAGTGAAGGATATCCCTGATAATGCGTAGTGTGGCATTCAAACAATGACGTCACTATAAAATATAATGTAGGTTGGATATATTTAGAATATCTCGTCATACTGATTTTTCCGGATTGTAAAAGAAACGTAAATAGTGTAAAGGAGAGCTCAATATACGATAATTACAAGAGAAACAGAAGGGAAATGTGTAAAAAAGTGTTTAAAGTCAATTTGTTCATTTGTATCTCCCCATCTCATCATTCTCAGTAAGATTTGTTGGGGGGTTTTCCACACTATAAAAACAAAATGAATGATGTGAGGGAATGTCACTCTGGTCAACCCCATTGGGGATTGACGGCTTGAAGCCGTCTTCCCCAAAAAGTACACTGATTAAGAAATATTGTCCAAATCATGCTGAGGAAATCAAGTGTTGTGTTAACATTCAAGGGTGGAGGAACCCTACCCTGAAATATCAAGGGTGAACCCTGTCAATCAAGATAATGAAGGTTCAATGGTATATTTAAACACAGTGTAGAACTTTTACTACTTACATCTAAGACTATGTTTTCTCAGTTGAGCCTGTAACTTTTCTAAACTGTCACTGTAGGATTTTGTTAGTGCTGTAGCATGTTCTGAAAATAACAAATTTTAGTATATTTTAGAAATCTCAAACTTTTATAGTTCAAGATAAAATATGGGTGCCTCATAGGGTCTAAGTGGTATCAGTAGTTCAAAAGCCTGCTTATAGGAAAATTTGTTTTGACTCTGACTTTAATGAAATTAAAATAATACAAATATATACTGGTATGATCAACTGCAAAATAAATACATCTATGTAGATATAGGAAGATGTGGTGTGAGTGCCAATGAGACAACTGTCCATACAAATAACAATTTAAAAAGTAAACCATTATAGGTTAAAGTACGGCCTTCAACACGGAGCCTTGGCTCACACCGAACAACAAGCTATAAAGGGCCCCAAAATTACTAGTGTAAAACCATTCAAACGGGAAAACTAACGGTCTAATGTTTTATTATGATGTGGATCTATCAACAAAACTACATGAATTTTAAATTAAGATTTCATGTAAACTGGCGGTAAAAATTGGATCAAAATATAAAATGTGACTTTTAATCAGATTGTGGTTCACATGTATGATATACGCTGATTGAAGAAAAACATGTGTCATATGCATTTAAACTAATAACATATGTTTATGGAAGAAAAAAAACACTTTTCAAAATATTAAAAAAAAATGTTGAATTTACCATAATTTGACTCTAAATATTTAGGAAGATTAAGTAATGTGCATCAAAACTGGTATTAAATGTTTACAAAAATAAATGGAGAATGTGTCTATCATGGCTATTGGCCACAAATCCCCCTGCTTGAAAATATGCATGAGCCAACATCCACATAGAGATGCAGGATTAACTTAGTTAAGGCTATTTTGTGATCATAAGCCATAAGTATTGTGTAAGAGTTTCATAAAATTTGGTAGAGGCAAACTAAGGTTAGAGAACCAAAACAACAGATTAAGCAATTTTTCCATTTATAAAGGGGCAAAACTAAAAAAAAAGGAAAAGTGACGCCACCCAATTTCTAACTTAATCTGTGTTTTGTGTATAAGAATTATAACATTTGGATGAGGCTAACCAAATTTAGAGAGTGAAAACCAAAAAGTAAACATTTTTTATTTTCATAAAGGAACATAACTCATGAACAGTTACAGTGACGACACCTAATTTCAAACCTGATCTATATTTTGTGGTAATATGCATTGTGTATAAGTGTTATAAAATTTAGTTGAGGCAAACTAAAGTTTGAGAAAGGAAACCAATTTTGTGGATGTTTGGGACGGAAAGACAGGACTGACAAACAAGGTTAATACTTATTGCCCCCTCCGCTATGGCAGGGGCAAAAAAACCTAATACATTACCTTTTGGCAAACCTAGCTGCTGTAGTTCATTACTTAAAGATTCTCCATCTACATTATACTTGGCAGCAGAGCACAATATAAATGACAATACAGCGACACTGGCTTTTACATCTCCAGTCTCTGCAAAAGAAATGTTTATATCTAACAATTATTGGGAAAATGTTAGTAATAAATAAAGTATGACAGCTGCCATTATTTATTAAAGAACCGTTTTGAATACGCTCACTTATCCTATCCCCCATGTTGACAATGGGTGAACAAAATCTCACCGATTCATAAAGTCGAAAGACTCATATTTCTGAAAAATACAACTGATAAAAATTAATTGTGGATATGTACAAATTTATGTTATGTCCTCGGTAACTAAACAGTTTTATGATATTGTTATTTTGATTCAGAGCAGTCACAATGACAAGACCAAGATTGACAAATCAAAATCATAATATCCTAAGCAACTTGTTTGAGTGGAATTTCAAAATTAATCTCATTAGGATTTTAAAATAACAAGTTTAGCTGATTGCCTCCCTGTGGGAAGATTCTAGAAGACAGTTATCTTTCATTATCAAAAAGCAGCAGATTATTTACATATAAGAACCAGATAATTGTTTGACCACGGCCTTATATATAACCTTACCAAATTTAGCATCAGCAGTTAGTTTGTAGACCTTGTCATACTGAAAATAAAAATAAAATCTGGATCAATACACATCCTAAACTAATAATTTCTAACATTACCCTACGAAAAGAGGGACAACTCTTATTTGACTTTTAAATTCCTTCACATTGATCATGTTCATACAAATTTAAAAAGTGAAAAATACAGTGTGATAAAAAAAAACAATAAACTAAGCACACATCACACCATTTTATTTCATAATTCACTTATTGGCAATTAATCACCCAACACAAGCATGGTTATTTTTTAGTGAAAAAAACTTTTGTGTACTGTTTGGACAATGTTATTTTTCAGTCTATACATAATGTACATGTATCGCAAAATTCAGGGAGACTAACAGATTTTGTATCTGAAAATGCCTAAAAAGAATTAAACTTAATTATCATGATTATACAACTGTTTCAGCCAAGTCTGATGAGGATATGTAAATGAAGTAATATAACATCTTACATCTATTCCAACGTCCAGTAGATCTTTGATGACTTGTATGCAGAGTAATTTGATCTTCACTGAAGTCTGTAAAATATAAAAATGATGAAATATAGAGAATGTCCTCATGTTAACTTACAGTATGACATATTCCATTGCAAAACTTTTTTTTTTTTCCTTAAAATTAAATGAAATTTTATATTGTTCCAATACAGTTAAAAATTTCAAACCATAATTGACAAAACAATGATAGAGATAGAGTAAAAATTGGGTAAATGCTCATAGATAGAAGATTTAACACAGAGCCCTGACTCACACCGTAGATCAAGCTATAAAGGGTCCCAAAAATCACTAGTGTAAAAATTAAATCATTCAAAATGGGAAAACCAATGGTCTAATCTAATTGAAAAAAGAGAAACACTTATGAACCACATCAATAAATGACATACATGTATAACCCTGATTCATGGCTAGAAATTATTGTTTTCAACCATAATAAAAATATTGCTGGTTCATAAATATGTAAGAAATAAATGCGACTAAAAGTTATAGCTCTCTAGATATGAGCATAAGAACCATCTTTGACTTTGAAAACCCTTTATGATAATTGATTAACATTCATGACCTCATCATTCCTTTTCTACCAAACAGAGAAAAAACCCTTTCACTAGCAAAGTGTTATACTGGTATGCAAAATAATCTTAGACAGTGGGGGATCAAGAATTTTTTGTAAGCGGGCCCACTGACTGCATACTGCATGAGAGGTGGTTCCCACCAGTCATATCTCAGTGATTCCCTACATTATCAACCAAATGTTTCCCACACAAGAGGCCTGGGCAGCCAGTACCCTCCTTAATCTGCCTCTGAATGAAGATCATTGCAAAAGTTAAGAAACTAGAAACAATTAGTTATCTGGAATTATTCATTCAGTATGTAGCATGTACAATGTACATCAATATATATTAAACCAGATGCTCTGCAGGGCGCAGCTTTATACGACTGCAGAGGTCGAACCCTGAACAGTTGGGGCAAGTATGGACACAACATTTAAGCTTGATACAGCTCTGAATTTGGATTGTGATTAAATAGTTTACACAACATAGGTTTCTGACACAGAATAAATGTGTTCTAAGAACTTAAACTTAAAAACTTAAAAATTTTATAAATTGGACATTTACCTATCATGGTCCAATATCCAAAATCTAAATACATGGTTAGATTCATCATATCATAGAACCCCATGAATTCAATTTTTGAAGAAATCAAATAATCTTCAATTTTAGACCCTCTAGACCTCAATGTGGACCAATTTGATAACCAAGCCCAAATATTAAAAATCTAAATACATGGTTAGATTCTGCATATTGAAGAACCCCATATATTCAATTTTTGTTGAAATCAAACAATGTTTAATTTTTTACCCTTTGGACCTTAATGTAGACCAATTTGAAAACGGGACAATACTGTGCAATTAGATATTTCTTGCTATTGCGCAATACTGTGCAATTGAAGATTTCTTGCTATTGCACAATACTGTGCAATTGAAGATTTCTTACTATTGCCCAATACTATGCAATTGAAAATTTCTTGCTATTGAATAATACTGTGCAATTGAAGATTTATTGCTATTGCGGAATACTGTGCAATTGAAAATTTCTTAATATAACAATTCTGGACCCTGATTTGGACCAACTTGAAAACTTGGGCCCATTATCAAAAATCTAAGTACATGTTTAGATTCAGCATATCAAAGAACCCCAAGAATTCATTTTTTTTTTTAATCAAGCTAACTTTAATTTTGGACCCTTTGGACCTTAATGAAGACCAATTTGAAAACAGGACCAAAAATTAAGAATCTGAATACATGGTTAGATTTGGCATATCAAAGAACCCCAATAATTCATTTTTTGATGAAATCAAATAAAGTTTAATTTTGGACCCTTTTGGCCCCTAATTCTTTGAGACCAAAACACCCAAATCAATCCCAACCTTCCTTTTATGGTCATAAACCTTGTGTTTAAATTTCATACATGTAAATTTCAATTTAATTTTACTAAAGTAAAAGTGGGAAAACCAAATGTCTTCAGACGCGGACGACGATGACACCGACAACGACGACGCCCATTTTCAATTTTTGCAGTCGTATAACACATCATTTTTCTACCTACCACTTTTGATAATGTACTAATTTCTGCTAGAACCCAATCAGGGCAGTCAAGATCACCACAAAACCTAAATCTCTAAAAAAATATAAAACAAAAGACAGTCAATCAAACATTAAATAAGTGAGGGCATTATATACATGTTCATATACAACAGGTTTTTTTTCAGAAATAATTGTTTTGATTCTCATTTTTGTTTCTTTAAAGACTTCAATAGTAAAAACATTAGATTTAGATATTAAAATCATGAAAATATGAAATGTTAAATGTATGAGCTATTTCATCCAGCAAATTAAGTAACATTTGAACATGTTGAAAAACTTTTCACTTTAACCTTTCAACTTCCTTTACGAGTTTTTGAGTACATGTTTTACATAAAGTTATCATTTTTATTGCTCTTTTCCTAAAAGGACTTTCTGTTTCGGATTAGAGGACTGTCGTCTGAATGCAAATTAGTTGGCAATGGTTCACGTAATAGTTGAATTTAGGTGGCATAAATTGAAAAGGTACGAGTTTGCAATAGGAGGAGTTAACTATTGTTACTTGCTACATTTGCAGTAAAATTTGTTGTAGCGTAATATTTGCTGGTGAAATCTGTCAGTTTTTTGTAGAATATCATGTTTTATTTTTTATATAGGTTTTAATTGTTAAACAACATATTTAAAGTGGTACCTAACACTACAGGGAGATATAACTCTGTATAGTCAGCTCAATGTTTTAATTACATTGTGTTGTAAAAGGAAATTTAAGCTTCTCAATGATAAAAATTGGTGTTTGTCAAACTGCTAGAATTTCCAGTGTAATTTTTCTGACAAAACGGTTGGTTCAAAATTTTTGAAATTTTTATATTTTTGTTTATTTACTTTGACAAAATTCTATGAATATTAAACAAGCCAAATTAATTTTAGTGAAAGTGTTGGGTACCACTAAATAAACTCACAGATTTCTTAATCATGTGTTAATATCTGGAAAATATATATTGAAAAGAGATATTTACACTTTTAATCTATCACTGATCATCAGTTCAATATATTCAATTTTCAAAGATTGATCAGTGACTGTAAAAACCCTGCGGTAAATATTTTTTGCTCTTGAAAAACTATTTTTTAATTTTTATTATTTTAGACATGATAAATTTCAATTATTACAATGCATTAGTTCAGTGTCTCAAAAAATCTCCAAATGTAATAAAATATATGACAAATAACAAAAAATTATGATAGTGTTTATCTTTTATCTTATCTAGTCAACCATCATTAGTGTAACCTGAATTAAAGAAATAATATAATTATTTATAGGACCACAGATGAATTATCACGTTGTAATTGGTTAAACGCCGTCAAGTGGTGACCCCCTATGAGACCATATGGGGTTCATGACGCGTTAATGGCGACGTCATATAATAATGTTGTTCTGTTTCATTGTTTATTTTCAACAAAACGCCGCAGAAAAAGTCCAGCGTCCGATAAATTCGTTATACGGTTAACTACTAACCCCCTACGGATCCATAGAGGGTGAATAAAATTCATAGGGGGTGAGGCCGGAGGGATTTTACTAACCCTCTATGAATCCGTATGGGGTCAGTAGCGAACCATATAACTTATAGTATCATTAGATTTGCATTTTATAAAGTACTGTTCTGTAACATCTGTTGTATGTTTCAGTAGTTTTCTTGTATATTGTGTAATTATGTGGTATTCTGTGGTGTTCTGTGGTAAAAAGGCGCTTTGTGTTTTCATAGCAATTATTAAAATTGAGAAAGGAAATGGGGAATGTGTCAAAGCGACAACAACCCTACCATAGAGCAGACAACAGCTGAAGGCAGAAGCACCGGTATTAGTTCATCATTGATATTTATTGAATAAATTTTAATCACAAGGTTGCTCAATATATTATACTTCAAGAAAAAGCAAAAAAAAAGTTAAAAGTTAGTGTTTCTTGTTTGAAGAAAATAATCTCAAAACTGAATTGTGACTTTTTGTCCTGTGACTTTTAGTCCTATATTCAATTTTAAGAAGACCTGTTTATTTCTTAACAATTTTAACTATTTTGTGTCAATCTTTCATTTATATAGATACTTGTATGACAACTAACTATCTAATCTTCAATACAGTACAAATCTACACAAAAATATACGGTTACACCCCCTTTTTTATTGATGTATTTTACGTCCATGACAGACATATTTTCAAACCGCAAAGTGTTCAAGCGTCCTCCCTTATTACTTACCATTCTTTAATATAGTATGATCTCTAATTAACGAACACTACAGCATGTTTAAATAACAGTTAAAAAAGAAAACAACAGAAATTGTATCTTCTTCTGTTCCTTAAGGTGTAACACCACTAATTCAGGCCCGGCCAGAAAGCACATACTAGAAAGTAGTACATATTTAACACAAAATAGTTCCTACGCATGAGTGTAACTTTCAAAATATGTAGAATATTTAGGTATTTTTGGTATCAAATGAAAGCTGAAGGACTGGTGATCATTGTAGAACACTTTTGGACTTTTAATTTTGAATAGTAAAAAAACTGCACCAAATTTTAAAAAGAGGGTACATTTTGTCTGTTTGTCAGATCTGAAGTACCTGTTTTGGTACATCTGAAGTTCCGGGAACCAGTTCTTTCTTATATGCAATGTAAGGTATGTTGATTTTTTCAGTACAAGACACCATAAAGTGTTGCTTTGAAATGCAATGATTGCCACTTTATTTGAACTTAAAATAAAAGAGGTGTGCCTGCTTGAAACGGAGGAATTTAACATAGAAAGCAATGGGACCATGAATTAGTGGTGTACTTCCTTAATTGGGTTTGCGGAAACCAGTCTCCTGCAAAATACAATATTAATGAGTTGGTCCCGAACCCTTTCCTCTTACATCAAAACTTGCATGCATGCAGTTAAACATTAATTATTATCGTATTTAAGCTTTCAAACATAGATTTAACGACTAAAGGAATATTATAAGAATGATTTGATAATTTAATCAGGGATCATTATGAAAAAAAGTAAATTCCTTATATTTCTTCTTTATTTCTTTCTTTACAAGGACTTATATACGTCCCTGTATAGAACACAGTCAAATTAGAGTTAAAATTTTATAATATGATTTCGGTATTTTTGTAATTCGCTGTTAATTAAAAAAAAGGATATAGATTGGATTTACAGAATAAGGTTGGCTGACCCGTCTTTTAGAAATGACAATGAGATGACTAACCCATACCGTAAAGATCCCTTCATGCCTGAAAGATATATATGAGACAATATCTGAAAAGTCTAGTTTTTGGCAATAAGAAAAAACCCCAAAAAATTTCTTTAAATGGTAATGAAAAATTGTAAAATAAATTCCTTTCTGTTACTATCTACTATACTTAAATTGCACAATGTTCTCTGCTGTTATCAAATGCAAAAAAACTAATTTTTTTTATTCAATATACTGTATATTATTTTGGGGATTTATTTGATATGGTGGTGATAACCTATATTAAATGAAATGGTTGACATATAGTAGATTAACTCTTCGATTCTCAGTGAAAGCGTCTTGAACATCCTTCCTGTTACTAATGATGGTTATGCTGTTACTTTTTATCAGGTAACATGACAGAACGTAACAGAAAGGAATTACGCGATAGTTTTTGTCCTTTTTATCACATTAAATGTAAGTGTATTTCCTGTGTCCTATAACTTTTAAAAAGATGATATAAAAACACACTTAATGTTGTGGTGCACACTTAAAAATATTCTCAGAAAGTGGAAGAAAAGGCTATAACAGGATAAAACACCAATAAGTATTTTTCTATAAATTCTTACCTTGGATGGGCTTGAATGTTCAAACCTGGCCGCCTTTTCAACTATTTCTTTGCACTAATGCATTCCGGAAATGATGCTCTTCACAATACATAATGGGAAAATAACTATTGGTCTTGTAAACGTTTCCACAGGTAGAAAAAACTCAGTGGTAACAGGAGGGAAATTACCTCTGGGGACAAATTTTTTTGGTCTTAAAATTTGGAAAATTTTATTACATGCTATAGTTATAACTAGTGTGGATCTAGCCGTCGATAGCAGCCGGCGTTAATATTCATGAGGCCAGCCTTCAATAATATTCATGAGCCGTCAATAATATTCATGAGATGACTTGCGTTCGAAGAAGTGTTGTTAGAAACTATGAACGATAATTATAATTAAATAACGTTCCTATTTATATTTGATATTACTTCAAATAGGCATGTCAATGGGTGTCTTCTTCGAGGTCCGCGTTTATTGAATCAACTTTGGGTCTTCTTCAAGGTCTGCGTCTTTAAACAACATTGTAAATGTAATAAAAACAATGTAAATGCCTCCATAAATATAAAACAAAGAAATGGTCTTTTAACATTCTGTGATTAGAGAAATAATGTAAACTAAAGCAATAACAAGTTTAAAAAAAAATATAATTAAATATAGAAATTAAACGGGACATTACAACACACAAATAAAGTAAAGAACAGTTCTTATTAAAATTTTGTGATAATTAAATCAATGTCAGCTACAATAAATTTAAAAAATTGATTAAATATAGAAATTTAGGAATGACAGAGAATTGATGGTCATTTGTTCGTTGTCTACAAATATAGTCCAATCATGAAACTAAAACATACAATATTACGACAGTATTTTCTATTTAAACATATCAGAAAAATACAAACATAGTTAATTGCAGAAATAAAAATAACAGAAAAATAACAACTGTCAATTACTATTTCAATGACATATGATTCTTCAAAATTACGGAGACCAATCTGAGTCATTATTAACAATTCATATTATTGCCTCTAAAATGGCCCATAGCAATTATACCCTAGACCCGTGCGAGTTAATCAGGAGAGAATAAGGGGGTACCCTGGTATATCACAAATTCGAAAATGAACTTTTGCCGGCTGGCCAAACGAAGAGATTCTCCACGTGGGCAATGGTATCAGACGAAGAGGTACTTATTGCCTTTAAAATGGCCCATATCACTTATACCCTAGACCCGTACGAGTTTGTCAGTAGAGGGTTCAAAGGGGGGATATGGTATCCGGTTTACAACGAATTCTTACTGAACTATTGCCGGCTGGCCAAACTAAGAGATTCTCCACATTGACCATCACACCAGAGGTAGAGGTTGGTATTGCCTCTAACATGGCCCATAGCACTTATGCCCTAGACCCGTGCGAGTTAGTCAGGAGAGGATAAGGGGTACCCTGGTATATCACAAATTCTAAAATGAACTATTGCCGGCTGGCCAAACGAAGAGATTCTCCACACGGGCAATGGTACCAGACGAAGAGGTACATATTGCCTTTAAAATGGCCTATAGCACTTGTACCCTAGACCCGTACGAGTTTGTCAGTAGAGGGTTCAAAGGGGGGATATGGTATCCGGTTTACAACGAATTCTTACTGAACTATTGCCGGCTGGCAAAACTAAGAGATTCTCCACATTGACCATTATACCAGAGGTAGAGGTTGGTATTGCCTCTAACATGGCCCATAGCACTTATGCCCTAGACCCGTACGAGTTAGTCAGGAGAGGATAAGGGGTACCCTGGTATATCACAAATTCTAAAATGAACAATTGCCGGCTGGCCAAACGAAGAGATTCTCCACACGGGCAATGGTACCAGACGAAGAGGTACTTATTGCCTTTAAAATGGCCTATAGCACTTGTACCCTAGACCCGTACGAGTTTGTCAGTAGAGGGTTCAAAGGGGGGATATGGTATCCGGTTTACAACGAATTCTTACTGAACTATTGCCGGCTGGCCAAACTAAGAGATTCTCCACATTGACCATCATACCAGAGGTAGAGGTTGGTATTGCTTCTAACATGGCCCATAGCACTTATGCTCTAGACCCGTGCGAGTTAGTCAGGAGAGGATAAGGGGTACTCTGGTATATCACAAATTCTAAAATGAACTATTGCCGGCTGGCCAAACGAAGAGATTCTCCACACGGGCAATGGTACCAGACGAAGAGGTACTTATTGCCTTTAAAATGGCCTATAGCACTTGTACCCTAGACCCGTACGAGTTTGTCAGTAGAGGGTTCAAAGGGGGGATATGGTATCCGGTTTACAACGAATTCTTACAGAACTATTGCCGGCTGGCAAAACTATGAGATTCTCCACATTGACCATCATACCAGAGGTAGAGGTTGGTATTGCCTCTAACATGGCCCATAGCACTTATGCCCTAGACCCGTACAAGTTAGTCAGGAGAGGATAAGGGGTACCCTGGTATATCACAAATTCTCAAATGAACTATTGCCAGCTGGCCAAACGAAGAGATTCTCCACACGGGCAATGGTATCACGAAGAGGTACTTATTGCCTTTAAAATGGCCTATAGCACTTGTACCCTAGACCCGTACGAGTTTGTCAGTAGAGGGTTCAAAGGGGGGATATGGTATCCGGTTTACAACGAATTCTTACTGAACTATTGCCGGCTGGCCAAACTAAGAGATTCTCCACATTGACCATCATACCAGAGGTAGAGGTTGGTATTGCCTCTAACATGGCCCATAGCACTTATGCCCTAGACCCGTACGAGTTAGTCAGGAGAGGATAAGGGGTACCCTGGTATATCACAAATTCTAAAATGAACTATTGCCGGCTGGCCAAACGAAGAGATTCTCCACATGGGCAATGGTACCAGAAGAAGAGGTATTTATTGCCTTTAAAATGGCCTATAGCACTTGTACCCTAGACCCGTACGAGTTTGTCAGTAGAGGGTTCAAAGGGGGGATATGGTATCCGGTTTACAACGAATTCTTACTGAACTATTGCCGGCTGGCCAAACTAAGAGATTCTCCACATTGACCATCATACCAGAGGTAGAGGTTGGTATTGCCTCTAACATGGCCCATAGCACTTATGCCCTAGACCCGTACGAGTTAGTCAGGAGAGGATAAGGGATACCCTGGTATATCACAAATTCTAAAATGAACTATTGCCGGCTGGCCAAACGAAGAGATTCTCCACGTGGGCAATGGTACCAGACGAAGAGGTACTTATTGCCTTTAAAATGGCCCATAGCACCTGTACCCTAGACCCGTACGAGTTTGTCAGTAGAGGGTTAAAAGGGGGGATATTGTATCCGGTTTACAACGAATTCTTACTGAACTATTGCCGGCTGGCCAAACTAAGAGATTCTCCACATCGACCATCATACCAGAGGTAGAAGTTGGTATTGCCTCTAAAATGGCACAAAGCACTTATATCCTAGACCCGTACGAGTTAGTCAGGAGAGGATAAGTGGGTACCCTGGTATATAACAAATCCGAAAATGAACTATTGCCGGCTGGCCAAACGAAGAGATTCTCCACATGGGCAATGGTACCAGACGAAGAGGTACTTATTGCCTTTAAAATGGCCCATAGCACTTATACCCTAGACCCGTACGAATTTGTCAGAAGAGTGTTCAAAGGGGGGATATGGTATCCCGGATACAACAAATTCGAACTGAACTATTGCCGGCTGGCCAAACTAAGAGATTCTCCACATCGACCATTATACCAGAGGTAGAGGTTGGTATTGCCTCTAAAATGGCCCGTAGCACTTGTGCCCTAGTCCCGTACGAGTTAGTCAGGAGAGGATAAGGGGGTACCCTGGTATATCACAAATTCGAAAATAAACTATTGCCGGCTGGCCAAACGAAGAGCTTCTCCACATGGGCAATGATACCAGAGGAAGAGGTACTTATTGCCTTTAAAATGGCCCAGAGCACTTATACCCTAGACCTGTACGAGTTTGTCAGCAGAGGGTTGAAAGGGGGTATATGGTATCCCGGATACAACGAATTCGAACTGAACTATTGCCGGCTGGCCAAACTAAGAGATTCTCCACATCGACCATTACACCACAGGTAGAGGTTGGTATTGCCTCCAAAATGGCCCATAGCACTTATGCCCTAGACCCGTACGAGTAAGTAAGAAAAGGATAAGGGGATACCCTGGTATATCACAAATTCGAAAATGAACTATTGCCGGCTGGCCAAACGAAGAGATTCTCCACGTGGGCAATGGTACCAGACGAAGAGGTACTTTTTGCCTTTAAAATGGCCCATAGCACCTGTACCCTAGACCCGTACGAGTTTGTCAGTAGAGGGTTAAAAGGGGGGATGTTGTATCCGGTTTACAACGAATTCTTACTGAACTATTGCCGGCTGGCCAAACTAAGAGATTCTCCACATCGACCATCATACCAGAGGTAGAACCTGGTATTGCCTCTAACATGGCCCATAGCACTTATGCCCTAGACCCGTGCGAGTTAGTCAGGAGAGGATAAGGGGTACCCTGGTATATCACAAATTCTAAAATGAACTATTGTCGGCTGGCCAAACGAAGAGATTCTCCACACGGGTAATGGTACCAGACGAAGAGGTATTTATTGCCTTTAAAATGGCCTATAGCACTTGTACCCTAGACCCGTACGAGTTTGTCAGTAGAGGGTTCAAAGGGGGGATATGGTATCCGGTTTACAACGAATTCTTACTGAACTATTGCCGGCTGGCAAAACTATGAGATTCTCCACATTGACCATCATACCAGAGGTAGAGGTTGGTATTGCCTCTAACATGGCCTATAGCACTTATGCCCTAGACCCGTACGAGTTATTCAGGGGAGGATAAGGGGTACCCTGGTATATCACAAATTCTAAAATGAACTATTGCCAGCTGGCCAAACGAAGAGATTCTCCACACGGGCAATGGTACCAGACGAAGAGGTACTTATTGCCTTTAAAATGGCCTATAGCACTTGTACCCTAGACCCGTACGAGTTTGTCAGCAGAGGGTTCAAAGGGGGATATGGTATCCGGTTTACAACGAATTCTTACTGAACTATTGCCGGCTGGCCAAACTAAGAGATTCTCCACATTGACCATCATACCAGAGGTAGAGGTTGGTATTGCCTCTAACATGGCCCATAGCACATATGCCCTAGACCCGTACGAGTTAGTCAGGAGAGGATAAGGGGTACTCTGGTATATCACAAATTCTAAAATGAACTATTGCCGGCTGGCCAAACGAAGAGATTCTCCACACGGGCAATGGTACCAGACGAAGAGGTATTTATTGCCTTTAAAATGGCCTATAGCACTTGTACCCTAGATCCGTACGATTTTGTCAGTAGAGGGTTCAAAGGGGGGATATGGTATCCGGTTTACAACGAATTCTTACTGAACTATTTCCGGCTGGCCAAACTAAGAGATTCTCCACATCGACCATCATACCAGAGGTAGAGGTTGGTATTGCCTCTAAAATGGCCCATAGCACTTATGCCCTAGACCCGTACGAAATAGTATGAAAAGGATAAGGGGGTACCCTGGTATATCACAACTTCGAAAATGAACTATTGCCGGCTGGCCAAACGAAGAGATTCTCCACGTGGGCAATGGTACCAGACGAAGAGGTACTTATTGCCTTTAAAATGGCCCATAGCACTTATACCCTAGACCCGTACGAGTTTGTCAGTAGAGGGTTAAAAGGGGGATATGTAATCCCGGTATACAACGAATTCGAACTGAACTATTGCCGGCTGGTCAAACTAAGAGATTCTCCACATCGACCATTATACCAGAGGTAGAGGTTGGTATTGTCTCTAAAATGGCCATTAGCACTTATGCCCTAGACCCGTAAGAGTTTGTCAGGAAAGATTAAGGGGGGTACCCTGGTATATCACAAATTCGAAAATGAACTATTGCCGGCTGGCCAAACGAAAAGATTCTCCACGTGGGCAATGATACCAGAGGAAGAAGTACTTATTGCCTTTAAAATGGCACATAGCACCTATAACCTTGACCCGTACGAGTTTGTCAGTAGAGGGTTAAAAGGGGGGATATGGTATCCCGGTATACAACGAATTCGTACGAGTTAGTCAGGAAAGGATAAGGGGGTATCCTGGTATATCACAAATTCGAAAATGAACTATTGCCGGCTGGGCAAACGAAGAGATTCTCCACGTTGGCAATAATACATGAGGAAGAGGTTCTTATTGCCTTTAAAATGGCCCATTGCACTTATACCCTAGACCCGTACGATTTTGTCAGCAAGGGGTTACAAGGGGGAGGTAGTACATCTGTTTACAACGAAGTCGAAATAAACTATTGGCAGCTAGCAAAACTGAGAGATTTTTTGGACCTTTATACCAAAGAGAGAGGTGGACCTAGCCTTTAAAATGGCATAGAGCACTTATGCCCTAGACCCGTACAATTTTGTCAACAAGGGGTTAAAAGAGAGAGGTGGTACCTCTTTTTACAACGAAGTCGAAATAAACTATTGCCGGCTGGCCAAACTAAGGGATTCTCCACTTGGGCCATTATACCAGTGGTAGAGGTGGGCATTGCCTCTAAAAATGGCCCATGACACTTATGCCCTAGACCCGTACAAATTTGACAGTAGACGGTTTAAAGGGGGATATGGTATCCCGGTGTACAACGAAGTCGAAATGAAATATTGTCAGCTGACTGACTAAGATAATCTAAACGTGGACCATTCTAACAGAGGTAGAGGTAGTCATTGCAATTAAGATGGGCCATAGAACTAACCCTGATGGCGTTGTCCATTATATCAGATGTAGAGAATAATATTGCCTCGCAAATTACCCATGGTTCTTATGTCCTAGACTCGTACTTGTTGGACAGCAAAGGGAAAGTAGGACTCTTGTATATCACAAAGACCAAAATAAGAGATTCTCCTTGTGGGCTATTAAAAAGATTAACGTAGGTGTTTTCTCTAAAAAGGCCCATATATCGTATATCATAGATCCGTACGTATTGGTAGGAAAAGGGTAAGGGAAGTACTCCTGTATATCAAAATATTCAAACATACTTTTACTTGCTGGCCATTTTAAAGGCAATTATTACCTTAACTCCTGTATCATGGTTCATGAGGAGAATCTTTTAGTTTGACAAGTAGTCAATAGTTCAATTCGACTTTGAGATATATAAAGGTACCTACCTTTCTCTTTGCTGACTAAGTACGGGTCTAGGGAATAAGTGATATGGGTCATTTTAGAGGCAATGCCTACTTCTTCCTCTGATATAATGACCCACGTGGAGAATTTCTTAGTTTGGCCATCCGGCAATAGTTTGTTTCGACTTCGTGATGAATCGGAGTACCACATCCCCCTTTTTACCCTCTACTGACAAACTCGTACAGGTCTAGGGCATAAGTACTATATGGGCCATCACACAACTACTACATCTACCTCTGGTGTCATGACCCATGTGGAAAATGTCTTGGTTAGGCCAGCTGGCAATAGTTCATGTCGACTTTGAGATATATAAAGCTACCAACCTTATCCTTTCCTGGCTAAGTCGTACGAGTCTAGGGCATTAATTATTTGGATCATTTTAGAGGCAATGGATACCTCACCCTCTGATATAATTGCTCGTGTGGAAAATCTCTTCGTTTGGCCAACCAGTAATAGTTTATTTCAACTTCGTGTTAAACCGGGTTACTACCCTTTTAACCTACAGCTGACAAACTCGTACGGGTCTAGGCTATCGTTTAGTGGATAAATCGGGCAACTATATGGCTAACAGTAACAAATCTCTCTATTCAAACTCTAATGTCAACATGTCACACTTAGGTGACGTTACAATGAATGGCGGCAGCGAGAACGTTACGTTTGTGATTTTGCTCCCAACATGCTTGGGCCGCACATGAATTACTTTACAATAAATGAAAGTGATCACAACTTTAATTATTAAAGTTCTAATAAAATAAGTTAAAACTTGAAAGTTTATATGTAAAATATTTAGCAGCTCACTTTTTATATTCATTTTAATGTCCATATGCTAATCACACATTATCATTTTACTTTCACAATTTACATTTAACACATGTTAGTCCAAGTTTTTATTTGCGTCTTTGCCTCACTCTGAGCTGCTCTATTTTCAAGTTCCAAAGAATTCAGTTCTAACGGATAAAGTTTGATAATTGGTCTAGATTAAACCAGTTTTTGTTCGATTATGGCTGATCGTGTAAGTCCATCTTTGCCGTAAAATAATTTGTCAATGATCGCCAAAGTCCAATTTACTCTTGATACATAGTCCTGAATCTGAACTACATCTCCGACTTCAATGTTCTATGTGTTTCGATCTGTGTATCGGTAATATTCCCTTAGCAAATTTATGTATTCCTGCTTTCATCTTTTTATGTAGTTTTTAAGAGTTTTAATGAAAGAAACTTCGATTGTCTAGCCAGTTACTGATTCATGCGTAGTGTCTTTGGTTCCTGGTTGTAAACTACAGTCTTCAAGTCCGTTATACGGTAGCGTCCTGGACCGTTTTCAATATAATAAATGTGACGGACTAACGGGTTCGTCGTCCGTTTGATCCGATGAAACGTATGTTAGTGGGCGATCAATGAGTAAACTTTCTACTTCAGTAAGTATCGTGTTGAGTGTTTTATTGTCCATAAGTGCTCGTCCTTATACTTTTTAATGCAGTTTTTCGTTATTCATCTCAATCTCTCCCACCATCCGCCGAACAAAATTGTTCCATTAGAATTAAGCTTCTCGGTTCCATATGACAAGTTTGATAAATGTTCAATTTCTTATGCTCCCGCATCATACAAATCATTTACAAATACTCAACGTGATGCATGAAAGAAGTCTAACAAAGCTCTTTGTTGATCAAAGCTCGAAATAATATTGTCGACATAAAAGTCTTTCTTTAACATTGTTGTCCAGTCTGTGGAATTGCAGTCAAATGTTTACGTATAACAGCATTTAGGATAAACGGAGAGAAAGTAACTCCAAATTATACTGACTTGAATCTGTTTGCGGTTAGTTGACTATTTTGGTCATCCGGGTTACTAAGTTAAAAGAATCTGGTAACATCACGATCCTCTTCATCCAACCCATATTAAGAAAGTCTTTTTTCTATATCTGACGACATGGCGTATTTGTGCATTCTAAATCGGAGAAAAATTCCGGTTAAATCATTAAAGTTTGGCCAAAGATTTATCAAACAATCATTTAAGCTTAGACTAACAGGTGAAGGTTTGCAGCTGCAGTCAAATACAATTCTGATGGGCGTGGTTGACGACTTTTTACAGTATGATGGTGCGGTATGGAATGAACATACATTTGTTTTGGTTGATCTTTCATCAACTCTCTCGATAAATCCACGTTTTTCTTGTTCATTTATAATTTTTCCGTTTTTCTATAAAAGTGTAAGTTCACGACTAAGACGCTTAATGACATTTTCTGTTCTCCGTTGTGCAATACTTCTGTTGTCTAGTAAGGTGTGGTGTTCCTCCTTACAAGGTAACTTAGCAACATATCGGTCTGTTTCCATATGGTTACCTCTACTATTTGATTCATATACATCTTGGAATTGTCTGTTTTCAGATTTGTTGTCAGTATTATTTATACTAGCAGCTTCAACTTCCCAAAATTTCTCCAATATATGCTCTTCAACTTTGTGACCTACTAATATGTTCATCATTGACGTAAGTGTGTGATCTGGATTTGCAGGTAATCAATTGATTGTGCCGGACAGAAGGTTACGGATTTCCGACTTGACGGTAGTAGGTCCTGCTCCTCATACTACTAGTATTCTATCATCGACAATTAACCAGTAATAATCGAATTAGATAGAATTCAAAAGAGAAACTTCAACCATTGGGTCATGTGAGACCGGATGGGCTAATTGCAAGCCAAACAAATACTTTAAATTTGTAATATTATGTACATAAGTTTTCATTGGTACAGCTATTTCTGGTACAATCAAAACGTTGATAGGTAATTTTCCGTTGTCTGTAAGTAAGTAAATGGTACTATTATTTAGATGTCGAACTGTTTTGCCCTCACTTGTGTCACCAAATCCTGACAAGTTTATGGTCTCCTGTCTGGTATTTGTCAAATCAAGCTCTGTAGCTAATTTTTCTGTAATGAAGGACATCTGTGCGCCCTTGTCAAATAATGTGTTTGTGTTAGTACATTGAATGCCCGAACTTACTTGCGCTACGGCAGTTTTTAGTCTGTGTCTGTGAGTGAAGAACTGTGCCCGTTTTCTTCGCGTTGTGTTGTGTTTTCTGAATTGTGTTAATATTTACATTAGTGTTACTCTGTTTTTCATCTTTTTCAACCTCGCCTTTGCATAAACTAGTATGGTGTCATATTTTATATTTCCTGCAACTTTGGTGTGATTTGCAATCATCTATATTGGGAGGTCAAAGACAGTTAAAACATAAACTATCCCGTTTAACAATAGAAATATTTGCTGTGTGATCAATTATCTTAGTTCAGTTAACGGGGACATGTGATTCGTTACAAAAGTACACATGGTTTTACGTTTATTTGTCTGTTGATTTATTTTGTACGTACCTTTGCATTGGTGTGAAATGCTGCTGTAGCGGTATACGTTTCCGTATGATCATGCAGAGGAATTGCCTGCCTCCATAATGTTGAGTTCGTGAGATAGTATTTGTAGTAGTTCATTTAATTGCCAACTATTTGATTCATGGTGTCTTGTTAGATTTATGCGTACGTCCCCCGGTAACTTTTTCAATATGACAGGGACCAATAATGGGCCATATGTATTCTCTGTCTGACCAAGGGATTCTAAACCACGTACATATGTTTCAATTTTCTTGTAAAAAATAACGTCAGCTCTTATATGAAGGTATGTAAATTAATGCATTCATGTACTTTTGTGTGATGTTGTGAACTTGTGGCATTTGTGTTTAGCGTTGATGTTTGTACTTAGATAAATTTTGCTATTTAACGTATTTTTGTTTCTAAATTAAATAAATACTCATCAGAGTCAACGATTTCTGTTTCGAAAGTTCATCGGAATCAACAAGTTCTGTTCCGCTCTCCCCATTTTCGTCGAATTTCTGGAATATTCTGAAAACGGCGCTTCTATGTCCTGCTAGTATCGATTTCAGCTTCAAATTCATCCTGGCCACTTGACACCAATATCGTTAAGTGGATACACCGGGCAACTATATAGCTAATAATAACAAAAGCGAATAGAATGTATGTATATCTATTTGGACTCTAATGTCAACACGTCACACTTAGGTAACATAACAATGATAAACCGCAGCGAAAAATTGATCAATTACTCCTTAACAAATTGTTTAAGTATCGGTACCCAATACGATTATAGTACGTAAGTAAGCGTAGCACTGAGTCCAAAATGAAGTGAACACTCGTGTGCGTCTGTCACTATCAGTTTGGTAAGTAAATGATTCGCAGGTAATAAATACGGAAATTTGGTATTCTCTGAAATCGTTGCGGTGTGAATCCTTCCATTGCATCTCACAAAGCCACCGTCATCTATGAAGAGTCCTAATTGTCTAATGCTAGGATATTTCCCTGTGTTTTTATCTCAGATGTTTGGTATATCGGTATATTGGTAGTTGGATATGAACCACTGAACGTAAGCAGTTACTCGAATCACTTTCCTGAAAGTTCCATATTTCGAATTGTCTATAACGTTACTGATACCATAGTGATCAGTATGAACTTCATTGTTTAGAAATTCCTCGTCTTCGTTTTCTTCTGTAATTGTCAATACCTTTAACTAATTCGGTCTTCTTTTAATGACACTATCGATGTATTGATCGACGTCAATTCCTCGTGTTAAGAGATCGGTTGGGTTGCATTCTTTTGGACAATATCTCCATTAATGTTGATTTTGTAGATTTTGTTATTTCTCGCACTCGATTCGCAATAAATCGTTTAAACGGTTTCGATGATTTTAACCAGTGCAATAATATACAGCTATCCGACCAAAAAACCACATTTTACATGAAAAGCTAGTCTAGTTCCAATAACTGCGGCCATAAGTTCTAGTTGCGGTTATGTTAGGTTTTTCACTTGCGCTAATCTGCTTTTCGCAATCACTAACGTAGTTTCGGTTCCGTTGTTCAGATATGCAGTCGCAAAATACGTGTCGTTCAAGGTATTCCGAAGATTAGATGAAGCAAAGGAGAATACAAATTTCAATGAAGTAGAAGTCATTTCAACACTCGGAAAACTTGTGCAAAAACAAACATTGTTTTAGGACTTGAATGAACAAATTCTAAAGTTAACGGAACCGGAAGATGTGGTAAATAAGATTATTTGATTCAGATGAATTTTTGGTTAATATGGTAACGAAGATTCGACACGTACGTAAGTTCATACAAAATGTCCAAAACCCTGCAGTCCCGTCATATTGAATCAAATACTTAAGTACTAGAACGCACACTTTAAATCCAGAAACCATACCGTTTGTTTCAACGCACAACATAGCCAACCCACACAACGCACAGTCGTTTGAAAACCAGTTTGTCCAAGCTAGTCTCACAATCAACACGCAACAAAGTACATTTTCTGCAGCTATTAATCAGAGTCACGGCCTACCAAAACTTACGCTTCCAACTTTCTAAGGCACCATTTTAGAATGGCAAACCTTCTGGGACTCATATGAGTCGGTATTACATCTGAACCTGTCACTTACAAATATACAAAAGTGTAACTGCTTGAAAGCTCATGAGCTAGAACACGAAGCACTAGGTTTAGAAATTCCTTCGCCTATCAGTTAACAAGCTTACGAAGTTTTTACGATCAAATTGAAGGTAGTCAGGGTCTAGAAACTTTGGGTCAGACACATGAAACATACGGCACGCTACTTGTTCCCATTATTGTGAACAAATTACCCGTGGAAGTCAGAAAATATCTCGCGCGAGAACATAGAACGAAAACCTTGGTATTACGGGACCTCCGTAAAAGCATATAAGATGAGATCGTTATACTGGACACAGGACAATAGAGTCGACACCCGAAATTGATGAAATCTAAATCTTACAAGAATATTGAGACTAGACCTAGCATTTTCTGTCACGAAATACACGCACCAACTCATTGCAGTAAAATAGCCGACACAGATTCCCGTATGAACAGCTTAGTTATTCTTTAACTGCCTTGTTATACACAGACTAAACGAATGTAAATCTAAACACACATGTACACATTGTGATGAGAAACACCATACAAACTAATGTAATGCACTTCCAAGAAACAACATAAAACAAGGGAATGAGGTTAGCCATAGAAAAAAAGGTAGTAACTCAGCGCATACGAATTTTCGCGCAAAGGGAAATCAGAGCAGCAACCCTTTAAACCCACTATCTTCGAATTCGACCAACGTTCAACTCGTGAATGACATTCATAATACGGAACACGATGCTACTATTTTGTATTCTCAATCGACAGAATTGCAATCAAATGTAATTTTGTAAACTGCCGTAGCACAAGTAGGCTCAAATTAGTACTTTATCGATACGAATATTCTTTTTGACGAAGGAGCGCAAACATCTTTTTTAACGCAGAACTTAACTTAATTTACAGATAGCGGGAACAGAAATAATATATTTATCGGCATTTGGAGGTGCAGAGAAAAACGCGAGACACATAGAAATATCAACAATATATCTGAAAACCGTTGCAGGACACGTCTTGTCAATCAAAGTACAGATGAATGGCATGCCTCTACAGAATCACATACGTAACATTGATACACAGAACGGTTATTTGCGTGGTTTAAAGTTAGCGCACACGGTGACAAAGTACGATTCATTCGAGATATCGTTGCTGGTAGGCCCTTATCACTACGGGGACATTGTTAAAGATTAAATAGTACGTGGAAACGATCCGACCGCCGTGAAATCCAAGATCGGATATATGCTTTCGGTACTTACATACGGTACGAAAACAAACACGTCGAAGACTAGTATGTTTAATGTTCTTAATATCACACAAAGTTGAAGAATACAATCTAGAGAGATTTTGGAATTTAGATTCAATAGGAATAAAAAGCAGGGAGGTAGACGAAGACGACAATGCATATATTAAAGTCTACCAGGACAGATCAATTGAGTTCTGAGAAACTAAATATTTCGCTAGGTCACCTTGGAAACATAATGAATTGCCTATAAATTAAGCAGTCACGAACAGAAGGACAGAAAAGTCCTTCAAAGACTTACTCAAAACTCAGATATGTTAAAGAAGTACGGAAACATTATACAAGAACAGGAACGAAGAGGATTCAAAGAGAAGGTAGATGAAACAGCTGAACTTAAGAAAAATATCACTACATTCCTAATCATCCTGTACAGAAGGAATCAAGCACTATGCCTATCAGAATTGTGTACGACTGCAGTTGTCGAGAGTCGCATAATTCACCAAGTTTAAATGACTGCCTTTTGGATACACCGCCGAAGCTAAACGACCTGAAAAAAAAATCTGATGAGATTTACAGCCAATCCTGTCGCCATAACAACGGATATTTAAAAAGCCTTTTTACATGTAGGATTAAAAAAAGGGTGATCGAGACGCTACACGTTTCTGGTGGCTAAGTAACCCATCCGACCCAACAAGTTATTTACAGACTTAGAAGTTCAAATCCGTTCTGTTCGGAGCGACTTGTTCGCCGTTTATACCAAACGCCACGATACTTAATATTTACAACGTAATAACACTATAACAGCTACATTGATGGAAAGAGATTTGTATGTGGACAACATTCTGTTAAGTTTACAGAACGAGGGTGTGCTGGCTATCAGGAAGGGAGAACAATGATGGAGGAAACTAGATCCTGGACGTCAAACAGTGTGGATATACGTAAGCTAGCTAAGACAGAAAAAGTACTATATGCGGACAAAACACAAAAGTACTTGGTATGTTATGGAATACTAGTAGCTGATTCGATGATTTGATGTACCAGAAATTAATACGGCCGCTTTGTGAAAAATTGTGCAAATCCTGCTACAAGAATAAAATTTGGCATAGACCTTCCACAGCTATTACTCTTTTATTTCAGATAAGGAGGCATTTGAAAAAAATGTCTCACTTCCGGTAAAAATCCAAAATGGCCGACATCATACTTAAATCATCCAAATATCAGAGGCTAGTGTGTGAAAAGCGGTTTTTATCATGCTGCTATAATAATATTTGGTAAAAACCTTTGTTATGTACTACTATATTATATAGATTAGATGTCTTTAAAAACCTTACTTTCGGTAAAATCCAACATGGCGGATATTGTACTAAAATAAGCTTATTTTTTAGGGATGGTGATTGAAACGTGTTTTGACGTATTGCTACTATCATTTAATTGTTCAGGAACCTTTCTTTGATGCTGCTAATGGATACAATAAATAAGAGATATGTCTTTAAAATCATTACTTCCGGTTATATTCAAACTGGCGGACATAAAATATCATTATTTTATTTTGATATTCAACTTTATTTCAAAATGTAAAGAAACTGGTTTTTTTTTCTGCTGGTCAGTAAACATTTGGATTTGGCTTTAAGTTATCCTCTAAACCACTTATTCTATTCTATAGATAATGATTAAATACAAAGTTGACACTTCCGGTAAATAAAACCAATTTTGCGTAAATTTCAAAGATGAGTCCTCAGTCCATATCTTCGATGTAGAGTTTTGGATAGATTGATGAAAATAAAATAAAATCACTTAAGTACTAAAACATCATTAAAATTACGTATTAATGGCCGCAAATATTCATAATCGGAGAGCTGATTTTCCTCATTTACAAAGACAGCGGTATTGTTTCTTACATCAATAATGTACAAGCTCCTGATAAGGGGAAGAGGCCTCACAAAGAGTTGTCCAAAAGGGTTCTAATGGTTCATATTTTTCCCTTCGCCATACATAAGCGTCTGGAATAATAAGCATAGAACCCAATCCCAAGCTTGTTACACCCGCTATGGTATATTGCACGTTTTACACGTTGAAAAAACTGGACCGAGTCGTTCAAATAGCCTCATAAGCGTCTGGACTAGTTAGCATAGGAAAAAAAACAAGCTTGTTACTCATCCAAACCCGCCATGGTATATTGCACGTTTTACATGCAGAAAAACACTAGACCGAGTCGTTCAAATAGCATCAATAAGTCTTTCCACTTCCACAAACATGTTTTCTTGCTTCATAAACCCCATCTGATAAGTTTGTTCGATCTTACTACAAAACCACGTATCGTTTTATCAATGACATTATCAAATCCATATCTGCTGATGTTGGCTGATCAATCATCATTCTAAATCATAAAGTCACATCTTCAAACGCCATCCATGTCAACAATGAAGTTCCCTTTCAAGTAAACGTGCATTTGAAAGGTCATGGATAGATTATATCTAAAGCTTTTCCCACTTCCAAATGCAAGCCAAAGTTCGTCTGCCCCTTTGTCACGGAATAACGAAACAGCAATGACAGCAGCATCAGTATCGACTGTTCAAGTCATTACTCAGTTAAGTCTGTGTATCACTGCATCAGACACATGTATATTGATTCTATAGTATAAGCCTCTTCATTTTAATATGGGGCTAAACTTGAAACACCATCATGTGGTGAATAACACAGAACATCCTGAGCATTTGTTGCTACAACTTACTCTCCCTCAAAATCTATTGAGCAAGCTCCTGTGAATAAAAACTAAAAAGTTCTTTCTTAATGTCGTCATCTCTCAGAAAACTTTCCCAATTTTGAGATTTGTTTTGACTCTGGATTCGTCTATGTATTTCCTTACCCCTAAATGTAGCTCTTTTTTCTTGTGGCAGCCTTTAAACTACCGGTATTGTCTATGTACGCATTCATCCACTGTTGTTTACAATTTCAAGTTGTTTCATAACGAGTATGCTGATAGGGTATTATGCCCTTACCTTAAAAAAACATGAAACTATTATGATGAAGTCTTAAATGCATATGACAGTTGTAGCAACACATGTTCAGGATATTCTATTTTTACCACCACGTGATGCATTTCAAGTTAAACACCATATTCATATTAAAAGGCTGACACTAGAATCATGGTGCATGTGTCTGATGCAGTGAAACACGAACTTAAACAAGTCATTATTCGAACAGTCGTTTCTGATGATGCTGTCATTAATGTTTCGCTATTCCGTGACATAGGGGTAGACAAACTATGGATTGTGTTTAGAAGGAGGAAAAGCTTTTGATAAATATATATCAATGACCTTCCAAATGCACTAGCGATGAGTGATCACACACAAATATTGTGATCCATATATTTTCCGGTTGTGATACGGTTCTCTGTTTTCTTGAAAAGGGAAAAAAAGACTGCTTGGGAGACATTGGATTTGAAGATGTGACTTTAACATAAAGAATGATAATTGATCCGCCTAAATCACCGGTGTTTACTGTAAGATAGCACAAACTTATCATATGGGGTTAGCATGGTTATCAAAGCAAGAAATATCTATTTACGCAAAAGGGTAGGTTAATTGAGGCTATCAACTTAGTCTAGTCTTTTCCAGCATGCAAAACGTACAATATACTAAGACACGTGTTAAGGGGACGAGCCTGAAATTGGCTCTTATGCTACCAAGTCCAGGCGCTAATGGATGACGACGGGACAAAGAGGATCACTTTAAAAAAAAACTCTTTCTGAGGCCTCATCATGTTGTCAGAAGCTTACACATTGTGGATGTAAGAAAGGTTGTCGCGGTTGTTGTTAATGTGGAAAATCAAGTCGCCCGTGCCCTGCGTCGTGGGCATGTGGTGGTAACTGGGAATAAACATATTTTTTTGGCCAAATAGTGGTAGTTTTTAAAATGTTTTAGTACTTAAGTGATTTTATTTTGTTTAAATCAATCTATCCAAAACTCTACATCGAAGATATAGATTGAGGACTCATCTTTGACCTTTACGCCATATTGGTTTTTTTACCGAAAGTGTTAACTTTGTATTCAAATATCAACTACAGAATATGATTAGTGGTTTAGAGGATAAATTAAAGCATAAAGTTAATGACCACCACAAAAAAAAACCACTTTCTTCACATTTTGAAAAAAAGTTAAATATCAAAATAAAAAAATGATATATTTATGTCCGCCATTTTGAATATTACCGGAAGAAAGGGTTTTTAAGACATATAACTTATACATTGTATCCCTTAGAAGCATCAAAGAAAGGTTCCTGCACAATTAAATGATACTAACAATACGTTAAAACACATTTCAATCACCCTCCCTAAAAAATAAGCTTATTTTAGTTAATGTCCGCCATATTGGATTCTACCGGAAGTAGGGTTTTTAAAGACATCTAATCTATATAATATATCCAAACGTTGTACATAAAAAAGGTTTGTATCTTTTAGTTTTGCCAGTCGGCAATAGTTCAATTCGACTTAGTGATATACCAGGGTACACCCCTTTCTCTTTGAAGACTAACTCGTACGGGTCTAGGGCATAAGTGCAATATGCCATTTTAGAGTCAATGCCCACCTCTACCTCTGGTATAATGGCCTACGTGGAGAATCTCTTAGTTTAGTTAGCCGGAAAAAGTTTATGACGACTTCGTTGTAAAAAGAGCTACCACCTCCCCCTTTTTACCCTTTGCAGACAATTCGTACGGGTCTGGGTCATAAGTGCTACAGGCCATTTCAGAGTCAATTCCCACCTCTACCTCTGGTATAATGACCTACATGGAGAATCTCTTAGTTTAGTCAGACGGCAATAGTTTATGTCGACTTCGTTGTAAACAGAGCTACCACCTCCCCCTTTTAACCCTTTGCAGACAAACTCGTACGGGTCCAGGGCATAAGTGCTATAGGCCATTTTAGAGGCAATACTAACCTCTACCTCTGGTATAATGGTTGATGCGGAGAATCTCTTAGTTTGGTCAACGGGCAAAACCAGGAAACCATATCCCCCTTTTAACCCTATGCTGACAACCTCGCACGGGACTAGGGTATAAGTGCTATAGACCATTTTAAAGGCAATAAGTACCTCTACCTCCGGTATCATTGCCCACGTGGAGAATCTCTTAGTTTGTCCAGCCGGCAATAGTTCATTTCGAATTTGTGATATACCAGAGTACCCACCTTACCTTTTCCTAACTAACTCGTACGGGTCTAGGGGATAAGTGCTATGGCCCATTTTAGATGCAATACCTACCTCTACCTCTGGTATAATGGCCGATGTGGACAATCTCTTAGTTTAGTTAGCCGGCAAAAGTTTATGACGACTTCGTTGTAAACAGAGCTACCATCTCCCCCTTTTTACCCTTTGCAGACAATTCGTACGGGTCTTGGTCATAAGTGCTATAGGCCATTTCAGAGTCAATTCCCACCTCTACCTCTGGTATAATGACCTACATGGAGAATCTCTTAGTTTAGTCAGACGGCAATAGTTTATGTCGACTTCGTTGTAAACAGAGCTACCACCTCCCCCTTTTAACCCTTTGCACACAAACTCGTACGGGTCTAGGGCATAAGTGCTATAGGCCATTTTAGAGGCAATACCAACCTCTACCTCTGGTATAATGGTTGATGCGTAGAATCTCTTAGTTTGGCCAACCGGCAAAACCAGGAAACCATATCCCCCTTTTAACCCTATGCTGACAAACTCCCACGGGACTAGGGTATAAGTGCTATAAACCATTTTAAAGGCAATAAGTACCTCTACCTCCGGTATCATTGCCCACGTGGAGAATCTCTTAGTTTGTCCAGCCGGCAATAGTTCATTCCGAATGAGTGATATACCAGAGTACCCCCCTTACCTTTTCCTAACTTACTCGTACGGGTCTAGGGGATAAGTGCTATGGCCCATTTTAGATGCAATACCTACCTCTACCTCTGGTATAATGGCCGATGTGGACAATCTCTTAGTTTGGCCAGCCGGCAATAGTTCAGTTCGACTTCGTTGTAAACAAGGATACCATATCCCCCTTTTAACCCTCTGCTGACAAAATCGTACGGGTCTAGGGTATCAGTGCTATGGGTTGTTTTAAAGGCAATAAGTACCTCTACCTATAGTATTATTGCCCACGTGGAGAATTTCTTAGTTTGTCCAGCCGGCAACAGTTCATTTCGAATTTGTGAAATACCAGGGTACCCAACTTACACTTTCCTGACTAACTCGTACGGGTCTAGGGTATAAGTGCTATGGGTTATTTTAAAGGCAATAAATACCTCTACCTCTGATATGATTGCCTACGTGGAGAATCTCTTAGTTTGTCAAGCCGGCAATAGTTCATTTCGAATTTGTGATATACTAGGGTACCCACCTAACTCTTTCCTGACTAACTCGTACGGGTCTAGGATATAACTGCTATGAGCCATTTTAGAGGCAATATCCATCTCTACCTCTGGTATAATGGCCGATGTAGAGAATCTCTTAGTTTGGCCAGCCGGCAATAGTTCAGTTCGACTTCGTTGTAAACCAGGATACCATATTCCCCTTTTAACCCTCTGCTGACAAAATCGTACGGGTCTAGGGTATAAGTGCTATAGACCATTTTAAAGGCAATAAGTACCTCTACCTTTGGTATAATGGCCGATGTGGAGAATCTCTTAGTTTTGCCAGCCGGCAATAGTTCAGTTCGACTTCGTTGTAAACCAGGATACCATATCCCCCTTGTAACCATCTGCTGACAAACTCGTACGGGTCTAGGGTATAAGTGCTGTGGGTCATTTTAAAGGCAATAAGTACCTCTACCTCTGGTTTGATTGTCCACGTGGAGAATCTCTTAGTTTGTCCAGCCGGCAATAGTTCATTCCGAATGAGTGATATACCAGAGTACCCCCTTACTTTTTCCTAACTTACTCGTACGGGTCTAGGGGATAAGTGCTATGGCCCATTTTAGATGCAATACCTACCTCTACCTCTGGTATAATGGCCGATGTGGACAATCTCTTAGTTTGGCCAGCCGGCAATAGTTCAGTTCGACTTCGTTGTAAACAAGGATACCATATCCCCCTTTAAACCCTCTGCTGACAAAATCGTACGGGTCTAGGGTATCAGTGCTATGGGTTGTTTTAAAGGCAATAAGTACCTCTACCTATAGTATTATTGCCTACGTGGAGAATTTCTTAGTTTGTCCAGCCGGCAACAGTTCATTTCGAATTTGTGAAATACCAGGGTACCCAACTTACACTTTCCTGACTAACTCGTACGGGTCTAGGGTATAAGTGCTATGGGTCATTTTAAAGGCAATAAATACCTCTACCTCTGATATGATTGCCTACGTGGAGAATCTCTTAGTTTGTCAAGCCGGCAATAGTTCATTTCGAATTTGTGATATACTAGGGTACCCACCTAACTCTTTCCTGACTAACTCGTACGGGTCTAGGATATAACTGCTATGAGCCATTTTAGAGGCAATATCCATCTCTACCTCTGGTATAATGGCCGATGTAGAGAATCTCTTAGTTTGGCCAGCCGGCAATAGTTCAGTTCGACTCCGTTGTAAACCAGGATACCATATTCCCCTTTTAACCCTCTGCTGACAAAATCGTACGGGTCTAGGGTATAAGTGCTATAGACCATTTTAAAGGCAATAAGTACCTCTACCTTTGGTATAATGGCCGATGTGGAGAATCTCTTAGTTTGGCCAGCCGGCAATAGTTCAGTTCGACTTCGTTGTAAACCAGGATACCATATCCCCCTTGTAACCATCTGCTGACAAACTCGTACGGGTCTAGGGTATAAGTGCTGTGGGTCATTTTAAAGGCAATAAGTACCTCTACCTCTGGTTTGATTGTCCACGTGGAGAATCTCTTAGTTTGTCCAGCCGGCAATAGTTCATTCCGAATGAGTGATATACCAGAGTACCCCCTTACTTTTTCCTAACTTACTCGTACGGGTCTAGGGGATAAGTGCTATGGCCCATTTTAGATGCAATACCTACCTCTACCTCTGGTATAATGGCCGATGTGGACAATCTCTTAGTTTGGCCAGCCGGCAATAGTTCAGTTCGACTTCGTTGTAAACAAGGATACCATATCCCCCTTTAAACCCTCTGCTGACAAAATCGTACGGGTCTAGGGTATCAGTGCTATGGGTTGTTTTAAAGGCAATAAGTACCTCTACCTATAGTATTATTGCCTACGTGGAGAATTTCTTAGTTTGTCCAGCCGGCAACAGTTCATTTCGAATTTGTGAAATACCAGGGTACCCAAATTACACTTTCCTGACTAACTCGTACGGGTCTAGGGTATAAGTGCTATGGGTCATTTTAAAGGCAATAAATACCTCTACCTCTGATATGATTGCCTACGTGGAGAATCTCTTAGTTTGTCAAGCCGGCAATAGTTCATTTCGAATTTGTGATATACCAGGGTACCCACCTTACTCTTTCCTGACTAACTCGTACGGGTCTAGGATATAACTGCTATGAGCCATTTTAGAGGCAATATCCATCTCTACCTCTGGTATAATGGCCGATGTAGAGAATCTCTTAGTTTGGCCAGCCGGCAATAGTTCAGTTCGACTCCGTTGTAAACCAGGATACCATATTCCCCTTTTAACCCTCTGCTGACAAAATCGTACGGGTCTAGGGTATAAGTGCTATAGACCATTTTAAAGGCAATAAGTACCTCTACCTTTGGTATAATGGCCGATGTGGAGAATCTCTTAGTTTGGCCAGCCGGCAATAGTTCAGTTCGACTTCGTTGTAAACCAGGATACCATATCCCCCTTGTAACCATCTGCTGACAAACTCGTACGGGTCTAGGGTATAAGTGCTGTGGGTCATTTTAAAGGCAATAAGTACCTCTACCTCTGGTTTGATTGTCCACGTGGAGAATCTCTTAGTTTGTCCAGCCGGCAATAGTTCAGTTCGAATTCGTTGTATACCGGGATACCATATCCCCCTTTTAACCCTCTACTGATAAACTCGTACGGGTGTAGGGTATAAGTGGTATGGGCCATTTTAAAGGCAATAAGTACTTCTTCCTCTGGTATCATTGCCCACGTGCAGAATCTCTTAGTTTGGCCAGCCGGCAATAGTTCATTTTCGAATTTGTAATATACCAGGGTACCCCCCCCCCCCTTTATCCTTTCCTGACTAACTCGTACGGGTGTAGGGCATAAGTACTATGGGCCATTTCAGAGGCAATACCAATTTCTACCTCTGGTATAATGGTCGATGTGGAAAATTTCATAGTTTGGCCAGCCGGCAATAGTTCAGTTCGAATTCGTTTTATACCGGGATACCATATCCTCCCTTCTAACCCTCTACTGACAAACTCGTACGGGTCTAGGGTATAAGTGCTGTGGGCCATTTTAAAGGCAATAAGTACCTCTTCCTCTGGTATCATTGCCCACGTGCAGAATCTCTTAGTTTGGCCAGCCGGCAATAGTTCATTTTCGAATTTGTGATATCCCAGGGTACCCCCCTTATCCTTTTCTGACTAACTTGTACGGGTATAGGGCATAAGTGATATGGGCCATTTTAGAGGCAATACCAACCTCTACCTCTGGTATAATGGTCGGTGTGGAGAATCTCTTAGTTTGGCCAGCCGGCAATAGTTCAGTTCGAATTCGTTGTATCTTGGATTCCATATCCCCCCTTTGAACCCTCTACTGACAAACTCGTACGGGTCTAGGGTATAAGTGCTATAGGCTATTTTAAAGGCAATAAGTACCTCTTCCTCTGGTATCATTGCCCACGTAGAGAATCTCTTTTTTTGGCCAGCCGGCAATAGTTCATTTTCGAATTTGTGATATACCAGGTTACACCCCCCCCCCTTATCCTTTTCTGACTAACTTGTACGGTTCTAGGGCATAAGTGCTCTGGGCCATTTTAGAGGCAATACCAACCTCTACCTCTGGTATAATGGTCGGTGTGGAGAATCTCTTAGTTTGGCCAGCCGGCAATAGTTCAGTTCGAATTCGTTGTATCTTGGATTCCATATCCCCCCTTTGAACCCTCTACTGACAAACTCGTACGGGTCTAGGGTATAAGTGCTATGGGCCATTTTAAAGGCAATAAGTCCCTCTTCCTCTGGTATCATTGCCCACGTGGAGAATCTCTTCGTTTGGCCAGCCGGCAATAGTTCATTTTCGAATTTGTGATATCCCAGAGTACCCCCCCTTATCATTTTCTGACTAACTTGTACGGGTCTAGGGCATAAGTGCTATGAGCCATTTTAGAGGCAATACCAACCTCTACCTATGGTATAATGGTCGGTGTGGAGAATCTCTTAGTTTGGCCAGCCGGCAATAGTTCAGTTCGAATTCTTTGTATCTTGGATTCCATATCCCCCCTTTGAACCCTCTACTGACAAACTCGTACGGGTCTAGGGTATAAGTGCTATGGGCCATTTTAAAGGCAATAAGTACTTCTTCCTCTGGTATCATTGCCCACGTGGAGAATCTCTTCGTTTGGCCAGTCGGCAATAGTTCATTTTCGAATTTGTGATATACCAGGGTACCCCCCCTTATCCTTTTCTGACTAACTTGTACGGGTCTAGGGCATAAGTGCTATGGGCCATTTTAGAGGCAATACCAACCTCTACCTCTGGTATAATGGTCGGTGTGGAGAATCTCTTAGGTTGGCCAGCCGGCAATAGTTCAGTTCGAATTCGTTGTATCTTGGATTCCATATCCCCCCTTAGAGCCCTCTACTGACAAACTCGTACGGGTCTAGGGTATAAGTGCAATGGGCCATTTTAAAGGCAATAAGTACCTCTTCCTCTGGTATCATTGCCCACGTGGAGAATCTCTTCGTTTGGCCAGTCGGCAATAGTTCATTTTCGAATTTGTAATATACCAGGGTACCCCCCCCCCCTTATCCTTTTCTTACTAACTTGTACGGGTCTAGGGCATAAGTGCTATGTGCCATTTTAGAGGCAATACCAACCTCTACCTCTGGTATAATGGTCGGTGTGAAGAATCTCTTAGTTTGGCCAGCCGGCAATAGTTCAGTTCGAATTCGTTGTATCTTGGATTCCATATCCCCCCTTTGAACCCTCTACTGACAAACTCGTACGGGTCTAGGGTATAAGTGCTATGGGCCATTTTAAAGGCAATAAGTACCTCTTCCTCTGGTATCATTGCCCACGTGGAGAATCTCTTCGTTTGGCCAGCCGGCAATAGTTCATTTTCGAATTTGTGATATACCAGAGTATCCCCCCTTATCCTTTTCTGACTAACTTGTACGGGTCTAGGGCATAAGTGCTATGGGCCATTTTAGAGGCAATACCAACCTCTACCTCTGGTATAATGGTCGGTGTGGAGAATCTCTTAGTTTGGCCAGCCGGCAATAGTTCAGTTCGAATTCGTTGTATCTTGGATTCCATATCCCCCCTTTGAACCCTCTACTGACAAACTCGTACGGGTCTAGGGTATAAGTGCTATGAGCCATTTTAAAGGCAATAAGTACTTCTTCCTCTGGTATCATTGCCCACGTGGAGAATCTCTTCGTTTGGCCAGCCGGCAATAGTTCATTTTCGAATTTGTGATATACCAGGGTACCCCCCCCCCCTTTATCCTTTTCTGACTAACTCGTACGGGTCTAGGGCATAAGTGATATGGGCCATTTTAGAGGCAATAATATGGACTGAATTAAAGATTAAAGACTCTTATTGATCTCCGTAATTTTGAAGAATTATGTCATTGAAATAGTAATTGACAGTTTCTATTTTTCTGTTTATTATATGTCTTCAATTAACTATGTTTCTTGTTTTTCTGATCTTTTTAATAGTGTGATACTATCATATGTATTGTATATTTTAGTTTTAGAATTGGACTATATTTGTAGACAACGAACAGATTATGGAATGCCCATATGACAATTAATTCCATTTAATTACCCTCTATTTAATCATCTTGTTTTAATTACTAAAGTTTACATTGATTCAATAATAACAACATTTTAATTATCATAATTGTTTTGTGTTGTGTGAGGCAATGCAATTAAACTTTTCATTTACTTTCATTTTAAATGACGCGGACCTTACAGAAGACACCTATTGGCTTAATATTTCTTAATTACTTTATATTGCTATAAATAGCATAACCATAATGGATATTGACAGCAAAATTTATTTTATTGTCACAATCTAATAACTACCCAAAACATTTCATCGAACGCGGTTTTGATCTCATGAATATTATTGACGGCTAGCCTCATGAATATTAACGCCGGCTAGATCCACACTAGTATAGTTATAATATAAAAAGACAAATTAAGGGCAAGTTTATTATATAATTTATCATATATGTGAGAATCGGATGCCTGTTTGATTAATTTGGATATTATTTGAATGATTTAGTTTACAAAAAAACACGGGAGACAACATGATTTTAGGGGGGGTTGAACATTTAAATTACAATATTTTATTGGAAGAAATATAAGAATGAGTGTTTAATTGGCAAAGAGTTGGTGCATTATATAATTTAGTTTATACTGAAACTTGAAATTTTCAAAAAAGATGGTTGAATAAAAAAATAATTGCTGGTGAAGTGGGGGACATGGAAAATCGACTTTTTCAGATATTGTCTCATATATGAAACAATTAAGTTGTGAAAACTAACACTCTAATGTATAAGTACGAGACAATATCATAAGGACTACACAAAACCGCGACAACAATTTTGCTACTGAACAATTTATTTCTAGGATTTAGACTGAATCATTTCTCATTTCCTGTTTTTTTTAAAGGATATGTCACCGTAACAAATTATCAGCTGAATAAAGAAAGAGAAATACTATACTGATTTCGATTTACTATGATTTACTATCATTTACGCATTCATTCATTCATTCATTCATTCATTCATTCATTCATTCATTCATTCATTCATTCATTCATTCATTCATTCATTCATTCATTCATTGACAGACTATGACAATAGACTTTCACTATACTTTCTGCACGATAATTTAATGCATGTAATCCCGCCACAAATTGTCTGTACTATATATACTGTCTACCCGTAAAAATACGGGTATTCACTCTTACTCAGCACATTAGAGCTGCGGGATCTATAACTTTTTCCCTATTTTCAGGTAAGCACATTTTCACTTTTAAAGGCCTTTTATTGCATGTTTTGCCTGTCAAATTCACGGTCCAAATTATAAGGAAACTTTTAATTACATAATTGTAATTCATTTATTAATGTATTTTCAGTGTGAATAAAATATTGGAAAGCTTATACTAGTCACTTATCAGCCCAAATAGAATAAAACCATGTGGCCAAATGACCCTGTGACAGATATATCTTGATCTTTATAAGATTTTACAAGGTCAACATGATCATATATTCAAAACAATCAACCCCATCTCCCAAAAAAAAGATATAAAAGAAAAACTAAATAAATCAAAATCGGAATAGCCTTAGGACAGGACAAAACAAAACGAAATAAAACAGGTTTTATACCGTTGGATTTCCCGTTTGAATGGTGTACACAAGTAATTTTGGGGCCCTTTATAGCTTGTTGTTCGGTGTGAGCCAAGGCTCCGTGTTGAAGGCCGTGCATAAACCTATAATTTCCTCGCTGACTCAAGACAGATGAGTACTTTATAGATAACGAATAACAGAGAGGATAATATATCATGTAGATTGTTGAATGGCCCTCGGTTGACAATCACTTTTCTCGCCGTGTAACAATCTTTTATGTAACCTACCAGTAAAGTTTAATTTAACTTACTTTACTTGAGGTTTTGTTTCTACTGCCTATAAAATTTCAAAATCTTAGTAATAGAAACTATATGACGTCTGGTACTATACGTTATACCATCCATATGTATTATAGCACAAGATACTGATTCAACAAGAGTCTCCTTAGAGGATAACAATGCATTAGCTAGCCATGACCAGCTGATGACAGACGAAAACTACCAGCCCCCGTATCAACCAATCAAAATCTGGCTTTTCAAGATGAAGCATAATGAAATATAACACAGCACATTACATTTGAAAACAACACAGCATTAAGTGAGAAATAGTAATATGACAATTTAATACTTTAAAATATCAGAAAAAGAAATCGAAAGATTAGAAGCAATGACATGACCCATATTAATAAATCATAATTCATTTTTGACAGAGCTGTTGAAATTTTTGCCAGCCATCTTCTAATGCTTGTGCAAATTTTAAATGTGTCTCGTGATCAAACTTTAGAGTGTCATATGTATTTATAAAGTAGTTCATTATATCCTGTCTTTTTCTTTTCATTCTCTCTTCATCGTATAGATCTTTTCTTTTACTTCTCTTTAGAAGTATGATATCTTGTTCCGGTGTTGTGATATCATTTTTTATCACACCAACAGGTAAAACATTCCACGCGGCCTCCCCGTAAAATGCACCACATCGAAAAGTATTTCCTGTATACCATGACCTATAAATTTGCTCGGTTGTTAATGGTGTTATTGGTGATCCATATTCAGGCAGCATGTGCCAAGCGCCTTCTGGAGAAAGCTGCAAATCAAATTTCACCCATTTTTTCATCCAAGGCCTAGTCGACAATGTCTGCCCGGGCAGATATGCAGGCAAAGGAAACGGAACAACGTTTGCATCGCCTTTTATTGAAAATCTATACTTCGGAATATTTCCCCCCAAAACATTGTAAAGTTTACAAAATCTCTCTAATAATTCTTGATATTCTATAACGTAATTTGAAGTTTCTCCTTCGTTCTTTAAGTCATCCAGCACTCTAAAAGCATCATCACGAATGCGCTTCCAAAAGGCAATGTTTCTTTTAGTATCAATATCTAGCACTTTATCTGTCGCGACCTGCGCCTGCTGGCCATTAATAGGTACATCTTTTCCTGTTTTACTAAGAACACAACCCATATCGAATCTTTACGTTCGATTAAAATGTCATCTAAAAAATGAAGAGTAAAACAGGACTTTTTAACTTTATAAGCAAACAGTTTTCAAAAAACTAAATAAAATAATGAAAAAAAATTGTTCCATTATGACAGCCAAAGAATTTATCCGATACTTTGATAATCATGCAGTCAAACCGTTTTCCATTTACTGATTGAGAATAGTTTTATTAGACTCACTGTTTAAATACCAACTTAATTACGACTATAAGTAAGTAAGTATTTTTTTTTATCATAGTGACATGTGTAATCACATTTCAGAAACAGTGTATGTAAAGTGCGGATCCTAAAATATCACTTTTACTGTATATGCCAGAAATTTTTGATGTAGAATGATAAATAAACAGACAACTTTTTTTTTATTTTTGAAGAAAATGAAGAAAATGAGTTAAAAAGTATATGTTAAGAAACACATAATACTAATAAAACAAGGTAAGAGATGCGAACGGGTTTTTTCGCGCCTACATCCAAATAGCTGCATGTGAAATATATACCAAAATAGGTGAATATTTAGGACATTGCACGAACAGATCAAGCAGGTGTTTTATAACTAACAGGTAAGATGTTGTTGCAGAAAAAATATTCATTTCAACACAATTATTAAAGTTGTATAACGTAGAATAGGTTTTGTAATTCAGTTTCTTCATATTAAACTGAATTCCACTATGATGCTTTCTTTACGCGAGTCATGTTTACTGTCGAATAATGATACTATTCTTTCATTTTCACTGTGGAGCGATTCATTATTATTGTATATGCGGCGCATTTTCACTGTATGATATAATTTTTTTTTATCTATTACAGCGTTTTTTTTTAAGCATGTAAAGCAAGACTTTAGTAAGCGTGCTTGCTTTGTTTGTTATTTTACAATCATTATGATAACACTCAATTTAATTCAAATATAATAATTATATAAATACAGGTGAAACTATGCCGATACATATTGTTTAAACAGGTCAGGACCACTACCTTATATGGAAATGCATAAATTAGCATACTTATGTTCTCGCACATGTAATTGTTTATTTACATGTGACGCAATTTATTTTTACCTAGGTTTTTGACCAATCCAGTAAATGAGTCACAATGCTGCTTGCATGACGGACTACTACGTGTTTACAATCAACCAAGAACACGTGTTATTTACTGAAATACAACACATTTTTTCGTGCAATGCGGGATTCACAATTTCGCTTAGTTTTTCATTTTGTGTATCCTCATTTATAGTTCGTGATATAAAATATTACTTCCATGTTCAGATTAACGAAGAGTTGTTTCTATGCGAAGAAAAAAGGGTTTGAATTACCCGATATATAGCCATTAACATGTTTGATGATGGCACAGAGATTTCGTGTATTTGTCCACCAGAAGCAACGAAACAACAGCAAACAAACACAATTACTCATGAGATAAACTTACGAGTGTAAAGTAAGCCGTTAATAACAGCCGATGCTGATATTTAAGAGTACAGCAATGTTCGTATAGATAATTAAAGTAAAATGTGGGATCCTTGAATTTTGTGTTCGAAAAAAAGGCGAAGATATATTTACATACATGGCAGTGTTAACAAAATCTATAAGTATATTTGGTGGTCACATTTCAATATATGGGACTTCCAAACTGTTCCCATTGTTTTGAAGGTAGTGAAGTCAGCAACTGTAGTTTCAGTTTGTTCGTTTTTAACGGGCTCGGACATTTGCCAAACTGAATAAAATCATTACAGCTGATTTCTTAAACCTGCAAAGTAAAACTTTGGTTGGCTTGCTTGCTTTGTTTGTATAGTTCTTCATACAAGCTTTGAAAATAAGATTGACATCTTTAAACAATATATATATATATAACAATAACATCTTCATGCCTTATATATCATGTACTGTAGTACGCCGCTAGATTAAAACTGACGTGGAAAGGTAACACATGCCCACCGAAAGCTTTTTTTATGAGAGCCCAGGTGGTCGTGTGGTCTAGCGGTACGGCTGCAGTGCAGGCGATTTGGTGTCACGATATCACAGTAGCATGGGTTCGAATCCCGGCGAGGGAAGAACCAAAATTTGAGAAATTTTACAGATCTAACATTGTTAGGTTGATGTTTAGACGAGTTGTATATACATTATGTACACAGCCATGTATCACCATCATTGATGGCGATCCGATGGATACATCTGTTGTAGGGTTGTCACTGACTCAGACGTACTTATGAATATAATTATTTTCTGTGACTGTATCTTACATTAATTTGTAGGATCCTTTACGATAGATAATTTAGCTGATCTGTAACAATAACATCTTCATGCCTTATATATCATGTACTGTAGTACGCCGCTAGATTAAAACTGACGTGGAAAGGTAACACATGCCCACCGAAAGCTTTTTTTTATGAGAGCCCAGGTGGTCGTGTGGTCTAGCGGGACGGCTGCAGTGCAGGCGATTTGGTGTCACGATATCACAGTAGCATGGGTTCGAATCCCGGCGAGGGAAGAACCAAAAATTCGCGAAAGCAAATTTACAGATCTAACATTGTTGGGTTGATGTTTAGACGAGTTGTAGTTTAACTTGTATATTTTATATGTTGTACAATATACAAACAAAGCAAGCAAGCTTACCAAAGTTTTGCTCCACATGCATAAGGAAATAAGCTATAATGATTTTATCCATACTTATGTGCGACAAGGTGGAAAATTTTATATGTTTTGTGAAAATTGCAGCGTTGGATCAATAATAATAAAAAAAAAAAGTAGTTGTATGATTGCCAATGAGACAGCTGTCCACAAGAGACCAAAATGACACAGAAATTAACATTTATAGACCACCGTAAGGCCTTTAACATTGAGCAAAGCCCATCCAACATAGTCAGCTATAAAGGGCCCCGATATGACAATGTAAAACAATTCAAACGAGAAAACTAACGGCCTTAATTATATATTTTTTTGAAATGAACGAAAAACAAATATGTAACACATAAACAGACTGAAATACAGGCTCCTATACAATATATATTTGTTTTGATGGGATAGATTTTTGTCCTTTTATATATTTAATTGGGACGGGTTTTTTTTTGTTTTTTTTGGGGATTATTTTTTTTGTGGATTATTTTACACAAGTTATTTTTGAGTCATTAATAGCTTACTTTTTAGCATTGGACATATGACTGCTTACTTTACTAAATTATGTCTTTGTTGGAAAGATGTCCCATTTGGCACTCATACCTAATCTTCCGGCTAATTTCTATATACAAAGCACGTTTTAGAAAGAAAAAAATAGGCAATATGACACCCACTTTGATCCAGAGACTTTTAATATTGGAGATATTTGACATATGTCAATAGGACAGCAGCCGAACGATATAAACACCTCTGAGGTATATTTTGTGATAAAATTAGCAACAAACGGATATTATCGATGGATGAAACTATAAAACTGAAATGTATTGAGCTCAGTGGCGGATTCAGGGAAGGGGGGTTCCGGGGGATGGGCCCCTTTTTAGGACGATCAGTGCATTTCGGATGGGGACATGTAGTTGGAACCCCCTCCCCTTTTGTCCAGGGTTAGGACCCCCTTTTTAAAATGGCTGGACCTGCCCCTGCCGCTTTTATAAAACTTATTTTTAGCATACTGAATATTATGATGTTCTTACTATTAGTTCAGGTCCTGATAAAAAAAATCAGTACAGAAAGAAGTGTTTCAATGAAAGTTTCGTGTTTTTCTAGGCAGAAATGATTTTGCAATAACATTATACAGGTTTAAAAGAGCTCAAATGATTTTCTTACTGGACAGTGGCCACTTCATTGTATATTTCACTGTGTCATGTCGTGAAATTAATGCTGGTTCACTTCATAACAATGCACAAAACCGGTTCAACTCCTTTTGCAAGGCAAAAAAGAAAGTCGAATCGTGAAGCCAATAAACAATATTTTTTTAATCTGAGCATGCAAATTGAAGATTACGTTATATATTTTACATTAAATACATTTGCAGAATAAAAACTTTAGTAATGAGAGTCCCAGACAGTATATTAATTGACTGTTTTCCCACTAATTCCACGTGTTTTAAGTAGTAGTTTATTCGTAGTAGCCCACAATGCATTGTAGTTCATTGAGTCGATTGGTCAGTTTTTTCAAGGCCATATTGGCCTTGTGTTTTGGAAATTACTATGCAAATATATTCTGACGTCAGAAAATCTAGAGTTCTCGACCTGTTAAAGATGTCAATCTTATTTACAAAGTTTGTATAAACAATTATACAAACTAAGCAAGCAAGTCAACCAAAGTTTTGCTTTACATGCATTAGGAAATTAGCTGTAAAGCCTTAATTTAGCTGATCGCTCAAACAATAGATAGAGTAAGAGACATATGCATATTTGATAAAATTTAACTTACGGAGGAAAGTTTGGTTTTAAAACACTAAATAAATTCAATAGAAATAAAATTTATTTCAAATGTATTCCATTTAATTTCTCATAAATCGTATAGGGATCTTTATCCTTGTTTTTTTTTATCCATTTCCATATCCTTGGTTTTTTTTTTATCCATTTCCATGACAATTCACCACTAATTACGTACATCTTGATATAGATTGAATTGTTGGTTTTCCTGTTTAAAAGGTTTTACACTGGGGCCCTTTATAACTTGCTGTTCTGTGTGAGCCAAGACCCCATGTTTAAGACCGTATTTTGACGTATTAAGGTATACCTTTATAAATTGTGACTCGGATGGAGAGTTGTCTCATTGTCACATATGACATCTTATCTATCTGTGGCTCAAACCGAAACGAGACGGGATAAAAAGGGATAAAAAACAAAAGTTTTTAATATATTTATAATGGGCCTAATATGAGTCAGAAAAGAGTAGAATATTGGGTCGCGTTGGGGTAAGCCGATTTTTTTGTAAGCGTGACACGTGAAAGTCAAATGATTGTGTCGTGAAAACGAGAAATAAAGTATAGCGGGACACGGAACATTTCAAAAAATTAGAACTGCATAGTATAAGCGGGATACAGGAATCTGACAAAGCAGTAAGCGGGATCAGGGATCAGACACCCCCCTCCCAATGAGACCCAAGAATAAGATATTTTTTTATCTTCATCCTATTGTTACAGTCATGCCTTCAATAACAAATGTATCACATGCATGCATTTTTATATTTTTAGTCCCTTTTTCAAGTTTGTGGTCTCCAAATTTATAGACAAAAGACCTTATGGATATTTGGGGTTCTTTGACATGCTGAATCTAACCTTGTATCCAGTTTGGGGATTTTTTACCAAGTTACCGTAATAGCCCACATAGAGGTCCAAAGGGTCTAAGATCATCAAACATGAATTGTAGCATGCATGTCGTGTACAATTACCCAAATGTGCATTGTTTGACCTCTGTGGTAGTATCCACTCGCGGATCTAGAGTTTTTTTATAAGTAGGGGTCCAATGACCCTGCTTAAGAGGGGTCCCGCTCCAGTGATTCCATATAAAAGTAACCAAATGTTTTCCCAAAAAGGGGGCAACCCCCTGTCCCCTAAATCCTCCTCTGGTATCAAGCTGTCCATTACGGATATTTTTATATCAAGGGTGCTCTACTTCACGTACCAATGCAAACAAAAAAGTTCGCCAACACACCTTACATTTTATGTTTTAATGACTGTGGATAATTTATGTCACATACCGTTTCACCTTATACAGTAAAAATCATGCTAGCAACAATCGAGTCAAGAACATTTATTCTACCAAAACTGTCTTTTTCAGAATATGGAAATTCAAGCAGTTGAAGGTACAACTGGGAAAGTTAATCTTTTATAAGCTTTTCTGTCAACATTGCGTTTCAAGATGCATAATTCTCTGTTCGCAAACTTGACTGTGTATTTATTGCGTGGAAGATAACGTCCTCAAATGTACTCGTCTCTATTTTACACAGACTGCACTTAAACTCCGCCATATTAATCTTTGACTTCAAAAAAATACAGAAATATCTTTTAATTCTTTTTTAAATCAAGGAAAAACGTAATTTGAAGAATACAATATGACATTTTGAGAAGTATATTTGTTGTAAGTTTGAAAAGCTATATATTTGATAAAGAATAAATGAGGAGTCTGTATTTTAATTTGAAAATACATTTATCATAAATTCAAAAGTCAAAAACTAAGTTTTTTCATTTGTCTCAAGTGCATTTATCACATAATTCAAAATAAAAATTCCTCGCATCTTCGAAAATTCCACATCAGAAATGACTGAACTAACAGTGATAATTCATCGCATCTATAGTTAAAATGGATCGCTTTCAATAATCGATATGCTATATTATGTTGCTTTTATAACACTTATTTGAACTTTAATGCTATGTTTGTACATGATAAAGACATTTCACAATGAAAATATATAAAAACTTTCCTTCAAATCAATCAATTTGGTATTTTCAAAACGTAAACAAATACAGTTTTCCCATGATCCTTTAGTCTACAATAGACATACCCGCATATGACAGTAAAAATGATCTAGCTGGAATCGCACTTTATATACACTGAGTACAGATACACTGAGTACAGTACAATTTATTATATACACAATAAAATACACCCGACCCATTGGGTCTATAAGTCACTTTCAAAATATAAAAGTAATTCTTTTATCACGGATTTCAAACAAAATAATGAAAAGTAAAATAATAGTTAAATTCAAAATAATTAATTAATAGTGAAAAGATCAAACTTATATAAAAGAAAAGAAAAAATAAGTTGTCAGAAGATCGATTTAGTAAGTTTCCAGTTGAATGCAAAATAAAGAAACTGGAAATATTCAGATTTACCATGAAGTAACCTTTTATAATCATCAATACATAACTATATAAGTAACTTTTCATTTTTTAAACCTTAGTTAATACTTGGTATTAAGAGGGGCCACATGGGGGTTAGAGAATAGAAAATAATAATGATCAAATATAATAATGAATAGAGAAAATGAGTCAAAGATATAAAAAAAAATGTGGAAAAAAAAAATGTATTTATAATACTGATTACAAAACTAAAGAATAAAAAGAATAAAGATATCATCTTAATATGACCACTGTACAATATTTCTCAACAAATATTGTACAGTGTTTGACAAAATAAGCGTTATTTTTTTTTAAAGATAAAGAAAACATGCTTATATCCATTCTCTCTATTATCTGAAATAAAGATTCGATTACCTATAAATATGTATTTTTAATATTATATAATAATAATTGAATACCTTTAAACAGACTTATTTTAAGATCATAAGAAAAAATAGCATACATTTTTGACAAAGAACACATGAATACAAAGTTGATCGTGCTTTTATAAAGTTTTACCTTAAAACGCTGAAACGGAATGTGTTCCAATTAGCATGCAGCAAAAATAATACAATTACTTCCGCGTTCTTCATGTTCTTATAATATTAATAACTCATTAATCGATTTTATGGTTGATTTAAAGTTCATATCATTGTAAGTAAGGTACGTACGTCATAACTGTTTTGTAACCCGTCTTCAACAGGCTTTTATGCATGTTATGGGAGTCAGTCCCTCCATTTGTCAATTAGGAAAATTAAGTTTTACGTAACCAATTCTCAAAATTTTTTAACACAACATTAGGGCTGCTGGTTGAAATTGTCTGTAGTAACTTTTATATATTTTTGTCATTTCAAAGATAAAGGACTTGATTTATAGGGAAATTTAACGTGTCTAGATGGGGTTTACAGAAAAGAGAATAATTGGCAAAAAGGTGCAAAATGAATAAATAACAAACATATAAAAAGAGTAAAAAAATAGGACAGAATATAAAGAATAGAGAATAATTGGGTGTGAGATAAATAAAAGAGAAGAGCATGAACAAAAGATACAGAAACAGTATAAGTAAATAATAAAAAAGTTAAAAAAAAAAAAATGAAAAGAAACCGGATTTTGGAAAAAAAGGTGGAGGGCTAAAACAATTGTCCTGTCCTAAAATACATGCACCTTTGTTTTAATATAGCAGGAGTTAACACCTTTATAAAAGTATTTATTGTTTATTTGTGTATGAACTATTTGAAAAAAGCTTGAATTCCGATTTCAATGTGTTTTAAAATTACCAATTTTTAATGCGGTAAAGGGTATGGTTACCTGTGAACGGTTGGGGCTATCTCTATCGTATATCTTTTATTGGCATATACGAACCATACATTTCATCTTATTCATATATTTTGTTTCGTCTCATTTGGTCTTTGAACATGTTTCAGTCAGTCAGACAAATTTAATTGTATATCCAATGAAGTGTTTGCAATTCTCCAGTTAAAAGTATCTGATCGAAAGCAACTTTTTAATTTTCTCGAGCAACATTTTACTATAACGTCTGGTACATAAAACCATCCGTATATAATATATCACACAATTGATCAAGCGTCTGTTTTGCGAGTACTATTGCATTAGTCATGGCATATAGTAAACTTTTTCGCTAGTATTAACCATTCAAAATCAAGCATGTCAACATGAAGCATAAAATACTATATACCGATTGGGTAGCACACCCAATCTAAAATCAACAACACAGAATAAGTGAGAAATATAATATCTGAATTTAATACTTTGAACTATCGATATCATAATATGGAAACGAAAACATAGAAGCAATGACACAATATGTATATCAAATAAATCATAGTTCAGAGTATTATTTTTTGACAATCTGTTGAAATGTTTGCCAACTATTTTCTAACGCCTGTGCAAATTTCAAATGTTTATCATGATCAACATTTAGAGTGTAATATATCTTTATAAAGTATTACATTAGTTCATGTCTTCTCATTCTCTTTCATCATAAAAATATTTTCTTTACTTCTCCTAAGAAGTATGATATCCTGTTCCGGTGTTGTGATATCATTCTTTATTACACCAACAGGTAAAACATCCCATGCAGCCTCCCCTTAAAAAGACCTGAAAGAGTTTTCTGTATTGCATGATCTATATAGTTGCTCTTTTGTTAATAGTATTGGCGATCCACATTCAGGCAGCATATGCCCGGCACCCTCTGGAGTAGGTAGAAAATCAAATTTTACCCAGATAGTTATCAAAGAATTATGATCCGGGGAGATAAACTGGCAAAAGAAACGGAGCAACATTCGCATCGCCTTTTATTGAATACCTATACTTTGGAGTATCTCCCCCAAAAAATTGTGAAGGTTTAAAAATCTCTGTAAGAGCTTTTTATATTCTAACATGTAATATGACGGAGGAGTGTCATTCGTTTTACTCAAGTCACCAAGGACCTTTGAAGCTTCATTACGCATGCGCCTCCAAAATTTAATGTTTCTTTCAGTACCAATGTCAAACACCTGCTGGCCATTTATTTCGGTAATACTTTGAACACACCCCATATTGAATCTTTACGTTCGTGTAAATATCATCTAAACAGAAAAGTAAGAAACGATGTTTAACTTTATTACCATTTCAACTTGCATACAATTGAATAACATAATATAATTTACTATACTAAATAATTGTAGGTGAACGGTATATGTTGACAAAATAATTATTTGATACATTGGCCGATTCGATATATATGCCTATGTTTCCGGTTTTGTCAGTAAACTCTCTAAACATTGTCTGGTATTGAGAGATAGTGTGGGTATATGTGTGTGTGGGTAGGTGGAGGTTAAGAGAGAGAGAGAGAGAGAGAGAGAGAGAGAGAGAGAGAGAGAGAGAGAGAGAGAGAGAGAGAGAGACGAACAAGAGAGAGCAGGGTAGCTGGACAGGATCTTTCTTTACAATTTGAGCTTTAGCAGTACATTTAGCCGACTCAACTATATTTTTTAACAAAAGCATTCTAACTGACCTGACATGTCATGGACCCATTTAATGGAATAAAACAGTATATTGATTGTACTGTATGTAGCACCTGAATCAAGCAAATAAACTAAATACCGGTATAAGGAAACATGAATAGGCGATGCTGGCAAATAAGTCAAATTATGCTCATGCGAAAATGTTTTCCATTTTTTAAAAGCATAGTTATACTTTCTAACAGTACTGTCACTCCTGGAATCAAGCAGTCTCGACGAAAAACTATCCACCAAATAATGTAAAGGATGATCCTCTTCGATACCACTATCCTTCACGGCTTCTGTTACAAAACGTCCAAACGTTTATCCTGTACAAAAATACAAAATAAAATAAATCAAATCTGATCTTAAATGCAATCAAGAAAAATTTCATATATTTCCCAAATACACCATTATTTCCCGTTCCGGGAACAACAGGACTAATGCTCATTATTTGAAGCTTATCTTTTAGGAAATGTTTCAAATTTCCAAAAGTTTCATGCAACATCAACCAAAAAGGTGAAGAATACCACAATGGAACCGCCAATGTGCAATTTGCCTCACTGCACAGTTTTCTTATAACCTTACAAACAACATTTGGTGGTGGTTCTAACCAATTGTTTTCACCAAACCAGTTTGTGGGAACGCATCAATTGCTTCAACAACATTTAGAATTGAATCTCGAACATTTAGTGTTGTAATCTGTAGCAAATCTGTCTTTTGTATGTTTACCCCATAACTTATCTAACACTTGAAATACAGATTCTTTAATACCTCGGTCGTCGCAATCTGAATATCTACTCAGGCCATCAGCAATTTATTTTTTTTCTCTTGGAATCCAATTTGGTTTAATTTTTATATTCTTCTCTGAACATACATAATTTAGCTCACAAGCAATATTTTGCAGTTCCGATTTTTGCTACCATTTTTTTACTATAATACTAGTTACATTCTTATTGTCTGTATTCAATTTTAAACAATTGTTTTCTAAACATCTTAACGAACGTTTCACTGTTCTGCTTACTGCTTCAAGTTCACGCCATGTTTAACTTTTACCACTTTCCAATACTGTCACACTTCCGACTACAGTATTCAACTGTTACCTGGTAATTCTTGACCACAGTCATTCAGAATTTGTAAGACCGACTCGGCACATATGCCATCAACTGCGGGCACAATATAACCCCCAAAACCTACTTCTGAGGCATCAGTAAACGCCACCAAATCACATACATCTTACTCATACAGATCATTACCTTGCTCATTTAACTGCGTTATGGAATTGAACCAGTATCTGAGCTCCTTGACAACCGGGGCTGTCAGAGCGACACGTGACTTCCAAGTTGCCCTAAATAGAATACAGTCATACAATTATCTAGTTCTAAGCCTAACTAAATTACCTAACACAATCTGGCCAACAATTCCGGCAACAAACTTTGTATTGTGCAAAATGTTTCCTTGTTCGACACAGAAAAGTATTTTACTGATAACATCAACTTATCTGTCAATACGTTCACTGGAAAATCTAAGTTTCCCGAACTCCATATCCCATACCAAAGCTATCTAGGTCATATTTTGCTGTGTATTCCAAACACATTTTTCTTCAGCTATTAAAAATCCAAATTCAGACAAACTAGATCTTATATACGAGCTAGTTCTTTCAGCTGATTGAAAATCATTTGCACATCCAAGCCCATCATCAAGATACATTATTATCTTCAACCCCTGATTTCTCCAGTATTTTATCACTTCCTTAAGAACTTTGGTAAAAAATATGACCCGCACTGGCCAGACCAAAAGGAAAACCATTAAATACAAAGCACTTTATTATACCATTGAAATCCCAACTGAAACCTAAATAAGTTCTATGTTCTTCTAATATTTTCAAATGGTGATATCCACTTTTAAGGTCATATCTAAACAAAAAAATGCCTTTTGCAAACAATTCTCGTGCAACTGTACCATCTTCAAATTTAAACCTAAACTGGTGTATGCATTCGTTCATATGACTACAGTCCAAAACTAAACGGGGCTTCTTTGATCGACTAAAAGCTACCGTTAAAGGATTAACCACAAAAGTTATATCGTTATCTTCTGATATGCAACCTTTTTCTGTCAATTTTAAAAACTCACCAATAACGAATTCCCCGTTATCCCTAGCAGATTTACTATTTCTCAATTTAGCATTTTCTGGCAGTACTTTAAACGGAATACCGTATCCCTTTTCTATGACACTTAAAATATACATGCTTGTGTCTATATTTCTCCATTTGTGTATTGATTTTTTTCAATTTACCTACAGGTGTGAGAATACTTGAATGTACCGTTAACTGGCTAGCACCTGTTCGATACGCTCACGCTAGAGTAAATAAATACTATCATCATTCATGAAATAGTTTAAAGACTTATCAGTTAGGTGATTCGTATTCACCTGAAAACTATCATCATGTACTAAATCTGAGCAAATGCTACTCAATGTATTAACATTAAATAAATTTGTACTTACCTTTTGTTTTTTACTGGACATTCAAATTTCCATTGACCATGCCTGTAGCAGTTATAGCAAACTCCGGGCCTCCCACTTGCTTTCCTATTTGCGTCACTAGAAGTAGCAGTTGAAGTTGGCCTGCTATATGGCGTTGGTCTTTTCTTCTTGGCTTTCTCTGATTTTGTTTTTATCTCCGCTAGTGTATGCGCTCTCAGAATCTTACGATCGTCTTCTGAATCATCTGCGAGGGGATTCGCTGTATATTCTTGTACCACTTTCCATCCCATATTGGACGAATAGGCCGTTTTCACTAATTTCTGTCTGTAGTGTATTAGTTGTATATCGTCTGCTTTTTTCTGAATGGCTTAACCGGCACTTGGGTCCCTGGACTCCAAACTGGCATCGGCTTCCTTCAAAGTTACGCTTAGTTCGCGATTGAATTTGAACTGATATTCACACGACTTTCTTTGAAACTTGTAATCATCGTTCACCGAAAGTTCGTTTTGTAATCTTTTCATTTGTAGCTCAGATCTCTCCTTCTGTTGATGATCAAATTAATGTAGTTTTATAGAAAACATCCCTTCCATTTGCGACAATAAATCATTCTGCGATTTTCGAATTTCCGCCCCGACAATCCGCTTAACACTATTCTCAATGTTCGGATCCATCATGGCACTCAGAAAAAAGTTGATGTTCACTCAAGTAAGGCAGTGCTAGAAATGACCATATATACACCTATCATTGAACACAATAATTTTTCCCGCCCAAAAAATTCATACGCCTGCCTTCGAACTACTACGTGAGAAGACAATTAATTCCCGTTACACTACGTGCCACGGAAATTAGGAAATCAATTGGTATGCTATAGAAACATACCTGGTCAGTTATTCGGTGAATAAACACAGATAAATCAGGACAGAAAGTTACTTATTTACTACATTATTATACTAAGACAAAACGTCACAATTAATTACAAAAGATTTTTGATCATATGAAAGACACAATCCCTGAAACAATGCCTTATTACACTATAAATTCATTGTATAGTATATGAAATTGCCCATGAATAGGGTTAAATAAATACTTAGCAAACAGCAGTCGTATGAACATACATGCGCATTGCTGCGTGTTTGTTTATTCTACATTGGCAAGATGCATAGAGAGAGGGTTGAGATCTCACAAAACATGCTTAACCCCGTCGCAATTATGCGCCTATCCCAAGTCAGGAGCCTCTGGTCTTTGTTCCCCTTTTATGTTTTAAAATTTTGGTTTATTTATTTGTTTCAAAGTTTAGAGTGACGTCCATTTTCACTTAACACGTACACATTTTGTTTAAGGTCAAGCTGAAGCCCGTCATCGGGTGCTAGATTTTCTCGCTGTGATAGGACCCAAGTGGTGGCCTTTGGCTGTTTTCTGCTATTTGATCTTGTTGTTGTCTCTTTGACACATTCCCTGTTTCCATTCTGAATTTTATGATGAAGGACACATTTCTTTGCCCCACTAAAACGAGACTAACAGTTTGTTTCCTTATCAGTAATTTCATTGAGTCTTTATAATATAAAAACATTTAAAATTTGTTTTATATATGTAATAATTTTAGAAAAAAAAAAAGTTTCTTAGTCAAAACAAAAGTTCTCTAAAAACTGAATATCTGCCTTGTGACCGTTTTAATGCATGCAAACAAAGTCACAGGAAAAAATTAACAGAAAAACAATCACGAAAATGAAAAGTAACAGAAAAAAGATTGCAGGAAATAAAGTCACAATAAAATGTAAGTGAATTTTGTATATTAAATTTAGCATATTTTACCTTCTAATTGATTTTTATTAAGATGAAGGCAGAACATTTGCACAAGTATTATATGCCAATAATGTATAAAAAAAGAAACAGGAACATTATTTGAAATTATTTGTAGTAAATTATATCATTGAAACAGGATTTTTTTTTGAAATTCTATATAGTAGATTATATCAATTGAATTGTGGTTAATGGTATTTCAACATCTTTTAATGTTAGCATAGTGGGGTATGATTTGAGCTGCGTCGATTAGAAATCGACCTGATGCAAGTGCATGTATACATATACATGTATAAGACTTTGGTTGATTTTACAATACTCAAATACGAAATATAAGATGAATTTTGTTTTTTGTAGGAACGTTCGTATAACAACTAAATTTTCAAACAGTTATAGACTTTACGTAGAGATTTTTCAGTCCGAAATATGTTAGGGACATCCCTTTTTTAAATTGTAGACTTTAATCTAGTAATTATCAACATTAATCTTTTTCATGTTGTAATTATCAACATTAATCTTGTACATGTTGTAATTATCAAAATAATCTTGGAATTACCTTTTCAATGTTTGCTGTCTTCTGTTTTTTTAGCCTCAACTTTTGCATCCAAGATAATTTCAAAATGCTATAATTATCTTTCAACATGTTTAAGGCGGCAAAAATAAAAAAAAAACCAAAATCTGACAGTTTCAAACAATTTTTCTTCTGGTGTTTCATTTTGTTCCTGTTATCGTTTTTTACGGGTCCTTATTCTATAAATAAATGCAAAAGTAGTATACCGCTGTTCAATAGTCATCAATCAGTTAAGCGAAAATAAATCCGGCCCACAAACAAAAACCGAAGGGAACACATATAACGATTTCAAGATGGCAAAAAATCGTTAAATTCGATCGAGTTCAAATGCTAGTGTTAACAAAAGGGGAAAACAAGTTTCATGACATCGTATTTTGTAAGATTTGGAAAGTATATATATCTTTAAAGAACAACAAATGATGATATAAAAAAAATAGTGATTAAAAAAGTTTCATGCCGTCGTATTTTGTAAGATTTGTAAATATATAAAAGAAGATGTGGTATGATTGCCAATGAGACAACTATCCACAAAAGACCAAAATGACACAAAAATTAACAACTATAGGTCACCGTATGGCCTTCAACAATGAGCAAATCCCATATCGCATAGTCAGCTATAAAAGGCCCAATATTAAAGTTTATTTTTCTTTAATGAACAAACAATGATGATACCAACAAAAAATAGTGATTGTAGATTAATCATGCGCAAATAAAATATGACTGCAGTAAAACAGAGACGAAATATACCACTTAATAAGTACGAATGCCATTAAGTCATTCATTAATTATACAATTGTTGCATTGCGTTTTTCATGTTCAAGACCGATGCGAAGTTAATCGACAGTGACAAGTATGTCTGTAATTTTATAAATCATGTAAAGGGAGGTCAGCAATGTTTTCTTTCTTGGTTTTTTCGAAAGAAATACATATTTACTTCTCTTTGAATACATACAAGATATCCAGGCCTAACAATTACTACATGCTTTATTTTCTGTTAAACATGACATTTAAAGTATCAGTTTGCACTAAACCTTGATTGTTATAGTTGTTAAGGCGTATAATCATTATATATGTTTCGTTTGAATGGTTAGGTTTACTGATAATGCTTTTTAAGTGTTTAGAGATAAACCTTTACAAAAATAAACACATGATACTAGGTTAACAGCAGATCTTCAATTTTCAATCACTTCACTGATATTATCGCTGTGGAATGTTTGTTATAATATAGGTTGTACTTTGTAAATACAGCTGTTTCTCAAATCACGGCTCTTTTTTTGGGGAGATATTGAATATTCATAGATTATTAATTTGGTTTACATACTGGTTCGAAGTTATGATCTCTTTGTTTTGAGACATAACTTGGGAATGTTACCAGTAAATAGACACATGCATATTGTTTATATAGAAATCTGTGGTAATCCTACTGTCAAGCTAGGGGTAGTTAAGACATTAAGTGTTAGCTGAAGTTCGGGGCATATAAACGTCGAAATTATGCCGCACAGCCCTTTATTTTGACCTTTAAAAAAAATAGTAGTGCATATGAACTTTCCACTCTATGATAATATTTTTTTCAAAACTTCATAGTAAAAGTGGTACAGTTTCAGCAGTAAAAGGAGTTCCTATGGGAAATTGCAATGTCAATATTTACAGAAATGTAACCTTAAAGTACACCATTATGGGTCAATGACTCAATATAGACAAACATTTAGAAATCTTTCAAACATGTGGCTTAAAATGTATCAACAACATTAAATTATAATATATTTTAAACGAACAGCAATCAAAGGACATAAAATAGTGCGATTGGGTCATCAACAGCGTTTGACATGTAATATTACTTTATATATGTTGTTTTCAATACAATACATGTTTAATAGTAGATCAGTCTTCTTTGCATACTTATTACCAAGCTTGAAAATCAACCTTTATTAATGACTTAGGTTGCCGCTTACGAGGATTGAACTTCTAAAAAACAAATTAACTTAATTATTCCATACATCGAAAAAGCTTTTCATGAATCACCTTCATCAGAAACGTTCAACCATAAAAAACTATTTGTTTCATTTTAGCTTCTTTATATGACAATTCATACTAACAAATAAGATTAAATTGAAGAAGGAACTTCGAGGGCATAAATGTACTGTTTGTCATACAATCAGGAACACCCGGAAATGATATTTGTATAGTATTACTACACTTTATTTAATAAAATAAGCAATCATTATGCATCATTTTAAAAGGTTTCGCATTCTGGCTATATCAAATTGTACAATTCTCGACCACAATGAATTTGAATACAATTCACCAATGTTACCAACTACTTTTATTTTAACTTTATATCATATTATTTTTCACTGTTTTCACCAAGTAATTCATTGACATTCTAATACACAGGCAGTATGTTCATCACAAATCCTAGACTTCATTTTTTTCCATTGAAGGCTTTTTCTTTATTATTTATTGTTCAATATATCATGCATCTTGTTATTTTTTTTTTTTACATATTTTAGCGTGCATTACTATGTGAATACCAATGAAATACTTACTTTTGATGGTCTAACAAAAAAGCGTCATGTATTCACTCACTTAAAACAATTGTAATTGCGTTGAAGTTAAATAAAAAAACCCAGATATCTTAGGAAATCTGATTTATTTTGTTCATGTAAATCATATAAATGCAAACACATTTTAAAACTAGTTGTAAACTTGGTTGAATGTCCAATTTGTATATTCTGTCTTCTTTTATGTATAGTAATACTACAGCAATATTAGTAACAAAGTTTAAACGTAGTATTAAAACACGTTATCAACAGCAATTCCTTCTCTCAAACTTTCATTGAGGGCATATGAAAGCTTGCATTCACCCACGTTAATGAGCGATAGAACAAAACAACGAGAACCTGAAAATATACGCTTCAACTGTCAGTTATTCCTTTGGTTTTGGGTATGTTTTTCATCCCTCATATTAAGTTCATCAGGTTCAAGAGTACGTAGCTGATGCATCCAGAACCTTTCTCTCTTTTTTCTCCTTTCGAAGTCCCAATTTTGGTTTACCTCAATTATTTGAAAGGTGATATTATCAAAAGCATGTCCTGTTCTTAAGAGGTGACTCGTAATTGGACAGTTTCTTCCTTTTGTATAGAACGACCGGTAATTGTTAAGTCTGGTGTTGAATGTGGTCTCTGTTTCAACAACATACTGCAGCTTTCAAGTTCCACAAGTAAAAATATAGATACTATTTTCCGTTTTGCAATTAGATTTCACACATATGTTGTATCGCTGCTTTGTTACTGTGCTGCTGAAAGAGTGGTCAGTGTTGGCGGCTTTACAGCACTTACAATTGCTTCTACCGCATTGTTTGTAACACCAAAATTAAGAAGTTTCTTGTTTCTTTACTTTTGATGTCACAAGTATGTCTTTGAGATTTTAGGGTCTGCGATAGGCAATTACAGGAGGTGATGGAAAAATTCTTTTAAGAGTCATTTTCGATAAGACGCCAGTGCTTTCGGATATTAGATGAACTCTTTGTCAAATCGGGATGGAAGGTTACAACAAATGAAATTCTATCTGCACGGGTCGTCTTATCTTTGTATTCCATGAGACTAGCTCGATCTATTTCTTTGGCTTTATCAAAAGCGTCTGTGATGTTTTTGGTTTTATATCCTTTTGATTTCAGCTGTGTTTTTAGTTATCCCAAACGATAGTTAAGTTTGGATTCCGAGGAGCATATTCGCTTTAGTCTGATGGCTTGACTGTAAGGTATACTTCTGGAGCAGTGTTTCGGGTGACATCGTTTTGGAGAAAGGAACTGGTGTTCAACAGTGTTCTTTGCGTGGAGATCAGTTGTCACGACCCCGTTTTTTACAAATGTGGTGGTGTTGAGAAAACCAATTTTCTCGCTTGAATATTCAGATGTAAATTTAATTGAGTGATGGAACTGATTACAATGATCTAAGAAATCTGGCAAATGTTCTGCAGTATCGTTCAATTTAATGTTAATATCATCAAAAAAAAAAAACGGAGCCATGACAAGGGTTTGTATGGCCCACTCAACAAGATGTGTTCTCCGAGATCCCCCATAAATATATTTGCAAAAGAAGGTGCCATTTTTATTCCCATACTAGTTCCGTCAATCTGTAAAAAGTGCTTGTCGTTGAAAATAGAGTTGTTATTTTCAAGCACTTGCTTGAGCAATTGAACTAGACAGTTAGTTTAGAGATGTTTATCATTTCGAGTATTCCATAATATATATATATATACAACTCGTCTAAACATCAACCCAACAATGTTAGATCTGTAAATTTGCTTTCGCAAATTTCATGGTCTTCCCTCGCCGGGATTCGAACCCATGCTACTGTGATATCGTGACACCAAATCGCCTGCACTGCAGCCGTCTCGCTAGACCACACGACAACCTGGGCTTCACAAAATTAAAGCTTGCGGTGGCCATGTGTTACCTTTCCACGTCAGTTTTATTCTAGCGGCGTACTACAGTATATGATTATATATATACTGTGCACTAACAAGTACTTACTTTATCAATGAAATGTTACCCAACATTCCAGCAGCACCTGCATACGGGGTATATATCTCCCAATTGATACGATATTCCCGTGCTTGCATTTCCTATCATGATTTTCTTGATAGAGGGTTACCGCTTACAAGGAAGCTATTAAACCAAGAGTTCCAAATGGTGAAGTTGAAATCATCCCTTCGTAAATTTTACGGACGCCATCACGAGTTGGTTGACCGTTATGGAATAACCGTTTCACAAATGATATCGGATATGTTCCTTACGTCGTAACTACAATCCCCTTCCCTTTCATGAATTTGACCTACCGAATTAGACTATTTACCGGATTTGTAATCACATAAGCAACACGACGGGTGCCGCATGTGGAGCAGGATCTGCTTACCCTTCCGGAGCACCTGAGATCACCCCTAGTTTTTGATGGGGTTCGTGATGTTTATTCTTTAGTTTTCTATGTTGTGTCATGTGTACTATCGTTTTTCTGTTTGTCTTTTTCATTTTTAGCCATGGCGTTGTCAGTTTGTTTTAGATCTACGAGTTTGACTGTCCCTTTGGTATCTTTCGTCCCTCTTTTACATATACTAACGTTAACGAGGCTGGGATAAGGTTTTGTCATAATGAAAGTGGCCATATCCGTGTTCATCCTCAACATATAAATATGTTGTTTATTATCATCAAATATAAAATAACAAGAATAAACACAAATGCGGTCACTTTCTTTTAAGACGGAAACCGTCTAAAATTTATAGAAAATGTTAAAATTGTTACGGTTTTAGTAATTAAGAATGACTTTATGATACTAGTACCTGATACCTGAGCATTGTTTTGTCAAAAATAGCTCATAATTATATGCAGCAGCATTCTTCGTTCCAATAAATAACTAAAAGTTTACATTTAAACAGTTTTGTAAAACTGCTATATATTTTGGCCAAAAAGAGGTCTTACTGAACTTACTCCTTTATCTTTGGGAAACATATACAGTAAATAATATTTGCTATTACACAATACATCTACCACAGTATAAAACAATGTCGCAGTGCAAGCACATGGTTAGAGAACAAACACTCAAAATCGTGGTAATTATAATTCTAATGCAGCTACACTTTCACAGACTTGTACGACATCAAGTCAACAATCACAGGTAACTAGTGAAAGTGTAAATATGTCATAAAAATACTATAATATGGTAATGACTGTCCCTTCTTCCCTCGTTGTAGAATTAAACATGTTTTTGAAATATGCAGCGGCAAACACAGAAAGGCTTAATGAAATAACCGGGCCCTAAGGATATAGAAACACAAATGTTTTTTTTTATTCATAAGGAAATACTCCTGTTAAAGTATCGGTCTTGGAAAATTATTTTGAATTTCACCTACATAACAATGTAGCACATGAAATTATACCTGGGTTCAAATATGGTTCTTCATTAAACTATCTTGGCTCTGGGGAACCACGGGAGAGTTGCAATTTAAAAGTGCATTACAGATACCCAACATTTTGAAAGAAACAATAATGAAGGAAGATTTACTTGGTCGCATTGGTGGTCCTTGCAGATACCCGCCTTTTCCCACATTTCAGTTACCATCAATCAGGCTAGTGCCAATAAAGGGTGGAAAGTTATCCTATCCTGACAATAGTTCAATAAATGATTTCATTGATAAAGATCAGTGGTAAGTGCAGTACAGTTCAGTGGACGAATCAGTATGTTTGATTAATAGACACAAAACATTTACCCGTTTACGTCAGTGTGATTTTAAGACTGCTTTTTGCTTGTTGCGAATTGCCCCGAAAGTTTTTGACTTGTTGGGGATAAAATTTAAGGGTGAATAGTATCTTTATAAAATGATGCAAATATATAGGTGCCTCAATAAGTAATGCCCTGTTGAAAGAATTTGCAAAAGCTTTGCATTGGATAAAAAGCAAAAGAAAACGGTACTGATAATGTCCTCCATTATTTAAATAATCTACTTTTTGTCTAGTTGAGCCAAACATAAAAAAATGGCAATACTTTGAATTGTGGATCCTCAATTCCCTTCAACTTTGTACTTGTTCGGCTTTATGAATATTTTGATATGAGCGTCACTGATGAGTCTTATGTAGACGAAACGCGCGTCTGGCGTACTAAATTATAATCATGGTATCTTTGATAACTATTTGAAGATATTCCAAGAGATATGCAACTAAATAGATATTCATTTTGCTAGAGACAAGACTACTTTGCCGACTACATTACTCTTTTTTTTAAGTATATAATTTGTTACCCAAATTTAGTCATGCAGCTTCCAAATGAAAAACTTGTCAAACTCTAAAAAAATCAGAGATACCTTAGACAGTTCTCTTAAAGATATGCAATCTCATCTTAGGCTCCTGAATTTTGCTTTTAAGGTGGTTGCTCCACGCCACACCTCATGTCGCAGACTCATAAATTTAACAATGAGGTTAAGATAATAATATAACAAAATTCGAGTAAATAAATATATGAAAGCAGATTTAGAAGTCGTAGTTAGACTTTTAAAAATAATACAATGGTGTCACATTATTAACCAACAAATGATGGGTTTCAAATGAAAAAAATATAGTAATTAACGATAAGTAAAGGGGGTTCCAAAGGTGGATATGGGATATATTTTGAAGGTCAGTGGGACCAGGGCATATAGCAAAGACATCGGTTTTACCTGGAATCACCAGAGATATTACATTGTTAAAGTTGTTTCGAGTTGTAGGTTGCATTTCTGTAAATATTGACAATGCAATATCCCATAGGAACTCCTTTTACGGCTCAAACTGTACCACTTTTACTATGAAGTTTTGAAAAAAATCTTATCCTAAAATTGAAAGTTCATTTGCACAACAATTTTTTTTCCAAAGGTCACAATATAATGGGCTGTTTGGCATTTTTTTCAACGTTTGTATGCCCTGAACTTCTCAGAGTTTAAACTAACACTAATTTTATTAACTACCCCTACCTCGAAAGGAAGGTTACCACATATCTCAATGTTAACAATATGCACATGTCAATGTACTGGTAACATTCCCAAGTTATGTCTTTGTGAGATGGAACACAGAGAACATAACTGGGAACCAATTTTCTATGAATATGCACGATCTTCCCAAAAGACAGCTGTGTGTTCAAAGTGCAGCCTGTAGCAGCACTCATGTCCTTGAAATCATATTTTGTTAAAAAAAAAAGATAATCCAGCGGTTGTTCAAATCACAGATATGAAAACTAGCAAATCAACGATTTTAAGAGTTACGATTTTAGTAAGCCAAATGGCTGTAAAGAACTTAAAAAAACCAATACGTTAGTAATGCCAATGTATATCCCTTCAAAACAAAACCAAATTGTAGAATGTCTTTATCGTTCTCAGTTGAGTGAGTTTAGAAGCAGACCAATGGCCAACTAAAATCCAAAGACCGATCTGAAACATTCAAGTCAAGAGGCGGATGATATTGTCAATCAAGGTGTGTCCAAATATACACAAAAATCATACAATTATGCTTGTTGAAAACTTTGTAATTTTAGATCATCTTCCATATTGAAAAAAACATTGGCCAGTGCGAGTCAATGATTTGTTAAATTTCATAGTTTTGGGTCATTACAAGGTCTTTCTGGGGGTACCATATCATCATATATCATGTGTTTCATACCATCATACAATACAAAGAGTAACAAGAATTGAAGGAGGGAAACTTAATGACATTAGAGCGTCAATTACAGTGCAATTGTAATCAGATATGCTAGGTCGTTTAGATGATAGAATAAATATGAAGCTGCTTTATATTCAGCATTTTTTCAATTGCTAAGGGTATGGAAGATCGCTACTTAAAAATTTAAGTCTGTTATATATGGTTCCAACGTAACAATATCTGATATTTTAGGTAAGAAAAAAGTCCTAGAGCTAAGAATACGGTGGTCAAAAACTGACCAAAAGGGAAAGTCCGTTACTTCATTGATACCTGAGAACAGAAAAAAAAACTACTGTCCGTTACGACTCATTTACGAATACTTATAAGAACGAACTTCCTGTAATACTGAAGATTTGTTTATTCATTATAATTGTATGCCTTAAACTAGATATCAATTCAGAAGTATACTGGAAAAGCTGCACATTTTCTTCTTATTATTAAAGGTCATTTTAGGTCGCATTGTTTTAGAATTGGAACCATGGAACTAGCAAGGCAGGGGGTCTCAGAAGAGGTCATTACAATTTTAGGCAGATGGAAATCGCATGCTTCATCGCGCTATATTTGGTTGCATCTTTTTTCTAATTTCAAAAGGCTAACAAGCTAACAGTTTTCACAGGCCGCAAAATTTTAAGGTTTGTTGAAAGTTACATTGTTCATTGGGTCAATGGAGGGCCGAAGACATATGGTAGAACCAACCTGGGAATGGAGTTTAAAGGTGTAATATTTGGACTCTTTATGCAAAAATAAAATGCTTACCTTCTTCTTATTTTATTATTATTCACTTTGGAGCTAAGGATTTAACAGATATAAAATTGACAGGGAAGGATTTAATTGGAAATGTAAAATGTTCTATGCTACGTTACCAGAGTTTATTGAAAAATGTTATTATAATATCATGAATATGGTCTTCAATGCTACAGCGCATATACTGGCATTCTTCACCCTTAAATGCGGATGAACTAATCGAACAGAAGAGAAAAAGAGTGATTTCAGTGGTCAAACATTTTAAAATAGAAAAAAAGGAGGGTATTTTTACATAAGATCATTACGGCAAATTAAGTGTCTTTATACAGAACAGCTTGAACTTAATTATCACAAACTGGAAATCAGGGTTTCTTAAATGATATACAACGGGGAGGAGGGGTAGGTTCAGTCTTTCCTACGCATAATGATATCAACCTATAAAATGCTTCAAAAAATAAATGAAAATTTTGCGCAGGTGAAAACCAAAGTCAGATTTGGTAGTTGACTTGAGTTCTCATAACGCAGTCTATGGAGACTGGTTTTGATTGGGGATTTTATCACTTGGTCCTTACTCGTGGCCTGACAAGTTCTATAATTTGCAGATTTGTAAAATATGGTTAGTCGTGACGTTGAGTAAGAGATGGGTAACTCTGGGATCTCCTCCACTTCATATTATAGAGGGGAGGCCTACACCTGCCAACAGGTGGGGCACTAACAACTGGATCATTGGTATTATGAGTCTTTTCTTCGTCCACTCATTATGGTAGATTGTGGTGTAAAAAGACAAAAGATGGAACCTCTACACAAATGAGTATATACAGAAAGTTTGTAATATTTTATTTTGGTTTGTGTGAACAACAGACAAAGAGAGACAACACTAGAACAATTTTAAATCACTTTATTAAATTAAAGGAAGGACTTCGACAAAGTGTAGAAAATACGTCAACAACTCTTTATCGTGTTTCTCATTGTTATTTGTTCAGTATTAATATGGGGTCGTCTTTTATGAGTATTACAATCAATAATCCTTTTATCTGCCTGAGGCGGCAAAATTAAAACAAAAATCTGACAGTTGCATACATTTTTCTTCTTGTGTTTCATATTTTCCCTGTTATTTTTTTTGTTTACGGGTTCTTAATCTATAAATAAAGGCATAGTAGATTATCGCTATTCAATAGTCAAAATCAGTTAGGCAAAAACAAACCCGGGTCGCGTACAAAAACCAAGGGAAACACATATAACGGTTTCAAGTTGACAAACAAGTGAAAAGTTGCATTTTGTAATAATTTGTAATATTTGTAAAGTTAATTCATCTTTAACGAACACAACATGATGCTAACAAAAAAAACCCGAAACAGTGATTTATCATGCGCAAATCAGATATGACTATAGTAAAACAGAGACGAAATATACCAAAGGAACATCTAAGTACGAATACCAATATAACTGATGCATTGCTTTTTTCTTATTTTTTTTTGCAGACTGAATACACATGTAAATACGATATTAAGATTGCATGCCGAACTAATTTTAATTTATTTTACATTTTCAATTCAATATGAAATACAAATTTTCTTAAAGAAGAAAGTTTTACCGAACTCGTACATTTATAATGACCTTAATTTCATTCAAAAATTTAGTTATTAGCAAACTTTTAGTCGGTTTCACTACTTGGAGTCGTGCAATGTCGAACATTTACAATGTCGTAAACTTGTATAAAATGTAATTGTCTATTTTTTTGTATTTACACGTTAATTAATAACCTGATTATTAAAGACGGTGTAATCTTATAAAACTGGCATTTAGTCGGATATATTTAAAATGTTCTTTATTACGATCGCCTTTTTTAATATTTTATATGCAATGTAATAAATGTTTGAAAATTAATGGAGAGAAAACCATTAAAAGCTGCAACAGCATATTGTACGGTTAATCGTTACAGATAGTCATGGATGTAAACATTTAATCAAATATTCTTTTTTTTTTAATTTCAATGAGTAAAATAAAAATAAAAAATAATAAGATAACTTGACAGGTCTTTTAGCGAAAGAGAGTTCATATTTTTTGGATGTTTTTAGTTTTGATTCTTGTTTACGTCAATGACATTTAATATATGTGAAATTACTGGCAAGGGCAGAAATTGCGCATGAAAAAGCTACAGACAGTTGTGTTATTCATAAAGATGAAAAATATATAATTAACAAAAAGGACTTCAGGGTAAAAATGAACCGTTCATTTTACAATCAGTATCACCCACACGTGGTTATAATATATTTGATACTACAATTTATTGTTGAAAATAAACAAGAAGTTATATTAAAGGAATCACAAAATGGTTATGTCAAATTGTACAATTATCGACGACAATGGATTTAAAAGAAAATAAGAAGTATAATTTCAATAAAATTAAGAAGTATATTTTCAATAAAATTAAGAAGTATATTTTCAATAAAATCAAAAAGTATAGTTTTAATAAAATTAAGAATAATAATTTGTATAACTGCGAGTACTTTCCTCAACTTTATACTTGTTGGGTTTGTTAACTTTTTAGATCTGAGCGTCACTGGTGAGTCTCATTTAAACGAAAGGTGCGTCTGGTGTACCTACTTATAGGCCTTGTTCTTTTGATAACTAATAAATAATAATATAAGAAAACCCTATGATATTTTTGTATCGAATGCATTCAAATATATTTCAAATTAATTAGATATACCATCGGGCACCATTTTATATTTGTGAAATGGTATTTAAAATCAAACATCATGACAGCATAAACACCACGCCTTAAATACATTAATTGTATTGTTTCAATATAAGTTAATAATACACATTGCATAATTCAAATGTTTAAATTTTTTATTTTTTTTAAATCATTGAATGCAAAGACATTGTAACAGCCTTCTTTGTTTTAATTGCCATTCACTATTTAAAGTTCTGACTGATATCACTTGACGTGTGTTTTATCTCTACCATGATATGTATTAAAAAAATGGAGTATTTATTGCAAAATGAACTTCGAGTTTGACAAGTAAACGTATAAAATAGAAATGTAAATATTTCAGTGTCCCAAGTTTAAATTTAATTATGATTTTTTTTTATCTAATGTTATGTTACTTTTGATGGACACTGTTGACTTATCAACCACAAACATCTAACTACATTTAATGATATTTTCCTTTTTGCAGAAATAAGTTGAATATATTTTACCAAACGTTTAATCATAAATGGATGAAGATGTTTGCCTCCATTAGTCATAATCTGCTGATAATAACTACGTGAACTATGCACACGTTATTCGAAGTTCGCAACTGTTTTTAGTTTGTAACTTTTTAAACAAACTGGCTCGTATACATATGCAGTCTACCCATTTGAAGTTATTATAATCTACATTTGTCGCTGGTGATACTTCTATCTCAGGAAATGAATGTGAAATAAAGATTTAGTAGTTTAGTATTTTTTCAGACCATTATATATACATACTACTCAATGAAAATAAACCCAACATCATTGAACAGACTAAACATAAAGATTGAACCATTATTACAAATTCAATGCAATTTTTTAAAACAAAATTTCAGTACTATTTATTTCGTTAGTGTAATATTTTGAACTTATTTAAAACAGAACATAATTTTGTTTAATGGTGTTTTCCTTGCGTTAAACGAACGACAACTCTAGTTGAAATTACATTACACCTTCAGTCGCTATGCAAGAATATATTTTTATAGCATGAACTGGCCTTCGTTTATAGCGACATGTCTTACTAAATATAAAGGTGTATCTGTCGTGATGCAATCTCCCGTTCTATACATGAACAGTATACTTTAAAAACAAATCATAATCAGAGTTCTTATACAGTAAAACTAAGACATCATCAAAAGTATAGCACATCCTCCCTTCTCTCAGAATTACGTTGACATACGTGGTTGATAACTAAAACTATCTTATTCCATGTTTAGATTCGAGGAACATTAATTTTAGTGTTTCAGTTGAATCGTCCCGTCCCGTCCATTCTTATCAACGCATATGCTTAAATAGTAGGCAATTCTACCCTGTTTTTATTATTGAAACATTTATAGAAGATTAAATAAAAAGTGATCAGTGGACGTTTATCGCCATCTTAGACTTTTACTACACATTATATCATTGTTTCAAATAAATCACTTAAAATTTGGGAAATATCTATTGTGTTCGCTATAATCTTTTACATTTTCCGAGGTACATTAGTGAACCATCGTTAACATTAATCTCTCTCAGCGTGAAATACATGCATGCCTTTTTGAAGTCGTTTTCGAAAAAATAATTCCATAGAAAAACCCTGATTAGAATAAAACATGAGGTTCATATTTTCAAAGTGAAGCAACAGGACACGAGCAATGGAATTGTTAAAATATATGCGCGATATGATATTAGGAGCAATGAGGTCAGACAACTGAACCATCTATGACAAGCAATTTAGACTAAAAAAGAAAAGAATTAAAATGTATCTTTGACAAACATATACAGTGAATAATATTTGCTATTACACAATACATCTCTCACAGTATAAGACAATGTCTCAGTGCAATCACAGGGTTATATAATAAATACTCAAAATCGTGGTAATTATAACTCAAATGCAGCTACACTTTCACACACTTACACGATATCAAATCAACAATCAAAGGTAACTAGTGAAAGTGTAAATATGTCATATAAATACTATAATAATGGTAATGACTGTCACTACTTCCCTCGTTGTAGGATTAACCATGTTTTTGAAATATACAGTGGCAAACAGAGAAAGGCTTAATGTAATAACCGGGCCAAAGGAAGAAGTAACAAAACAGTTTAAAGTTTTATTCACTAGCAAATACTCCTGTTAAAGTATCGGTCTTGAAAAATCATTAAGTATTTCACCCACATTACAATGTAGCACATGGAATTATATCTGGTTTCAAATATGGTTCTTCATCAAAGTATTTTGACTCTAGGGAACCAAGCGAGAGTTCCAATTTAAAAAGTGCATTACAGATACCCAATATTTTGAAAGAAAAAATAATGAAGGAAGTTATACTAGGTTGCATTGCTGTTCCTTGCATATACCCGCCTTTTCCGCACTTCAGGTATCATCAATGAGGCTAGTGCCAATTAAGGGGGGAGAGTTTAGACTTATTCAACATTTATCCTATCCAGACAATAGTTCCATAAATGATTCCATTGATAAAGATAAGTGTTAAGTGCAATACAATTCAGTGGACGAATCAGCATGTTTGATTAATAGACACTAAACATTTGCCCGTTTAAGTCGGTGTGATGTATAAGCGGCTTTTCGCTTGTTGCCAATTGCCCGAAAGTTTCTGACTTGTTGGGGATTAAATTTCAGGGTGAATATTATCTTAATAAAATGATGCCAATGCCAGTTGGTAGAATTTTCAAAAGTTTTGCATTGGATAAAACAGCAAAAAAGCGAACTGATAATGTCCTCCATTATTTAGATAATTTACTTTTTGTCTAGTCGAGCCAAACCGTAAATAGATGTCAGTACTTTGAAAATATTCCAAGAGATATGCAACACAAAAGGTATTCCTTTTGCTAGTGACAAGACTAATTTGCCAACTACATTACTCATTTTTTTTGGGGGTATAGAATTTAATACACTAAATTTAATGATGCGGCTTCCAAATGCAAAATTTTTCAAGCGCTCACAAAAATCAGAGATACCTTAGACTTTTCTTAAAAAAACCACTTAAAGATATGCAGTCTCTTCTTGGGCTCCTGAATTTTGCTTGTAAGGTGGTTGCTCCAGGCCGCACTTTCTATCGAAGAATCATAAATTCAACAACGGGGGTAAACACATAATATATCAAAGTTCGAGTAAACAAGTCGATGAAAGCAGATTAAGAAGTTTCAAATGAATTTTTTTTAGTAATTAACGATCAGTGCAGGGGGTTCCAAAGGAAGATATGGGATATAATTTGATGGTCAGTTGGCCCAGGATGCATGGTCAAAACATGGGGTTGAAACTGGAATCACTAGATTTATGACATTGTAAAATTTGTTTCCAGTTGTAGCAGCACTCATGTCCTGAAAATCATATGTTGTTAACAAAAAAGTAAGTTTTCAGGTTGATAATCAGGCGGTTGTTCAAATGATAGATATGAAAACTAACAAATCAAGAAGAGTTACGATTTAAATAAGACAAACGGTTTTAATAACTTTAAAAAAAACGTAATTTTGTATCCCTTCGAAACAAAACCAAATTGCTGATTGTCTTTCTCGTTCTCATACAGGGAAGTTCAGAAGCCTAGCTCCAGAACCTAAACTGTGGCCAACTAAAATTCCAAGACAGATATGGAGTTCAAGTGGCGGATTATATTGACAATCAAGGTGTGTCCAAAAATACACAAAAATCATACAATTTGGCTTTGTCTAAACTTTGAAATTTTATATCATCTTACAAATTGAAACTGCATTGGCAAGTGTCAGTCAATGATTTGCTAAATTAAAAAGTTTTTGTCAGTACAAGGTCTTTCTGGGGGTACCACATCATCTTATATATCAGGTGTTACATACCGTAATAAGAAACAAGTCATACAGGATACTAAAAAAAATCTTTATAATTGGCAAGACATTAGAAGGAGTTAGAAGAAGTCAAGGAGGGAAACTTAATGACATTAGAGCACCAATCACAGTGTAATTAAAATCAGATATGAATAAACTCATCATAGATACCAGGACTAAATTTAGTATATACGCCAGACGCGTTTCGTCTACAAAAGACTCATCAGTGACGCTCGACTCCAAAAACGTTAAAAAGGCCAAAAAAAGTACGAAGTTGAAGAGCATTAGACGAAACTTCCTAAACGTGTTGCCAAATATGCCTGCTGATAGGTTGTTAAGATGTAAGAATAAATATGAAGTTGCTCTATTTTCAGCCGGTTTTCAATTGCCGTCTTTGGTTTGCTAAGGGTAGGGGAAATCACTACTTCAAAAGTTAAGTGTGTTATAAATGGCTCCAACGTAACAATTTCTGATATTTTAGTTTATATTATTAAAGGTCATTTTAGATCGAATTGGAGAATCCACGGAACCAGCAAGGCAGAGGGTCTCAGAAGAGGTAATTATAAAATAAGGCAGATGGAAATTGCATGCTTATTCTCGCTCTATTTGGTTGAATTTTGTTCTAGTTTCAAAAGGCTAACAAGCTAAAATTGTTCACAGGTCTCAAAATTTTAAGGTTTTTTGGAAGTTCCATTGTTTATTGGGTTAATGTAGAAGCAAAAACATATGGTAGGACCAATCTGGGACTGGAGTTCAAAGGTGTTACAACATACTGAATTTGACAACCTGGTTTATAGATTACAGATTTTGACTCCCTACTGGATGCAAAAATAAAATGTTTACCCTTTGCTTATTTTATTATTATTCACTGTGGAGCTAATTATTTGAAAGATATATAATTGATAGACAAGGGTTAAATTGAAAATGTAAAATGTTCTATCCTACGTTACCATAATTTATATAAAATGTTATTATTATATAATGAATATGGTTTTCAATGCTACAGCGCATATACTGGCATTTTGCATCCGAACAGAAGAGAAAAAGAGTGAATTCAGTGGTCAGACATATTGTGATAGAAAATGGAGGGAGAGGGGGTTATTTAACATGAGAACAAGTAGGACAAGTGAAGAGTCTGTCTACAGAACAGATTGAATTTATTTATCACAAACTAGAAATCTGGTTTTCTTAAATAATATACAACGAGGGGGAGGGGAAGGTTCAGTCTTTCCTACCCATAACAAAATCTTTTTTTCAAATTCTTCAATAATGATTTTTTTTGGAGGTGAGAACCCAAGTCAGATTTGGTAGCTGACTTTGGCTTTTCATATAGCTGTCCAGGAAGACTTGTTGTGATTGGGGTATTATATCACTCGGCCCTGACTCTGGGCCTGACAAGTTCTATAGTTTGAAAATTTGGAAAATATGGTAAGTCGTAACTTTGAGGTGTATATATGGGTAACTCTGGGACCTCTGGGCACTAGTAACTGGATTATTGTTAATACGAGTGGTTTCATCGTTTACTCCCCATGGTAGGTTGTGGTGTATCCGTGTTTAACTACCAGGAGTTTTATGACACTACGTCAGCAAAGGTCAGCTGATAGCGATTGTGCATAGGTAGTCAGTAGTTGCCCTGGCGCTAATTTACTTAGAATACTCTGTAGCCAAAATGATGTCACAAAGAAAAAATATATATTATAGTCATGCAAATATACAGTAAGTACATGCTGTTGTGATAAAGTGAATGTTAAATTAGAATGATTGTTTTTGTATAAATTGTAAAAGTTATAAATAAAAAACAAAGGATGGTACCTCTACATAAATAAGTATTTTATAAAGAAAATTTGGAGTATTTTAATTTTAGTTTTGTTGATTACAATTAACACCAGACAAAGAGAGACAACTCTAGAACAATTTTTAATCACTTTGTGATTAAAGGAAGGACTTCACCATAGTTTATAAAATACGCAAACAACTATTGATCGTTGCTCTTCATCTCATTGTTATTTGCTCAGTATTAATATTGGGTCGTGTTCTATGAGTTTTGCAATTAATCACCCTTTTACCTGTTTAAGGCGGCACAATTAAAGCAAAATCGGACAGTTTCAAACAATTTTTCCTCTTGTGTTTTATTGTCATTTTTTTTTGTTAACGGTTTTTTTTATCTATATATAAAGGCAACCGTTGTATGCCGCTGTTCAATTGTCAAAAATCAGTTAGACAAAAAAAAAAAAAAACGGGTCGCATACAAAAACCGAGGGGAAACACATAAAACGACTTCAAGTTGACAAAAAAGCGAAGATCGTTAATTTTGAAATCAAATGCTATTGTTAACAAAAAAAAGTTTTGTAATATTTGGTAATATTTTGTAGTATTTGTAAAGTTGATTGGTCGTTTATGAACACACATGATGCTATCAAAAAAAAAAAGAAATAGTTATTTATCATGTGCAAACGAATACCAATCAGTCATCAATTAATTATACAACTGACGCATTGCGTTTTTCGTCTTTTATAGCAGACTGAACACGCATGTAATTGACAATGACAAGAAGGTCAGTAATTATATAAATCATTTTAAGGGAGGTCACCACCAATGCTTCTTTCGTATGTCATTCGAAAGAAATACAGATTTACCTCTCTTTGAATAGATACATGATCTCAAGACTACACAATTAGTAAATGCTTTGTTTCTGTAAAAACTTGTATTTAAAGTATGATTGTACACGAAACCTTCATTAGCATAGTTTAGGCATATACTCAATGTTGAAAGAATTCGATTTGAAGTTTTACTTATAATATTGTTTTTAATTGTATAGGGATAACCCTTTACAGATAATAAACACACGACACGAGAGGTGAATAACATTTATAGTGAATTGCTACATTAATTTTCAACCACTGCACTGATATTATCGCTGAAGAATGTCTGTAATGTTCAAAATAAATCATTATAGGTCAAAACCTCAAATATTCAGAAATATTTCTAATATGTGTTTTTAAAAGTTGTAATAAAGGTAAATTGCAATTTATGTTAAAAACTCAGCAATTAAACGACATAAACTAGTGCTACTATAGCTGGCTAGTTTTTTTTTGGATAATTTTACTCTATCTATGTTGTTTTTCCTACATTACTTGTGTTATAGAAGAGGTGTCCACTTTTGTACACTTAGAGCTCAATTCACAAGCTTTAAAAAAAAATGTGTAGACTGAAGAGATGCATTTGACCCAATGCGACATACATACTATAGTCAATAAGATCTTAAGTTTAATTTGTCTGAGAAGTAAGAACATATTTTTAATTCAGTAAGGAATAATAATTTTGAAAAAACAGTAGATATGCATCATGTACACACTGATGATACTCTAAAAGACTATAAAACCTCATTTGATTTAAATTTAACACTGGTTGATAAATGAAAATGCCACTTGATGAATATTGGGAGCGCGATGGTGTCTTATGTGCGTAATCGTCAACAGGAAAGTAACATTTCTATTCCAACTATTTATAAAAGTCGATTGATGTTCTTGTACATGTTCATTGTAAAACAGGTTTCTAAAATTTTATTTGAAATTAAAAATTATGATAAAAAAGAGATGAAGAAAAAAATAGTTGTTTTACTTGGTGAATTTTGTTTCGTGAAACTTTTTATATAAAATAATTCTTATGTAAGCTTTCTTGCGATGTCGGTCAACCCTATTCACTGATGGACTAAATTGTATCACTGATGGAAGTATATATTTATGATTGCTGTACGTGCCTCTGCCAGCAAATTAGTTATGCAAATTGAACATCCATTTGCTAACGTATACAAAACTACAATATATAATAAGCCTGCAGGTTTCTGATCTATCAAAAAAAAAAAAACCGCGGGTTTGGATTGATATACTCTCGTCACGACAGCAGACAATGTCGTAATCAATATTTTCTGTTTTATTCGTTATCAATGTGAGAATGTCGCATGAACGAAAATGGCATTCTCTACAAAACTGCAGCCTCAAAGAAATTGTTTCAACATTCACCAAAGAGGAGATTAAAAAAACACAAATATTTAATATTTATCTTAGATAGAACTATAAGCATGTCTAATCTCTATACTGCATACCTTAATCTCACGGAAATATAATATTTGCACACTATAAATATTTTAAGTTTTAAATCACTCTCATAAAAGCGAATGTTTTTTCGAATACATCAATAAATAATCTTCAACGTTAAATAGTTGTATCAGAAATAAATGAAGAGAGTGACCATGGACTAGAAGTATGGTAACTCTTGGTCACACCCTTGCAGAAGTTTGACATCCATTTGACCGGGTGGAATGAATAGATCCGGTAGGAATGGGGACTTATAATCCGATGCCTCTTGTAAAGAAAGAACATCTGTCGGCATTCCAATGGAAACAAATTGTGTCTCATTTTTTTTGCCGACTTGTTTTCTTTATATTATGAGGCTGACTTCATACAGGAACTTCAAAGACAGATAGATTAGAAGTTAGCAATATCCTTTAACTCTACTTTCCGCTTTATAAGATGTTCTTTCACAAAATGTTTCAAAATTTGGTGACTATGTTACAGCATCTATCCAATCGAACAACTAGAGATAAATAATACAACAGATACAGTTAAGTCGGCCTCATATCTTGACTTACATCTAGGAAATTGACAATGAGAGTGGGTTGAAAATAAAACTTTAACTAATACAAATTACATTAATTTTGTTTTTTAATAGTTTTGCGTTTATACATAACCTCGAGCTTACGGCGTACTGATAATTCCCAAAATAAAATTAAACCATGATGAAGATGTCAAACGAAAAAGTATTGCGTTTTGTAAGGAAATGTGTTGATAAGGGAAAAGGCAGAAATGCGTTTTTGCAAAAAAAATTCAGTCGTATGAACGACTGTTTATATATAGACTGATACCGTCTAAAAAAAAAATACAGTACTCATAGGAAAATGTTTAACGGAAAGTTCCTTTGTTGTTCAAGTTTTATTACATGAAATGCAATCTGCAAACTATCAGCTTATTTATATCTTTTAATTATACCAATTCTTTATGTACGTACAGGTTGTTGAACAATATTAGAGGTTCAACGCAATCATCTGGTGCAATGTTCAATATTTTCTATGAAATTTTATATTATTTTATTTCCTGGGTGTTTAGCCTATACAAAGATTTACCTTAAATATGTCATCGGCAGAAACAAGATCACATTCATCGTTGTTCTTTCAAACATTGTCAGCAATGATAGATTTTACGATAGATATATAGTGTTTTGATTGAACAAATGTGTTAGAATTTTCAAAGTAATCCTGGTTTTAAATGTTCGTTAGAATATTTATAAACCTTGTATATTCAAGTGAAGCCTTGTATCTTAAATTAAGAAATAGCGACCTCTGTGGCTCCATGAAATCAAAAGAAACTATGTACATTGTAATGCATACTTAAACATAATACAGGTTATTTTACATTGTCATTTTGGGACCTTTTATAGCAGATTATGTGGCAGGGGTTTGCTCGTTGTTTACTGCCGTACAGTAACATATAGTTGTTAATTTCTGTGTCATTTTGGTCTCGTGTTGAAAATTGTCTCATTGGAAATCATACCACATCTTCTTTTTTTATCTTTATAATTCATATCGTTGTAGTTTTCGTACTTCAATAGTGATATGTTTTTAACATTTTTGTTAGCCCGTCTAATATCAATAATGTTAATTAGACATGACTTATTAAATAAACTTTATGGGATTCTTCCAAGATCAGGTACATTTTGTCAGTTTCTTTTGTTTATGTTTTATGTTGATGTTTTGGGAGACTAAAGACTTCGCATGAACGTACATACAATTGAATTGTATCATATTTTTGTGTCCAGGTCTTTTGTAGCCGACTACATATTGGTTTTTTTTTGTCATTGTTGAAGGCTGTACGGATGACTTTAATTCCTCCATGCCACGTTATCTGATCTTATTCTTACATATATCCTTCACCAATATCATAATGATGTGAAAAATAACACAAGGCGGACTTATTTCGTTGCATCATAAAAAGTCATAATTTTTATCATATGAATGAAGGATGTCTGTTATCTGAAATATGTAAATAATTGTGGATGATTTTGTTGAAAATGTCTACATCTTTATTCAACACACATATCTACATCTTAATTCAACACACATATGTTGTCAATGAGAAACTCATACTGATCACTGGTTCTCTGTGTATCATGTTTTACCTTTGTGTTCATTATCAACAAAGTATGACACATTTCTAAACCTTTCATTTTCTAAAAAAAAAAGTCTGTAAGAACATAGTTTAGCCAAAATATGTACATTTATATAAAGTAAGACATTGTTCTTTTGATAGAATTGTAATTCTATCGTTATGATATATGTACTGACATAGTTTGCTAAACATCTTTTTTCAGCACTAGCCAATAGATCGATCGAACATAATAATGTGTACTATCTACAGAGAGTTCATTAACTCAGGTTTAAATTGAAAACAATCATTGTCAATCTCTTAATGTGTGTCGGGATATAAACCAACTTTAACTGTTTCTGATGAATACATGTATGGCGGTCCTCTAACCAGATTGTGTAAGATGTGAACATGTCTCTATTTATTTCATTTTATATGTATTAAGAAACAATATACATCATAACACTTTGTTTTAAGAAAATCCTGAATTTTTAACAGTATCTGCTTCGCTATTAATTAAAACGGATTAATCTCGCACTCAAACAGTTCCCATTTCCCACTTTGGGAAAATATTTTAACTGAAATATTGTAATATCTGTAATCGTTATCAAATTCATATATAGTTTTGTACAAGGATTGTGATGACATAAAAAGGATTCGTGTATACCTTAAACCAATCATGTGTTTCTGCCTAGTACTTGTTGTTTAGCTTATAGAAATGGTCAAATAAGCCTTTTAACAGACAAATTGCTTTCGCTGTTTACCAGATATACACTTTTAAACTAAAAATGTGTTTTGCCTTCCAATTGACTGATCCGTGTATTCAGTTTGTTACCGGAAGCATATGTATACTAACTTGTTGTCCTTTATATAAGTAGAATTAGTATGATGGATTTCAAAATAAGAAAATAAGGAAACATTTTTTTCGGAAATTACTTGATCGTTTCAAATAATCTGATTTCTTATAATTACTAATATGTAGATTTTAGTATGAATATGCTTTATACTGTCTCCTGTCTCTTACATTTGTAAATCATGATCTTCCTAATAATGTTATCAAAAAGGTATACAGATCCCAGATGAAACAGAGCAATTAGGGGCAATATCAGCAGGAACCAAGGGTATATGATGCAGTAACAATATTGTTGTATTTACATTTGTCTGCTTCTTTAACATCAATCATAATGTATCTTGTGTTGTTCGATAATTCGCAAATATTCATTTAAACCTCAGTTAAAACTTTCTTTTCACACTTCAATAGATTATAACATGTCTTTTCCACATTGGCTCTGGTATCATCTCTCGACCCATATCGGCCCTCGGCTAAAGCGTCGAGGCCGAAATGTGAGTCTCGGGGATGATAAACAACATAGTACGCTGAATTTTCATAACAAGACCATCATGTATTATTTGTTAAGTTGATACGGAATTTTTATCAACAAAGTCTTGGTACTTTCCGATGAACTTTTCAAGTAAAAGGACGATACTTTTTTTTACATACCCCTGGTTAACATACTTCTGCGCAGACACTGATGATGTTTAAAACTCTGAGTAGGAGCTGCAAGCTCTGGAATATCGAATAAGTTGAACAATTTCCTATGCATGTCAATTAATAGATTGTTTTGGCCTAGAGCATCACTGAAGAGGCATGTATTGTCGATATGCGCATCTGGTGCAGGAAAATTGGAACCGTTAATTTCATTAAGTTGGTATTTTGCTACTAAGGTTTGGGAAATTTACAATTTCAAAATTAAAACCGTCTTGTTTGTCATATATTCTGGTACTGAGATGACTGTGTTAGTCAACTGTGAGATATTTTTACAACATTGTCTGTTCATTTTTGACTAGATAAATATATTGTTTAGCTCAAAATAGAACCATTTGAAGGGGGAACATTTCTATGTTAGACATGTCATATACGAGTTCTGTAAAACGCTTCAAATTTTAAAATAGTTCATTTCAACATATAATATAATTTCAATACAAATCCTGTTAAGAAAACTTGGTGGTAATATCGACCAATTATGTTAATCAGTTGAAAGATACTTTTACGTTTCTTTTTAATTTGATTATTTTAAGAACGACATATGAATAAGAGGAAATATTTTTGTAGTCCGTATGTTTAAATGCTTTTTCTCTATTTTTATACACCAACGTCTGTATCCACGACGCATACATTTTCTCTTTTTTTATGATTGTGGACATTTTCTCCATTGCTTGCTTTTGTGGCAATACAGAAGTAAACATATGTGTTGTTGTAAATATTGCTTTTCTGTTTACAGATAACTAGGTCACTCGAAAAGATTCAAATTCGGCTAAGATATTTTTTTCTTATCTACAAAGGTGTATTAAATTTAGCTTTAAATTCTCATTTTAACTATTAACATACGTAAACACATAAAAAATTATGCGAATAACAATAAGTCTACAATAAACAATTATTAATTGAATACACTTTTATTGGACTTAACATGATGAAAACTGCCTATGCAAAATAAGGTGTAAACTTGGCCAATACAGAATAACTCGGCCAAAACAGATTGTTTTCTATATTGGCCGAGTTATTCTATATTGGCCGAGTTGACACAAATACAGGAATTCGGAACCTCTCTAGTTTTTAAATCGCACGTCACGATAAACACCAACTTGAAAGTAAACAGTTGTTTGAAAAAGCATGAACGTTCAGTATGGCATATATTTCAGACGGTCACATTTATCTAAAAAGCATTTGAAAGACGATGGAATTATTTCAGGAACGAGTAGATTATCACAAAGTTTGACATAATTTTCTTGACGACCTCATAATTTCACAATGTCGATGGTATACAGATCGATTTACTGTTTACTTTCGCTTTTTTTGTAAACTCTCATTTATTCTATAACCCGAATCAGCCATATGCATTCTGTAAGTATGTAAATCTTTGTTCTTTGGTCATTTGGCTAGCGGAAAGTTGTATCATTTTAAACTCCTACATTATTTGTTTTGAATATATTCAATTAGTTTCTGCATATTAGATATCTACACATGCAAATTATTACAGTACCTTTCCAATTATTATTTATGTGATGCGTCTCAAAACAGAAATACTTACGTAATAATATCATCATATTGTGGAAATTTTACTAAGTTTTAAAAATAATTCGATCTGTCAGACGGATTTGAGCTCGGCGAATCAAATTTTCCCTTCCCGCTAACCAAACAACTATGTTATAGCATGCATCTTATCGTGTCAAACTAGAGATAAAGGATACAACATATATAGTTGAGTTGGCCTTATATCTTGATTTACGTGTCATTAATTTCCTACTTTACTTGTGCAAAGACCTTAACAAATATATGTGCATCTTTTTCCGTATTGAATGGTGTTTTTGAAATACTGCGTGTTCTTGTAATACCTCTGTTTTCTTTCATTTATAACTGATTTCTCTTTAAACTTATTAAATGAAAAATGAAAATATGAGTAGCAGCCTTCATTTTGGAATAATTAAATTGGATTTTCTATTAACACTTAATTATTTTACTTCTTTTTTCTTTTTCAAAATATTGTTTTGTTGTTTGTGTATGTTTTGTAGATGAAACTAAATCACATTCCTACCTAGGGGTATATTATAATGCCATCATACAATATATGAGATGAACATAACCCATATCATGCCAATAACTAGTCTTGAAATATATGTGTGTATTAGCAATGCAAAGACCCTGTATGTGAATCAATATTCTTACCAACATGTATCATTCTCAATGACCTGACATCAGTATCTTATTTAATTAAAGGTTTTGTTAGCTTTTGAGGCGCATACCGACATTTTTGTTTTTTGTAAATAATATTCCCATAACAGACAGGATCTAAAATTCATAAACGTATACGATGTCTTAGACTTGCTACATGTCCCTTCCTAATTATTATTATTTTTTCAATTTTGCCCCTTTAATAATTTTACTGCTATAACTAGGAGATTACAACTATACTGACATCTGCAGGAGTTCTCCAAGGGCAATCAGTAGGCTGGCACTTATCAGTAAACATATAAATTAGTAAGAGAGAAATATTAGAAAGGGAATTTTAGCAAGTCTAACAATGTCTGTGTGTTGATTTGCATTTACGAATGATGTCCTTGTACAGATGTTAAATTTATCAACATTTGACAAGTTTGTGATATCCAAAACCCTGGAGTAATAATTTTTTTCAATTAAAGATATATTTATGTCGTTTAAAACAAATACGTTGATACATAACGATTGAATCGAACAAACTGAGATATATAAACATCATAAGACGATGATAGGGGAACATCACCATCAAAAAATGAATAACTAAAGATACATGCAAAAGGAAATGAAAACTCGTCTTATCTATTCCTTTTCTACCTCAGGAATAGATTACCTTAGCTGTTTTTGACAAAACTTTTAAAATTAAAGCTCTTCAACGTTGTACTCTATTTATCATGAGTTTTAAAATTATCATAAATTTATGGATTAAGCTAACATACTTTTACGAAAAAGATATTTATAGTAATAAATCAAACTGGTGGAAAAACGAACAAATGTGCAGCACGTTATGTTATAAATATATATATGAAGTGTAAAGCGTAATACTTCATCTACGGATTCTTTATCAATTTTACGAATTCAAGTTTAAGTTATTTTAACATTTTTACACTTTTTCGAAAGATTAGCCTGTTATGCAGCATTTATCAAGTGACGATTATTATGAAGTCGCTTTTCACTTTTCTTCATTTTAAAGTCGTTTTATCAATCGGAAAGCATCAGTTGTTAGATTTGATACCTACATAATATTTTGTTTACATTTCAATGATGTATCCATTATATTTCTTCCATGATATTATTGTTATTAGGTACTGGGTAATAATCGTGATTTTATTTGTAATAAGTTTATTAGAAGTAAGACGTAGGTCATTGTGTTAAATAATACAGAATATTGTTTGACTAAGATTGTATTTTGATTAGAACTCAGATTTACACACTTGAACTGCGTATTTACTCAAGCCTCTAAATTTCACACTTTTCAATAAAAAAGGGGTGTTTGTCGGTTCCTTATAGTATAGATTCTGTCATAATGAATGGATGAATAAAAGACAGAAAGATGATACAGGTCCTCTGTTTATCAGGTATTTCCACTTTTCTGTGGAAAGACCTATTGTTTTCTTCTGATTTTTTTTTCATCCGCCTGATTTTGTTCTTCCGATAAATATTTGTTTCGCAATATGTCGATTAGATTTTTTGTATATGATATCGAACAGTTTATGAACCTTTGAAATTTTCCCTGCGTAATCAATACTTGTCTTTGTAGGAATTATCTCCCCAAGAACTGTTTCCTTGTGTCCACTACTCCTTTGCAACGGTAATAGATTACAACAAATTTATTTTATGAAATTGCCCGTTATATCCTTCGCATGATTTGCCCTATTTTGTCAGAAGCAATATTAACGCTCCAAATGAAAGTTATTTTTTCCTAATGCATTTCATAGTGATATGCATATCTATCTTGTTTAAATCATAAGTGATAGAGACCTGAGATCTTTTGATTTGAGGTCCTTGGTCCAAAAAATTAATTAATTTGACGTTCTAGATTTTAACCTTTGCTTTTACCTCATATGTCTACATCATAAAGCCATGATACTTTTGACAATTAGTATCAAACCATACTACCTTGAAAATAAACCAACCAGAAATGACCTTGTTTAAACCGGAAGTAGGTAATTTTTGTACTTCATTAATATACAAGTATATAGAACCAGATATTTTTGGAATTAGTGTCAAGTAAAGATTCAAATATTATCTGAAGGAACATTTTTCAAAACGAGAGTGGAAGTAACGAATTATCTCCCTTTTTAAAAGAAATATTGTAAAGAAACCATATTTGGAATTAGCGTACAATAAGCTATCGTTTGGTGATTGAAATTACATTTTAAACTTAATTTTACATCTTTCATATTCAGTTACATTGTTATTGGTGGTAAGACCTTCAATTGTTCTCTGAACAATCAGTTTTTAGCTATACATAATATATCTTCTAGCATACATATTTGTCACTGAATATTAGATTCGAACATAAATAATTATAAAACATATTAATGGATGCAACTATCTGATGCAGTCTATTTGTCTTGTTTTGTTATGTTTCTTTATTATATGAGAGGTAAAATAAAATGCTCTACTGAATATTTAATACTGAATCGTTTATAATTCAAGATAATACATGTTTTAAGTCGACACATTATGTATGCAGCCTTGACAAGTTCTACAATTATAATGGTTTAAAATGTTTTACATTGTGCACTCCCAAAAAAGATTGAAGTAAACAATTTGACAAATAAATAGACTAGTTAGAAAGTTCGGCGTATGTAGTGTTAAAATCTGCCTTCTTAAGAAAATGCGTAAACATCAAATATACAACAAGTTCATTGTTGGATATAATATAAAAAAGAAGATGTGGTATAATTGCCAATGAGACTACTATCCACAAAAGACCAAAATGACACAGATATTAATAACTATAGGTCACCGTACGGCCTTCAACAATGAGCAAGTCCCATACCCCATAGTCAGCTATAACAGGCCCCAATAAGGCAATGTAAAACAATTCAAACGAGAAAACTAACGGCCTTATCTATGTAAAAAAAAATGAACGAAAAACAAATATGTAACACATAAACAGACGTCAACCACTGAATTTACAGGCTCCTGACTTGGAACAGGCACATACATAAAGAATGTGGCGGGGTTAAACATGTTATCTGGATCCCAACCCTGACCCTTACCTGGGACAGTGGTATAACAGTACAACATAAGAACGAACTATACAAATCAGATGGACAAAAAAAATAAATAAACCTGTTTCTCCGTCTGTTGATAAATATTCTTATCTTTTTATTTTTCATATGAAATTTGTTTATACAGTTTGTTTTTTCAGATCCAGTTTTAGTCAATAAGAAACGAGGAGTAACGGTACTTGTTTTAAAAATACTTCAAATGTAGTCAAATTCTACAACGTAACACCTTTTTAATAGTTAAAAAAACCTAATTTGTTGATTTTTGTTGTTGTTTTAGACACATTACGGAATTAATATTTTTCTAAGTTGGTCATATAACTTACAATCACAAGACTGCCAACGGTCAAACTATTTGATGTGAACACAAATAAAGAAATTAAAAGAACTCATGCAATTGGATTTGTTAGGGTCTGTTTGATAACATATCATAAGCTAAAAATATATGATAATCATCTCTTTTCTAATTAAACGTTTTTGTCGATCAAATCAGTTTATCAAATGGGTTATTCTTGTTTCACTTGCAATGCTGTCATTGTATTCTCTTTAATAACACATCACGCCTATTGTATGCGCTATCAATCCCTACCAAAGGGGTTATAGTGAAAATCACATGAATATATACTCAATGAAGTAGAATTATCCACTAGTAAATCAGCGATGTTCATTGGCTAAACTGTTTGCCACAAACGAATTATGATTTCATTAATTCGCTTTCATTCTTGATTGAACAAAACAAATAAGAGTGTTGTTTGTCTCTCGTAGCTAGTGAACTTTTAGTAAATACTGTTAATCTAAGGTTTTTATATGATGTAAAACAATATTTAAAAGATACATGCATCGATTAAAACACTATCAACAATAGATATGTTCTGTTCCTTTTGCATTTATTTACGACCTTAATATTTCAAACACGATTCTCTTTTTCAATTATATACTCTCCTCTATAAGATACAGATAGGACAATCAACATTTTAAAATTCTGTTACAGGCCAAAAGCAGACTCTGCTTCTCACCTGCAACCTTGTCGAAAATATGGCCAAGATTTATAATATACGAGATGAATTTACATTTCTATTATAGACAAATGTACTTTTGTAGATTCGGTTTTCGATACGTATACAGTTATCGTTCTAGATCTATCTTTTAAAAGTAGTATGAAGATAGACATCATGAAATATGACATCAAAACATGTTTGTGCAAATAATAAGTGTATTTGAACATCCGTAAACTTTCATTGGCGTTTGTTAAAAAAAGTCAAGGTTTTTGAAAAATGCAAATTTAACAAAAAGAGGGAAAAAGGTACATTCAGCAGTTTCTATTATCATGTAAATTTACTAACTGCGACTTGCAATTGTGTCCAATCAAATTAAACCCTAGCTTTAGCATTTTGCATATATATGGAGCAGCTGTGTTAATAACTCCACGTCCTGAACTGGCTTTCACTGCTGACAACAAATGTAAGTTTCAGATTCAATGTATTATAATTGATAAAATTTCATTTAATTGTCTATGTTGTAATCAGTATTAAATTGTATTAATGTTCGCCGACCTTGTGCTTATCATTTAAGCTAAATAAACTTTAACCTCATCTTATCATATATTTGATTTAGTGGTCATAAACATTGACAGTTGCAGATGCGTATAAGCTTGAGATAGTATTTGAATACTATGAACATTAACGTCACTCGGGATTAATAATTAAAACCTCACGTGGACTAAGTTAAAATATGTTCACGTGTATATCATGTGATGCTCACGTGCAATCCACATAATTTTTTCATATGACTATTACCGGAATTGTTTCTAATTTTTTTTTAGCGTGAACCACGCGGGCACTGAATTTCAATGAAATTAATAATTTTCGCGTAAACATCTTTATTTCAAAACCGAGATAAAACCATGAAACTGTAAAAGAATTATCAATAAATATATCGAGAAAATTATTCTCATTTTACCATATATTTCCTTGATTTTGTTTAACACTATTTGTTCTCTAATTCATATACTGTATAACAGTTGAAAGTGAATAATCTTATGCATTGAAATCCTTATAAATACCGAGTTTATATTGCAATTTATGCACAGTATAACCATGATTACATTCATTTTTTTCCTATTTTCCACTGAGTTTAACCCATTACGTACATTTGAATCATTCGATTACATGAACAAGTCAGGAATTCTAAATTATTCATTATACATTTAACAAAGATACCATGATCAAAATTATTTACATCAGAATCTCGTTTTGTCAATAAAAGACTCAATCGTCACACTCAAATCTATTCAAAAGATTAAATGAGGGACGGAGTTGAAGACAAAAAAAGACTAACAATTTTGACTTATACAGTTCAGGTAATGTAATCCTAGATAGCACATTCTTGGTATTTCGAAAAATGTGAAGACAGTTTTTGCATCCGTTAATATACAGAAGTGACCATATCTATAATAAGTCATGTCAGGACATAAATACTGACAACTGGGCTGGTAAGAAATATACGAATAATGAAAGTCTTAAGCTATTTGTATCAAACCTTACTAGTTGGCCATTAAAAAAATTAAAGTTCATTATACCTTATTTCGATGATATCATTTTTCTTTTTAGTTACCAGTAAAACATATACAATTATGAAGGTAGTACTTGCATTTGGAATTTTTTTGGGAACAGCATTTTGTAAGTATTTTAAATAACAAAACCTCAATGTTAAATTTGCGTATATAGGTATTCAAGTTAAATTGTTTTAACATCGAATAATTGTATGTGTTCAAAACAATCGTCGAGCATATGTTTACGTATATTTATGAATTGTCAGTAATTATATGTTCAATTCAAGCTAATATGGAAAACTCCATACTAAAATTTACGACAAAAGACACGATTTGTCCTTCCCTTTTGTTTATTTTCCCTTTTGAAGACAGTGATGTTCCTTTGGCTCCATCATACGGTATTTTATATATTCATTATTATAGTATAGAACTAATAAGAGTATACTTCTTCTAATATAGTCGACGGTGTTCGATGTATTTTTAAATATAAGTGTAGTGTCAAATACGCTTTAAAGTTGAAGATCAGATTGAAAAACTGGTTACCTTCGAACCTATAATATTAAAAAAAGTGTATTTCAAATGGGTTGTTTTTGTAAATTTTCTACCGGAAATTTTGAAACGAATAGAACAATTAAAAACCAATGCGAAAATAGACATTATATTCCGTCACAAAATAAATTAGGTATGCCACTACCATATAGTACAGCCTACAATACAAAGATTCAGACTTTAAACTTTTTTGTTGAACAATACCAAAATAACATGATGTTTTTATAAGAATAACAACAAGGAATAAACGACAATAAACAACTGTGATTAAATATACATCAAATGATATAACCGGTCATTTTAAGAATATATTCCTATGAGTTGTGTTTCTGCCTAATGTTGTCATCAATGTCAAAACGATGACGTTTCCACTTGAAGCCAGTGCCAAATATATGTCCGTTGAAATACCTCGCACCGATGACACCCTCATGCAGGTCTAACATATTAAGCAGCCCTTGTTTAAATTTTGTGAAATTGTCAGAGATGCGAACTTCTCAAGATTTCTATTTCGCAATTTAGAGATTTTTTTATTCCAAGCGCATGAACTTTATAAGAATTGCTCTAAGTTTTCCGTGTTTTCCTGGTACCCTGTATGCTACTACAATTTCTAATGGTTCAATTGTTACATATAGTTTACTTATCTCATGTAAAAAGCTATGAGGCAATATGCTCTCCTTTTTTTCTTGAAAGTAAAAAAAAATAATATTGTTTTTCCTTTAGTATTGTTCATTCCTGTTTGCATTTTCAATATCTTCTTTTAGTAGTCTGTTTTCTTTGTGAAGGTTTGCGTTTGTTCTAATATGTTTGCATTGTCAAATTCTACAATGTCTATTCTTGCACAGAGCCTAGATACATCTGACTTAAAGTGCTGTTTTACCTTTTCCTTATTTGTTTAAATTTCATGCATCATTTCTTTTTTAAGTTCTTTTTCCATCTTTTTTTTTCTTCATTTGGACAAGTAAGGTTGTAACTGTTTCAGTGACAATAATTTTAACATCTTTTTTTTTACAATATGCTTTTCACAATGTTTCATTGACTTTCTAATCTCATTTAAATCGGTTTCGATGCATGGACAATGGTCGCCATCACTAGATAGACATTTATGCGGGCGTTTTGTATAGTTTGGTTTTACAAGTGTTGAGTACCTAAATACAGAGTACTTATCTATCTCATTTTGCTGCTATTTTGATGTGTACAATGTCGTAGTTTATGATATACGAGATGACTTTACATTTTTTAATGTTCACAATACAAGGCTTTCCGATTCTAACAACTTGTCAAAACTTTTCATGAATTCTATCATCCGTAGAATGACATAATTCGTAAATATAAATAAACATGCAGGTTTATTATACATTCAGGGGTATCTATCATCCGTAGAATGACATCATTCGTAAATATAAATCAACATGCAGGTTTACTATACGTTCAGGGGTTTCTATCATCCGCAGAATGAAATCATTCGTAAATATAATTAAACATGCAGGTTTATTATACGTTCAGGGGTATCTATCATCCGTAGAATGACATCATTCGTAAATATAAATAAACATGCAGGTTTATTATACGTTCAGGGGTTTCTATCATCCGCAGAATGAAATCATTCGTAAATATAAATAAACATGCAGGTTTATTATACGTTCAGGGGTATCTATCATCCGTAGAATGACATCATTCGTAAATATAATTAAACATGCAGGTTTATTATACGTTCAGGGGTATCTATCATCCGCAGAATGACATCATTCGTAAATATAAATAAACATGCAGGTTTATTATACGTTCAGGGGTATCTATCATCCGCAGAATGACATCATTCGTAAATATAAATAAACATGCAGGTTTATTATACGTTCAGGGGTATCTATCATCCGTAGAATGACATCATTCGTAAATATAAATAAACATGCAGGTTTATTATACGTTCAGGGGTTTCTATCATCCGCAGTATGAAATCATTCGTAAATATAAATAAACATGCAGGTTTATTATACGTTCAGGGGTTTCACATTCAATCTTTAATATATTCCCGGTTTCTTGCTCAATGCTACATCATCAATGCTTACGTTTATACATTTAAAAAAAGCCGCGAAAAATGTTTTAAAACACAATGTAGACGATTTTATATGCCATATATATTGCTTTTTTTAGGCTGTTCTGATGATCAGTATACGTGCTTGGACGGACAATGCATCTCTTCAGATTATCAGTGTGATTCCTGGGTTGATTGCAGTAGTGGAGAAGACGATATGGGATGTTCTCGTAATACCAGCATAACCTTTTTTTTATTTAAAAACTAAACACAAACATTATTGCTTACTTTATAAAGTAGAATATATGTACAAGAGTCCTTACATTTTTTTTTACACCTATATGATTTCAAAACCAATCTTTAAAAAAAACAGATGAAAATCCAGGAGAAAATTCTATCGTAAATTACCACCATTATATAATCACATGTTAAACCAGGAAGAATATCTTGTATTCTTGAAGCTTTAATATTTCATTGTATATTGCATGAACTTTTGTGAATATTAAAAAAAAAAAAAATTCATCAATTTTTATTACAGCTTGCGAAAGTGATCAATTTCTTTGTGCTACTGATTCCTGTATAAAATGGTCTTGGGTATGCGATGGTATGGATGACTGTGGTGATGGCTCTGACGAACGGGGATGCTCCAACCTTTGTTGGAATACATATAGTAAGTATTCAAATGCTTGTTTTACCTTGACATGTTCATGAAAATGCTGTGATTCGCTCAGAAAATTACATATATTAAATGAGTTTTTCCAAATCTTCCATTCTTTAGATTAAATGACACAGAAATTTGCTAAATAGAGGTCATCGTACCGAATCAAACAGTAAACAAAGCCCATACCGCATAGCTAGCTTAAAAAGCTCCGAAATTATATATATAAAACAATTCAAACGAGAAAAATCACGGCCTTATTTATGTAAACATTAATGAACAAAGAACTTAAATGAACCACAATAACAAACAATAACCTCTGACTGACAGGCTCTTGACTTGGGAGAGAAACATACATAGTGTGTGTGTGTGTGGAAAAGGGGGCAAGGGGTGGGGGTGATTAGACGTGTTAACTGGCGCCAGCGATGTAACAATTCAAAATAAGATAATACTATACAAATCAATTGAATAAGGCTTAAACCATCAGACGGAAACAGATAGAGTCATATTTAACCGACGCACAAAGTGGACATGGCCGGGAACTTAGCATCCAGAAAACAAAAATAGACACTTATGAGTGTTCGATGTTACGGACAGCTAGTTCAGAGGTTAATAAAATAACTTATAAATAAAATCTAAGATTGGAGAAAGAACAAATCAAATATCTTTGTAATTATAATACAATTTGAGAAAATCAACTTTAAATTTAGAGACGATTTTATCATTGAACATATCTTGTTGTCTGTATTTCCTTAATATAGTTACAAAAAGGATGCATGAACAATCTCAATCAATGTCATATTGACTGTCACACAAGTTTTATTTCGGATTTACGAATTAATATGCATATATTTCAGCAATATTTACCCTTTTGTTTAGTCAGCTATTAAAGGTTTCCTAATTGATTGTCATATTCCTTACATAGACCTGATATGTATGTTTTTAATACAATACTAATTCTTTAAAATGATAATACACACATAAAATCGATGTGTCATTCATTAATTGGCCAAAAATGATAACAACTCGCCCTCCACATTGTCGAAGGCATCATACACGTTTGATTTCATAAAATTGTTCTTACAATACTTTATTTTCAATAAAAAACAGACCCACTTGCAAGACGGAGTATAGCAAAAGTGAGTGCTACAAAAGCTGTATCCAGGGGTCTCAACAAAGGAGGTAAAAATGAAGCTGCTGGTTCGAATCTCTACACAAAGAAAAACGAAGTTGAAGCAGAGAAAATTGTTAATAAACTTGAAAAGCTCAGGTTACTCAGAAGAGGAAAAAATGGAAAATAAAACTGAATATGTACTGAAGAAAATGCACGCAAACAATTGGACTCGTCCATGGACTATGATATAATTAAATATGTATGAATAATCATAAACAGTAGTTTGTAGTGTTATATTATCATGTATGTATATTTTGTAAAAACGAAATGTTACATTAATGTAATTTAAAGTTTTAATTGATTTAATATCTTTAAAAAAATTAAACAATAATCAATGATAATTGGTCAATACCTATATTCGTATTTTACACTTTCATTATTCATTCTATTCTATCAATAAAGTACTTCTTGCAATTGATTTTTCTTACGAATATTAATGATTAAAGTATTTTAATTTGGCAACTTATCTAGTGGCTGTGGTACATAGGCTATATCAAGGCTTCTTATCTGATAATATTCGGACTTCTGTACTTGATATATCGTTTTGTTGGATTGGATACACAATGCTTGAATACTTATATCAACTCCTCAAAATGTGTATCACTTGTGTACTGTATCAATGCTATACCACAATAGTCACTAAAGAAAATAATTTTCTTACTACGCATATAAAATATGCAGTAAAAAGTGTGACATGAGCGTCATTCTGTTCCACAGTGTTCTAGTAAAACCTGTTAAAAACAAACATTTTCATAAAGAAAATCAAAGTATTTCAAGATATTCATTTCACACATATATATATAGGATGCCTTATATATCATGTACTGTAGTACGCCGCTAGATTAAAACTGACGAGGAAAAGTTACACACGGCCACCGAGAGCTTTATTTTTGTAGAGCCCAGGTGGTCGTGTGGTCTAGCGGGACGGCTGCAGTGCAGGCGATTTGGTGTCACGATATCACATTAGCATGGGTTCGAATCCCGGCGAGGGAAGAACAAAAAATTCGCGAAAGCAAATTTACAGATCTAACATTGTTGGGTTGATGTTTAGACGAGTTGTATATACATTATGTACACAGCCATGTATCACCATCATTGCTGGCGATCCGATGGATAAATCTGTTGTAGAGTTGTCACTGACTCAGACGTACTTATAAATATAATTATTTTCTTAAACATCAACCCAACAATGTTAGATCTGTAAATTTGCTTTCGCAAATTTTTGGTTCTTCCCTCGCCGGGATTCGAACCCATGCTACTGTGATATCGTGACACCAAATCGCCTGCACTGCAGCCGTCCCGCTAGACCACACGACCACCTGGGCTCTCAAAAAAAGAGCTTTCGGTGGGCATGTGTTACCTTTCCACGTCAGTTTTAATCTAGCGGCGTACTACAGTACATGATATATAAGGCATGGAGATGTTATTGTTACAGATCAGCTCAATTATCTATAGTAAAGGATCCTACAAATTAATGCAAGATACAGTCACAGAAAAACATTATATTTATAAGTACGTCTGAGTCAGTGACAACTCTTCAACAGATTTATCCATCGGATCGCCATCAATGATATAAAAAACGAAGATGTGGTATGATTCCCAATGAGACAACACTCCACAAGCGGCCAACATGACACATAAATTAACAATAATAAGTCACTGTACGGCCTTCAACAATGAGTAAAACCGATACCATATAGTCAGCTTTAAAGGGCCTCGAAATGACAATGTAAAACATTTCAAGCCAGAAAAATAACGGCTTACTTTATGTAGACAATATTAAGAAACAAAACAAAAACAAACGACAGACGGTATGGTTGTTTGAATCCATAATACGATCAAATTGTTGTACATCTGGAATTTGTCTGTAATTCACATCCTACAGTGAAGGTATAAGAGGAAACTTAAAGAAAAGTAGTTCAATCTAATACTTGCCAAAATGTTGAACATTATAATATTTTAGTACCAACATTTTGATCCATAATTGTTGCATAACTGGTTTTTCAAACCAAATCGTTATAGATTAAGATATAAGAAATGTGTTCAATTTGTTCTATACTAGAAGACACCCGGGCATAAACAGCTTGTAAAATGTGGTTGGATAATTTTTTGTAAAAGATATTGTCTGGCGAATTTCATTTAGATTCAAGAGCCCTCTCCCTTATTTCCAAAGTCCGTTATTTGTTTCCTTTCTGTTAAATTTAATTATTTTCATGTTTCTGGCCTTATATCACAATGATTCTTCCCCTTTGCTACAATGAATTTTTTGGTAAAAGTCAAATTAAATTAAAAATTTGCACTGCTTCAAACATGAAATAAATGATACTGCTTACAGCCCATCATCATTTTAAGAAAATATGCTTCTATGACAATCCATCAATGATATTCCTTTTTATCGCCCCATTAACGTGTCAATGATAGGATTTGAATCTTGTATAAATGACTAAGGCTGAGAGGTGGTCGGAGGGGCCCTGATCCCAAAATCCCAAGGTGCGTGTTATAACGAAATTCATATCCCGACACTCCGAAATTCGCCAAAAAATATTCCCGAATCCCGTAAAGATCTATCCCGAAATCCCGAGCTTAACAACCACCGATCCTGACGTCCCGAAAAAAACATGCCTCCTTCTAAGCTCTACCCTTTTGTCATTTTATTTATCCAAATCACTACTTTCACTTTCAACAATATTTTTTTATTCCCCATTTACATTATAATTTCTAGTCTGTTAGTCCGTTCGTTCGTTCGTCCATCCGTACGTCCGCTTCAGGTTAACGTTTTTGTCGAGGTAGTTTTTGATGAAATTGAAATCCAACTCGAAACTTGATAAATATGTCCCCTATGATATGATCTCTCTAGTTTAAATGCCAAATCAGAGATTGTATCCCATTTCATGGTCCACTGAACATAGAAAATGATAGTACCGATGTGGCGTCCGTATACTATGGACACATTCTTTTTTCCACATGAATTACTTATTTCAATATATATGCAACTGGTATGACCCCTTAGACAGTAAATATTTCACAGAAAACAGTAGACAAAATACAGAGTCTCTATATAGTATAGTAGTATAATCGTAGTTTACATGTGGCCATAATAGACGCGAAAAATAATTGACTCTAAGGGGGTATGATAGTTGGGGTTCGTGCGATCTAAAAACCATGATATGGAGAACGCTCTAATTGGCTTATTTATTTTTCATTTTTGTAACTCGTATGACCCCTTAAATTGTAAATATTTCAAAGAAAACAGTCGACAGAATACAGAGAGTCTCTATATATTACAGTAGTATTGTAGTTTACATGTGGATAAATGACTAAAAGTCAGTCTGATGAAGGAAACAATATCCGGACACCTATTTTGTCGTTTTTCCGAGGGTTTCACCAGCCCAGTAGTCAACACTTCGGTGTTGACATAAATATCAATAACGTGGTCATTTTTATAAATATCCTGTTTACAAAACTTTGGATTTTTCGAAATACTAAGGATTTTCTAATGCCAGGCATAGATTACCTTAGCCATATTTGGCACAACTTTTTTGGAATTTTGAATCCTCAATGCTCTTCAACTTTGTACTTGTTTGGTTTGATACATATTTTGATATGAGCGTCTCTATTATTATTAATTGTCTCTAGGATATATAATAGTTGTGGTTCGTGCGATCAAAAAACCATGATATGGAGAACGCTCTGATTGGCTGATTTATTTTTCATTTTTGTAATCTATCATATGATTGCTTGTTCTTGTGCATGTTTAAAACCGGAAGTATTATATATGACTAAAAGTCAGTCTGATGAAGGAAACAATATCCAGACACCTATTTTGTCGTTTTTCTTCGGAATTAACTCAATCTGAATAAATTTAAAAATGGATGACAAATGCGACTATGCATGTTACCTATAGAACACACAGACATGATGATGTATTTATTGCGGAACGAAGAGAAGCGACACACAAAACATTTTGGCATACCAAACTTGTATGACACTTCTCGTCAAAAAGTAGATAATTGCAAAACCAAAACAAAAAGCTTGATGCAAAAGTATACATTTTTTTTTTGTTTTTTTTTTAGACGATATTGATACACATGTGTTTAGAGATATGTCTTTCATATAGTCTATTTAATGTGAAAATCTATATGGAGATAAAGACAAATCTAAGACAAATTTTGGCAAAACTGAAAGTGTCAAATCTGACATATTTATCTGTAAATGAACGATGTTTACAACAGATAGGCTTACTTCCGTCACTTTTGGAATTGCACAGTATAGACAATTTTCCGGATTCCTATACACATGGCTACTGTATGCAAGAAGGCTACATAAGGGAGGTTCGTCTATACATTAAATACTAAGATATTCTATATCTTAAAATTGTAAACCTATCTTAATTTCATCTCATCCTTGTTCTGTTCTTAACATCAAAAGATCAGAACCAAAACGAATGTTCAAATGAGGCTTATACAGATTCAAAGATACAATAATTTCAAAAAGAGAACATACAATATATCATTTGTATATGTTTATTATTTAAATGAAACTTTAGTTTTTCACGAACAAAATTAATTGAAATATCAAATTTTAAAATGTTGATATTGACATAACTAGGACATATACATGATATACCGGGTAATAAGGACAAAAACAAAAAAAAAAACAATTATAAGAACAAGAATGATTATTCAGTTCGCTAGAAAACTACAGAAACACGACTTTTTAAGCAATTACGATACGTATTTTGAAAGAAACAATGATACAGCTGCTTTTTTTTAAAAATAGTATCGGAACTAAACGATTTCGATAAAAAAAAAACGTCTGTAGAAAATAGGGATGACAAAAAGCAGAGGGACAGTCAAACTCATATATCGAAAATAAACTGACAATGCCATGGCTAAAAATGAAAAAGACAAACAGACAAACAATAGTACACATTACACAACATAAAAAACTAAAGAATAAACAACTCGAACCCCACCATAAACTAGGGGTGATCTCAGGAGATAGAAAGCATTGAAAACCAATAATTAAAGAGTAATATTCAATATAGTGTCGTTCAAAGAAAACTGTTTGCATCAAGAAAGAGGATCGAAAGATACCAAAGGGAAAATATCATGCTATTAAGATCAATATACATTTACAAAAACTATCATCATCATCAGAAGACGAACTATTGTTATAGGTATGATGTATAAGAGGGGTTCATTTTTAACATTTGTGTTTTCCCAAAAACTAATCAATCAATTCATTAATGTTGTAATTGGCGGATTATCTCTTTCTAATGTTATTGGTAAAAACCTTCCTAGTATTCACATGTTCTTAATTATATATTTGATTTGACTATATACATCAGCTATTTAAAATGAATATGGCAGATTAATTTTCTGATTCATATTCTTCTAAGTTATACTTAAGATCCATCAATGAAGATGATGTATAATTTGTTCAATGTACTACCCTACGCTGAAACATAATACATAACGCTTATAAACTGTTTGAATTTCTTTTAAATGTTGATAAAATTTTACAAAAACAACGATAACCTTTACACCTGAGATACTAAATCATTCGCTTATTTATTACTATTTGAAAATGATTATATCAGACGTTAGATTATGTGTATCAGAAATATAATGCATTTCTCATAAGTGATAGTCACAATGCTGTTAATGTAAATGACGAAAATAAAACAGTTAAAAAACACGTCTACAAAACAAAATTATTTATAAGTATACGTTTTTTTGTAGACATGTTACATGTTTGTTATACAAAACTTTGTGTGAACCATATAATAATGCCTTTCCGGTTTGAAAATAGTGGGGAAGATGTAAATTAATAGCTCAATACTATCAATATTTGACTGAGAACAAACAGAAAAATTATTTTGGAATCGAATGTATGGAAATACAGAGTTATTTTTTGCTAGACTGGATTTTTTATTAACTTTGTTGAATATTGCATTATAAAAAGTGAAAAATTACACTTACAACTACCAATGAACAGCGTAAATCATAATTTTGAGTAGAACAACAATCACCGATTCGGAAGTATTATACATGTACGACTCATATACACATTCTAAACGTATAATAGAAATATCAAGGTTTAATCAAATTAATCGTTAATATGAGTGTATTTGATTAGTTTAAATTCAGAAAGGTTGACTTGTCTGTTTGACGAGTGACAGCTGTTGCATTGTAAAAGAGTATAGAATTGTAAGATATCTATGCTAGTCATCCCAAATATATGTATTTCTTGTTACAGAGTAGATGAACAAGTACTTTGAAGAACTATATGACATGACAAACAATACAAAACACGAATTCTTTTAATATTATTGACACAACTTCACTAAAGGAACCAGATTTACAATTTGGTGTGCATTTTTAAGAAAGAAATGGTGGGTCGAATCTGATTTTATGGCTAGCCAAACCTTTATCATGTTTATCAAATATTTGTATTGGATACGTAAAATTCACAGAAATCATACTTGTGTTTTATGTACAAACTGTCAATCACTCTTTTCTATGCGACTGTGTTTTCAACAAATCAAAACATAATCATCAATATTTACGAATGATATCACGCAAACATTTTCTGGAATCGTACAATAGTTAGCATACGAAAATCGAATTTCAGTTGAGTCCTAACATTTGATAGACAATAACAGGTATGGATATTTGCTTTGATTCGACTATAGTATTGGCAAATTAACACGAAAGCTATAGTACATAATTTAAACATTTAAACAGAAAAAAGTATTTGACACAAACTACAAGAAGACAAATTATCTGAATTTAAAACTGTAAGATGACAGTTGATCGCAGTTTTTAAAAAATAAGTTTTTATGTTGTCCTCTATAGTGAGGATTAAAGCGTTATGAACATTTTCTTGTGAATAAAAGATGATACAGAGAAACGGATAACAGGAAATTTGACAAAGAATTATATTATAATGGTTAGAAGGAAGGGTCGTGTAATTTGAAAAAAAGAAGAAGATCGTATTTAGGTTGGTCATCCGAATGTGTGTATAGTTGATTATTCATAAGTTCCACTATCAAATAAGAAATATTGTAGGTGAGTATGATATCAACAATCAATAAATCAGTCATTAACTATTCAATGTATGCATATGGTTTAAAGATTGATCAATAAAGGTTTCAATGAAAGTGTCGAACAGTTCTTAAGTAATTTGATAAATCTTTCAAAGAGATATATATACTTCTTTGTAGATTTATTCGAAAGAAAAACAGATGTATCTCTCTTTGAATATATTGATTTTGATGATATTCGTATGAAGCATTGCAATGTCCATAATGTGTATGATTTATTTAATAGTGTTCCAATTACAAATATTGTTTCATTCTTAAAAGAAGTTGGAATATATTATAAAATATAAAAATGTTGTTATACTAAAACGATTTTCATTTTGGTCATATTATCTTAAGTGTTGATTTTTTATTTGTAAATAATCAATTTGCTTTAGTCTAGATTTTCAGTTAATTGAAATAAAATTGAAAATGGAAATGGGTAATGTGTCAAAGAGACAACAACCTGACCATATCACAGACAACAGCAGAAGGTCACCAATAGATCTTCAATGCAGCAAGAAATTCCCGCACCGGAGGCGTCCTTCAGCTGGCCCTAAACAAATGTATATACTAGTTCAGTGTTATAATGAACGCCATACTAAACTCCAAATAATACACAAGAAACTAAAATAAAAAATATTACAAGAATAACAAATGCCCCAGGCTTCTGACTTGGGACAGGCGCAAAAATACGGCATAAACATATTGATGAGATATCAAAGACCTTTTGTCTGATTTTGAAAATATACCTCAAATTGTTATAATATTCGAAAAAGTAAAATCACAAAAATAATGAACTTAGAGGAAAATCAATTCGGAAAGTTCATAATCACATGGCAAAATCAAATAACAAAACGCATCAAAAACGAATGGACAAGAACTATCTGTTCCTGACAGAATAAGCTCTAGCCACATTATAGTCTTTCTGTGCTAATGCTGCGTAAAGCAAACACAAATCAATCAATCAATCTTTTCAAAGTGAAACACGATGATAGAGTTAAATAAATACTACATTGGAAGTAGTGGTAACAGTGAGCCTGTATACATATGCATGTCCCTGTGACATAAAAGCATTGATTTAATTCTTGTTTTTTAAGAGATATTTACGTATTGTGGTCTAAAACACCAAATGCCATATTTGTGCTAATGCCTAATTACTATACATTATCAATCACCACATAGCAAAGATGTGGATGTTGAAATATACCAAAAACACACAAACAAACCTACAAAATGATTCGTTCAGATAGAGAGAATTGGCAGTATTTGAGAATACGGACTTAAAAAGTTTAGAATAAACCCTAAACGAAACCAACCTCTTAAAGTATTATCAATATTGAAAACGTGTATATTGCTTTTAAGAGAGTTGGTTTTCTTCTCAGTATTGAACCAATTTATGAAGAGTCTCAGACTACATTATATAACAGAAATACATATTTGTTGTTTTGATATGTATTTTGTCGACAAGAACAGTTATTTTATCGTTTAACCCATTGAAACATTTTTTTTAATACATATAGTTTAACATATTGTTTGTTCTATGCCTTCAAATTTATATTTTATTAAAACCCTTTTTTACTTATTATGTACATCTCGCCGAAAGTAAAGCAACACATTACGCGACAAACGGGGAGTACATGGACATTTGAGTCTACAAATTATAAACCGCAGACTATATTTTAGGCCAGTCAAAAGACTCGAAGGCATCGTCAAAATCAACATCAGTGATCTCGTAATCACTGCAATTCTATTTTGAGATAGTGTCAATTGGACTGACGAGAGCAGATACCTCCTACATGTAGGTGTAATATCACCATTGATTTTCCCTATTAGTCCTTGTTAAATTTAAACTTTAAAAAAAGTGCAAAATTTAACCTTGTTTCAAATAAAAAATAATAGGCATGAGTAAAGTTTTATACTGTCCAATAATAAAGAGAAAAGTGCACGTAAAAAAACAACCATCATTCGAAGTTAACCAATCAAATTTCACCACTTAATTATGGTTATTTTATGCATTCCCTTTAAGTTTTGTCATGACCAGTTTAATGAAAAATCTATAATAATGAAAGACGACATCTACAGCGATTAGAGAAAAAACTTCTTCCACCAATCAAAACCAAGCCGCATCATGAAAGAATATAGTGCGGGCAAATAAGTGGTCAAATACTTATCTCATCTGTCTAAACAAAGTTGAATAGGATACACTGGGTGACTTAATGAAGATACATACCACTAATGGACGTCCTTGCCTTGTTTATAAGATCTGTTTTGGTCCATTTATACCTTTCATTTTCTCAAAATTTGAACTTTTCAGACTAATCAAAATAATGGGATAAATTTCACTCATATATGATAGAAAGGTTATAAGAAATGAGCAATTGAAGTATTCAAGCAGATTGAACAATCCATATAAAAGTTTACTGTATCCAATGAGGTTTCAATAAGTCCTTACGTAAAACATAAAATTTACGCCGTGTTCCAGAGTGGGACGTAAAAAGATTCCCTTTCCGGTGTTTTTTTTTCATTACTACATTACAAATAATTTTACAACGACTGGCAAAAATGTTATAGCTATAGTCTTAACTTACACTTTCATTCTGTTTGTTATGTAGTAAAAAGTAAAATCACAGAAATACTGAACTCAGAGAAAAATCAAATTAAAAACTCGAATTCAGCTCAATTTCAAAAGTTCATGAAGTGATTAATTCTATAAAATCCAATTCTGAAAAAATAGCAGGTTGTTCCTAACCTTTTTCAAACTTTATAGATGAACTTCACAAATAAATTTTACACAAAAACTAAACATTTGTAAAAACGTGAATTAAAAGTATCAGTTTGCACTACACATTTATTGTCATGTTTGTATGGCGTATACTTGATAATATATTCATCTATAATACTAAAAAAACGAGGTCCAATTTGTCAGCCGTCATCGGGTAAAAACGACAAATCAAAGAATTCAACTTTATATATAGCTTATACAGGACAATGGTGTAGATTAAAAATTACACCACTCCAGACCCTTTTGTTTTCCACATAATTAATATTGCCAATAATTAACAAGTTCCGGGTCGAATCCGATACCGATACAAATAGTATATTCACCTGTGACTTATAACCTTATCTGTACGTTCCGCATCTGACAGGCGCACCACCAAACGGTGTATTAAGGATTTTGCTATATACACGGGTCATAATCACAGGGTTGACACTACTAAATTCAATCATTGTCAAATTGTTCATTTAAATCCGTAAGACTTTCTAAGATAACAATACGAATACTAAAAGTCTGGACTTAAAATAAGGTACACATGGTACAGTTTTCAATTTGTTAGCGGGCATGACGTAAACCAGCGAATAAAAGAATTCAACTTTATTTATAACAAATATAGGATAATGCTGTTTATTAAAAAGTACTTCATTTCAGGACCTTTAAATTTGTTTTTCCAAATAATTAATATTACCAATAATTGATAAGTTCCAGGTCGACGGGTTCAAACAGAAAGATTTTGAATACAGAGAAAACTGTGTATCTTATAATCGGCATGACTTTATCAGATGACTATACCAATACTGAAATAAGGTTTACGCATAGTTATATACTGTAATTCAATCATGGACCCGCGATATCACGGGTGTGTTCTAGTTCTATTTAAATTACAACCTAACACTACCTTTAAGTGTTGAAAGTTCATGTTTTAAAGTCAACCAGTGCATTTATTTTCTACGTTTAAAAGCCTTTAAAAATAATAAACACACGATTCATCATGGTTAATCAAACATACAGCGCAAAAATACATTTATTTTCAATAACCTTACTGCGAATAATGATGAAGATTTTTGTTTTATCTTTTAAGTACATATATACATTGTAGGGCTCAATGACTAAAACCAGACTTATTTTCAATCCATATTTTATACTTTGTACTTGTTTGGCTTTACAACTTTTTTGATCTGAGATTCACTGTTGAGTCTTATGTAGACGAAACGCGCGTCTGGTGTATTCAATTATAATCCTGGTACCTCTGATAACTATTATGAACATCTGTATATCCAACATAAAGTGTATTGTGATCTTAACATCCGAAAAGTCAAAACGATAAATTGTTTAGTCATGTTCATTACATTCAGTCTGTCAGGCAATGTTCAGACTCATCCACTGCGATAAATGTAGTACCTTTAGACCCACACTTGCAAACAAATTAGCATTGTTTAGTAGCATGCCATGCAATTCAGTAGGGAGTCAAACTATACAAGTAAAAAAAAAAAATTTTTGGACAGGCTGAAAAAAAGTCGTTATTTGTCTGTAAGTGTATTTTCTGAAAAGTATTACATTTCCAAAATTAAATCAGTTTGAAAATGTATTTGACAATTGAAAATAACGAAATAATTGTTTATTTTCCTGACTTGTGAGGGCTGTTCAGATCAAAATGAGCAATTCAGATCAAAGTTGGTTTACTAGTGATATTTTAGTTGTTGATGCTCCGTATATGTGTTATGTAAATTACGCTCGTTTTTTCTTCTGTGATATATATAAATCAGCTTTGTATTTTAACTGGTACTAGTACCTTATAATAAAATCATATCGTATGCATTTGTCATTGTAATTTTGCATGCTTTTATAAGTTGCAACAGTGTTCTGGCAAACAATTGAATGTTAGCGATGCAATACACAGCATCTGTGTGCTAAATGAAATGCTACAAAGAGAAATCCACTGGATTGAAGTGAGCATATTAAATCGAACCATGCATTACAACCAGATGTTTAGGTGAACGTCGTGCCAAGTTTCAACGATTGGCCAAGACTAACACAAAATGTCGAAGCGTAGAGTGAAATATAAAAAATGTATATTCTCAGGTGTAATTTTTAAGCGGTTTACTTGAGCATAGAGGTAAGGGCTTATATGTTGGTATTTCTTTATTCATTATTGTTTTTCTTTAGATCGTTAATTATGTTATTTTATCTTCCACAGTACTGTAATTCAGAAATTATTGCGTGTATTTTTTATTACGGTTTTGTCATTTTTAGACCTAATCACGATTTTAAATTTTGCGATGTTGAAAAAAATCTTCTTAAATCATAATAAAACCTTTCATGTATTAAATGGCTTGCAAATGAATAATTCAAATATTTGAATCCGTATTCATGCAACCTTAAAATACACTTTAGGTTGTAATAGTTGCGCATGTGTATAGCCTGTAATATATTTTTGCAAAAATGTTACAACAATGAAGGAAACAAGGGCATTGTATTTCCAATAGTTGAAGAATCATGCCAAACAAAACATATTTTGTTTTCTAACAGGTTAAGGGGGTACCCAACACTAAGCCCCAAAAAATTCCTGTCGTTTAATTTTTCCTATTTTTTTTCCATTGATAAACTAGGCCAACTTAAACATCTTGTAAAAATTTTAAAAGATTTGAACCATAGGTTTGAAAGATTTGGCAATTCAAATATGGCATCTTTTACATAATAGTATTGGCCAAAATTGGAAGTTTCTGAAATATGGGTATAGGGTTGAATTTGTTAAAAAAAAAGTTAATTCAATCCTAAATTGACAATGGCATAGCTAATATTGATAGCTGAGGAGAATATTAGTTCACTGATACCCCCTTTTTGTAAGTTTTTATTCCGGTTTTAAAAAATTGCCAGAACTTTAATAGAGGGTATCAGAATCAGCCCCGAAAAGTGAATGCTGTGCTTCTTGAATTTGAAGAAGAATTTTTTTTTTGAAAAAAATGTGGCGTTTAATTTTTTCATAAAACTAAGCATTTAGATTGCTATACTAGTCGGTTGTTCTTGCAATTTTTTTTAAAATTTAACAGTTAGAATTTTTGGAATTTAAGTTTAAATTAGGCCCCACCCTCAAATTGGTTCATTAAATAAGAGCAAAATCTATTCAAAAAGTACATAATGGCCATAATTTTGTTCGTCTTTTGAACTAGGCCTTGGCTATTTGGCATGTGGATGTATCATCACAGGGTTAAGTGTCTTGCATCATGATGACCTTTGTGTGACCTTCATATGTGACCTAAAGGTCGACTTTATTGGTGTTTTCCGTGAAAAACACAACCATGTAGGCCATAACTTCTTTGCCTTTTGACCTAGGCCTGACATTTTTGGCATGTGTATGTATCATCATGAAATGGTGTGCCTTCTAAAAAATTTGTCCTTCATATGACCTTGAACTTTGACCTTAAGGACGATAATTGTGTTTTTTTGGTACGAAACACTTGTACAGGCCATAACTTTCATGTAGTTATAAATTCATATTTATTTCAAAAAATCATATAACAAAAGCTTTAATCGACCATACAACAATATAGACACATTTTATGACATTTCAAGCCATTCAATGCACACGCAATGCATAATGGACATGTAGTCACATACAATTGTTTGAAAAGGGAATCGTATCTATTGAAGCGCAGTGTACGTACTAAAATACTCAACTGACAGCGAAGTGAAAACTTTCTAGGAATCAAACCGTCGGAGGAGTTATACCAAATAACTATATACCAATAATGGGACAAACGGACAGGGGTTACCCCCCCCCAAAAAAAAAAAAAAAAACGACAATCAGTTTGCAGGGGGAACAAAAGGGTGTAATTGATTTTTGATTTGAGATACGAGCTGTTGAAATTAATAGCATGACACACCAAAAATACACATGATACATAGGCAAAAAATTTAAGGTTGGCAAATGCTTTACATGATCAAGATTTCAATTTATTGGTCGTTTGGCCAGATTAAAAAATATACGATTCAAAACATAACGTCAAAACCATTGGTGCAAAGAATTATGACTTATGAGGAAGAAATAGAGCTGACTGTGCAAAATCCTTTTACTGTTAAATCAAGTTCGTTAAACATAGACCTTTTTTTAGTATTTCCGCAGAGATTTATATGACAAATAGATACAACTGAAAAGCACGACAGTAACAAGTTTCACATTATTTTGGGCCCTTATTATGAAAGAGAATGATACATGACTCTATTCAGTAATAATCTTGAATTGCGACTTGAAAATAAACATTTTCAATTGTCACTTGCAATATTTAACACCACACTTTCTTTTTATATTTATTTCAAAATTTCATTTGATAAAAAAAAAATCGGAAAGATACACAAACATGATATGACAATGGAACAACAAAAGAAAATAACAAATTTTGCCATCCCTTCGAAATTGAAATTTGATAAAGCAAAAATAACATGTTCTATTTATATCATACATGTGTAGTTTCAGTTTCAACTATGATTCTAAATATAGACTTTACTTTCCCTAAAATTGCGGACGCAATAGAAGACACCCGTTAATTTTCTACACATGTCAAGAAAAAGGTTGGAAAAAGATACTAGAAAGATATATTTGTTTTTATTCAGATGAATTAAGAAAGCAAAAATATGTGTAGTGTTTTTTGGACTGAATGAGATGGGTTTTTTTTCTTCTTTTTGCCTTGTTCCGTGACATGTTAATGATGCACTCGTGGTTGATTATTCCCGCTCTGGGTATCTTTAAAACTTTTTACATGAATATAAATCATTCAATAAAATATTCAATTGCACTTTGAATAATATGACAGCAGTTATAAAATCATGAATTATTCGTAATCTGTTTTACATGTACATGTATTACGTAGGACATAGTGTATTTTATTTAAAAATACTAGTTTCGTTTAAAAAAAAAAGTATGAGAAGTCAATTCAGTTTTGATTTAATCAATTTGATAAGAAGATCTACGAACATAAGCATTGTGTTATTGTCCAGGGATTCTTATTTATTTGGTTAAAATTTTATTGTCGGAGGGAGCTACTATTTGAGAGGAGGGTAGGAGGGGTCCCGATCCCGAAATCCCGGCTTAACAACACGAAATCCCGAGGTCCCGGATTTAAATAAATTTAAATAAATTTAAATCCCGACATTCCAAAAAAGAATTTCCGGATCTCAAAAGGGTCAATCCCTAAATCTTGACCATTGAAAAACTCGATCCCGGAGTCTTGATAAAGGTCCTAACCACCCTCATTTGAGGAGGGGGGCTTGGATGAAATTTGAAAAAGGCAAGGCAGGCTTTGGAAGAAACAAAGACAGAATCAGTAATTTAGCATAACAGGATGGCAATTTATGAAAACAATTTCAGTAAACTAAAGTAAAATACAGGTCTGTAAAGAATGAAAAATAATTAAAAAAAAGGGCAATATAATGATGAGTTTATATAAAACAAAATGCAGGACAAAGTTTTATAAATCCTAGCCCTCCCCCCTTTTAAAATCAAATGGTAGCATCCTAAGACTTTTTGCACTTTATTTTATTTTATTTAAGACCTACATGTAGGCATTGCCAAGTAAAAAACGAAAACAGTTATGAAGGCCGTACTTTAACCTATAATGGTTTAATTGTTAAATTGTTATTTGGATGGAGAGTTGTCTCATTGGCACTCACACCACATCTTCCTATATCTATATATGGTCCCTTCTCTTTCTGTTTCCCTCCTTTTCTAACGTCCTTGTTTTCTTTTGGTAAATTTATTTCTCTTTGAAATTTCCCTATTATGTTTCATTGAAGGTTCATTTATTGAAAATGATTAACTTTAAATGATTTTTAAAGATTAAATGAATAACAAAGGGTGTACACCTGGTCTTAGCAATAATGTAAACATTCTGATCATGATCTTTTAAAAGCTTGCTTATTGCACATAATTTCAAAACGCAGCAAAGAATCAGACTATGAGTAAGAGTTATATTTTCTTAGGTGTTCTGTACCCCCTTAAACGATGATATGCATTTGCTCTGTTTTTATAAGATGAAATCAAACAAATATATGAAATTTGTCATTATACAATATCACGTTCTTGTCTGTATATTTATATTTATGTGCATGCATTTAACATATTTGTAATAACATGAACAATACGACGAATGCATATGTGGAACAGGATCATCTTACGCTTGTAAAATATAGGATCACTCTCGGTTGAGTTCGATGGGTTTTTATGTTTCTCGATATTTAGGGTTTATATTGTGTTTTATATGCTTTGAATAAATTTTGAATTGCATATTTTGGCGTTTATATTGAGTCACTGATAAGGTCTTTGCGTCGGAACTAAACACATTTATTCTAAAAACAGTTGTTGGCATGACACGGGTTATGTTCTTCTCATATATATTATGATGGTATTATACTAAACCCCTAACGGGAAGGATTGTGCCTGATGTTCATATGATGAAATCATAATCTTTCAGTCAGTTTAATTATAGTCTGGAGCTGGCATGTCAGTTAACTGCTAGTAGTCTGTTGTTATTTATGTATTATTGTCATTTTGTTTATTTTCTTTGGTTACATCTTCTGACATCAGACTCGGACTTCTCTTGAACTGAATTTTAATGAGCGTATTGTTATGCGTTCACTTTTCTACATTGGTTAGAGGTATAGGGGAGGGTTGAGATCTCACAAACATGTTTAACCCCGCCGCATGTTTGCGCCTGTCCCAAGTCAGGAGCATCTGGCCTTTGTTAGTCTTGTATTATTTTAATTTTAGTTTCTTGTGTACAATTTGGAAATTAGTATGGCGTTCATTATCACTGAACTAGTATATATTTGTTTAGGAGCCAGCTGAAGGACGCCTCCGGGTGCGGGAATTTCTCGCTACATTGAAGACCTGTTGGTGACCTTCTGCTGTTGTTTTTTTTATTTTGTCGGGTTATTGTCTCTTTGACACATTCCCCATTTCCATTCTCAATTTTATTTGAATAAAAAAAACATAAAAAAGGGTCAAATCGGAGAACATAAATATGGCTTGTAAGACCCCTTCAAAGCATGATGAAATTATTGTTTTCTTTTCTTTCCGAATTGTATGTTCTCAAATTTAGAGAAAAGTCTGTCATACAAGAAAGAGACATCGATAAAAGATGTCGATCACCTCGATATTGATCAGTATTAGCTATGGGTATGTTATTTCTTCATGGTATGGTATAATTGCTTGTCCTTCAGTTTGAACTTGTATTAAAACACAACTTTTATGTAGTTATACGCAATTGACTTCAGTTCCAGATGATGCTTTCCCAAATACAACATACCTATAAGTATTGGTAAATTATATTTAAGACTAAAATAGTTTGTGTATATCAAATGCGATTCGTTCGTTTTTTAACACCAACGACTTGAACATTTGCTCAAGTAACATTTCAAAACTATCGAACCTACATTAAATTTTTAGAATTGTGTCGAATACTGCAGCAGCTGTCATATAAATGTCTCATATCTAACATTATCAAGGTGTTATATTATTTTTTCATCTTCTACTAATCGGTCAAAAACACAGTTCATTTATAACTTGAAATTGGCAGTTAAAAAGAAATCGAAAGCTTTTTCTTGCGTTTGTTTGGTTCACAGATGATATCGGATATGTTCCTTGTGTCGTAACTACAATACTTTTACATGATTGTGACCTACCGAATTAGACTTTTTACCGGATTTGTAACAATATTAGCAACACGACGGGTGCCACATGTGGAGCACGATCTGCTTACCCTTCCGGAAACTCGAGATCACCTCCAGTTTGTGGTGGGGTTCGTGTTGCTTAGTCTTTGCTTTTCTATTTTGTGTCTTCTGTACTATTATTTTTCTGTTTTTTTTTGCTTTTTTATCCATAGCGTTGTCAGTTTATGTTCAATATAGGTGTTTAACTTTCCCTATGCTATCTTTCGTCCCTCTTTTATAAACTACATTCTTATCCTTAATCCTTTTTACATATACTATAGTAGCATTTTATTGATTTGTAATCAAGATGTTAAGACCGAAAAATCCCCTGGCTTTTATCAAAATAATAGAAAATATTTTTTTTTAACTTTGTATGATTTACCGATAAGTGTTTTGAAGACTAAACGCAAATGCAAAATTTCAATCCTTGTATCTATGATTAGTTCATGGTATATCCTGCTGCTAACATCATTGATGTGAAGATCAGTACATACTGTAGTAAACTATTTATAATTTTACATAAATGATATTTTAAATTGACCTTCAAAGTGCTTTTTTCATATTAGATGTGCGCATTTAGAGTTTAAATACCTACATTCACTGATATCGTTGCACCAAGCTGGGATTTTTATATGAATTTTATATTATGCTTCAATAACTTTAACAATAACAAAATTATTATAAGGTAGTTTAATATTCAAAACATACAATATGTTGAAGAATACAGGCGAATTTGCAGTTTTATTTTGAAAAAAATACATAAACAATGTTGCATGCTGATGAAACATAACAAAAGTTCACTTTCAATCAGACAAATATGATTAGTATTTGGAAACTAGAACCAATAAATCTAATTACATAGTGCACGTTTGGTCTGCGAAGAATGTAATTTAAATTTATATACAACAAAGTACGAAAAATAAAATGTTATGAAAACAATAAATCAAATATCAGAAATGTTCCGTTCTAAATCTAAAACATAAATCCATAAATGACATATTTACTCTAATCGTAAACATTTTACATAAGACCGCTGAGTTATCGAAACTTATAAAATGACGAAGTGTAAATGTTAAACGCAGTAACACTATTTATAATGACACAATATATTCAACTTTTAAATAGTTCAAAGAGTACTTGTGTATTTGTATTGCTTTTCATCCATCACTGAACACGATTTAAATGGTAAAACTGAAATATTATAAAAATACATATGAAAAGAGAAGTAACTGTGTATTCGTCTGACAAAACTACATGAAAAAAATCAAAGCGATTGCATGGAATAACATTACAAACGTCAATTCATTTTAGTTACCTGCGTTAGAAGTTTACTTCCATAAGATAAAAAAAAACTGTTAATCAGTTAGACTAGGCTGATCTATTTACTTTGGCAATAGGCACCAAAACAATAATTAATAAAGCGAAGATAATATGACTACGCAAGTCAATTTCAAATTATGAGACATTGAATGAAAATTAAATGTAAACAAAGGTAAACATGAAAATTAGACGATATGGATTGCATGAGTTTGTCGCGTTTCCTAGATTTACTGTCATCTACAAAGCTTATAGTAAAATATGTGTAAGCCAAGAATGTAAATAGTTATCAAAGGTACCAGGATTATAATCTAGTACGCCAAATGCGTGTTTCGTCTTCATAAGACTCATCAGTGACGCTCATATTAAAATATTTAAAAAGCCAAACAAGTACAAAGTTGAAGAGCATTGAGGACCAAAAATTCCAAAAAGTTGTGCCAAATACGGCTTAGGTAATCTATGCCTGGGATAAGAAAATCCTTAGTTTTTCGAAAATTCAAAATGAAAAAATTAGATGAAAATAGCCAAATCTATTTCAAGTTGACTTAGCCTGAGGGAGTTGAAACCTAAGTTTCTTATAATCAAAAATTTTACAAAGAGACAAATTTCGAAAGTAAGTAATACAGATCTGGTAGTTTTTATAATGCCATGAAAAATATCACTGGAACTATATGAGATCTAATCAGATGTCAAATATGTAAAATACCAGTTTGTCCGTTCCAAAGCACATTACCAATGTTCAAAAGCAAACTTCATATCATAATCTTTTCTATAAAAAAATCCAAAATGCAATATAATATTGTAAGCAAAGTTCAAATTCTACTGCATTTTAAAATCAATATTTATTTCATTGATTTACTGAATTGTTTTCCTTTCTTTTTTCTCGTAAAGCACCCAGGGGACGTCATCAATCAGTTTAACATTCTCTATATATGCTGTGTAATATATCAACATAAACTGTTCCTGTTTAAGTATCTGTAAATATACATTTAGTCAACCAAACATGTATTTCTTTGACATTCCTAAAATTATAAGTGTGTGTGTTTTAAAGAGAAGTGTACTATTCATAGTAAACAAATCTCGGATTCCCAATTTTCAAAAACATTATCATTTTGTTTTACACATGCTACAATGTAATATAGAGAATGAAACCCAGGAACGAGGTTATAGATACTGAATATGTTAAGGTTTTTCTTGTCGTAGAACACCCCGAGGGGTGTCTTGGTTGTTCGAATGAAAGACCACTGACCGACGGGAGGTCTTTCTTTAGACAATCTGACACCCCGAGGTGTGTTCTACGACAAGAAAACCCCTAAAATATGCATTATCTGACTTAGATACCGTAAAAATATCATTTTTTATAAAGATTTGTAAAACTTAGCATCCTATTTTACCGAGCACACTGAAGTGGGATATTCCTTTCTAATTCGTTCAGGTTTTTTAATACGCACTATGGCTCATTTAGAATCAATGTGAAATAAAACTCACTAATTAATCTAGATATACACCTTTAAGATTATTATCCATATACAATTAAAGTATTGCTATAACTGCATAAAGAAAGACACAAATAAGTTGTTACCTTTCGATAACGTTGTATGACAAATACAAAACACATTGAAAGTAATTTATTGGACCAACTTAGTTTATGGAAAAGGGGGAGGCTATGTTTTTTTTTTATTTGTAATGACATTTCTATCGCAAAGAAGTGGTTATTTTTTCAACAATTTTAATTGAATCGAATAAAATATTCAGAAAGATTGTCTTTATTTGATAATTTGATAGAGTAAAATGTATATATAAATTTAATAAAGTTAAGAACTTACATGAAGACGAATATAAATACATGTAGGTCACATCATGATTTCTTATTCAGAGTGTATCGACCTGAATAGGCATGAAATATTGGCCACTGGACGTGAAGCAACCAACAATCAATCAACATATTCAGTAAGACTCAATAAATTTTCAAAATCTTACACACAAATATGTTAAACCTGGCTTTATTCTATGATCGTTTATATTAAATTTCATAAATCATATATGAGAATGTCTCTGTATTAAAGCGATATATTAACATAACTTCACGTAATTTGTTTCAAAAATCAAAATGTGGGCAATGACATGTTTATTACACCTATCATTGATTGAACTTTAACAAAAAATAAATTCCCAAATCGGCAACGGAAAACTATCAGACGAATATGAATTTGAAGTAGATTATAGATTGCATTTTTATCAAGGGCATATTCCATTAAAACATGGTATCGTCCGGATGGATTCTGAAAGAGAATGACCTATCGTTCTGAAAGAAAATAACTCCATATAGGTATATAAACATGGAAACACCAAATAACAGAAAAATGTTATTACAGTTACGTGTAATCGTAGAATAACATGAATATGCAAAGGATTATTGTATTATTTTGTTTTCCTTGCACATCGACATGTTATGATTTTGGGAAAAACAATTTAATCAACGAGTTTGGGACAATACTTTTCCTGTGTATTATATGATATGTGATATGAAGTTCTGCAGGTCCATTATACCTCTTTCAATTATGAACTATGCAAAATGCACAACACTGTGTCTTCTAGAAGTGACAGGATCAACCCCTTTCCGGTTAATATTTGTTATAGATTACACGTGTGTGTTGCCTTGTATGTCAGTATTTTGGTGCACCATGAAAAGGGAGGTAATCAATACTTCCTTTAAGTTTGATTTGAATACACGATTATCTCTCTTCAAATAGATACACAATTAAATATCTAGACAAATTACTACATGTTTTATTTTCTAATAAGTACCTTGTAACAATGTGATTCTATATATAATTTCAATGACAGACTGTTAGACATGTCATCTAGTTACCACCTTTGGTTCGTTTAAGATACTCTTCAAAAGTGGTTGTTGGTATTTCAGTTGTTGGTGTATATTGCTGTTTATTATAAACGTTTTTCGCGTACTGTTTATCTAACGAAAACAGTGGCATTGTTCTTCATATACTGTATATCTTACATATATTAGTTTCGGTGTGTCATAAATGGTTCTTACTTATCGTTTACCATGGGTTATGGTGTTGCTCATGGTTGAAGGCCATTGTAACTATAGTTTGGAATATTAACGTTAGTTGGTCCCTTTTTAATAAAAGTACATTTGTTCATACGTTCTTACAAAAACTAAGTTTGTTATCATGTCAGGTAAACATTTCTTTAGCTGATTTATGATTTTTTCATAAAGTCTTTAACTTATTTAATTGTGGTTCTAGCAGTATTGTTTTTGTATTTGTTTTTTTACCGGCTACATTGTTTGTACTCTTTCGCAATACACTTTCCTTCAGAAACATCAAGCATGTAATGATACTATTTCTTTTATCGCTTTTGTCTATTTTAATTTTATTCGTCCTAATTTAACTTTAATGAATATGACATGATCTAATTGGTTTCACCGATCCGTAAAGTTACAAATGTAGCAACAATGATTTTGAAATAATAAGTTTTAAAAGTTTATGTTTTTATTGGTGAAATTTGATACACTAGCATTACTGTAATCATGTCTTGATGTCAATCCAATTCATACAGATGGGGAAATATATATGTTATCAATTTCACACGCGTGACGATGGTAAAATTTGGAGAGGATTGTATATGCCTTGTTAGATCGTAACAAAAGAATATGAAGTGAAAGCAATGTGTATTAAAAAAAATAAAATTAACGGTATTTGTCTGTTTTATATCAGTCTGTTGAAGTCATAATGTTACAAAACGAATCCGTTTTTGGTTTGATATGTATCACGATGATACTTTAAATATAAAATTAACTTCAACAGACAGCCAATTTAGATATTTGTTAATGCATTATTAATATTGAAAAATGAAAATGCATACATCCTCTTGCATAACCTACACAAATGTTTTGCAAACTGTTTTATATAACGTTTGAAAACATCATCATTTTTTTTTTGTTTTTTATCTTGATAAATAAAGTTTATTCATAACATTTATATATATCTCTTTTTCTTAAATATTGAGAATTTGCACTTGAATTTCAAACATATTACTTACAGTTACAAACAATAAAAACGTTAAAAAGTCAAAGGATTAATGCAACATTTGTCCCTACACGTAATCTTACAATGGATCTACATTTTCTGAATCCGATTAACTTGCACTTATAGATATAATCAAATACCCTTATATACAGACATTTCAGGGGCACTAACTCTTATAAGATGCCATTTAATTGTACCAGACTAAATGTAACGTATACTCATAACGATAAAGCAAAAAGTTTACACTTGTTCTTTTATATGTATCTTTTCCAAGTGTTGGAGAAAATGCAAAAACAAGCAAAATTCCCAATTTAGAACCTGACCTTGATCTTTGACCTTGACCTAAATTTCTAAGTTAGACCTATGGACCTCAAAGATTACAGGGTTATATGGTTAAAGATTCATGAGTTAGAAAAATAACCGGACAAATTTATTTCGCAAAGGTAGATAACTCTTATAAAATTTCATCGAATTGCTTCGATCCAAATAAGCCAAAAATTCCTGAGGATGTAACCAACAATTTGTTAAAAGAATTTAGTCGATATCTTTTTTTGTTACGAAGGAGATGCACTCATTTTATAAACGGTGAATAGGGAGATTACTCTTACAAAGAAAATTGTTCGTCTTAACAGGTTGAATTTTAAAAGCGTATAAACTGTAGAATACAATTTAAAAAATATTCAAGCAACATATTGAACATTTTAGAATTTGGCGGGAAAAAAAATTAATTATAATCAGAAGAAATACAATAGGTCTTTCCACAGAAAAGTGGAAAGACCTATTAATCAGCACAAATACACAAGGTCTTTCCAAAGAAAAGTGAAAAGACCTGATTAAAGAAAAATATAGAATAGAGTGTCGTTTAAAGAAAGCTATTTGAATAAAAATAGCATATTATTAAGATCAATATACATTTACAAAAACTATCATCATCAGAAGAAGAAGAACTAATGTTATAGGTATAATATATAAGAGGGGTTAATTTTCAGCATGTGTGTTTCCTCAAAAAATTAACAATCAATTTATTAATATTGTAATGGGTGGAGTATCTCATTCTAATGTTATTGGTAAAAATTTTCCGGGTATTCACATGTACTAAAAAACGAATTTGATTTGACTATATACATCAACTATTTAAAATGCATATTAAACCTGGCAGATTATTTTTCCGATTCATATTCTTCTAAGTTAACGTAAGATACATCAATGAAGATAATATATGGTTTGTCCAATGTACTACCTTACGCTGAAACATAATAAATAACATTGTACTAATTGGTAATAAACTGTAGGAATTTCGTTTAAATGTTGATAATAATTTACGTACACAACGTTAACCGTCACACCTGATATAATAAATCATTCGCCTTTTTAATTCTATTTGAAAATGATTAGATCAGTAAGATTATTTCCATCAGAAATATAATACATTTCTCATAAAGTGATAGTGGCCATGCTGTTCACGTAAATTTCGAAAATAAAGAAGATAAAAAAAACACGTCCAAAAAACGAAATTATTTTTAAGTATACGTTTTTGTGTAGACATGTAACATGTTTGCTATACAAATCTTCGTGTGAATCTTATAATAATGCATTTCCAGTTGTATTATAGTGTAAAACAAATAAATGAGAATTAAAAATGCAATATCACAAATATTTGTTTGAGAAAAAAAAAACAGAAAAATTATTTTGGAATCGAATCTATGTACATTCAAAGTTATTTTTTGCTAGACTGGGTTTTTATAAGACATGCAAGCCATTTTGATAAATATGGCACTACAAAGAGTTAAAAAAGACACATCCAATTACATATGAACAGCGTAGATCCTTATTTTGAGAAGAACAAAAATTATTGATTCAGAAACATTTTAAGACACATGTACATTTTCTTAACGTATAATAGAAATTTCAACATTTAACAAAATTAATCGGCTATATAAGTATATGTGACTAGTTAAAATGCCGAGAAAGGCTAATCTAAATGTTCGACGAGTGCCACTTGTCGCGTTGTAAAAGAGTATAAAATTGTAAGATATCTAACGCTTGTAATTCCAAATATATGTATTTTTTGTTACAGAGTAGGTGAACAGGTACATTATAAGAACTGTAGAAGAGCATCAAAAATTACGCGCCGCATGATAAACAAGACAACATACGAATCCCTGTAAGTATTGACAAAAACTCACTAAAGAAGCCAGAGAAAAATCAAATTTTAGTTATAAACTAAAACTGAGGGAAATGCATCAAATATAAAAGAATTATTAATAATCGGAAAAAAATCAAATACAACATTAAAATCGACATTTCTTTAATACAACACACCATTGTAACCTTAGTAAAATTCATTATTTCAAGACTAAGCGTATTATAGAGACTATACGTCTTATGTATACCTTTTATGTTTATCTATGAAAAGGCTGTTTTATTTTGCTACAGTATATTATCTATGTTGTTGTTCCAGCAGACAATGTATCAACAACTAATCGTTTTTATGCGTATAAATTTAATGGAATTTCTCTGCATAACTGGAAAAATCTCTAAAATATTCAATTAAGGAGAGATGCAGAAAATCACAAATCTGAACTTTCCTCTTTTGTCATGAAATCAGATAGGACAATAAGAATCTCCTATATTTATATTGGATACGTAAACTTAACAGAAATCCTACTTATATAGAAACAAAAAAAGTTCTATCACTATTTTTATATATGCTTGTGTTATCAACAAATCAAGAAATAATCATTAACATTTACGAATGATATCACGGGATCATATTCTAAAACCGTACTATGGTTAGCATATGAAAATCGAATTTCAGTCCTTACATTTGATAGACAACACTTGGTACGGATGTTTGCTTTGATTCAAACATTATATTTACAAATTAAAACGACAGCTGTATTACATGATACATACATTGAAACGGAAAAAAAGTATCTGACACAAACTACAAGAAGACAAAACATCTTAATCTAAAACTGTGAGATGACAGTGGATCAAAGTTTTTGAAAATATGTTTTTATGTTGTCCTCTATAATGATGATTAAAGCTTTTTGAACATTTTCCCCAGAATGAAAGATAATACAGATAACTGGAAAACAACAAAATCGACAAAACATTATATTATAAAAATAAGAGTGAAGGGTCATGTAATTTAAAAAAAAAGAGATGGTATTTATTGAAAGCAACAGTAGTATGCCGCTGTTCAAAATTCATAAATCGATATAGAAAAAAACAAATTTCGGGTTAGAAACTAAAACTGAGGGAAACGTATCGAATATAAGAGAACTACGACACAAAATCGAAATGTTACACACACAGAAACGAACTACAGATATTGTAACAATGGCCATTTTCCTGACTTGGTACAGGGCATTTTATGAGAAAATGGTGGGTTCAACCTGGTTTTGTGGCATGCCAAACTTCTTGCTTTAATGGCAGTGTAAATAATAATATTAAAATGACAACATAACACGACAGGGTTAAAATGAATAAACAGATAAATGGGAGAAAATATATGACAGAGAAACAAACGAATAATAGCCATCAAAAGGTAACAGGTTAAAGAGTATTTTTATACGCCAGTCGCGCGCTACGTCCACACAAAACAAAGCTCAGATGTATAAAGTTTGAACGACATAACAAGATTTAAGATTTGTCATCCAACTGTGTTTATACTTACATATTCATAAGTTCAAATAGCCAAATAGAAACATTGTGGGTGAGTATCATATCAGCAATCAATAAATCAGTCATTACGTTGGTGTGGGAGCCTAAAATTAAAATGATAGAATATGATCATACTTTGCAAAAACGTAGTATCTATTGATAAATGTTCAAAAATGTAATAAAAAATAATAAGTCATCGCGCATTTTCACAAACTACAGGTTGTAGCAAAATGACACATTTTGTATGGATTAAACAGGAAAAAACACCATTTTGTTATTAGAAACTAAACAAAATAAAAAAATGTAAAATAAATAAGGAAAAGATAGCTTTCAGACAATGCTTCTAGAATATCAACAGATAAGATAGGGTCAACGTACGTTTTTTCTGGCTAAAATAGAAAATAGGAAAATTCCATGTAGATTCCATTAGAAAATGAAATGCACTGTTTTAGAGTTACCTTCCCTTAAAATGCCACTTTGAAAATATTCAAAAACAACCAAAAATTATCAACACTTGTATAAATATTAAAAGAGGGACGAAAGATACCAAAGGGACAGTCAAACTCGTAAATCTAAAACAAACTGACAACGCCATGGCTAAAAATGAAAAAGACAAACAGAAAAAACAATAGTACACATGACACAACATAGAAAACTAAAGAATAAACAACACGAACCCCACCAAAAAATAGGGGTGATCTCAGGTGCTCCGGAAGGGTAAGCAGATCCTGCTCCACATGTGGCACCCGTCGTGTTGCTTATATGATTACAAATCCGGTAAATAGTCTAATTCGGTAGGTCACATTCATGAAAGGGAAGGGGATTGTAGTTACAACGTAAGGAACATATCCGATATCATTTGTGAAACGGTTATTCCATAAAGGTCAACCAACTCGTGATGGCGTCCGTAAAATTTACGAAGGGATGATTTCAACTTCACCATTTGGAACTCTTGGTTTAATAGCTTCCTTGTGAGCAGTAACCCTCTATCAAGAAAATCGTGATAGGAAATGCAAGCACGGTAATATCGTATCAATTGGGAGATACATACCCCGTATGCAGGTGCTGCCGAAATGTTGCTACTTAGAAATGGAAAGTTCACAATTGGAAACCTGAAATCATCTCTTTTGTCGTAAAGTTTTGTCTTCAACCGACCCTCATTGTCAATTTCTAGATGTAAGTCAAGATATGAAGCCGACTTAACTGTATCTGTAGTATCCTTTATCTCTCATTCGATGGGATAGATGCGTTCCATATAGGCACCAAATTTTGAATTGTTTAATGAAAGAACGTCATCTATATAGCGGAAAGTAGAGTTAAAGGATATTGCTAACTTTTTATCTTTCTTCCTAAGAAGTTCCTTCATGAGGTCAGCCTCATAAAAATAAAGAAACAAGTCAGCAAGTAGAGGGGCACAGTTTGTTCCCATTAGGATGCCGACAGTCTGTTGAAAAACACGTCCTCCGAACGTTACAAATATGTTGTCAATCAAGAAATCAGGCATATTGGTAATATCGGTTTCAGAGAATTTTTTGTTTGAATCAGAGTGATTCTTTACAAAGTAGGACTTATCCCTCCCTAAGACCAGATACTTGTATCTACGTTGGCCATTCTTTTTTATGAAGCAAAGTAATACCAACTCTTTTAATTTGTCTTTTAGTTTGGAATGTGGAATACTAGTGTAAAGAGTAGAAAAGTCAAATGTTTTAATACTGTTACAAGATGAAAGAGAGTTAGATTGTATGTACTCTAAAAGATCTGATTCACGCCACCTCTAGAATAGGCAGTTTCACAATAACGTTGAAGCCCGTCTCTGATTGCTGTTAAAATATATGTTAATAATTTAGAAAGGGGTTTTGTGGAGCACTTGGAAGACCCAGCAATATGTTTGCTTGGTCTTCCAAGTGAGTTTGTAAGGACACTTATGTAGTTTAGGTATCCAATACAGTGATGGAAGATCCAGTTCTTCATCTTTGGTTGAAATACCAAAGGAACAAAGAACAGACCAATGATTATCCAGGATATCCTCTTTGGTAAGTGTCGTGAGGGTATATGTTGAGTTTCCAAGTGAATTGTCCATACCTAATTCGTTTATCAAGCAATTAATGTAATGACTTTTACAGACAAAAACGATGTTATTTGGGGCTTTGTCTGCGGGGACAATAACATATTTATCATGGAGGTCGGATAGGTGTTTAGCAACATTTGGGTCTTTGAATATTGACGTAGCATGGGCATTGATGGACCCATTCAGTTTCTTAATTCTGATTTGTATTATCGACCTCACTGCCTTAATCAATTCGGATAGAGTGTCTACGTCTTCCTTCTCGCGCTTAGCCCATTGCCTGGCATAATCCTCGACTGAATCCATCAAAATTTTAAAGTTGTATTTCCAATTGATGGATAAGTGTTATTAACAATGTTAAGGTCACCGGTAATAACGTGGCCAGCAGGATTACATGTGAATTGGGAACTAGCACAAGTGCAATCAGGAGGTTTAGACTTGAAGTCGTCAATATCGAGATCCTGCAAAACGCGTTTGATATTGAAAATTTTAGTTGCAATAGGTTTGGTATAGGTATAAGAAATTATTGGTACAGACTGGTCTTTGAAATAAGGAGGTATTTTCGATTGAACTAATTTATAATGAAGGATATTGCCTAGGTTGACGTCATCGAGACCTTTGTTGTCAAGGAAAGATTTAGAAAAGATCTTTTCTCTTTTTCATTTTTTCCAATGCGACCTAGCTTGAAAAGTCTGTGACTTGCAATATCCGAAATTATAGCTTGAAGTTTGTATTGGTTTGAATGCCGTTTCACAGATGATATCGGATATGTTCCGTGTGTCATAACTACAATACTCTACCTTTTACACGATGGTGACCTTCCGAATTAGACATTTTACCGGATGTGTAATAATATAAGCAACACACGGGTGCAACACGTGAGCAAGATCTCCTCACCCTTCCGGAAAACCTACGATAACCTCCAGTTTGTGGTGGAGTTCGTGTTGCTTAGTCTTTAGTTTTCTATGTTGTGTGTCCTGTACTATCATTTGTCTGTTTATCTTTTTTATTTTTAGCCATAGCATTATCAGATTATTTTCCATCTATGAGTTTAACTTTCCCTCTGCTATCTTCCGTCCCTCTTTTATAATTACATTCTTATCCTTAAAACCTTTCACATATACTATGGTAGCATTCTATTGATTTGTAATCAAGATGTTAAGACCGTAAAAAAAACACTGTTTTTTATAAAAATAAGAATGTGTTCTGAATTTAAGTTTGTGGTAGTAGTTTTACAACAATTTCTCGAGTCTGGTACCCGGTATTAATACAGAATTATATTCCTGATATATATGGTTAGTTTATTTTAACAACCACGGGGTCGATGCCACTGCTGGTTGGTGTTTTATTTCCCTAAAGTATCATAAGCAAAGAAATCAGCACTTGTGTGTTGCAATGAATTATTATTGGTATGGTTATAATTATAAATTAACTGTTTACAAAGCTGTGATTGTTTTTTTCCCAATACTTAGACCTCATGATTATAGTTCATGAGCTGTATTTGGCAAGACTTTAAGGAAAATTGTGTTCCTACATGCTCTTAAAATTATTTCTTTTAACTTTGTATGATTTACCGATGGGTGTTTTGTAGACTAAACACAAATACCAAATTTCAATCCTTGTATCTATGATTAGTTTATTGTATATCCTGCTGCTAAAATCATTGATGTAAAGATTAGTACATACTGTAGTTAAGTATTTATAATTTTACATAAATGATATTTTAAATTGACCTTCAAAGTGCTTTTTCATATTAGATGTGCGCATTTAGAGTTTAAATACCTATATACACTGACATCGTTGCACCAAGCTGAGATTTTAATATGAATATTATATTATGCTTCAATATCTTTAACAATAACAAAATTATTATAAGGTAGTTTAATATGCAAAACCAAAAATGTGTTGAAGAATACAGGCGAAGTTGCAGTTTTATTTTGAAAATATACATAAAAAATGTTGCATGCTGATGAAACATAACAAAAGTTCAACTTTCTATCAGACAAATATGATTAGTATTCAAAAACTAGAACCAATAAATCTAATTAAATAGAGAACGTTTGGTCTTTGAAGAATGTGATTCAAATTTAAATACAACAAAGTAAGAAAAATGAAATGTCATGAAAAAAAAAAATCCAATAGTGTTCATGCATCCGTCATATCGAATTAGTTTCAGGGATGCTCCATTGATGTGCAAATGAAGTTTTTATTTCTAAATTCAAAAAACTTAAATCCACAAATGACATATTTACTTTAATCGTAAACATTTTACATGAGACCGCTTAATATTCAAAACTTATAAAGTGACGAAGTGTAAATGTTGAACGTAGTAACACGATTTAGAATGACACAAATTATTCAACTTTTAAACAGTACAAAGAGTACTTGTGTATTTGTATTGATTTTCATCCATCACTGAACACGATTCAAATGGGAAAACTAAAAATATTTAAAATATATATATGAAAAGAGAAGTAACTGTGTATTCGTCTGACAAAACCACATGAGAAAAAACAAGGCGGTTGAGTCGAATAAAATTACAAACGTCCATTTGTTTTAGTTACTTCCATAAGATAAAAAAGCCTGTTAATCAGTTAGACTAGGCTGATCTATTTATTTTGGCAATATACATCAATGAAATAGCTAAAAAAGCGAAGATCAAATGACTTCACAAGTCAATTTCAAATTATGAGACATTGAATCAAAATAAAATTGAAATAAAGGTAAACATGAAAATAGTACGAACTGGATTTCATGCGTTTGCCGTGCTTTCTAGATTTGGTGTCATCTTCAATGCTTATAGTAAAACATGTGTAAGCCAAGAATGTAAAAAAACATTAACAGATGAAAAGCCATATAACAAAACCTTTTAATTGTTTTTTTTTAAATCAGCCAAATATATTTTAAGTCGACTTAGCCTGAAGGAGTTGAAACATAAGTTTCTTATAATCAAAAAATTTAAAAATAGACAAATTTCGAAAGTAAGTAATACAAATCTGGCAGTTTTTATAATGCCATAACAAATATCGCTGGCACTATATCAGATCTAATGAGATGTCAAGTATGTAATAATAACAGTTTGTCCGTTCCAAAGCACATTACCAATGTTCAAAAACAAACTTCGGTGTTGACATGAATATCCATTATGTGGTCATTTTTATAAATTTCCTCTTTACAAAACTTTGATGTTTTCGAAAAATTAAGGATTTTCTTATACCAGGCATAGATTACCTTAGCAGTATTTGGCACAACTTTGTTTTAAATTTTGAGTACTCAATGCTCTTCAACTTTGTATTTGTTTGGCTTTATAAATATTTTGATATGAGCGTGACTGATGATTCTTATGTAGACGAAACGCGCGTCTGACGTACTAAATTATAATCCTGGTACCTTTGATAAATATTCATATCATAATCTTTTCTATATAAAAATCCACAGTGCAATATAATATTGTTAGAAAGTTCAAATCCTACTACATTTTCAAAACAATATTTATTTCATTGATTTACTGAATTGTTTTCCTTTCCTTTTTTCTTGTAGAGCAACCAAAGGGACGTCACTGATCAGTTTAACATTCACTATGTATGCTATGTAATATGTTAACATAAACTGTTCCCATGGAGTTATCCGTAAATACAAATTTAGTAAAACAAACATGCATCCCTCTGACATTTTTAAAATCACAAGTTTGTGTGTTTTAAAGAGAAGTGCACTATTGATAGTACGCGTATCTCTGATTATCTATTTACATACACATCATCATTTCTTTTTAAACATGCTGCAGTGTAGTTAATAGAATGAAACCCGGGAATGAGAAATTGTTACACTATGTAACATACAAATATTATTATTACAGTTACGTGTAATCATAGAATAACATGAATATGAAATAGATTTTTATATGATTTTGTTTTCATTGCACATGGACATGTTATGATTTTGGGCAAAACAATTGATTCCACAACTTTGGGACGATATTTATTCTGTGTACTGTATGCTATGCGATATGAAGTTTTCAATTATTGAATTAAGCAAAATGATATGGAAGTGACATGATCAACCCCTTTCCGGTTAATATTTGATATATATCAAACGTGTATGTTGCCTTGTATGTCAGTACTATGATGCATCATAAAAAGGGAAGTAAGCAATACTTACTTCAAGTTCGATTTGAATTACATACACAATTATCTCTCTTTAAATAGATACACGATTATAATGCCAGTAAAAATACTATGCGATTGTTATTTTTAAATTGAATGAATGAATCTAGTTGCCTCGTTTGGTTCTTGTATGATACTCTTAAAATGTTTTTGATGGTATTTCAGTCGATGATGTATAATATTTTTTATTATTTTACTTGTTTTTCGCGAACTGTTTATCATACGAAAACAGTCGCCTTGCTCTTCGTATTCTGTTTATCTTTCATAAATTAGATTCAGTGTGTCATATTGTGTTCTTTGTATTCAGTGTGTCGTAATGTGTTCTTTGTAGCTTTGTATCACAGTGTTGCTACTTGTTGAAGGTCACACGTTGATCTATATTTTTGATACATGTGACTCGCGTTTTAGATTTGTAGATCAACTTACGACAACTCTTGCAAATATTTGTATTATAATGCTTGTATTTTGAAACGTTGATTGATAAGCCATTTATGATTTGTTGTACTTTGGCAACTCCATAAACATCTGACTTTCTCTTGTGCTGAAAATATGAATGAAGAAATGCATATTAATCTGAATGCAATTTAAGAAGAAAGAATTTAATTACATGTGCAAATAAGCATCATATCTTATGCCAAATTGTTGAATAACAAAATTGTACAAGTGAACAGCACACTTATTGTATATTATAATATTATTTCTTTTTAGGAATGGTAGATTTTCGTAGGACGAACAAGGGAGAAATCAATTTCAAGTCCCGTTATTTGTGGGTATTGTTTCGTAACTAGTCCATGTTTTTTACATTTACCCGAATTTATCTCCGGAGTAAATATAGTTTCACAATGTTTCTTTTTTTTTTTGTCGTTGTTACTTGACCTAGTACAACAGAGCAAACTTTATATCTCAGACAGTGATCGTATACGAAGAGAAATCATCTAACTATCTTAGTTTGACTGTTACATTTTCTAATAACTTAGTCAATTGTCCAAAACTATGTGTTTCCTTTTTTTTCTTCAAGCAAATAAGTTTCAATTTGATAGTGCATCGTGTGCCTATTTGACTGGCTGTAATATTATCTTGTAATTACATGTTTTGATTGTATATATACCATGTACATGATGTATACAGCTTGTACTACACAAGAGAGGTTATTCATTCTTATACTTATGATATTGTTCTTTCTCTGTTATAACTGATTTGTTATGTAGTGGTAAGTGCATCGGACTAATTACATAAAAGTTCCTGGTTCGAATATCGTTTCGGGATGAACATTTCAGGGACTACAATTACGGCTCTCCCTTGACACCAGTTGCGAGTATGGTCTTGTGGAAACGATAATGTCCGTCGGAAGGGGATTATAAATGACTGACCCGTGTTAAGCGAAAACCATATATCTTACACGTTAAAGACACCCTTGTAGATTCCGAAACATGACAGGCTAATGCCGTTACAAGGCAGCACTTACACACGCAAAATGGAAAGGGATTAATATAAGTTTCAAAACTTGTTTCCCAATCAACCATAAATAAATATGTTTAGACTAAACTACTGTTTCAAATAATGTCCTTCAAATTTTTATAATATAGAGGTTAAATGTGTCTATTAACTATTCATCAAACATAGATAAAAATAAGCAAGTATTGTTTGATTTTCAATGAGACCACTATCCATCTAAGTTCAAATGCAGAGGATGGAAGTACAACCATTCAAAAACTCAAACCGTATAGTCTGATATAAAAGGCTAAAGCATGATAAAATGTGAAACCACTGAATTAAGAAAACTAACGGCCTAACTTATAACAAAACGATTTATTAAAAACAAGCATGACAGACATTAACTTACGACAACCACCAAACTACAGGCGGCTGACTTAGGACTTGTACATAAGCCAGTGGTGGCACTAATAAAGCCTGTGTGCTCAATCGTACATTAACCTGGTACAATGGTATAGCATTACAGCATAAGAACAAACTGGAAAACAAAATCAGTTTAAAATAACATTACCCCTCAAAAGAATTCAATGTATTCATTTGTTTTGTAATTAGTTATGCTCGCCTTTAATTTCTGAAAAAAAAGTTCAGTGTCGTACAAAAAAGTTATATGTATTTTACAGATGTCAAACTTCGTGCATGTGTATTTCCGTATTTTTATGTTTTTTTTTGACAATTCATATCATACATGTACTGACAAGAGTCTCTTATAAACAAGTGTAAACTTCTGACATGATAAATAAAATGCCCTTAATACTGTACATTCAGAAATTATTGCGAGGTTTTAAAGATTGCAAAAATTGCGACAGAGTTGTAAACGCAATAATTTAAACTCGCATTTTGAAATATTTAATTTGAATTAAAAAGGACTTTTCTCAACTATCGTAAAAATTAAAATCGCATTTAAGTCTAAAATGACAAAATCGCAATAATAAATGCACGCAATAATTTCTGAATTAGCAATGCGAAATCATTAGAAAAACACAATATTATCGGTCTAATTTGACAAGAAAATTTTAACAGTTTCACATTTTAAAATATTTATATTCCATACCCTTATATTATAACGGACTAGGTATCTAATTTCTGTTTTAATTTTTTTAAGTGAAACTGTTATACGATGGTTTTTACTTGTTTACTCTTAAAAAAATACATGGATATAGTGATTGCTATCCTTTTATTAGAACAGTATTATTATATATATATAAAACCAGATCACTAATATGTAATTTAAGAACTTGTTTAAAGTGGTAAGATGATTTATTAGTGTAAGGTCAATGTTTTGTACATATACAGCATATGCTGAAACTAAATTAAACATTAATGATAGAAAAAAATATCCTGTTTTTGTATTTCATCAGCTAGGGGTAATATATAAGACAACATATAACTTTCTGCTGTGTTGGGTCTTTACAGTAAGTGAAAAGAGCTTGATGTAAACATGATTAATTTGCTAGATTCATTATTCCTTTCATAAAAATGATGTTGAAAGCCAGAAAATACATCATCTTATTAAGTGCAGGAAAATACCCGTGATATTTTGCTTAATGAAATATGAATCAAATACCCATCTCATTATAACATATAACCATGGATGCTTTATGTTAAACGAGACAAGAATGTATAAACTAACTCATTAATAAAAGTTTTTAATATAGATTTTTTAATTTCATTGTTTGTTATTGATAAAGTGCTTTCTCAAATTAGTCATAAATCAACATTTGTATGCATTTTACAGGATATGGACAGGGCTTGGTAACCTGAAGAAGCAATACAGATATCTACATTGATCAATATAAGATAGAAGATGAAAAAATCAAAGGTAGTCATATAGTAAACAAGCAAAAAGGGAGGCACATACTTAAAATGATTCTTATACTTATGTTGTAGGCATGCCACTAGTTGGATATAATCAATTGCATACATTCTGATAATGATGTATTTACGATTTTGACAGAGAAGTTAAAAAAATTGAATCCAAAAATAAAAGTGCAATTTCATATATATTTGACTAAGAAAAAAAAATGAAGTCATACAGGAATTAATGTATGTATATAAGGCAAGTCATTCAGCTTAATATGCATGCTCATTTTTGAAAATAATAACACTCCACTACATGCACTGATATGTAAACCATTTTCGGGTATGGGCTTCATAAACGATAGTAATCCTTCGGAATGGGACGATAAATGAGTGAACCGTGTTAAGAGAGCGCCATATCTCGTGCACGTATCCTTGTAGATTTAAAAAAAGGATACTACAAGGCAGCACTCGTATCCGCAAAGTGGAAAGGTATTACTATAAGTTGTTACCCGATCTACTATACATAAATATTTTTAACTAAAACATTTATCCCTATCTTTTTACGAAAGTTATACCATATATCTTTTAACTGTGTGATACTGAATTTGGTCAGAATTGCTCATTTGTTTGGTCCGAACCACGAAAACAATTTAAATACAGTACGGTACGATAATTGTGAAAACAGTTATATTTTATTTTCAAACAGGCAATACAAATTAGCATTTAAACTATTGCCTCGAATTATTGATAGGAGCGTCATAGATGAGTCGTATGTAGACGAAACGCGCATCTGGCGTACTGAATTATAATCCTGGTACCTTTCATAACTAATAACATAACTTTTGTAAAAGAGCCTACTCTGCATTTGTTGAACAACATCACGAGTTCAATCAGGGTACTGACCAACGGTTCCTTTGGTTGACCTTTATATCCATCCGATGGCTGGCTTGAAACTGGAATGGATTTCCTTCTACCTGTAGACTGATAAGAGACATGCATAGTTGTTTTCCAAACTCGACTAGAGTGAACTATCAATAGGTTTACCAAATGACGAAAGTTCCAACTATGATCACACACAACATACCGCATTTTAGATTAAATAAACGTGATTGGTATTGAGGTCACATATGATCGAAAGGGTAAACAATGAAAACAAAATATGTGTTGCTTTGTCGGAAAAGTGAATAAAATTATAATTCATTTAATGAATATTTTCTCATTTCGATCAGACATGATATGTATAAAATAGACTATACTTCTCTAACACAAAAAATGTAAATGCCGAAGTGACTATAGTTCTGTAATCATGAGACATTCGCTTGTGTAAACAGAAGCGTTGTTGTCCGTTTTTTACCACATTTGATTTTTTTTGGTGTTTGTGTTTTTTCGTTTCCCTCAGTTTAAGTTTGTAACTCGGATTTGGTTTTTTTTCTCAATCAATTTATGAATTTCGAACAGCGGTTTACTACTGATGGATTTATTTCAGTTCTTAAAAAGCAAGTTGATAAAAAAAATTATCATGCCATAATCCTATAAATTAACAAGAAATTAAACAAAAAAACTGTTTCATAAAATGTATATAGAGATATTGCTTTTACTTTTTTTTTTGCTGTTTCTTATGTATAATTTGACTTTTTGAGTTATTCGGGAGATGTAAATTATACAAGCACATTTGAAAGTATTTTGTTTGAAACAAAATAATTATTTTAATATCATGACTCTTACACCATAGGAAATACATAATATTCATGTTCCGATTAGATGTAATTATCGATGAAACACTCAAAGTCGGGTATATAACATTTCGTCGTGTTCAAAGATCAACAAAACGTGTGGCTGTGCGGCATATTTTTTACATGTATATGTTCCGAACTTGTTACAGTTTATACTTATACTAAAATGCGGTACTACCTTTTTCTTAGCTGTGCACTTACTTTAGAATTAAATTTTCACCGTAACAATATGTTTTTTATACTGGTATCATTCCCAAGTTATGTTTCTAACAGATGAAAGAACGAGATCATATCTTAAAACCAGTAGGCAAACATTCACAATATCTATATTATATTTCTCTCCACAACAGTGGCGTGGTATGAGAAACTTTTGTATTTACGAAGTACGACCTTAAATTTAGGAAATAAACAGTGTTGGCGTATGAAACAATCTATCAATTGCTCTCAAAAGTAAGTTTTCACGGGTACCACATGTGGGTTATTATGTTGTATTGTGTGAACAGTTTGTTTGTCTGTTTTTCTATTTTAACCAAGACTTTATCTGTTCATTTTTGACTAAATATATATATGTACTTTCGCTCAAAATAGAACTATTTGATAAGCAAATATCTATGTCAGACAGCTAAATACGAGTTCTGCAAAGCGGTTTAAATTTCAAAGTAGTTTATTTCAACGTATAATATTTATTTTAATAAAGATCCGGTTAAGAAAACTTTAATTTTATACACCCCATGTCTGTATCCTTGACGAATAAATTATCTCTATATTTTTAATTTTGGAAATTTTCTATATTGTTTGGTTCTGTGAAGATTCTTAAGTAAACACATTTGTTGTTGTAAATATTGCTTTTTTTACAGAAAACTAGGTCAGTTAGATAGATTCAAATTTGGCAAGATATTTATCTTATCTTTAAAGGGGTATTACAATTGGTTTCAAATTCTTTTTTTTAATTTCTAACATACTAAAACACATATATGAATTACAATAAGTCTACAATAAACAATTTTTGTTGAAATTTACTGAGTTTTAAAAATAATTCGCTCTGTCAGACAGATTGGAGCTTGGCAAATCTTGATTTCCCTTCCCACAAACAAAAAAACTATGTTACAGCATACATATTATCCTGTCGAACTAGAGATAAAGGATACAACATATACAGTTAAGTCGGCCTCATATCTTGACTTTCATCTACAAATTGACAATGAGGGTCGGTTGAAAACAATACTATACGACAATAGAGATGATATCAGCTTTCCAATTGTGAACATTTCCTATCATGATTTTCTTGATAATGGGTTGCTGCTCACAAGAGAGCTACTCAACCAAGAGTTCCTAATGGTGAAGTTGAAATTATACCCTCGTAAATTTTACGGACGCTATCACGAGTTGGTTGCCCGTTGTCGAATAACTGTTTCACAAATGATATCGGATATGTTTCTAACGTCATAACTACAATCCCCTTCCCTTTCATGAATGTGATCTACCGAATTAAACTCTTTACCGGATTTGTTATAACATTAGCAACACATGTGGAGCAGGATCTGCCTACCCTCCCAGAGCACCTGATATTACCCCTAGTTTTTGGTGGGGTTCTTGTTGCTTATTGTTTTAGTTTTCTATGTGGGGTTCTTGTTGCTTATCGGTTTAGTTTTCTATGTTGTGTAATGTGTTCTATTGTTTGTCTGTTTGTCATCTTTCATTTTTAGCTAGGCGTTGTCAGTTGATTTCCGATTTATGAGATTGACTGTCCCTCTGGTATCTTTCGTCCCTCTTATATGTACATATGTTTTGGAAAACCAGTAGAAGGACACAAAAAAATGGGTTTATATATTTTAACAACATTGTCATGAAAAAAGTACGGTTCAAAATTGTGACAAGTTTTAACTTAACATGTCTTTATGCAGTATTGCAAATAAATGTTCTTACATAATTTAACCGCCGGGTGACATGATTTACGTGTCATTAATTTCCTACTTTACTTGTTCACAGACCTTAACAAATATATATGTATGTAATTTTGTTTTCGCATTTAATGGTGTTTTTGATATGCTGCGTTTTCTATTATTTATTACTCTTTAAACTTATTTCATGAAAATATGATTATCAGCCTTCATTGCGGAATGATTTAATTGTATTTTCTAATATCACGAAATTGTTTTATTATTTTTTTTCTTCAAATTATTGTTTTGTTGTTAGTTTATGTTTTGTTCCTGTTAATTTTATAGATAATCAACTACCCACAAGTCACTGGTTGCTTTGGGATGGTTTATATTTTAGAAGAAAGAACAATTGCTTATTTAAAACCAAATGTGTCGTACACTAGGGTAATAGATCCTTTAGATAATTCTTTTTTTTTCTTTTCAAAGCGATATTTGTCATTTGACGATCCTAGAGTTGATTGAATTTGCTTTTGTGTAACCTACAACATACTGATTGCTAACCATACGTTAGCAATTTTCTTTCACAAACCCGTATACATGTTGAAAAAAATAAGTTTCATAACTTTATTCGATCTGATATCCTTTTTATTTGTTTATACTTTGCCAAAATGAAGATTTTACTATGCTTTTTTTCAAAATTATGATAAAAAGTATTGATCACTGTGTTATTTTCCAAGCTATGAGTCGTTGCAAATTGACAAAATTTGGTCACATTGTTCATGACAAAACACAATTGCGTGAATAAAAAAATTCTATGAGATAACATTTTGAATTAAATTGTGAGAAGCTAGGTTTCATAATATGCTTTAAGAATATAAAAGGAGAAATAAGGTCAGCGATCTTGTTTTCTTGCTACAAATAAAAATTAAAAAAAAACAACCCGTCTCGTATATATTTTATCTCCCCTTAAATGGCTAATTTGGGAAACAAATTATTTTAAACACTAAATTTGATATCTGTTTGAATATTTTGAATATTACAATAATTCACAAAGTATTCTTTATTAAAATAAAGAGTCTAACCGTCGATTTGCAAATCTGTTTCCAAATCTGCAGGTTTGGGCAAATAACTAGTCCGATTTTGTACTGCGATTTTACAATCCAACATGGCGGTATACTAGGAATTGGAAATATGGAATGTCAATGTGACAACAACCAACAGAGCAGATAATTGCCGGAAGCCACCAATGGGTCGTCGACGTAGCGAGAAAATACCACACTCGTAGGTGGACCTAACCTGGCCCCTTACTGAAAATGTGTACTAGTTCAATAACAATTGACGTCATACTCAACTCCAAAAACAACTAAATGAACTAAAATTAAAAAATCATACAAGAATAGCAAAAAACAGAGGTTCTTGACTGTGGACAGGCGAAACAATGCAGCTTGGTTAAAAATGTTTTGGGAGAAGTCATCTCCCCCTATATTTTTAGTCAATGTCGAATAGAGAATTTAAAATTAAAAAAAAAGAGTCCGATGTCAGAATAAGCAACAAAAGAAACCAAACAAAACGTCAAAGATGAATAAATTAACAACAAACTACTAGCAGTTACTGACATGACAGCTCCATATCTCAAATTGATTTGAATATTATGCCATAATATGAAAATCAACCACATTCCTACCTAGTGGTATATTAACATGCCATCATACACTATATGAGATGAACATAACCAATATCATGCCAATAACAGGTCTTGGAATACATGTGATTATTACCGATGCAATGACCATATATGTGAATCAATATTCGTACCAAAATGTGTCATTCTCAATGACCTGACAACAGTATCTTAACTATATCCCTTCTTAATAAGTCTGCTAAAAGGTTTTGGTATCTTTTGAGCGTAATGTCGACATATTTTTGCTTTGTAAATACTATTCCCATAACAGCATGGATCTGAAATTTGTAAACGTATAAGGTGTCTGCATGTTGATTTACATTTACGGTTGATGTCTCTGTACCGATGGTAAGTTTATCAAATGTTTGTGATATCAAAAACCCTGTGTAATATTTTTTTTCAATTACAGATAGATTTATTTATTTTGAATCAAATACGTTGCAACATAACAAGCGAATCGAACAAACTGAGATATATAAACACCATAAGAACATGACAATTTACAAATGGATAACTAGCAATACATGCAATAGGAAATGAAAAATCGTCTAATCTATTCATTTTCTACCTCAGGAATCGATTACTTTAGCTGTATTTGGCAAAACTTTTAGGAATTTTTGGTCCTCAATGCTCTTCAACTTCGTATTTCATTTGGCCTGTTAATTTTTTTTTGATTCGAGCGTCACTGATGAAGCTTTTATTGGCGAAACCCGCGTGTGGCGTCAATATATAATTTGAATACCGGTATCTTTATGTTTTTATTATCATAAATTTTGGCATTAAGCTAACATTCTTTTACGAGAAAGATATTTAAAATAATGAATCAAACTGGTGAAAAAACGAGCAAATATGCATCAAGTAATGTTATATATATATATATGGTGTCACGATATCACAGTAGCATGGGTTCGAATCCCGGCGAGGGAAGAACCAAAAATTTGCGAAAGCAAATTTACAGATCTAACATTGTTGGATTGATGTTTAGACGAGTTGTATATACATTATGTACACAGCCATGTATCACCATCATTGATGGCGATCCAATGGATACATCTGGTGTAGGGTTGTCACTGACTCAGACGTACTTATGAATATAATTATTTTCTGTGACTGTATCTTACATTAATTTGTAGGATCCTTTACTATGGATAATTTAGCTGATCTGTAACAATAACATCTTCATGCCTTATATATCATGTACTGTAGTACGCCGCTAGATTAAAACCGACGTGGAAAGGTAACACATGCCCACCATAAGCTCTTTTTTTGAGAGCCCAGGTGGTCGTTTGGTCAAGCGGGACGGCTGCAGTGCAGGCGATTTGGTGTCACGATATCACAGTAGCATGGGTTCGAATCCCGGCGAGGGAAGAACCAAAAATTTGCGAAAGCAAATTTACAGATCTCACATTGTTTGGTTGATGTTTAGACCAGTTGTATATACATTATGTACACAGCCATGTATCACCATCATTGATGGCGATCCAATGGATACATCTGTTGTAGGGTTGTCACTGACTCAGACGTACTTATGAATATAATTATTTTCTGTGACTGTATCTTACATTAATTTGTAGGATCCTTTACTATGGATAATTTAGCTGATCTGTAACAATAACATCTTCATGCCTTATATATCATGTACTGTAGTACGCCGCTAGATTAAAACCGTCGTGGAAAGGTAACACATGCCCAATTTAAGCGAACGCTGGAACAATTTTAAAATTTCCAAACACACCGCAAAGACTACAGAAATATGCCAAAAATAAAAATGGTTATTTACAATGTGAAATAGCACAACTCTAGATTTCCAAAGGATGTGACAGTTGAGATGTAATAACTGCATTGAGGGCAGTCCTCAAACAAAAAAATCAAATATATTAAGTGACGGGTAATAATCGTTATTTTTTGTAATAAGTTTATTAGAAGTACGATGAAGATCATTGTGTTAAATAATACAGAATATTGTTGGACTGAGATTGTATTTTGATTAGAACTCAGATTAACACACTGGAACTGCGTAATTACTCATGTCTCTATGAGTTTCTGTGGAAAGACCTATTGTTTTTCTTCTGATTTTTTTTTCTACCGCCTAATTTTGTTCTTTCGATAAATATTTGCTTCGCAATATGTCGCTTAGATATTTGGTATATGATATCGAACAGTTTATGAACCTTTGACATTTACCCTGCGTAACCGATACTTTTCTTTGTAGGAGTTATCTACCCAAACACTGCTTTCCTTGTGTCCACTACTCCTTCGCAACGGTAATAGATTACAACTTTGCTTTGCTTTGTTTATGACCTTGAAATTGATCTCAAGGTCATATATTAATTTGACGTTCTAGATTTTAACCTTTGCTTTTACCTCATATGTATACATGATAAAGCCATGAGACCTTTGGTAATAAGTATCAATCAATTCAACCTTGACAAATACCCCAGAAATGACCTTGTTTAAACCGGAAGTAGCTAATGTTTGTTCTTTATTAATATACAAGTATATAGAACCAGATATTTTTGGAATTAATGTCAAGTAAATAATCAAATATTACTGGAAGTAACATTTTTCAAACCGGAAGTGAAAGTAACGAATTATATCCCTTATGTAAAAGATAATGTATAGAAACCATATTTTTTTTTGGAATCAGCGTACAATAAGCTATCATTTGACGATTGAAAGGACATTTTAAACTAAATTTTACATCTTTCATATTCAGATACATTGTATTTGGTGGTAAGACCTTCAATTGTTTTTTAGTTATACATACTATATCTCATAGCATACATATTTGACACTGAATATTAGATTCGAACATAAATAATTATCAAACATATTAATGCATGCAACTATCTGATGCAGTCTATTTGTCTTGTTTTGTTATGTTTCTTTATTACATGAGAGGTAAAATAAAATGCTCTGCTGAATATTTAATACTGAATCGTTTATAATTCAAGATAATACATGTTTTAAGTCGACACATTATGTATGCAGCCTTGACAAGTTCTATAATTATAATGTTTTAAAGTGTTCTACGTTGTGCATTCCCGAGAAAAGATTGAAGTAAACAATTTGACAAATAAATGGTCCAGTTAGAAGGTTCGACGTATGTAGTGTTAAAATCTGCCTTCTTAAGAAAATGCGTTAACATTGCGATCAATGCTACAACAAGTTCATTGTTGGATATAATATAAAAAAGAAGATGTGGTATATTTGCCAATGAGACAACTATCCACAAAAGACCAAAATGACACAGACATTAACAACTATAGGTCACCGTACGGCCTTCAACAATGAGCAAAGCCCATACCGCATAGTCAGCTATAACAGGCCCCGATAAGACAATGTAAAATAATTCAAATGAGAAAACTAATGGCCTTATTTATGTAAAAAATGAACGAAAAACAAATATGTAACACATAAACAAACGTCAACCACTGAATTTACAGGCTCCTGACTTGGTACAGGCACATTCATAAATAATGTGGCGGGGTTAAACATGTTTGCGGGATCCAAACCCTCCCCCTAATCTGGGACAGTGGTATAACAGTACAATATAAGAACGAACTATACAAATCCGATGGACAAAAATAAATTAAATAAACCTGTTTCTCCGTCTGTTGAAAGATATTCTTATCTTTTTATTTTTCATATGAATTTTTTTATACAGTTTGTTTTTCAAATCTAGTTCTAGTCCATATGAAACGAGGAGTAACGTTTAAAAAAACCTGATTTGTTGATTTTTGTTGTTGTTTTAGACACATTATAGAACTAATATTTTTTTCATATTATTTTCAATCACAAGACTGCCAACGGTCAAACTATTTGATGTGAACACAAATAAAGAAATGAAAAGAACTCATGCAATTGGACTATTTAGGGTCTGTTTGATAACAGATCATAAGCTAAAAATATATGATAATCATCTCTTTTCTAACATGTCTAATAAAAAGTTTTTTTTATATCAAATCTGTTTATCAAATGGGTTATTCTTGTTTCACTTGCAATGCTGTCATTCTGTTCTCTTCAATAACACATCACGCCTAATGTATGCGCTACTAATCCCTACCAAAGCGGTTATAGTGAAAATCACACGTCTTGATTATATACTCAATGAAGTAGAATTATTCACTAGCAAGTGAATTGTTCATCGGCGATGTTTATTTGCAAAACTGTTTGCCACAAACGAATTATGATTTCATTATTTCACTTTCATTCCTAATTGAACAAAACAAATAGAAGTGCTGTTTTGTCCCTCATAGCTAGTGCATCTTTAGTTAATACTGTTAATTGTATGGTTTTATATTCTATTAAAAATTCAAAGATACATGCATCAATTAAAACACTGTCAACAATAGATATGTTCTGTTCTATTTGCATTTATATACGAACTTGATAATTCAAACTCGATTCTATCGTTATTTATATACTCTAAGATAAAGATAGCGCAATCAACATTTTAAAATTCTGTATACAGGCAAAAAGGAGACTCTTCTTTCCACCTGCATCCTAGTCAAAAATACGGCCAAGATTTATGATATACGAGATGAATTTACATTTCTATTACAGACAAATGTACTTTTGTAGATTCGGTTTTCGATACGTATACAGTTATCGTTCTAGATCTATCTTTTAAATGTATTATGAAGATAGACATCATGAAATATGACAACAAAACATGTTTGTGCAAATAAAAAGTGTATTTGAACATCCATAAACTTTCATTGGCGTTTGTTAAAAAAAGTCAAGGTTTTTGAAAAACGCAAATTTAACAAAAAGAGGAAAAAAGGTACATTCAGCAGTTTCTATTATCATGTAAATTTACTAACTGCGACTTGCAATTGTGTCCAATCAAATTAAACCCTAGCTTTAGCATTTTGCATATATATGGAGCAGCTGTGTTAATAACTCCACGTCCTGACCTGGCTTTCACTGCTGACAACAAATGTAAGTTTTAGATTCAATGTATTATAATTGTTAAAATTTCATTTGATCGTCTATGTTGTAATCAGTATTAAATTGTATTAATGCTCGCCGACCTTGTGCTTATCATTTAAGCTAAATTAACTTTAACCTCATCTTTTATTTATCATATATTTGATTTAGTGGTCATAAACATTGACAGTTGCAGATGCGTATAAGCTTGAGATAGTATTAGAATACTATGAACATTAACGTCACTCGGGATTAGTAATTAAAACCTCACGTGGACTAAGTTAAAATATGTTCACGTGTATATCATGTGATGCTCACGTGCATCTCACGTGCAATCCACATAATTTTTTCATATGACGATTACCGGAATTGTTTCTAAAATAAATTTTAGCGTGAACCACGCGGGCACTGAATTTCAATGAAATTAAGAATTTTCGCGAAAACATCTTTATTTCAAAACCGAGATAAAACCATGAAACTGTAAGAAAATTATCAATAGATATATCGAGAAAATTATTCTCATTTTACCATATATTTCTTTGATTTGGTTTAACACTATTTGTTCTCTAATTCATATACTGTATAACAGTTGAAAGTGAATAATCTTATGCATTGAAATCCTTATAAATAGTTTATATTGCAAATTAATGCACAGTATAACCATGATTACATTCATTTTTTTCCTATTTCCCACTGAGTTTAACCCATTAGGTACATTTGAATCATTCGATTACATGAACAAGTCAGGAATTCTAAATTATTCATTATACAGTTAACAAAGATATCATGATTAAAATTATTTACATCAGAATCTCGTTTTGTCAATAAAAGACTCAATTGTCACACTCAAATCTATTCAAAAGATTAAATGAGGGACGGAGTTGAATACAAAAAAGACTAACAATTTTGACATAATTATACAGTTCAGGTAATGTAATCCTAGATAGCACATTCTTGGTATTTCGAAAAATGTGAAGACAGTTTTTGCATCCGTTAATATAGAGAAGTGACCATATCTATAAAAAGTCATGTCAGGATAATAAATACTGACAACTGGGCTGGTAAGAAATATACGAATAATGAAAGTCTTAAGCTATTTGTATCAAACCTTACTAGTTGGCCATTAAAAAAATTAAAGTTTATTATACCTAATTTCGATGATATCATTTTTCTTTTTAGTTACCAGTAAAACATATACAATTATGAAGGTAGTACTTGCATTTGGAATTTTTTTGGGAACAGCATTTTGTAAGTATTTTAAAAAACCTCAATGTTAAGTTTGCGTATATAGGTATTCAAGTTAAATTGTTTTAACATCGAATAATCGTATGTGTTCAAAACAATAGTCGAGCATATGTTTACGTATATTTATGAATTGTCAGTAATTATATGTTGAATTCAAGCTAATATGGAAAACTCCATACTAAAATTTACGACAAAAGACACGATTTGTCCTTCCCTTTTGTTTATTTTCCCTTTTGAAGACAGTGATGTTCCTTTGGCTCCATCATACAGTATTTTATATATTCATTATTATAGTATAGAACTAGTTAGAGTGTACTTCTTCTAATATAGTCGACGGTGTTCGATGTAATTTTAAATATAAGTGTAGTGTCAAATACGCTTTAAAGTCGAAGATAAGATTGAAAAACTGGTTACCTTCTAACCAATAATATTAAAAATGTGTATTTCAAATGGGTTGTTTTTGTTAAATGTTCTACCGGAAATTTTGAAGTGAATAGAACAATTAAAGACAAATGCGCAAATAGACATTAAATTCCGTCACAAAATTAATTAGGTCCGCCACTCCCAGATAGTACAGCCTACAAAACAAAGATTCAGACTTTTAACTTTTGTGTTGAACAATACCAACATAGAATGATTTTTTTTTGTATAAGAATAACAGCAAGGAATAAACGACAATAAACAACTGTGAATAAATATACATCAAATGTTATAACCGGTCATTTTAAGAATATATTCCTATGAGTTTAATTTCTGCCTAATGTTGTCGTCAATGTCAAAACGATGACGTTTCAACTTGAAGCCAGTGCCAAATATATGTCCGTTGAAATACCTCGCACTGATGACACCCTCATGCAGTTCTAACATATTAAGCAGCCCTTGTTTAAATTTTGTGAAATTGTCAGAGATGCGAACTTCTCAAGATTTCTATTTCGCAATTTAGAGATTTTTTATTCCAAGCGCATGAACTTTATAAGAATTGCTCTAAGTTTTCCGTGTTTTCCTGGTATCCTGTATGCTGCTACAATTTCTAATGGTTCAATTGTTACATATAGTTTACTTATCTCATGTAAGAAGCTATGAGGCAATATGTTCTCCTTTTTTTCTTGAAAGTAAAAAAAAAATACTATTGTTTTTCCTTTAGTATTGTTCATTCCTGTTTGCATTTTCAATATCTTCTTTTAGTAGTCTATGTTCTTTGTGAAGGTTTGCGTTTGTTCAAATATGTTCGCATTGTCAAATTCTACAATGTCTATTCTTGCACAGAGCCTAGATACATCTGACTTAAAGTGCTGTTTTACCTTTTCTTTATTAGTTTAAATTTCATGCATCATTTCTTTTTTAAGTTCTTTTTCCATCTTTTTTTTCTTCATTTGGACAAGTAAGGTTGTAACTGTTTCAGTGACAATAATTTTAACATCTTTTTTTTTTACAATATGCTTTTCACAATGTTTCATTGACTTTCTAATCTCATTTAAATCGGTGTTGATGCATGGACAATGGTCGCCATCACTAGATAGACATTTATGCGGGCGTTTTGTATAGTTTGGTTTTACAAGTGTACTTATCTATCTCATTTTGCTGCTATTTTGATGTGTACAATACCGTAGTTTATGATATACGAGATGACTTTACATTTTTTAATGTTCACAATACAAGGCTTTCCGATTCTAACAACTTGTCAAAACTTTTCATGAATTCTATCATCCGTAGAATGACATCATTCGTAAATATAAATAAACATGCAGGTTTATTATACATTCAGGGGTATCTATCATCCGTAGAATGACATCATTCGTAAATATAAATCAACATGCAGGTTTATTAAACGTTCAGGGGTTTCTATCATCCGCAGAATGAAATCATTCGTAAATATAAATAAACATGCAGGTTTATTATACGTTCAGGGGTATCTATCATCCGTAGAATGACATCATTCGTAAATATAATTAAACATGCAGGTTTATTATACGTTCAGGGGTATCTATCATCCGCAGAATGACATCATTCGTAAATATAAATAAACATGCAGGTTTATTATACGTTCAGGGGTATCTATCATCCGCAGAATGACATCATTCGTAAATATAAATAAACATGCAGGTTTATTATACGTTCAGGGGTATCTATCATCCGTAGAATGACATCATTCGTAAATATAAATAAACATGCAGGTTTATTATACGTTCAGGGGTTTCTATCATCCGCAGAATGAAATCATTCGTAAATATAAATAAACATGCAGGTTTATTATACGTTCAGGGGTTTCACGTTCAATCTTTAATATATTCCCGGTTTCTTGCTCAATGCTACATCATCAATGCTTACGTTTATACATTTAAAAAAAGCAGCGAAAAATGTTTTAAAACACAATGTAGACGATTTTATATGCCATATATATTGCTTTTTTTCAGGCTGTTCTGATGATCAGTATACGTGCTTGGACGGACAATGCATCTCTTCAGATTATCAGTGTGATTCCTGGGTTGATTGCAGTAGTGGAGAAGACGATATGGGATGTTCTCGTAATACCAGTATAACCTTTTTGTATTTAAAAACTAAACACAAACATTATTGCTTACTTTATAAAGTAGAATATAATTATGTACAAGAGTCCTTACAATTTTTGTTTACACCTATATGATTTCAAAACCAATCTTTAAAAAAACAGATGAAAATCCAGGAGAAAATTTTATCGTAAATTACCACCATTATATAATCACATGTTAAACCAGGAAGAATATCTTGTATTCTTGAAGCTTTAATATTTCATTGTATATTGCATGAACTTTTGTGTATATTAAAAAAAAAAAAAAATCATCAATTTTTATTACAGCTTGCGAAAGTGATCAATTTCTTTGTGCTACTGATTCCTGTATAAAATGGTCTTGGGTATGCGATGGTATGGATGACTGTGGTGATGGCTCTGACGAACGGGGATGCTCCAACCTTTGTTGGAATACATATAGTAAGTATTCAAATGCTTGTTTTACCTTGACATGTTCATGCAAATGCTGTGATTCGCTCATAAAAATACATATATTAAATGAGTTCTTCCAAATCATCCATTCTTTAGATTAAATGACACAGAAATTTGCTAAATAGAGGTCATCGTACAGAATCAAGCAGTAAACAAAGCCCATATCGCATAGCTAGCTTAAAAAGCTCCGAAATTATATATATAAAACAATTCAAACGAGAAAAATCACGGCCTTATTTATGTAAACATTAATGAACAAAGAACTTAAATGAACCACAATAACAAACGATAACCTCTGAATGGCAGGCTCTTGACTTGGGAGAGAAACATACATAGTTTGTGTGTGTGTGGAAAAGGGGGGTGGGGTGGGGGTGATTAGACGTGTTAACTGGCGCCAGTGATGTAACAATTTAAAATAAGATAATACTATACAAATCAATTGTATAAGGCTTAAACCATCAGACGGAAACAGATAGAGTCATGTTTAACCGACGCACAAAGTGGACATGGCCGGGAACTTAGCATCCAGAAAACAAAAATAGACACCTATGAGTGTTCGATGTTACTGACAGCTAGTTCAGAGGTTAATAAAATAACTTATAAATAAAATCTAAGATTGGAAAAAGAACAAATCAAATATCTTTGATATTATAATACAATTTGAGAAAATCAACTTTGAATTTAGAGACGATTTTATCATTGAACATATCTTGTTGTCTGTATTTTCTTAATATAGGTACAAAAAGGATGCGTGAACAATCTCAATCAATGTCATATTGACTGTCACACAAGTTTTATTTCGGATTTACGAATTAACATGCATATATTTCAGCAATATTTACCCTTTTGTTTAGTCAGCTATTAAAGGTTTCCTAATTGATTGTCATAGTCCTTACATAGACCTGATATGTATGTTTTTAATACAATACTAATTCTTTAAAATGATAATACACACATAAAATCGATGTGTCATTCCTCAATTGGCCAAAAATGATAACAACTCGCCCTCCACATTGTCGAAAGCATCATACACGTTTGATTTCATTAAATTGTTCTTACAATACTTTATTTTCAATAAAAAGAACAGACCCACTTGCAAGACGGAGTATAGCAAAAGTGAGTGCTAAAAAAGCTGTATCCAGGGGTCTCAACAAAAGAGGTAAAAATGAAGCTGCTGGTTCGAATCTCTACAAAATGAAAAACGAAGTTGAGGCAGAGAAAATTGTTAATAAACTTGAAAGGCTCAGGCTACTCAGAAGAGGAAAAAATGGAAAATAGAACTGAATATGAACTGAAGAAAAATGCACGCAAACAATTGGAATCGTCAATGGACTATGATATAATGAAATATTTATGAACATTCATAAGCAGTAGTGTGTAGTGTTATATTATCATGTATGTATATTTTGTAAAAACGAAATGTAACATTAATGCAATTTAAAGTTTAAATTGATTTAATATCTTTAAAAAATTTAAACAATAATCAATGATAATTGGTCAATACCTATATTCGTATTTTACACTTTCATTATTCATTCTATGCTATCAATAAAATACTTCTTGTAATTGATTTTTCTTACGAATATTATTGATTAAAGTATTTTAATATGGCGACTTATCTAGTGGCTATGGTACATAGGCTATATCAAGGCTTTTTATCTGATAATATTCGGACTTCTGCACTTGATATATCGTTTTGTTGGATACACAATGCTTGAATACTTATATCAACTCCTCAAAATGTGTATCACTTGTGTACTGTATCAATGTTATACCACAATAGTCACTAAAGAGAATAATTTCCTTACTACGCATATAAAATATGCAGTAAAAAGTGTGACATGAGCGTCATTCTATTCCACAGTTTTCTAGTAAAACATGTTAAAAACAAACATTTTAATAAAGAAAATCAAAGTATTTCAAAATATTCATTACACATATATATATATATATGATATAAAAAACGAAGATGTGGTATGATTCCCTATGACTCTCCGCAAGAGGTCAACATGACACATAAATTAACAATAATAAGTCACTGTACGGCCTTCAACAATGAGTAAAACCGATACCAGATAGTCAGCTTTAAAGGGCCCCGAATGACAATGTAAAACATTTCAAGCGAGAAAAATAACGGCTTAATTTATGTAGACAATATTAAGAAACAAAACAAAAACAAACGACAGACGGTATGGTTGTTTGAATTCATAATACGATCAAAGTTTTTGTACATTTAGAATTTGTCTGTAATTCACATCCTACAGTAAAGGTATTAGATGAAACTTAAAAAAGGTAGTTCAATCTAATACTTGCCAAAATGTTGAACATTATAATATTGTCGACGATATTTTAGTACCAACATTTTGATTCAGAATTGTTGCATAACTGGTTTTTCATACCGAATCGTCATAGGTTAAGATATAAGAAATGTGTTCAATTTATTCTATACTTGAAGACACCCGCGAAATCGCGGGCATATACAGCTTGTAAACTGTGGTTGGATGAATTTTTGTAAAAGAAATTGTCTGGCGAAGTTCATTTAAGGTTCAAGAGCCCTCTCCCTTATTTCCAAAGTTCGTTATTTGTTTCCTTTCTGTTGAATTTAATTATTTTCATGTTACTGGTCTTATATCACAATAATTCTTCCACTTTGCTACAATGCATTTTTTAGCAAAAGTCAAATTAAATTAAAAATTTGCACTGCTTCAAACATGAAATAAATGAAACTGCTTACAGCCCTTCATTATTCTAAGAAAATATGCTTCTATGAAAATCCATCAGTGATATTCCTTTTTATCGCCCCATTAACGTGTCAATGATAGGATTTGAATCTTATATAAATGACTAAGGCTAATTTGAGAGGTGGTCGGAGGGGCCCTGATCCCAAAATCCCAAGGTGCGTGTTATAACGAAAATCATATCCCGACACTCCGAAATTCGTAAAAAAATATTTCCGGATCCCGTAAAGATCAATCCCGAAATCCCTAGCTTAACAACCACCGATCCTGACGTCCCGAAAAAGTCATGCCTCCCTCTAATCTCTACCCTTTTTTCATTTTATTTATCCAAATCACTACTTTCACTTTCAACAATATTTTTTTATTCCTCATTTACATTATAATTTCTAGTCTGTGAGTCCGTTCGTTCGTTCGTCCATCCGTACCTCCGCTTCAGGTTAAAGTTTTTGTCGAGGTTGTTTTTGATGAAATTGGAGTCCAACTCGAAACTTAGTAATTATGTCCCCTATGCTATGATCTTTCTAGTTTAAATGCCAAATCAGAGATTGTATCCCATTTCACGGTCCACTGAACATAGAAAATGATAGTGTCGATGTGGCGTCCGTATACTATGGACACATTCTTGTTTCCATATGAAATACTTATTTCAATATATATGCAACTGGTATGACCCCTTAGAAAGTAAATATTTCACAGAAATCAGTAGACACAATGCAGAGTCTCTATATAGTATAGTAGTATAATCGTAGTTTACATGTGGCCATAATAAACGCGAAAAATAATTGACTCTAAGGGGGTATAATAGTTGGTGTTCGTGCGATCTAAGAACCATGATATGGAGAACTCTCTGATTGGCTTTTTTATTTTTCATTTTTGTAACTGGTATGACCAATTAAATTGTAAATATTTTAATGAAAACAGTAGACAGAATACAGAGAGTCTCTATACATTATAGTAGTATTGTAGTTTACATGTGGATAAATGACTAAAAGTCAGTCTGATGAAGGAAACAATATCCGAACACCTATTTTGTCGTTTTTCCGAGGGAATCACCAGCCCAGTATCAATAACGTGGTCATTTTTTATAAATATCCTGTTTACAAAACTTTGGATTTTTCCAAATACTAAGGATTTTCTAATGCCAGGCATAGATTACCTTAGCCATATTTGGCACAACTCTTTTGGAATTTTGAATCCTCAATGCTATTCAACTTTGTACTTGTTTGGCTTGATACATATTTTGATATGAGCGTCTCTATTATTATTAATTGTGTCTAGGAGATATCATAGTTGTGGTTCTTGCGATCTAAAAACCATGATATGGAGAACGCTCTGATTTATTTTTCATTTTTGTAATCTATCATACGATTGGTTGTTCTTGTGCATGTTTAAAACCGGAAGTATTATATATGACTAAAATTCAGTCTGATGTAGGAAACAATATCCGGACGCCTATTTTGTCGTTTTTCTCCGAAAATAACTCAATCTGAATAAATTTAAAAATGGATGACAAATGCGACTATGCATGTTACCTATAGAACACACAGGCATGATGATTTGCGGGATGAAGAGAAGCGACACACAAAATGAGGTCTTCTCGTTTAATAGTATAGATATATAATAATGAATAAAACAGTAAGACATTTTGGCATACCAAACTTGTATGACACTTCTCGTCAAAAAGTAGATAATTGCAAAACCAAAACAAAAAGCTTGATGCAAAAGTATACGTTTTGTTCTGGTTTTTTTTAGACGATATTGATACACATGTGTTTAGAGATATGTCTCTCATATAGTCTCTTTAATGTGAAAATATATATGGAGATAAAGACAAATCTAAGACAAATTGTGGCAAAACTGGAAGTGTCAAATCTGACATATTTATCTGTAAATGAACGATGTTTACAACAGATAGTCTTACTTCCGTCACTTTTGGAATTGCACAGTATAGACAATTTTCCGGATTCCTATACACATGGCTACTGTATGCGACAAGGCTACATAAGGAAGGTTATTCTATACATTGAATACTAAGATATTCTATATCTTAAAATAGTAAACCTATTTTAATTTCATCTCATCCTTGTTCTGTTCTTAACATAAACAGATCAGAACCAAAACGAATGTTCAAATGAGGCTTCTACAGATTCAAAGATACAACAATTTCAAAAAGAGAACATACAATATCTCATTTGTATATATTTATTATTTAAATGAAACTTAAGTTTTTCACGAACAAAATTAATTGAAATATCAAATTATAAAATGTTGATATTGACATAACCAGGACATATACATGATAAACCGGGTAATAAGGACAATAACAAAAACAATGATCAGAACAAGAATGATTATTCACCACGCTAGAAAACTACAGCAACAGGACTTTTTAAGCATTTACGATACGTATCTTGAAAGAAACCATAATACAGCTGCATTTTTTAAAAATAATATCGGAACTAAACGATTTTGATAAAAAAAAATGTAGAAAAGAGGGATGAAAAATATCAGAGGGACAGTCAAACTCATAAATCGAAAATAAACTGACAACGCCATGACTAAAAATGAAAAAGACAAACAAACAAGCAATAGTACACATTACACAACATAGAAAACTAAAGAATAAACAACACGAACCCCACTATAAACTAGCGGTTATCTCAGGAGATAGGAAGCATTAAAAAAAACAATAATTAAAGAATAATATCCAATATAGTGTCGTTTAAAAAAAACTCAGGGGTTCATTTTTAACATTTGTGTTTCCCCAAAAACTAAACAACAAATTCATTAATATTGTAATGGGCGGAGTATCTCTTTCTAATATTATTGGTAAAAATATTCCTGGTATTCACATTTGATTTGGCTATATACATCAGCTATTTAAAACGAATACGGCAGATTATTTTTCTGATTCATAGTCTTCTAAGTTATACTTAAGATCCATTAATGAAGATGATGTATAGTTTGTTCAATGTACTATCCTTCGCTAAAAAATAATACATAACGTAAATAAACACCTTTTAAATGTTGATAAAATTTTACATCAACAACGAAAACCTTAACACCTGAGATACTGAATCATTCGCTTATTTAATACTATTTGAAAATGATTATATCAGTAAGATTATTTGAAATAGAAATATAATGCATTTCTCATCAAATGATAGTCACAATGCTGTTAATGTAAAGGTTGAAAATAAAACAGTTAAAAACACGTCCACAAAACAAAACTATTTATAAGTATACGTTTTTTTGTAGAAATTTAACATGCCTGCAATACAAACCGTTGTGTAAATCTAATAATAATGCCTTTTCGGTTTTAATATAGTGGGAAAAATGTAAATGAAATGCTCAATACTATCGATATTTGACTGAGAGAAAACAGATTTCTTTTTTGGAATCGAATGTATGTACATACAGAGTTTTTTTGCTAGGCTGGGTATTTATAAGGCAATCAACTTTGTTGAATATTGCTTTATAAAGAGGGAAAAATTACACTAACAATTACCAATGAACAGCGTAAATCATAATTTTGAGAAGAACAACAATCACCGATTCGGAAGTATTATACGACTTATATACACGTTCTTAACGTATAGCAGAAATATCAAACTTTAATAAAATTAATAGTCAATATGAGTATATTTGATTATTTTAAATGTTCAGAAAGGCTGACTTGTCTTTTCTACGAGTGACAGCTGTCGCATTGTAAAAGAGTATACAATTGTAAGATATATATGCTAGTCATTCCAAATATATGTATTTCTCGTTACAGAGTAGGTGAACAAGTACTTTGAAGAACCATATGACATGACAAACAATACAAAACACGAATTCTTTTAATATTATTGACACAACTTCATTAAAGAAACCAGATTTACAATTTGGTGTGCATTTTTAAGAAAGAAATGGTGGGTCGAATCTGATTTTGTGGCTAGCCAAACTTTTATCATGTTTATCAAATATTTGTATTGGATACGTTAAATTCACAGAAATCATACTTGTTTATTATGTACAAACTCTCAATCACTCTTTTCTATGCGACTGTGTTTTCAGCAAATCAAAACATAATCATCAAAATTAACGAATGATATCATGAAAACATAGTCTGGAATCGTACAATGGTTAGCATTCGAAATTAAAATTTCAGTTGAGTCCTTACATTTGATAGACATTAATACCAGGTATGGATGTTTGCTTTGATTTGACTATTGTATTGGCAAATTAACACGAAAGCTGTAGTACATAATAAAAACATTTAAACAGAAAAAGTAGTTGACACAAACTACAAGAAGACAAAGTATCTGAATTTAAAACTGTAAGATGACAGTTGATCTTAGTTTTTAAAAATAAGTTTTTAAGTTGTCCTCTATTAAAGCTTTTTAAACATTTTCTTGTGAATAAAAGATAATACAGAGAAACAGATAACAGGAAATTTGACCAAGAATTATATTATATTGATTAGATGCAAGGGTCAGGTAATTTGAAAGAAAAATAGGAGATCGTATTAAGGTTGGTCATCCGAATGTGTGTATAGTTGATTATTCATAAATTCCAGTATCCAATTAGAAATATTGTAGGTGAGTATGATATCAACAATCAATTAATCAGTAATTTATTATTCAATGTAAGCATATAGTTTAAAGATTAATTAATAAAGGTTTCAATGAAAGTGTCGAACAATTTTTCAGTTATTTTAATATATCTTTCAAAGGGAAATAATATATACTTCCTTATATACCTATTCGAAAGAAAAACAGATTTACCTCTCTTTAAATATATTGACTTTGCTGATATTCGTATGAAGCATGTCCATAATGTGTATGATTTATCTAATAGTGTTCCAATTACAAATATTGTTTTTTCTTAAAAGACGTTGGAATATATTATACAAAACAAATGTTGTTATATTAACACGATTTTTATTTTTATAATGTTATCTTAAGTGCTGATTTTTTATTTGTAAATAATCAATTTGCTTTAGTATATAATTTCAGTTTATTGAATTAAAATTGAAAATGGAAATGGGGAATGTGTCAAAGAGACAACAACCCGACCATATAACAGACAACAACAGAAGGTCACCAATAGATCTTCAATGCAGCAAGAAATTCCCGCACCGGAGGCTTTAGCTGACCCCTAAACAAATGTTTATACTAGTTCAGTTATAATGAACGCCATACTAAACTCCAAATAATACACAATAAACTAAAATAAAAAATATTACAAGAAAAACAAAGGCAAGAGGCTTCTGACTTGGGACAGGCGCAAACATTCGGCGGGGTTAAACATGTTAATGAGATCTCAAATACCTATTTGTCTGATTTTGAAAATAAACATTTAATTGTTATAATATTCGAATTAGCTCTAGCCACATTATAGTCTTTCTATGCTAATGCTGCGTAACCCAAACACAAATCAATCAACTAATCTTTTTAAATTGAAATACGATGATAGAGCTAAATAAAAACTACATTGGAAGTTGTGGTTACAGTAAGCTTGTATACATATGCATGTACCCGTGACATCAAAGCATTGATCTAATTATAATGTTTATTCAGAGATATTTACGCATTGTGGTCTAAAACACCAAATGCCATATTTGCGTTAATGCCTAATTACTGTATATTACCAATCACCACATAGCAAAGATGGGGGTGTTGAAATATACTCGAAACACACAAACAAACCTTAAATATGGTTCGCTCAGATAAAGGAATTAGCAGTATTTGAGAATACGGACTTAAAAAAAGTTTAGAATAAACTCAAAACGAAATGAACGTCTTAAAGTATTATCAATATTACCAACGTGTATATTACTTTTAAGATAATTTGTTTTCTTCTCAGCATTCAACCAACGTATCCAGAGTCTCAGACTATATTATATTACAGAAATACATATTTGTTGTTAAGATATGTATTTTATCGGCAAGAGCAGTTATTTTATCGTTTAACCCGTAGAAACAAATTATTTAATACATATAGTTTAACATATTGTCTGGTATATGCCTTCAAATTTATATTTGATTAAAACCATTCTTTACTTATTATATACATTTCGCCAAAAGTAAAGCAACACATTACGCGACAAACGGGGAGTACATGGGAATGTGAGTTTACAAATTATATTAATCGCAGACTTTATTTTAAGCCAGTCAAAAGACTCGAAGGCATCGTCAAAATCAACATCAGTGATCTCGTAATCACTGCAATTCTATTTTGAGATCGTGTCAATTGGCCTGACGAGAGCAGACACCTCCTACATGTAGGTATAAAATCACCATTGATTTCCCCTATTAGTCCTTGTTAAATTTGAACTTTTAAAAAAAAGTGCAGAATTTAAACTTGTTTCAATTAAAAAATAATAGGCATGAGTAAAGTTTTATACTGTCCCATAATAAAGGGAAAAGTATAGACAAATAAACAACCATCATTCGAAGTTAACCAATCAAATTTCCCGACTTTATTATGGTTATTTCATGCATTCTTCAAGTTTTGTCATAATCAGTTTAACGAAAAATCTATAATTGAAAGACGACATCTACAGCGATTAGAGAAAAACTTCCTCCACAAATCAAAACCAAGCCGCATCATGACAGAATATATTACGGGCCGATAAGTGGTCAAATACTTATATCATCTGCCTAAACAAAGTTAAATAGGATACACTGGCGGATGACTAAATGAATATATATACCACTAATGGCACTCCTTGTCATGTTTATAAGGTCTCTTGTAGTCCATTTATACCTTTCATTTTCTCAAAATTTAAACTTTTCAGGCCGAATTATTAAAATAATGGGGTAAATTTCAGTCATTTATGATGAAGTATTCAAGCAGAATGAACAATCCATATACAAGTTTACTGTCTCCAAAGAGGTTTCAATAAGTCCTTACGTGAAAAATAAAATTTACTTCTTGTTCCAGAGAGGGACGTAAAAAGATTCCCTTACAGTGAATAATTTGTTATAACTGCATTATAAATAATTTTACGACTGAAAAAAATGTTATAGCGATAGTCTTAACTTCCACTTTCATTCTTTTTGTTATGTAGAAAAAAGTAAAATCACAAAAATTTCTGAACTCAGAGGAAAATAATATTAAAAACTCGAATTCGGTTCAATTTCTCGATATTTGATAAGTTAAAAATTCTATAAAATCGAACTCTGATAACAAGAGCAGGTTGTGCTTAATCTTTGTCAATGTGAATTGACGGCAGAACTTCAAAAATAAATTTTACACAAAAACTGAATATTTTGTAAAAACGTGAATTGAAAGTAACATTTTGCACGACACACTTATTGTCATATTTGTATGGTGTATACTTAATGATATATCTATTTGATTTAAATTACAACCTAACACTACCTTGAGGTGTTAAAAGTTCAGATTTTAAAGTCAACCAGTGCAGTTTTAAGTTTAAAAGCCTTTACAAAAGATAAACACACGCTTCATCAAGGTTATTTAAACATAAAGCGCAAAGCTACATTTATTTTCAATTACCATACTGCGAATAAGGATGAAGATTTTTGTTTTATCTTTTAAGTACATACATAGGGCTTCATGACTAAAAATAGACTTATGTTAATCCATAGTTTATGAACAGAATGTGTATATACAAAAATAAAGTGTATTTTCAACTCAACATCCGAAAAGTCAAAACGATATATTGTTTAGTCAAGTTCATTGTATTCAGCCTGTCAGGCAATGTTCATACTCATCCACTGTAATGACTGTAGTATTTATCAGATAAATTACTTGCAACCAATTCACCACTGTTAAGTAACATTTCATACACTTCGGTAGAAAATCAAATTAAAAACAACCTCTTAACAGGCTGAAATAAGACTGAAACAATCGTTATTTGTCTGTAAGCGAACTATCTGAACAGTATTAAATTTCCAAAAGTAAATCAGTTTGAAAATGTATTTGAAAAATTGAAAATAACGTTATAATTGTTTATTTGCCAGCCTTGAGGGCTTTTCAGATCAAATTGATCAATTCAAAGTCGGTTTACTAGTGATATTTTAGTTGTTGCTGCCCCTTATATGGGTTATGTAAATTACGTTCTTTTTTACTTCTTTGATATACATAAATCAGCTTTGTATTTTCACTGGTACTAGTACCTTTTAATACAATCATATCGTTAGCATTTTTCATTGTAATTGTGCATGTTTTTATATATCGGATATGTTCCTTGTATCGTAACACAATTCCACCTTTTACACGATTGTGACCTACTGAATTAGACATTTTACCTGATTTGTAATAATATACTATTGTATTAGCAAATTAATACGAAAGCTATAGTACATAATAAAAACATTTAAACAGAAAAAAGTATTTGACACAAACTACAAGAAGACAAAGTTTCTGAATTTAAAACTGTAAGATGACAGGAAATTTGACAAAGAATTATATTATAATGATTAGAGGGAAGGGTCATGTAATTTGAAAGAAAAAAGGAGGTCGTATTAAGGTTGGTCATAAGCATGGCAATGTCCATAATGTGTATGCTGTATCTAATAGTGTTCCAATTACAAATATAGTTTCTTTCTTAAAAGACGTTAGAATATATTATATAAAAAAACATGTAGTTATATTAAACATGTAAAAACATGTTTTTTTTATCATGTTATCTTAAGTGTTGATTTGTTTATTTGTAAATAATCAATTTGCTTTAGTATATATTTTCAGTTTATTGAATTAAAATTGAAAATGGAAATGGAGAATGTGTCAAAGAGACAACAACCCGACCATATTACAAACAACCGCAGAAGGTCACCAATAGATCTTCAATGCAGCAAGAAATTCCCGCACCGGTGGCATCCTTCTGCTGGTCCCTAAACAAATGATTATACTAGTTTAGTTTTAATGAACGCCATACTAAACTCTAAACTATACAAAATAAACTAAAATTATAAATATTACAAGAAAAAGAAAGTCCAGAGGCGTCTGACTTGGGACAGGGGCAATCATACGGCGGATTTTTATAAGATCTCAAATACCTTTTTTTAGATTGTGACCTACTGAATTAGACATTTTACCTGATTTGTAATAATATACGCAACACGACGGGTCCTACATGTGGAACAAGATCTGCCAACCTTTTCAGAGAACCTGCGATTCTGTGGTGGAATTCGAGTTGCTTAGTCTTAGTAATCAAATAGTTAAGACCTAAAAAAAGCTACTGGCTTTTATAATGATAAGAATGTGTTTTGAATTTTAGAAGTTTATGGTAGGAGTTTAACGACAATTTCGCGAGTCTATGGTGGGTGTATTAAAACTGCAGGGTCGATGCCAGTACTATTTGGAGTTTTATTCCATAAAGTGTCATTGGCAAAGAAGTCAGCTCTTTTGAGTTGCAATGAATTAGTATTGGTATGATTATAATTATATATTGACGGTTTCCAAACCTGTGATTGTTTTTTTTTCAAATACTTAGAACTCAGGACCATATTTCGTGAGCTGTATTTGGCAAGACTTAAAGGAACATTGTGTTCCTACGTGCTCGTGAAACTTCGTACTATGTTTGACTTTTTTTTTCAACTTTGTATGATTTACCGATCGTTTTTTTGTAGACTAAACGCAAATACCACATTTCAATCATTGAATGATTAGTTTATTGTATAGCCTGCTGCTAATATCATTGATGTAAAGATTAGTATATACTGTAGTAAAGTATTTTCAGTTTTACATAAATGATATTTTAATTGACCTTCAAAGTGCTTTTTCATATTAGATGTGCGCATTTATAGTTCAAATACCTACATACACTGACATACTTGCACCAAGCTGAGATTTTTATATGAATATTATCCTATAGCTTCAATATCTTTAACAATAACACAATTATTATAAGGTAGTTTAATAGTCAAAACATACAATATGTTGAAGAATACAGGAGAAGTTGCAGTTTTATTTTGAAAATAAACATAAGAAATGGTGCATGCTGATAAAAAATAACAAAAGTTCAACTTTCAATCAGACAAATATAATTAGTATTTGGAAACTAGAACCAATAAATCTAATTACAAAGTGCACGTTTGGTCTGCAAAGAATGTGATTAAAATTTATATACAACAAAAAACGAAAAATAAACTGTAATGAAAAAAAAATCAAATAGTGTTCATGTCTCCGTCATATCAATGTCGAATTAGCCTCTGAAATTCTCCGTTCTAAATATAAAAAATAAATCAATAAACAATATATTTACTTTAATCATACATATTTTACCTAAGACCGCTTCATATTCAAAACTTATAAAAGGACGAAGTGTAAATGTGAAACGCAGTATCACGATTTAGAATGACACAATATATCTAACTTTTAAACAGTTCAAAGAGTACTTGTGTATTTGTATTGCTTTTTATCCCTCGTTGGACACGATTCAAATGGGAAAACTGAAATATTCAAAAAATATATATGAAAAGAGAAGTAACTCTGTATTTGTCTGACAAAATCACATGAACAAAAACAAAGCGGTTCCGTGGGATAAAATTATAAACGTCCGTTTCTTTTAGTTACCTGTGTTAGAAGTTGATTTCCATGAGATAAAAAAAACTTGTTAATCAGTTAGACTAGTTATATTGCCAGTATACACCAACACAATAAAAAAAAAGCGAAGATCATATGACTTCACATGTCAATTTAAAATTATTTGACAGTGAATCCAAATAACATGGAAACAAATGAAAACATGAAAATAGCACGATATGAAATCATGAGTTGGAGGGGCTTTCTAGATTGGCCGTCATCTACAGTGCTTAGACATGTGTAAGCCAAGAATGTGTAGAAACTTTAACAGATTTAAAGCTATATTACAAAAAATGAAAAAAATAGAAATATAAAATGAATAGCCAAATCTATAATACGACGACTTAGCCTGAGGGAGTGGAAACCTAAGTGTCTTATAATAAAAAAAAATAAAAATAAACAAATTTCGAAAGTGTCAGTTTTTATAATGTGTTATCGTAGAATACATGAATATGTAAAAGATTATTATATTATTGTGTTTTCCTGGCACATGGGAAAACAATTCATTTCACGAGTCTCGGACGTTACTTTCCCTGTTTAAATTTGATATGCGACATGAAGTTCTGACGGTCTTTTATACCTCTCTTCAATCATTAACTATGCACAACGATGTGTCCTCTGGAAGTGACACGATCAACACCTTTCCGGGTAATATTTTTTTTTATAAATCATACGTGTGTGTTGTCTTGTATGTCCGTATTTTG